>NC_136941.1:14847660-15157660 GCF_949987615.1 Pollachius pollachius
GCCCCCCCCACACACACACACACACACACACACACACACACACACACACACACACACACACACACAAACACACACACACACATCGGGACATGCACACACACAAGCACACAGACACACGTACACTCACAGACCAACGTTCACACACATCATGCCTCCCGCGCACTCATCCGCACACGAGCGCATCAAAGCACTACACAAATTCATCATCGCCGTCTTCTTCTTTGTCTCACTTCGTTACATCACTACGCTTCATGTGCTAAACACAGATTCACAGTTTGGAGGTTTTGTTTGCTGGCGAGCTGCTGTAGCCTCAGCTTGACAGGAAAGTGCCCACGACCTCACAGGAATCAGATGATGTTGTTGTTGTTGTTCTCATCATTGTTGTAGTCATTGTAGTAGTTATGTGTTCTGATATGGTCCCATGTGTCCATGCTCCACTGCTCTGCTCTGGACAACAACCACTCGTCAAGATGATTCTACATGTACAGATTTCACCCATACCCCCAGAATGAATAGATACATTAAGATTTTCTTTACAGTTTATTTTTATATCACGTCCCGGAGGTGTCTGACAGAGGCTTTAGAGTGCCGGTGAATCCCTCCTGAATATCATGTTATTAACACATGTGTCCTCAGTGCGTCACGTGCCCGAATAGCGTATGAGGTTTCGCAGGGCCATGCTTTCAAAGCAGTGCACAAAGATTGATCACGCACACACAGCTCGGGTTGTTTAGTGTCTAAAGGCCTGACCAACACTCTCAGACTTCCTTCCCTGGCGTCCGACTGTCTTTTGTAATAACCGGTGGTACACAGCTCATTGCCATCTCTCTTCAACATTATCCTCCTCAGCGCTTTTCATTTTTCATTTAAGACATGGCAGGTGAGAGGAAAGTGGCGGTTCTCTCTCATGCGGAGAGCACAAATAAAACAGACACACGTCAGCGCTTCTGCTGGAAGCTTCTGAATGTATTTGTGGACACATATGGTTCGCCTCTGTATCTGAATGCATTATTGAACACATGATGTTTGTGTTTGTATCTGAATGCATTAGTGAAAACATGTTGTTCAGGTATGTATGCAGCCGTTATCGTGGGTCTTATGTATCGGACATGAATGGAATATTAGATTCATTGGTCTCAAGGTTCTTTGTGGTACTACGTTCAGTTTTGGGCAGCAAATAACTGCAAAATCAATTGCTTGTGAGTAAGTGAAAGTGTATAGTTATCCTTTGACACTCTGTACTGTTAGCTCCCAGATATTGCAGTTTTTGCCAATTGCTTGAACACTATAGGCACATGCTTAGACCAAAGTAGCACAAATTGAAGTTTTTGTTACTATACCCTAAACACATTTAACCATACCTTAAACAAAAGCGCTGCTTTGCACTTTAGTTGCAATTGTGCAACACACTTGCTCCTTTATGAAACACACTTGCTCCTGCACACTACACACTATTTCATACATAAGACACTTAATTCAAAAATGAAATCTCATTGTACCATTGGGAAACACATCTAGTCAAAATACAAAACACATTGGTTAATTGAAAATGCTTAAATACACACCAGAAAACACTTCCTGACAAAACTGAAAACCTATCAGCCAGCTACAAAAAGGCCAAAGGGCAATTGTGCACGTCCCGGGGCAGCGCAGGGGAAATATATCTTGTGTGCCTCCATAAGCCTTTGAGGGTCACTGCACCATCATGCAAAAATAGGTCCCTACAATACCAAACATATCATCACATTTCTAGATGCCCTTCATGATATAGCTGAACAGGACAGATCAGGGGTCTCATTTATAAACGTTCCGTACGCACAAAACGGGGCTGAAAGTGGCGTACGTGACTTTCCACGCCAAGTTTGTGATCTATAAAAAACTAACTTGACGGGAGAATGTGCGCAGCCCTAAGCAAACTCTGACCCATGCGTACGCATGGTTTGGAGGAAAAGGAGAATTGGTGACACAGACGGTGTGGTGGTGAACTGAAGTCAGACTGAAGAAATGTAGAGTGAGAAGAACGATTATGTTTTATCATCGCCCTTCAAAAGTTTAATTTCAACCCGTATCATTCGTTGAATCTATGTAATCAGAATAATTTAAGTAAGCTGCGTTATTTCTCAGTTATAACTCCAGAAACATCTCCTTAGAATCGAAATGAAAATTCAAAATCAAAATTCTCTATACAATCCCGTCACTCCATACTGTCCACTGACGGCGCGACTGCATGGAATAAAGCATCTGTCCAACATGTGTCAATAACATAATATTTTTATGTGACACTGTCAACACATAATCAAATGTCAATTAAATCCCAAGTGTGGAAAACTAAGTCACATACTCCTCAGCACAATCCTTATATTATTGTCCGTTCCTCTTGATGCTTTTAAATACAGCGGTGAGCGCTGTGCGTAATGCTGCACCATGGCACTGCTGGAGGACCATGCAAATGGCAGGATTTGGAGGGAGAGGGTCTTCAGGGAGCATAACGATTTATTGGTACATAGAAATATGTACCTTTATGTCAGACCACTTCTTTTTTAATTCTGGGACTGTGCGCTCCGTGCCACTGACAGAGTTCACTGCTGCAGCAACATGTTGCCACTCACTCTGCTTTTTGTTGTTAGTGATCCCAATCCCGTGACCACCGAACAAAACTACTTTTCGGGCCTCCACCTCACCCACAAGTGTCTCCACTTCAACCTCCGTGAAAATTCGCTTTTTTGCTTTTCTCAGACCTTCTGCCATTGCTTCCGACAAGACATAACACTTGCATCTGAGTCTGTTTTATATGCAGATCGCATTCTTGAGGTAGTTTGCATTGACCATTTATGATTAAAAAGGGGCATGTACAGGGCGGAACGTGAAGCTGATTCAGCTGCGCACACTTGTAGGCACTCTGTGATTTATAAAGCAAAGATTGCTCAGAGGTGTGCGTACGCAGGGTTTTATAAGTGTGAATATTTTTTGGCGCACGCAAAACTTTGGCTTTTGGGCGTACGTACACTTTTAGTAACGATCCCATGCACAGTTTTATAAATGAGACCCCAGAGCAGCCCAGGTTTGTTGTTGTCTGGGATAATGTTTGTTTCCATCGGGCTGTTTTGGTCCGGTACTGGTACACCAACCATAAATTATTTGAAGTCGTATACTCGCCAGTTCTAAACCCTATAGAATTTTTTTTTTCTGCCTGAAGATGGCGTGTATATGACCGCCAACCACATGCCCGCATGTCTCTTCTGCAGGCAATGGAACAGGCCTGCGGAGACATTGAGGTAAGGTTAATCAATGGATGGATTCGGCACACAAGGCAAGGATCCATAAGCCCAACCACGCACAATTGCCGTTTTTTCCTGTGTTTACAGTACAGTTGTGTATTTTTGGTATATTTTTGTTGTATTTTTGCTTAAACTGAATTTATTGCACTGTAAAGTACCGTACTGCAATGTACAGTATTGAGTATTTTAGTTATTGGTTGTTGTGAAAACTAAGGATTGTTAGGTTTTGATAGAAGTGTTTCAAGTTGATATAGATGTGAATGGTATATTTCTCAGTGTTGTGTCTTATTTGCTTGTGTGTTGAGTTTTGACACAATGAGCCAAGTTTTTCAAAATGTGTTGAAAAGAACTGTACAGTATTATAACGCCATGGGACTTCAGACACATTATGTCATCGTTTTGAAACCAACGTGTTACAGAGAGATGAAAGCACATAAATTAAAGAAATGCTGCGTTATGGGCCAGAGAAACTCACTCCCCAAAGTTGCTGATGCTATTGTTTGTGTATGTGTGCGTGTGTGTGCGTGTGTGTGTGTGTATGTGTGTTTGTGTGTCTGTGTATTTTTGTGTGTGTGTGTGTGTGTATGTGTAGTGTGTGTGTGTGTGTGTGTGTGTGTCTGTGTATTTGTGTGTGTGTGTGTGTGTGTGTGTGTGTGTGTGTGTGTGTGTGTGTGTGTGTGTTGGTATGTGTGTGTTTGTGTGTCTGTGCGTGCGTGCGTGCGTGTGTGCATGTGTGCGAATCCTGACAAATAAATTCAATTGACTTAAAAGACCCTGGTCGTGGCATAGGCAGATTTGAGTTCCGTAGGATTGCAACACTATGGGCCAAACTAATGACAAAGTCCAAATAAACTCCCAATGAGATTAAGTAGAACAGCTTTTCTAACATAGCCCTTTGATCGCGGGGGTGCAGCGGGAAGCATACCTCATTAAGGAACGGTTATGGGCAGGACATCTTCCTGAAGGATGCTTAACAGACATGCCTGGGGATATGGGAGAAATCTTTCAGATGGGAGTGGAAAAACCTAAGGACCATCCTTTCCCTTTCTTGCCTCCAAAGACTTCCAGGCAGCAGTGAATGATTAAAGGGGTGTGTGTGTGTGTGTGTGTGTGTGTGTGTGTGTGTGTGTGTGTGTGTGTGTGTGTGTGTGTGTGTGTGTGCTGAACGTGCAGATGGCATCCCTCTATCTTTCCCTTACTGTGGTGGTAACCTCTGATCCACCCGCCCCCAGCCTCTGTGTGGCGGAGAGGGCCGTCTGCGTCATGTTCCCCAGGCCGAGGGGAGAGTGACAGGGGTCTTTTTCAGAGCCAACCCCCCCCATAACGCTCAGGAGTTGATTGAAGTCCCCTCATTAGCATCAGCCCCCCCTGCTGCTTTCAGGTGTGCCTCCTCATATGTTGGAGTTATATGAGGAGCGGCTGTGATTGGCAGAGCAGGCTGCCTGCAGGGATAATGATGGGAAATCTGTGACCTTGTCATTACAGTCTGATACGTCCATGGAGGCGTGGAGGAGTGTTATTGCATACAAATCTGACTGCCTTCAACTGTCTGCAAAGAGAAGAAGGTGTCGGAGACTATACCAAGATGACGTCTCCTGCCATACTGGGGGACTGTATGTGCAAAAGGGAATGTGGTTCCTTGAAGGTACAGCGGAAAAAAACACACAACTTAATGCTGCCCTAAGGAAATCCTGATGACTTAGGAGCAGAGGCTTAAGAGACACCAACAAAGTTGTATAAGCCCATTAACATTCTCATGCATACATTTATATATTTAAATGCTATGAAACTATGTTATGCATTCAGCTGTAAAATGATGAATGCTAATGACAAGAATAGCTCTCAGTTTCATTTTGAACTCTTCAAACCAGCAGCTTTATTCAAGGAGCAACACAGACGGTATGCGGCAGGTTTGATGTGAGCTGGTGTAATCTACACAGAATTGGATCCATATGTCGTGTGATGAACAGAGTAAATTGAAGGATATCTCACTGCACTTCTCTTCTCTTATTCCTCTTCAATGTCGTCCCCAAAATGATAATAATACACCTATCAATAACGCCAGCAAGGCTTTAAATAGCGTTTTAAATATTATAATCCAAATACTCTAATAGTCGCCTGGCTGGTCGGTCGGTTACATAAGTCTCCATTCTGGTATAAGCTGCTGAGACCAAATTTTTTCTATTTTTTTTTCTTCAATTCAATTCATCGGATTATGCATGGTGTCAAATCAAATCTTGTGACGTTGCGGGCCTACGTTGTATCACTAGAATATGTCTTGTGTCCCTAGAGGACGTTTGTCTTCACACTGAAAGAACAAGCGCATCAATAGACGTAGGCATCAGAAGCCTGCGTACGTCTGTCTATCCGTACGTAAACATATTCATCCATCCATCCATCCATCCATCCATCCATCCATCCATCCACTCCCCAAACAAGACAAAAGGATGCACTTCACATCAGCGTGCACACCACTAGATAGGAAAACAAAGGGCCCACAACAGTGCAGGAACACTTAACATTCAAACACAAGGTGCTTTATCGAGTGCCACCGGCGTAGCAGGAGATGAGAATATGATCTCACCTCATTGGTGCTGCTCTCCGGGCCGGCACATCTAGGAGTCTGTGGCTGCCCGTACGGAAGATAAAAAGAACCCATGACTGCCTGCGGTTTTCGCAAAATAGGACAGTTTAACAGGAGCCGGTCACAGCCTGCACGCTCATGTCTGTTAAGCCAAGAGCATCTGACCGAGAGTCTGGTAACTGGTAACAAGTGGGGAGGCTGGTTTGGTCTCTGCTTGTAGGGCCGGCGCAAGTCAATATTGGGTTTGTTCATTCCAAATCTCTAGTTTGTTGTATTTATTCACCAGTACAGAAGGATTCTGGTGGAGCCTGGTGTTCAGAGGGAGGGCGGTGGGGGGTGTTGGAACAGGGAAGCAAGACATGTGCTTCCACAATAACATGGGCATTCTGGAATGGGTTTCTGTGTGGAGCACATATTACATTATAAGGATATGAATATAATTATATCTTAGAATAGGAACAAGAAGAGCCTGAATCCATAGTGCATAGTAGAACAAACAATACTTTGAAGTATTCCCTGGGCACGTAAGTAAAATGATAAAAGCATGAGAAAATGACACCTTGAAAGAGTACAAAAGCCTATGGTAGTCAAACATAATATTCCTCTTATCCCCAACCCTGGACCCTCTCACCCACAACTCTATCTTATAAATGCGTGAAGTCTGCTGTGTGAGTGTCCAATGTTTCATTGGACGCGAAAATGTTGGCAATTTGTCGTTGTTATAACTTCTGTGTTTTTCAAAGTGCGTTCCGTTGCTAATAGCTATATGGCTGTCAAAGTGAGAGATGATTGGCCGAGAGAGGTCTTGACTTGGGGAATTCTGCACTCCTCCAGAAAGGTTGACCTTTTGGTTTGTGATGCCTATCCTGAGTGTAACAAAGTTCCTTAAGGGGGGAAGAGCAGCATTATGAAGGATCTTAAAGAATAAGCGACAGGAATAGGTTAATGATAAGGATATTCATATTAAAAAGTAGCAGTAGAGTAATATACCTGCAACAGTGGGTTGGTGTATTTGCTGTGGCTCTGTGTATGGTGTAATGTCTTTTGTTTCTTGAAAATTCCTTTAAGCTTAATAATAATACAATTAATGTGACGTAGGTTGCCTGGCGACATCCGAACAGATGGCATTCAGACAGAATTGATTTATGTTTTGTCTGTGTGCGAAGATACTGTTGTTATGTGTTACGAAAAATGAACTTAATTCTAATGCATTTGGTCTTCAAGTCTGTCAAGGGAGAAATATCAGGTTGACCCTGCATTTACATAAGCTTTCCTCTCTCTCTCAGTCTCTCTCTCTCTCTCTCTCTCTCTCTCTCTCTCTCTCTCTCTCTATTCTGAGATATGGAAATGTAATCAAATTCCAAAAGAGGCATCTAAAGCTGGCCATATGAGAAGGAACGCGATTCAATCTCCACTCCTGTGTATCAACGGATCCGTCCGCAGCTGATGTCAAATACTAAATGGTGGCACTGTGACCTGCTCATCCTTTTTGATGAGGTAACGTTCTGTTGTAGCTGTTAACCCCACAGCCCTTCAGGAGACAGGCCTGGGAGAAGAAGACAGAAATAGAAATGCAAGTGGAAGAGGTTTCATAACTGCTTGTATACCGACCATTACCCGCAGATCCGTTCATCCTTGGGTGTCCACACCATGGCGTTCTATAGGGGTGGTCGTAATCTCGATTTAGCACACTTCATTAGGAAAATTAAATTGATCAGAAATAGGGTGTTTTATGTGAGAAAAAAACATGAGGACACGTCTCCCTTCAATTCTCCGGACTCTTCTGTGTAAGAATCTGTTTGGAGAACTGATTACGTTGAATGTGTGACACATTCACATGTTTCCAAATTATTGCTGCACAAGGTGAGGTCCTTCGATAATAAAGCGTAAGAAGGATAATCATTTATTCATGTGGCCCCTGTGTTCACAGAGAAAACCTATTTCTCTGGGTCGAAATTGCAGTTTGAAGCCAGATTCAAAAGCTCATACAGTTGAATACAACATGTCTAATTAATGTGCCGTCTTCTAAATTGGTTTTCAAATGTGTATTTGCATATACATTTGATATTTTTAATTTGGTTATCAAATGGACCGATGTGTTTGTCGTGTCGGTCAAACGCCTCCGAGCGAGGAGATGGTATTAGGCATGTTTATCCACCGTGCTCTCATTTAATGTCTTGCACTAATTACTTTTCCCCGAAGTGAAAGATATCAGCTCCCAGGTTGATGCAGCCCCTCAGTATGTTTCTAACAGAAAAGCTGCCATGTTAAAATTCACGGTGGGCTGCTATCTGTTTGTGTGGTCGTCCTTCAATGTTACAATGCTGAAATCTGGCATTCACTTCAGATTGGATCTAGATTGACTAGCGTCGCTTGGAGGAAGCTGTTACTTTGAATAGTGGCAGAGAGAACAGGGGTGTGACTGCTGAAGAGAAAGGTATTTGAAAATAAAGCTGTTTTCTGCATTTCTTTTTTCTCATCGGTGAAAGAGATGGTCTGCATGCAGAAATAGATTTTTCACTTCAAAGAAACAGCCTCGCATGTACAAAGGCAACCATTCTTCATCACCGGCTTTGGAAGAAAGAACAAAAGGCAGCAAGGCACACCATTTCAAATGTCTATACGTGTAACCCTGGTGTCTAATCATTGATGTGTGCGGAGTGTGTGTTTGTGTGTGTTAGCATGTGTGTGTGTATGAGGTTTTATATTTTTTTCTGTACGTTTCCTGGGACTTGTGCAAAAAAATCATTTCAACATTCTTGCAACAAAACAGCAACTCATCTTGTATATTGGATCACTAAGTCCCCTCGGATGAGGCCTATTTACCCAATAAGTTCTGTGAGGAGCTGGATGGATGGAGGGATGGACGGATGGATGGGATGGGAAAGTAAAGTGGAAATGACTGAAAACTGTGTTATTGCATCCACTATACGTGATAACTACAAGGTAATTGTATTTCATCTATATGGATACATTGAAAATTCTCGAGCCTTAGGTACATTAAGAAGTGTCCTACTTCTCCCCAAGTCTTGCGTCTTTTAAATTGTGTGTTTTTAGAGACGAGCCTTTATGAGGCTGCATTCTTGTGTGTATCGTGGTTGTGTGCATTGTGGATGTGTGTATCGTGGTTGTGCGTATTGTGGTTGGGTACACTGTGGTTGCGTTTGTTAAGATTTTGTTTAATGTGGTTGCGCGTATTTTGATTGCGTGTAACAGGGTTGTGTATTGTGTTGTGTGTTTGGTGTTTGTTTGTATTGTCATTGTGTATTTGATTGTTGTATTTATTGTATTGTGTGTATTGTCTTCTGTGCATTGTGTTGTGTGCTTTGTGGCCTGGAGGTCCTTCTTGGCAGTTGCCAATGGCTCTACCTGGAGATGGGACCATATTTAGGACCGCCCACAGGTAACCGAAGTTGGTTTTCTGAGGTCTTGCTGTTAATTTTCTTGTGCAAGTGTGCAAATAAAACACATGGTGGGTCATAATAATTGTGGGTGTGTGATTTAAGATTGTGTGTGCTATGGTTGTATGTAATTCATTGTGGTTATGTGTATTATAGTTGCGTGTATCATGGTTTTGTCTGTCATTGTTGTTTGTATTGTGGTTGTGTGTGTCATGGTTGTGATTATTATGGTTGTGTGTATCATGTTTGTGCATAATGTATTTTTGCTGTGGGTAATCTATTGTGGTTGTGTGTATCATGGTTGTGCATCATGGTTGTGCATAATATATTGTGGTTGTATGTGTTATGGTTGTGTGTTTCATGGTATTGTGTAATGTACTGTGGTTGTGTGTATCATGGTTGTGTGTAATGTATTGGGGTTGTGTGTGGGGAAGGCTGTTTTGGTCCTAGAAATAGTAAGTCATAATTAACCCTTCTTTATCAAATTCATTGCAGGAGAAATGCAGATTTACAAATACCAACAGGGACGGACACTTTTAGAAAGGGAGTGTTTAGATGTTTTTTTATTTCATTTTGCCTTCATGGTTGAGGTAAGGAAACATGTGCGTTAATTGGAACGGTGACACAAGGAAATAGCTTCAACCGATGACGTTCAGGGAGGTACAACCACCGCGAGGGACACTCAATTCAGAGTAAGATCAACAAATCCTCAGTTTTCCCACCCATGTCCCTTAGATGTGGCATATTATGTGCCATTTTTAGAATTGTGTTTCCACATTTTCACAAGGGTGTGAATTGTTTGAGGTCTCAGAGGAGAGAAGGCAGCCTTAGAAAGAGTTAGGGTCTCCTGTCTGGGACAACGTTTCACTGACTCACGGCTATGGAATCAGCGCCATAGCCCAAGCCTATCCATGTGTAACCTGGAGAGATCCTACCACCCGACCGGCACTCTTCAAGTGAGTAGTTGATGTGTGTATCATTGCCGTGCGTATGTGGCACTGTGATGTAACATTCTATTCTTGACGAAGGGATATCAGGCTTCTTTCACAGATATGGGAGCCGTCATGTTAGCGTGACGTCAGCTTTGGCGCTGATGCTGTCGTCCAATCAAAGGCCAGACAGGATGTTTCTGTCTCTAATAGACCCAACAGATTGTGGTCAGACACACAATAGCTCTCCCTGTCCCCTTCTCACAGCCAGATTATCCTTAGATAAGGGGGTGTGAGATTGTGAGATTATAGAACAAGACGGAGGATCGGGGGTGTCACATCCAAAAGCTCTCATCCACACCAGAAAGTCTGCTCACGATCACCCCAGTTATCTGGCAGTTACATCGGCTTCCATGGATGCTCAAACCCCTGGTCATTACCTACGAGCCCCTTCATAGCCTCAGCCTGTTCTGGGCTCGTTCACCCCTACACTCTCAGGTCCTCTTGCCCTGGACTGCTCACAGTCCTCCAGACTCCAAATGGCTAGTGTGGGGGCTGTTTCAAAACACATCTTTCTACTAAACTCTACTCCTCCAAACAATACTTTGACCTCACCTTCCGGTCCACTGCCCTCTCTGCCTTTCTGTCTGTCTTTCTGTCTGTCTGTCTGTCTGTCTGTCTGTCTGCCAGCCGGCAGGTATGCCTGTATATTGTGCATGTATGTCTGTTATTTATCTCTCTTTGTAATGCAGTAAGGTAATTGAGTAAGGTGATTTTAAATAATAATAAAATAATATTTCTAAGATTGCTTTGATTTCAGCCTGACTTAAAATGGCAACAGGTAATTTTGTGTAATTTTGGTGTAATTATTAGGGGTCCGAGCAGCGAAGCTGCTTGGTCCCCTATTGTTTCTCTAACGTTTTACTGCAGTCATACTGCAGCCTATACCGTAAATCGAAAACTCTTGAAATTTTCAGGTATGATTACCAATAACCCCCCCCCCCCCCCCCCCCACCACCCATAAACCTAAATTTGTGGTACTGCACCCAAAGGTGGTGCTATTGTAAATAATCATGAATTAGGCATATTACTCCTCACCAGATTGACCTGGACTCTTTGAATTCTTTCATAATATTAATCTCTAGAATCAGCAATGCATTTATAAAACCCTGGGTCTTATGCCCAAAAAATGTTTACTTTTCCCACTATTTCATATTAAAGCTAAACATGATAAAAAGATTCACAGGCTACAAAAATAATCAAAAATTCACCGCTACCCATAAACCCAAATTGTGGTACTGCACCAAAAAGTGGCGCTATTTAAAAAAATTATGAACTAGACTTATTTCTCCTTACTAGATTGACCTGGACTCAAAATTCTTTCATCATATTAATCTCTAAAATCAGATGCATCTTTTTCACCCTGGACTTCTGCTCTAAAAATGTTTACTTTTCCCACAATTTCATAGAAAAGCCAAACGTCCACAGTCTCAACCCATTTTGCCTATATGACCATTTTGCTATTGTATAACTACCATACGGCTATCATTAGGTGGATACCATTAACAGTGCAAGTTTTCAGATCTGTACTATTTTAAGAAAGCCCTTAATTATCTTGTGAAATGTGTGCTGATGTGTGCTTATCAATCAACATTTTCACCATGTGAATGAGGCTTCATGCAGTTCAGGAATGTCAGTGGCTCAACAGGATAATGCCTTGTACTGGTGATCCTTAGGATAAGAGATTTAATCCTGATTAGATCATTATGAACAAGCTGAACATGACAGCTTGTCATTGCCACTCAAGAACTTAAGAAACACAACATTGAACAGCACCTGAAATTCATCAGGCAATCAACATTCCGGCTTATTAATTTCCAAGAATCGGTCTGCCAAGACACAGTATGGCATTAGGGGAACTTCTTCGTTTAACCATTTTTCCTTCATAATTAACTCTGTCATATTTATATTTCTTCCGTTAGTGTTCTTGACTACGAATGTTTAATTTCCCCAGAATTTCAAAGATTTTTCAGGTATATGCTTATAAGAAAGCCCTTAATTCACTTGAGAAATGTGTGCTTGGAGTTTTCTGGATGTTGTGTGCTTATCAATGGACATTTTGACCATGTGAATGAGGCTGCAGTATAAGTGGCTCAATGGGATAATGCTTTGTGCAGGTACAAATCCTTGGCGTATTCACACCAGGAAAGTCCTCAGTTCGATCTCTTTGAATCCGGACCAAAACGCATTGTTTATTTTTTGGTTTGGTGCGGTTCCTTTTCACATTGCAATTTTTCGCAACAGTCTGAGAATTTGTCAACGACGCACGTGTGTGCATAGATCGTTGGACAAGACGGTTGGGGGCGGGGTAAGGCATTAAAAAAACTAAACAAAGAAAACAAAGTAAACAAACTGGAGATTATGGAGATTCAGCGTACTGCCCTCGTTGTGCTTACACTAATTGGTTTCATACAGTTACCAACATTTGCAGTACTTTTGGAGCATCAGAGGAGTTTTGCACAACGTTGACTTTATGATGTTATGCTATCCGCGGGCAGACCGCTCGAACGCCTTCTCCCCCATCCTTGCACTGAATGTGTTCTCCAACATACTTTTTATGTTGGCGTCTGCCCGCTAATCCAAAATACATTTTGTCTGCTCTTCGCTCCATTTTGAGCCACGACTTATTTTTAACGGGTCTGATAACGTGATGCCGGTCTGATAACGTGACATTGATCTTTGAATTTACCGCACTAATCAAACAATAAGTAAACAAGCAGCAATGGGAGCCTGTTGCGTCCAAAAAGGCATTATTTTTAGAACTGGGTCGGACCGAGCACGGTTGTTTTCACATCTCAAGCGAACCGAGACCACCTCTCCGGCTGGGTCTCGGACCGGCTGTGTAGTCCGCACCAGAGGTCGATGGTTTGTATTCACATCAGCCCAAAAGGTGCGCACAAGCGGTTCTTTTGGTTTGGTTCGAACCAAACAAGGCAGGTGTGAATACGCCCTTAGATTGAGAGTTCGAATCCCGATTAGAGCATTATGAACAAGCTGAACATGACATTCGGCCATTGCTCTGCAGCTCACCTGAAATCCGAGGCACAGTATTGCATTAAGTGGAACATCTTCATCAACATCTTTCCTTCATAATTATATGTCATATTTATATTTCTTCCATTAGTGTGTTCTTGACTTTTAGTTTTGCTCGGACCCTGTTAATCACCGCTTGCAGTTATTTTTAGTATTTTTAGTATTTTATTTAGGTGAGTGCTGCATGCAGCGCTCAACTATTGTTCTTCATAAGTTTTATTCTTTCTTTATTATTCTCTACAAACTTTGGGACCAATCTCATTCCTCAATTTTGAGACCAACTGAAAACAAAGAGACTAGAGACTCCATTTACATTTTTAAATATTCAGAATAGCTTTGAATTTCGCCCTTCTATTCAGATTTTTTAAATAATTTATACTTTTTAAGATATTCTACTTTTAAAATATTATCTTCTTTTTAACATGGGAGTCAATGAGAGGACGGCAAAGCCGTCCTCTGGTACTTCAACTCTTTAAGACATAACTGAATACATTTTCAACCGTTTATCTAGCTTCGAACCATTTAACAAATCTACACACTTGTATCTTCAATAATATCTAAACGGAATTTCGATATCATTTAAACTTTATTCAGAATCACAGTTTTAGTTTCAAACCGTCATATTCTACAGTTGGTCCCATTGATGCCGTCTGCCCATTCTGACACTTAAATTACTTAAGACATCGTAACTCGGTCAAATTTCAACCGTTTACCTTCGTTCAAACCATTTAACAAGATTACACACGTGTATCTTTAATAAGATCCAAACGGAATTTCGATAACATTTAAACTTTATTCAGAATCACAGTTTTAGATTCATACCGGCTTTGTTTTCAGTTGGTCTCATTGATTTACGTTGAACTGGAGCGAGATGACGTTCAGGCAGTGTTGCCAGATTGGGCGGTTTTTCACACGCTATTGAGCTACTTTTAATCACCACCGGCTCGCTATTCTCTTAAACACACACACACACGCACGCACACACACACACACACACACACACACACACACACACACACACACACACACACACACACACACACACACACACACACACACACATACATTTGACGTTTCAGATTCTTCAGTTCAATTAATTTTACATTTCTAGCAATGCTTTGCGCTTTTCATTCAGCTGTAACTTTATTTGTTTCCAACCATTTACTTTTTCTAAAATGGTGTGCTAAACAATGTAAACAATGATGTTTCCATTGTTTACTCCATTTAGACTTTTGAACTTTTGTTAAAATTCCCGTCACTTGATTTAAGCCATTTAACGTTTCCTTATGTCTTAATCTATGTGGCTTTATTAAAAAAATATTTTCAACTTCACTTTGTACTACAGCACTCACCACATTTTCTGCAGCAAATGCATTTTCTAGTTATTATTGTTGTATTTGACATTCTGCAATAGTGAAAAGCTTATTCAATGTGTTAATTATAGACTGATGCCTTGGCAGGGCAGAGGGATGAGATTTTGTTGTAAAATGAAATACAAATAAATCAGAATATAAATACAAACTAATATTAGCAAGACCTGGATTTACTTAAAGAAGGTACAGGGGAATCATGATCAGTTAGCACTATACAGTATATTCCTATAATTCCTCTGCAATGTTTCTTATTCTTTACCTCTGATGGCAAACGGAGACAATTGTATCAGCGATTTTAGGACTACTAAGGTTGAGTCAAAGTAGTTTCCAATAAACATCTGGGCCACATAATTGTGATATGTCCAAGCCTACATAGCTACTGATTAACTGCTGATTGTGTCCATGTCATAGTAAAGACTGACCTGGTAAAGGGCTCGTACATCAGAATGCATCATGGGATTTTTTGTACTTGATACTCTGCCGTATTGAAAGGACTATAAGGGAAGTTGTTATTCTGTCCTACATTCCTTAATAATCTTAAATCATGGTAAATATAACATAACCTAGACCAAACGTTAATTTTGTTTCACACGTCTCGCATAAGAAACGCTGTGGCCGTTTCATACACAGTGTCTCGCTATAATGACAAATAATGTCATGGTCATTGTTAAGTGACATCGCAATGCACAAGCCCTATAGTAAAGGTATATATATATATATATATATTAACCAATAATTAAAATTAAGTGATGCAGTTATAAGCATTAACTAACAAACTAAAAGTTAATCTAATGGACAGTTAACTTATGGTTAAGTAAATATCAATGAACATTAGTTAAGCAGTTAAAATATTATTATATAGCATTAGCATAGAGGTTTGGGTCTGATCCAAAACCGCTAACCCTAAACCTAACGCCTATGCTAATGTTAAATAGGGTGAATATCCTAGAATGCACGACAGAGAGGCATACCAGCATAGTGGTCATTTCCAACACAGGCCTGGGGCATCATCTACAGTGGTCTCCTACCATGATTGATCACCTCAAGCCATTTGTCAATTTAAACCCCTGTAGTCTGATGTTGTCAGGTAATACATTACTGTCATTGGCTACAACGACCCGGGTTTGACAGCTGCATCTATGAAGGAACAGCAGAGTATTTGTGTGAGTGCCAATACCGGCAAGTGGAAGAGCATCAAAGTAGGGATCAATTGTGCCGTGACTACACCCCTCAGAAAGTCCTATGTGATTTCCAAAAAGTTGATTTGAAGTAATGTGTTCATCAAATCAGCACCGTTTGATAAAGAAAACGTTTTACACACTTGGAAGAGTACCAGTTTGAATGGGAGTGGAATAGAGTTGAAACGCACGTCAGAGCTGGCGCTTCAGTATCATGTACCATGTTACAGTTTCCTCAGTGATAGAAGCAGTGGCCTATGATGAGCTATTCTTGGAGGGATTTAGCTGTCACGACAGAGCTGTAGTTGTAAAGTGTGATTTTTCTCGTTGTTTGACGGAGCTCCTCCCTCCGGTAAACACACTCTGTTCCCCAGCTCTCATCTGTTCCATATTTGACTGTGTTCTCTCTGAAGAGATAGATCACATTCAGATCGGATATTAGCAGTTCAAACATAAAAAACACACTGCCAAAGCAGCCTTAAGCTCAAGCTCTCAGACTCAGAGTTAATATTGCTTTAACAAGGATGAGAAGAAACTTTGTTTGTGTATTATAATATCAGTACAAGACAAGACCATACAAACTACATCATATTGGCCAATTACTGAAGTGCTGGAAAGGAGCCATGTGCTTTGAATAATGAATAATTGAGTTGAATAATTTAAATCTTCCTGCTAACCGTATATGACACACTGTTAACCATGTTATTCTTGCTACAATGTCCATCCTGCTGAAAAAGACACACAATTAATGACACAAAAAGAACAGCGTTATTTTTCAGGGGATTTTCTCTGTATAGTCGTCCTTTATCAGATGCTATTCTACGGGACGTGCTGTCCTGACCGGTAACTCACTCTGTATCCTGGTGCTTTAGTTCAACAACAGCTGTTTTATAATCAACCTAATAATACCCTAATGTGGACCAAAGCTGCTTAATGAACACAAAACCGATGAATAATGATGTGTGATTGCCTGGGTGGAGGTGACTGCAGCGGCGACGTAGCTACCCCACTGTGTAGGGGGTCATGCTCATGTGAGCTTAATGTCTTCTCTCCCCTCTGTTTACTTCTTTAATACATTATATGCCTTATCACCCCCAATCTGCTGAGCTTCTCTGGGCCCCAATATGGCCCTAATCTTCCCTTGAAGATATCTTTGGTGGCTTCATTTCCTCACAATCCCCGCTTGTACCTCGCCCCCCCCCCACGCAACACATCAGGCTCTGTGTGGTTATTTATGGCCTTTTTTAATAATTTACAAGCTGCTCTTGGTTAATTTGAGTTTAATTGCTACCACTTCAGTCGTTTACTATTTAGTCATGTTATGTCATTAGGCATGTATTAGCATTCCCATTCATTATGCATCACATGGAGCCAGACAGATTGCCACATTAGATTATGTTAGGTGTGCTGGCAGCGGCTCCCAAAGTACGCTGAGGGGTAAAAACAAATGATCTGATAGGTAAAGGGGTCCTGGTGTAGAAACCATCACACTCATTCACACACTGATATTGTTGAGCCACTGCCTCACGGAAGTAGGGGAACATCATTTCTGATTCCCCCCCCCCCGCCCCCCTCCCTTTTGCGTTCCCATCTCCTTAAAAATAGCAGTACACCAACATCACCTCTCTATAAGTACTCCTTGTGATTCTAATCAACGGCAGCCTGCTGTATTGCCATTGGCGGAGCGCTGATGACTCATTTCAACAGGCTGGTGTGGAGGCAAGAGGGGTGAGGGGGTGGACAGGAGGTGGGAGTAGCTCTCTACGCAACCAGCTCAAAGAACCCTCGTTCTAACAGGTTTCTCTCTCTCCTCGGGCTGCTTCTGAGCTGGGAGTGTGTGTCGGGATGTGGACGGGAGCCAGACCAATCTATACATACTTTGGCACTGTGTAATGTTTTAAATCAGAGCCCTGACTTCTTGATTGCGCCTTTGAATGCCAGAGCTTTAGGAGGATGGATGGATTGCTTAAGGAGCAGAGCTCAAAAGTAAGGCTTTAAAAGAGAGGGGTAGGTAGAGGGACAGAGAGGGACAAAGAAAGAGAGAGCGAGAGAGAGAGAGAGAGAGAGAGAGAGGCTGAGAGAAAAAGAGAGAGATAAGGCAAGACCGAGAGAAATAGAGAGAGTGGGGGAGAGGGAGAAATAGAGAGAAAGACAGATAGAGAATGAGAGAAAGAAAAAGAGAGAGATAAAGAGAGAGCAAGAGAGAGAGAGAGACAGAGGGCGGGAGAGAGAGCGGGGGAAATTGAGAGAGTAAGAGAGAGAGAGAGAGAGAGAGAGAGGGCGGACCTGGGCTGATCAGAGTCTGCAGCCCCCAGCCTTCCCTCTACTGTGGCAGTGAATGCTGCTCCTGCCTGCTTGTGAGAGTGTGTATGTGTGTGTGTGCGTGTGTGTGGAAGCCAGAAGGAGAGGCAGAGCTGGTGTGTGTCTCTGAGACTCGGATGCGGGGAGAGCAGTGAGAAGCCAATCCACTGGCGCCTTTCCAGTGGGAGAGAGTGAGTCCGGCGACCGTACAGCGACGCACTTATGCTGACCGGGAGTCCACCAGCAGCCACACACACACACACACACAAGCACTAACAGGTGAGTCCTTTCAACGTTATGATTTCTAATGAGGTGTTCACTGGAAACAATGAGATGGTTACATAACTAAAAATAGATCTCTGTTGTTGACTGCGTCTTTTTTTAATTAATACCTTTCTCTTTGAGGCGTTACAACAAAACAATTGGACAAAAGAGGATTTTTAAGCACTTGCTTCATAAATATTGGGTCAGTTTTGAAAAACAATTTTGTATGAGGGAATTGGTATTTGATTTGTGTGTGTGTGTGTGTGTGTGTGTGTGTGTGTGTGTGTGTGTGTGTGTGTGTGTGTGTGTGTGTGTGTGTGTGTTGGTTTGTGTGCCTGGGTATTTATGAAAACACATTAGTAATTGTGTCTCTGCGTGATTTTGCATGTGTGTATGTGTTTTTGTGTGTGTGTGTGTGTAATACACACATTGTGTGTGTTTGGTGATTAAACTGGTGTGTGTTTTGGCAGAAATGTGTGAACGCCTGTTTACGCCTTGATTGACAAGTGAAAAGGACTGTTGGGAGTAAGGGGCAGGTGTGCTATTTAGTGGACTGCTTATGTGTGTGTGTGTGTGTGTGTGTGTGTGTGTGTGTGTGTCTGTGTGTGTCTCGTGCGGGCGTCCATGCCCGAGCTTGTGTGTGTGGGTGTGTGTGTGTGCGTGTGCGCGTCACCATGTGCACCACAGAGGCAAGGTGGGTAGAAAGGAACAAACACAGCAGGTGAGCAGAGTGTTACCCTCAATCTTATTCAGAAAAACACGCTTAAAACATCTCAGTGGGTGTTTGTTGGGGCTTTTGAATGTTAATGCACAAGCAGGGATGATGGTGTGGACCTAATCAGCCACGGAGGAGCCCGAAGCCTGCCGTTGTTGACATGGTAGATCTGCTGGTGTTTTCCAGAAGCTGAGCGTCTTTTGTCTCGACTGCCTTATTTGAGGACTGTGTGGTGGCGATGTGTTCTGTAATCTGGATGGGGTGGTGACAAGCGTCGAGGACAGGATCTGAACAAATACATTCCACATCAAAGTGTGTTATCGTTACGTAATGCTGAGTTCAAGATGTGACTGATCTGAGAAAAAAATAACACCCGGATCCCTATTTTTAACAATGGAAATGCGCCCATTTCTGTTTTAGTTTTTTTACCGCCAGAGGAATCCATGGAAACCTTACCACATTGCCTCGTTCCCATGGTTAATGTGAATGTCAATACCAGAAACGAGCGCTCCTCATGAAGAGAACGCCAACAGATTCCCATCGACCATGGTGCAGTAATTTAGATGTGCCATGACTTCCCTCTTTTATTCCAATGGCAGCCGTGTGAGGCTATCAGCAAGCTTCCCTTTCCAATTGCCTCCTCACCTCAGCCAATCCAACCACTTTCCGAGCGCTATGTCAGTATGTGACCCATTGTGAGACTTGTACCTGCTACCTGCTCCCTGCGCATGCACACACTCGCACACGCCCACGCACACACACGCCTGTAAACACACACGCACCTACACACCCAGCTGTGGTGAACACAGTAGACTGAGTTGTTTTCTACAGCGCTGTGAACCTGTTGAATGGCCTCTATAATAGTCCCCGGCAGTCACAGGGTCCCTTGAGCCACCGTGGTGGACAACAGTAATGTGTCCCAGACAGTATTGGCAGTGGCCGGGTGTCAATTGTCAGCGCTCTGGTCTGAAAGCCATAAGCCCATGAGAGATGACAGTGGTCGGCGCTGCCCCAGACCATCGACTCAGTGTGAAAAGCCCTCCATGTTGGTCACTCACACCATGGATGCTGTCGTAGAACGCAGCTCATTCTGTCAATCTGTCAGGGATTGATGCACATGGGCCAGCCCCCAGCTCCCATTGGCCCTCAGTATTGTCTCCTTCATCATCTTTATTTACCATCTACTAATATATATATTATTCTATCTATATATAAATATATCTATCTATCTATCTATCTATCTATCTATCTTTCTTTCTATCTATCTATCTATCTATCTATCTATCTATCTATCTATCTATCTATCTATCTATCTATCTATCTATCTATCTATCTATCTATCTATCTATCTATCTATCTATCTATCTATCTATCTATCTATCTATTTATTCATCTAGCTATTTATTTGTTTATTGGTCCCTTTTTCTATTGTTCTACTATCAATGCATCACTATCTATCTCTCTATCTATTGATCTACAATATATCTATTTATCACTATATTTACCGATCAATCGATCAATCAATCCATCAATCAGTCAATCAATCTATCTATCTATCTATCTATCTATCTATCTATCTATCTATCTATCTATCTATCTATCTTTCTATCTATCTATCTATCTATCTATCTATCTATATATCTATATATATATATTTATATATATACTCTCTATCTATTCATCGATATATCTTAACTATCTGTCTTTCAATATATCTATCCATCTATCTACTATTCATCTATCTATCTATTTATCTATCTCTCTACCATCCGTCTATCTACTAAATATCTAGACCTATATATATATATTTATCGATCCATCTTATCTATCCGTCTATCAATCTACTATCTATCTATTGTCTTTCTATCTATCTATCTATACCTATATATATATATTTATACCTATATATATATATATATATATGTATTTATCTATCCATCTATCTATTATTCATCTATCTATCTACCATCCGTCTATCTACTATATATATATATATATATATATATATACATACATATATATATATTTATACCTATCTATATATATATATATGTATTTATCGATCCATCTTATCTATCCGTCTATCAATCTACTATCTATCTATCGTCTGTCTTTCTATCTATCTACCTATCTCTATATCTCTCTCTCTTCTATCTATCTATCTATCTATCTATCTATCTATCTATCTCTCTCTCTCTCTCTCTCTCTCTCTCTCTCTCTCTCCAGCCATCCAGCCATCCAGCCATCCATCCAGCCAGCCATCTCTCTGTCTTCATGATTCTCCCACTGGGTCTGGAGTGTCGTCTCTTCACGGCCATCCCTCCACCTCCCTTCCCTGCTTCTGGTCGCCACAGAAACGGCTGATTCAGGAAGGGTGGGCGGGTGTCTCTGAGCTCTTGCTGCTCTGCCCCATGCAGTGCTTTCACAGTACATTCCCTGCGTCTGTGTTGCTGCTGCTGCTGCTGCTGCTGCAAGCACTACTCCTGTTACCCCTGTTACCCCTGACCGAACTGCTCCCATACAGGCTGACGGTTCACTTGGCTCGGTCCAACGCTACATGGTTTCCCATCGAGTGTACACAACCGTTACATCTCTCTCCATTCCCACCTCCCGAGGGAGTGGGAGTGTGTTGAGCGGCTTTGTTCAGAGGTGTTGCTTCCTAATTTATTTTTCTCCATATTTTTTTCCATTTCGTTATTTCTTTTTTTTGGTTGTACTATTGACAACGCCACGGACAACGCCTCTGTGCGCTCGCTCAATGTCGCGATCGTCTCAAGACCATGTTGTTGATCGTCAGCCAAACACAAGGCTGTTTATGTAACGTCTTCTGTGGATGTCGTCTACAGGAGAGGTGTTCTGGCCCTGAGGCGTGTGTGTGTAGGTGACACCCAGGTGGAAAGCATGCAGATTGTTTTTAAGATGCCGGGGGGAAAGTGATTAATAATTTAACAAGGCATGACCGAGCAGTTAATAATGGATACGCTGTGACCTTTCTCTCAGATATGGTTGATGATGCAGAATGGAAAGCACGATGGGAATAGGAAACTAAAATCTCACTACGGGGGCATGCCACCAGTAGTCAACACTGGAGACTCGTCCCCCCAGTTGTACAGAATGTCACACGTTTGTGAAAGACAACCACCACTCACAGAAATGCCGTGAAGCTGGACTCCCTTTATAAATATTAATAAAACATTACATGGGAAAGCTAGAAGCAAAAACATCATAGACGCAACCATTTTGATGGTTGAAAATGTGTGTTTTATTTTAACCCCTTGTTTTTAGACTATTGAAAAGGAGGTCTGTTTGAGTACACACAATCACACATAGACACACACACCTTCCCAAAAGCCTTCCCAAGCAGCCCTGATTAAATTACTAACGAGGTATGACTTCACACAGGTGGCATCTGACCAAAAAGCGTTATCCTTAGTGGCACAGACTCGATTTCTACTGCTTTTCACAGATAAAGACACAAATATGATTCTAGAAGCCTAACTAGCAACTATTATTCTCTACACGTGGGTTACATCAATATTCTTAATCACTTAACCATTCAGTTTTTATCACTCTGCAGTGTGTCAGCCCTAACGGTAATCTAAGCACAGCCTTAGACTCACACGATTCAACCACAGACCACTTAGAGGACAATAGGCAGAACAAAGAAGACACCGTTTGGACTGAGGAAATGTGATCTAGGTGAAAGAATTAACGAGCTATAACCTTTTAATCCTTCTGACTTGTGAGGTTTGCGGTGCTGCCGGGTGAGTCCAGCTCACTCGCCAGAGCCCCACTAATTGATTGTAATCAGCTTCACATAATTCATATGCATTATAAGTAGCATAACACTTATTATTTTATTCAATCCCTTTAGTTGTTTGGAAATACACCTCACAAAGCACAACCCCTGAAGTGTTGGGGGGTTTGCTCAATTTCATTGAGAGGACACAGGAATTTGATGCTGAAGAGTAATCACATGAATTACCCAAAAAGAGTCCAGTGCTTCAAAGGTAGTTTATTTATAGAGTGACATCCCTGTGAATGCCCTTCAAACTCTTTGGAAGCTGGCAGATATCTCATACCCCGGATAAAGACCTGGCGTGTGGTAAGCGCGTTCCGGAAGAGGAAATCTGGGATGAGAAGGCGAATAAAGCACTGAAAAATATAGGTAGTCAAAAGGTATTCCCTTCCTCACTCCCTTCCTCTCTAAAACCCCATTTGATAAATGATGGGGATGTTAAAGCTTGCTCTAGTCCCTCTTAACCACATCCATCTTTCTCCCTCCACATCCTTCCACCCCCACCACCCAGTAAATCCATATTCTTGGCAGAGGTTGGTCCTGGGGCAGAGTGATGGGGAGAACAAGGCCAAATGGCTCTACCTTGGCCATACTCTAAACAACAGTGGTGGAGGCTGCAGCTTTTGGAGTCCACAGCTCATGTGGAGAAATGTCTGGCAGCCATGATGGATTCTTATCATAAATTGCTGCAGACTTTTCTCTTAATTGTTGCAGTGATGAATTGGATCACAGATTAATTGAGTTGTGTGGATGGAGATATGTTGAGGCCGGAGTAGACTTAAGGGTAATATATATAGCCCCCACCACCATAAAAAGTGAAAAATGACTGTGCCCTTTAGAAAGGCTGTTATCATCAGTGAAGTGCATATTTTAAAGTGTAAGGGGACCTCCTTGAATACAAACACATATTTAAAAGACTGTTTAGGGCTGAGAGTTCTCGGAAGGTAGTCTTCAGTCTAGGCTTGGCAGGGCAGTAATTAATTTCCACAATAGGCCGTGGCCTTACGTTGTTCAAAAACATGTCCTTTCACGACCTTGGAGAAACCACCTAATCAGTTCTTCCCAAGTTGGAGATACTGGATCCGTCTGAAAGTTCCCAAAGCTCACACTCAGAAATAAGAAATAAGAAGTTTGAATTTTTCCTGCTCGGAAGGATGTGTTGACGGTTATTACAACACGGCGGTAACTGCCCCATGATCTACTATTAATGTTCCACAGAAGACATAAATAATATATTTTGGGTTCACTTGCAATTTAAAGCTGATTGGAGTCGAGCTGTTTAATTATATCTGATTTAGAGTTGGAGAGAAAATTGGGGGAATAAAAAGGCTCTTGTGATTGGATCTCCATCAGTGAAACCGAAATCAGGGCTTCCCTGGAGTAGCTCACAGCTGAAACCCGTGGCTGGGTCGTCTGAAGCCTCACTTTCTCCCCTGCCTCCTATTAAAGCGCGTTAATGGGCGACAACAAGTCCCTCATTAACTTGCTCCTCTCCTCTTGATTGCAATACGGAGAATTAATCCTAACCGACGCCGTAAAAGGTTTTTACAGACTCAGACCTTTCTTGTTTCTTCCTGTTGGTAAGCCTTATTTGCCTGTTTCTGTAGCACTATTCCTCGGCACCGACGGGTTATCGTGAGTCACTTTGGTTTCTTCAGAGATTCCATGGCACTTAGTCTATGGGTGTGTCAGCACCAGCTTCACTGCTCCAGCCCAACAGCCTGCCATCTGCTCCTCTCCTGTCAAACACGGCCCCGCCACGTCAAGATCAGAGTCCAAGGTGTAACAAAATGTCCGGCAGAATTATTATTATTTTTCTAAATGTTTAATGGATTCTAAAAAACGGTGTTGCTGGGATAAGAAGATTGAGCGATGGAGAGCCAGAGAGAAGGACAGATAGACCGAGTGACGAGAAAGAGGCAGAAAATGTCTGGCACAATGTTTTTAATGGATTATTAGGAAGATATGGTGTCACTGTTGATGGGAGGGAGATTGAGAGAGGGAGACAGATAGAGAGAAAGAGAGGAATAGGGAGATACATGAGAAAGAGAGGGAGAGATACATGAGAAAAAAGATTCATTGGAAGAAAACTGCTGGACAAATCTCATGTTTTTCACTGGATCCATCACAGTGGCCTCGTCCCCCTGATGTTTCACTGCGTCTCAGCACTTTCCTAACAATCTACGCGTTTGTGGTGGAAAGTGCTGACTGGATTTGGATGGGGATCACTAAAAGAACAATATATAGTTTCTGCTTAGTCAGAGACTCACTGACTGTTTCCCCTAAATAAAAAAACAGGGGTTTACTCCGGCTGGTTTGGACGTGAGAGAATGCATCTGTGATACTTGGAGAGGGAGGGAGAGAGAGAGAGAGAGAGAGAGAGAGAGAGAGAGAGAGAGAGAGAGAAAGAGAGAGAGAGAGGCTGCACAGAAGCACAGGTGTGCATGCTATTAGTGGGAGAATATGGCAGTGAAATACACCGTAGCTGCTGGGGCTGCAGGTAAAGCTTCAGAGTGTGTGTGTGCGTGTGTGTGTGTGTGTGTGTGTGCGTGCGTGCGTGTGTGCGTGCGTGTGTGTGCGTGTGTGTGTGTGTGTGTGTGTGTGTGTGTATGTGTGTGTGTGTGTGTGTGTGTGTGTGTGTGTGTGTGTGTGTGTTGCTCATAGTGCTGGCTTGTGGGGCCCTGCTGGCTGACGGACTTGCAGAGAACAGATCAGCGAGGAACCAGCTGTAGACCACAGTCAGAAACACTAATGACTTTACAGCCTGCCCACCAGCCGTACTGATCTTCAAACACACACACACACACACACACACACACACACACACACAGAAACACACACACACACACACACACACACACACACACACACACACAGAAACGCACATACACAGAAACACAATTCACAAATCATAAACATTTCAAATGTCACGTCTTGGATGAATCAAGTGTTGATTGTATTGTATATTATTGTATTTTATTGTATTTACCCAATTTGAAAAATAATGAAACTACCCATCTATATAATTATCATATTTTATTAATATATATATAAATTATCAATTTGCCAAATAAGATACAATCCATGCTTGTATTTATCTATTAGCACCCAATATAATATATACTGAATATACTGTAACAAGAAAGTAATTCAAAAGCCAAAATAATCACAATATTTTTAATAAAAATATCCAGAAATATATATATATAAAGTTATATATTTAGCAACCAAAGCATCCATCAAATTTATTTCCCCCTGTAAATATATACCATGGAAATGTGATAACAATTAATCATCATGGCTTTTAACTTTTATCTACCATGTTTCCTAACGAGATAAAGCAAACAGGCTTTTTTCTTTGTATGGGATTCCTAAATGTAATGTCTTCATTCCATGCCGCAGTTTATACACCCGCGCCGATATAAGAATGTTATGCAGTCAAAACTGTTAAGTATTACACCTCCTTTGTAAGAAAGTAACACGTACTCACACACCCATACACACGCACACACACACACACAAACGCACACGCATACACACCAACACACACACACACATATGCATGCAAAAGCACATGCATGCATGGAGGCCTTCACACATGCACACACACGCACGCACGCACACACACACACACACACACACACACACACACACACACACACACACACACACACACACACACACACACACTCAGTCACATACATTTATAACCCATAGATATTCAACAAGCCAGTACCACCTGCTTCTCATCAGCCCCCTCATCAGGCAGAATAAGATCACTGTTAATCTAATTGTCTCAGCCCACAGCACTCCTCTCCCATTACACAGCTCTGTTGTTCCCCCCGGGCTCGCCGGAAGCCAAGAGAATGTAAAGGTGCACACAGCCCACACACTTCTCAACCCTGTGCACCGACACCACCATTGTATTGCTTTCCCTCCCTCTCCTCTTTCGATCTCTCTCTCTCTCTCTCTTCTCTCTCTCAATCTTTTTCACCCTTTTCTCTTTTTACCAGCAATCTTTCTTTTATGTCTCTATGTTCATCTGTCTTTCTGTCTCTCCCTCTCCTCTCTCTCTCAGGCCCTCTCGCTATTTCTCTCTCCTTTTCACCCTGGCACACACATGCAAATCGATCTGTAAACGTGCACTTTTGGGCTTGCTGCTGCGGTGTGTTGTATCCTGGAGAGACTTGCAGCCAACAAAGCAACCATGTTGGGTGTTTGTATTAATCCCAACAAACAAAAAAAACTAAAAACAGCTCACACAGCACACTCACCCCTCCATTTTGTTCTGGTTGTCTGTTTTGTCTTTGCTGCCTGCTTGCCCCTCAGTGTGTCCGAATCTGCTTGTCTCTGATTTGGTTGTTCCGCTTGATGATGACGGGTCTGCCCTCTTATCTGCTGGGAGAGTTCACCAATGATGGAAATGTGAGGAGTAATTTTTGCCCTGTAGCCCTCCACGGACTCATCCGGAAGATCTGATGCCGACGAGTGTAATGGAAATTTAGGCAATCGTTTTCCCACCTGGCAAACCTTTCTCTGTTTGAGTCCAAGCACCTTTTGGTGTTTAAAGGATTCATTAGTATTTGGGATTTTAACAATATGTAGGACTACAGCTTTGTCCATCATATCTTTTTAATGTTTTGGCTCTCTTGGCAGTGAATCTAGAGGGTTACGGCTGGATAGGAGCTTTTTCGAGCGTTTTATGGGCTTTTAAGCCCTGCTGAGACATTACGAGGCTCCACTCTCAATCAGGTAGCGATGCAAGTATTTCATTGTGGCTGCATTAAGAATGCATTTTCATAAAAAATAATCCCCATTTTAAACATTGTTGTTGTGTGCATGCATTTGTGTCTGTGTGTGTGTGTGTGTGCGTGTATGTGTGTGTGTGTGTGTGTGTGTGTGTGTGTGTGTGTGTTTGTATCTGTGTGTGTGTGTGTGTGTGTGTATGTGTGTACGTGTGTACATGTGTACATGTGTGTTTGTTCTGCTGTGCTGCGTTCACCCTTGCAAATTGCTGCTTCTCTACTGAGTTATTTAGATTTAATGGTATGAGTTTTAATGAACTCCAAGGTGGCACGGGCTGTAGAAAACCATGACAAATGCCCTTCCAGAAAGCAGCTTTGTAAAGTGTAGTTGTTTTCAGCTTATGTCCAATTGCTCAAGGGAAGATTTAAACGGCAGACAAAATGAACAAGCAAAATACAGTTACTATCTTTGTGAGAGCCGAACTAGTACACTTAATATAAGGTGGGATCTGGGGCAAAAATATACTTTAAGGGCAAAACGTAATAATATCTATTGGCGTCCCCTTTTCCTGAAATGTATTGCTGCTTTTACGACTGTTATTTGCCCCATTATACTGCTTCAAAGCCTGGTGAACGGGTAACACTGGTGGCCTCCACAACTCGTTGTGACGCTTTATCTCGTCATGTACCACATCTTACCCAATTATTAGAGAAAAGGCTTTAAGCCGCCTTATTTTGTTCTTAGTTTTTTTGCCAAGAGATGTGGTATAATCATTCCTTGTACCTTATCAGCAACATACAACACACACACACACACACACACACACACACACACACACACACACACACACACACACACACACACACACACATGCTCCCAAGTGTAGAATCACCTTGATCCAGACGTATCTTCGGTCCTGTTCCATGTCCCCTGGCCCACACTGAAGAACTCAAGGCATCGCCACACCCTTGCCTCTAGTTTGTTTTGTGTCAAGATCTGCAGCTTTTAGATGGTTCATATTTTCACACTCATTCTAACTCATCACCTTTATAAACGGCCCAACTTTGGCATTTGTATTCATGTTGTCAGGGCTGTATTCATCCAACCCTTCCATCAGTTTGTCTGGATGTCCTTTTGTAATGGGGGCCAGTCTTCTGAACTCAAGTGAACTCTGCTTTGGTGCCTTAATTTAATGTGGCTGTGGTCAGAGGTCACAGTAAAAGCCTATCATTTGGCGGTGGTGCCCACCTGTTTATGCAATCTCACTTAAAAATGTGAGTGACCTATACAGACATGCTGCGCGCTGACTGATTTGCAATTCAAATGATGACTACGAAAGGTAGGCTGTCATTTCAATATCCAGCATCAATACAGCATTCAGATTCATAGTAAATGCACATTCTGTTGCCTGATTCCCACTGAGATTTGAACAATATGTCCTGTCTCATTGTCTGCGTCATTGTGGGCCAGTCTCAGCCGAAAGATGTTTCTTTGTTGGCTTTAGAAAGACTGTGACGTGAGTGATTATGGCTCCATTGTTGACAGTGTTGCAGCACAAAGTAAATTTGAGAACCTAACAATGGAAGAGGTGTGTCCAATGAATCAGCCCTCCAATAGCCACTCTCTCCCAAGCGAGGGTAATTTTAAATAACATCAGACTGCGTTTAACATTTACAATTTATAATGTGATTCATGCAATATGATACGATTTAGGAAAAATATAGTATGAATAAACATTAACCTGTCATGTCATGTTTGGTAAACCAATGTCTGGATTCAAGCTCAAGATAAGAGTAGCCAGGCTGACGATGAATCATTCAGGAGGACTGAGGGAAATTTCATCACGCGTTCAAAGCCCTTCTCCTCCAGGGCGCTGGGAGTGCTCTGAGATGTGCCCGTACGACCGTGTCGAAGTTACACAGAGGCTTTCAGGGCTATTAGTGTTGAAGTAGAGTTGCATTAGAGATAAGGACACTCTGCCACCCAATATACGCACGGTGCCACGTTGCATCGGGGAAACATAAAGGACGGATGTTTGAAAGTTCATCGCTACAGGCTTATTTTTCTCCCATATGTCTACCCCCCCCCCTTTCTCTCTCTCTTTCTCTCACTTTCTCTCTTTGAGAATTGTGTTTTAAGCGTAAAAAACATGATCACTCACACACACACACAGACACACACGTGTACATGTGCTTACAGCATACAAAATACATTACGCTCCAACGCATGCACACACACAAACACACACTCTAACGCACACGAAAACACACATGCACACACAAACACAAGCTCACCCTCACACACACACACACACACACACACACACACACACACACACACACACACACACACTCAAGCTCTCCCTCACACACACACACACACACACACACACACACAAACATACACACACCTTCATTGCACATATACCATCAACAACAAGTCCCTGTGGATAAATAACAGTGCCTGAGGCAAGGGTTGTGAAACAGCATCAAACAAGGCTAGTTAGCATGAGGTTATGAATCACCTGCAGCCCAGGAAGGAGAAGGGCCCTGTATAGCCACAGCCCCGCTTCTGCTATCAGATCACAGGCTCAATCTGGCCACCAAAACGTCCTGTGTTTTATGAAGCAGGTTGATCCGATTGCCATTTACTGACGGTGTCGCTCCAGTGAGCTGGGTTGGAGACGCCCCATCGCTGGCCCCCGTCTCTCCTTGTATCTGAGTACGAGTTACACCGGGGTAATTTGTCATTTGAACTGAAAGCAGAAATGGACCAACAAAGGGAGACTTGCCCAATCGAAGACACCGGGGGGTGCATCTTCCTATTTAGGCAGAGCTTTGCAGGCGCACAACAAATCTGTGAGTGTGAATGTGCCGGGTGAAATCCTGCTATTCTATTTCAGGTCATCCCCCACACACACACACACACAGACACACACTTCTCACACACAGTGTGAGAAGAGAAGATATTTGCTCTACATTTAATTACAGCTTGCGAGTTCCCCGAGAAATTTCAACCATCTGTAGGTAAGAGAGTCCTACTTAAAATTGCAGGAACAGGCCTCGGGCAATTAGCACATCATGAGGATAAGCGAGCGTGTGTGCGTGTGTATAAGTGTGTTGTGTGTGTGTGTGTGTGTGTGTGTGTGTGTGTGTGTGTGTGTGTGTGTGTGTGTGTGTGTGTGTGTGTGTATGTGTGTGTATGTGGGGATAGAATTTAAGTGTGAGGCGTGCATGTCTATGTAATGCGCGTGATTGCGATGCATACGTGCTTGTCTAAAACAATGGGTGGGATGTCTACCTCAGGTATCAGATATCTGTAGGTATCTAACACTGTAATTCACATTTGGTTGGACATGTAGGATCCCCGTGGTATTCAAACAGACTCTCCGCTTCTGCTCTGCCAGCTGCATCAGTCAACTCTTTTCCAATGGGGTCATGCACATGCAATTAATTCCTTGTTATTCCTGATCCAAATAAATCTCACTAAGAATGTAATCCTCATAATGGGATTATGAACTGATTAAAGCCCAGAGTGAGCCGCCTGTTAATGTAATAACGAGCCCCATGTTTGGCATTTTGTTGGGTGAACTGAATCGCAGTGAAACAATGTATTATCACGTCATTGCAATAATCTGCAGTGTATTCAAATGTATAATATCATGTAATATTAATTAGGGTCATATTTTAATATGTTCGTCTCCATATCACACAGGAATCGGATCTGGGCACTTAACCGCACCATCTGCATTGCAGTGGTTTTGCTTTTGGACGTTAAATGTTACAGAGGGTCTTGTTTAGAGTGATTTTGCCACCACCCAAAACACCTTACAGTGATGCATCGCACGTTCCACCACCAAAGTGAACTCACCCGCTTAAGGTTGTAACCAATGTCCCGGGAGCAGGTCAGGCCCTGGCCTCTTGCCCATGACACATCAATGCCCTTTTAGCCAAGGGATCTAACCAGCAAGCCTACCCTCGCAAGATAATTCAACCTTAGTGTATTTTAAAGTAGTAGTAGCAGAATGCATCCTTGGAAGCTTATTAGGACTTGGATACTGAAAACAACGCACATACTCTATCTGCACCCGCTTTTCTACTGGCTCCTGCCACCTCCGCTCTGCCATCCTGCTATTGGGTTCCATCACATCACGTTAACGGTGGGGGGGGGGGGGGGGTGCCAGAGAGATTGAGCAGCGGTTACCGTAGTTACCGAGGTGAGCAGCTCTACAGCTTCTATACTGGCTGGTGGAAGGTTACAGCATTCTGGCACACTTGTTTCACACTGTGCAAAATAATCTGCTCTCACCGGGAGGACAAGCTGGTGGTCCTAAAGTAAGGCGAAACGTGTGTTTGAAACATGAGTGTGTGTGTGTGTGTGTGTGTGTGTGTGTGTGTGTGTGTGTGTGTGTGTGTGTGTGTGTGTGTGTGTGTGTGTGTGTGTGTGTTGTGTAGGTATGTGTATGTGTGTGTGTGTGTGTGTGTGCGTGTGTATGTGTGTGTGTGTGTGTGTGTGTGTGTGTGTGTGTGTGCGTGTGTGTGTGTGTCTCTTGTCTTCTCTACCAACCTTTTATTATTATTCAGTGATACATGTTCAGCAGGCTGGAGCAGGGAATGGCTAGCCAGGCTTACGCTACATGGTGGAACGGTTTCTGAATGTGTTGCCGCCGACGGTCGGGCTGAGACGTAGCCTGCAATGTAACGGTCGCTATTCCATCAGCCACAGAGCATGTACTGAGAAGATATTAGAACGAGCAGACAAGGGGTGTGGCGGTAGTGGGGGAGGTATGAGAACCGAGAACCTCTCACCTGAGCTCCCGTCACATGACGTCTAGCTCAAACTAAATCAAATTCATGTCTTGTGATCTCTGAGCGTGTTCTGTGTTGCCCTCAAATAGAGCTGCTGAGCCATTTAGATTAAGGAATGAGGATGATTGTTTGGGACAAACGCAGGCATTACCCATCTGGTTCCCCCTCCCTAATTAGATCTACTGATATCAGTGTGTTGTTAGGGAGGTGCTTGGGTGGTGCACGGTGGCTTTGGGTGGAAGTGGAGCGACGATGAGATGCAAAGAGTCGCTGGAGCGAATCAGCACCTGGAGAAAGATTATTGTGGAGGAGGAGGATGACGATGAGGAAGAGGAAGGGTGGATGAGTAAGGAGGAACGATGACGAAAGGCTGAAGAAGAGTAGCGGGGTGATGGATATACAGATATCTAGAAGCTATATTTCAACATAATATTTTCTATGATGAGTATTCGCCCTGCAATGCCATGGCAGCCTATCCCTTGTGGTGCTGTCTTTCCTCGTTGCTAGCGGGTACGGCCTGGGTGTCCTCCCACATACACTACATACAAAGATGTCTTAGTCTAATATTAGACTGTAAATTGGCCATAGGTGTTCTTAGGGGAGGGGGGAGTATGTGATCTAGTGATGGTTTGGCGCACTACTCAGAGCGTCTGGGACCGACTCCAGTGCTTTCTGGAACCTGACTTGGAGATGGATGGATGGAGGAATGGATGGATGGAGGAATGGATGGATGGAGGAATGGATGTAGGATGGGAGGATGGATGGATGGATGAATGGGTGTGTGGATGGAGGAATGGATGGATGGGTGTGTGGATGGAGGAATGGATGGATGGATGTGTGGATAGAGGAATGGATGGATGGGTGTGTGGATGGAGGAATGGATGGATGGGTGTGTGGATGGATGGAACAATGGGTGTGTGAATGGATGGATGGGTGGATAAATGGATAGATGCATGGACAGATGAATGGGATGGTGAGGGGATGAATGGATGGATGCGTGGATGGATGGATGGCTGGTCGGTTGGACAGAAAGAAAGGGTTACAGAGTGCAGATCATTTTGAATCCCCGGTAGCACAGCAGATAGCTCAAACCAATTAAATGGATAACTTATAGGCACTTTGTCATAATATCAGCTCAAAATCAGCTTCATTTGAGAGAGAGTATTAGCAATGCAGATTGCTTCATGAACATAACTGCCAATAACACATGTGGTCTCTCCTTGATGCGTCCAATTAAAGAGAGAGAACTGCATATCAATGCATGTACATAGGCACTCTTGGTTGCAAGTAATTTAATCATTGTGTGGTCTAAACTACAATGTGGGACAATGTAGTTTACAATACATTCTTATATAATCATCTGCCTGCATGCATCGTAATGTCTCAGCTTTATGTGTTAAATAGCTGAGCGAATGGGAGGAGCAACTATGTGCTGAGATCAGCACTTAAGCCGAAACTCTACATTTATTCCCTCTGGGCTTTGGTTTTTCCCTCCCTAAGCAGTGCCCTACACTTCCATAATACATTTGCATCAATTTATCTGTAATTGACCTTTATACAGTTCAGTGGTTTCCACAGCCATCTACTATGGTTCTGCTCCTGTCCTGTTGGCAGAGTAGGAACGCAGTCGATGTTCTACAGCATTACATGGTGGACAGCGACACAACCGGCCAGCAGAAGAATCACAATCAATTTCACCTTCCCTCTGTTGTCTATAAATGGCAACATATGCGTAGCCCAAACCACACACAGACCACACACACACACACACACACACACACACACACACACACACACACACACACACACACACACACACACACACACACACAAGCACTAACACATACCCAAACCACACACAGTAAAACTACCTGGCAACTAAAATATCTATATTACATATAGCTGCAAACCTCCCTCTACCGTGAGGCTTTAATATTTCATTGGTTGGGCTGAACCTTTGGTTCGTCCTAGGAAGGTTTGATAAAGGAAGGCATTTCATCTTTTTAGAGATAGGATAGGACTGAGAATCTGTTTCTGTCTGCAATCAGCAAGTCATTATGTTTCATCTAGAAAATAAACTTCAGAGCACAGATTGACTTTGGCAATAGCTTGGAGCAACAGATACAGCCAGCTGTTTTTTTTGTTGTTGTTGATCGTTGTTGTTTTAAAGGAATAGAAGCTCAATTTTGATTTCCTTGCAGACCTTTATATAGAACTATATTACAATTTTAGTCCGAAGATGCGTCAGACAACCAGATGGATAGTATGCTGGGATTGCATGGGGCGATGGGTGTTAAAACTGATATCGCTTTGAAATAGACAAAGCCATCCAACCGAACCCCCAATCCTCTCCTGGCGACCTCCGGCCACACAAGTGACAACACATACAAAGAGATCCTCTGTGAGCAGTTCATCTTCTTCTCAGTCACAGAGAGCAAACAGCCCATTTTCCTATTCCGTACGGTTGCATTCTGCAGTTTTTCACTGCAAAGAGTTAACCGAGAAGCAGGGTTCGGGCAACATGCTCAAGCCAAGCACCACCTCTCATGTCAGCTTTTACATAAATAAGAGCCTTTTTTATCTCTTTCTCTCTCTCTCTCTCTCTCTCTCTCTCCATCACTCCCTCTGCTTCTCTTTCTCTCCCTCATGCACGCCCACACAGAGCCTGTCAGAAGCGCACGAGGATGGGAGGAGGATGGAGGGAGGTGGGTGAAGCATGACACGTGGAAAAGGAGAAGCGTTGCTCTTAACACTGCATCCACTCGTCTTTCCTTCATCTCTCCGCTCTCTATCCCCATCTTCTCTTCCTGGGGTTCTATACATAGGGGGTCCACTGGCATGTCTTTGTCTCCTGCTGGACGTTACAGAGAGTGACCGTTCCTCTCGGTCTGTCTTTATTTGTGTCTGGGTGAAGGGGTAGAGGTGGATTGTGGAGAGGTGCTAGTGTTGGACTCCCAGCTGAAAGGTACTGGGTATGACAGCTAACCCCTCTCTGCTAATTAGCCACCTGTATCTGATTTCACTCTGTAAGTCGCTTTGGATCATAGCATCTAAAGCTAAATTGCTAGATAGTAAAAATAAATGAGAAAATCCAATCTGAAGACTAAATGCATATACATGTTAATATCATCCATCAATTACGGAGACTAAGAAGTCTTCAAATCAAGTAGAAGAAGAATAATACAGTCATAAAACAGTTCATTTGTCAATACTGTCAAGTAGATTAGACTAAGCAGTATGAGGTGGTGAACGCAAATCAAAAGAAATGCCAATTGAACGGCTATGACACCCGACCGCAAACCAAAAGTAACATCTCTGTCTCTGTCTCTAGCTCCCTCTCTCTCCCTTTCTCTCTCTCTCTCTCTCTCTCTCTCTCTCTCTCTCTCTCTCTCTCTCTCCCTCCAGGAAACAGAAGTTCACAGCTCAAAGTAGCACTTAGCTCTTCTTGTGTTGCTGGGGAAGAAAAACAGGAATGCCTGTTATGACTAATCACTCAGGCTGGCGATGGCGTGTTATATTACGTCAAAAATCATAGACACACTAACAAATGTGTGCAAACACACACACACACACACACACGCACGCGCACACACACACACACACACACACACACACACACACACACACACACACACACAAGGTTTACCAAAGAGACCCTATTGCTCTCTTCTTCCAGCTAGAGGCTAGGTTAGTTCTTGCTCACACCTACGTTCAACCGTTCTTTTATAAAGGAATGCGCAGAGTCCATCTATAGACCAACACTACTCTGGCATTAGTCACCCGCATCCGGTCATTGGAGAAGTCAAAAGCTGCCAAATGGGTCCGTTCACTTCTGGGTTGATTTCTTGCTTGTTTAACTCTGGTAAATCCACAGTCGCAATATACCAGTAGAGTGGGGGGGCGACATACAAACCACGTGACGCGTGCCCATTGCCACTGGAAATGTATTCAGGCATTGCTATGACATCAATCTGTGACTTTGCTTCTGCACACAGACAGGTCGACCTGTGCCTGCTTTGGAATGTGCTAATGGCTCTGTTGGTCACACACAGCCATTATGCCACAAACGACATTTAACTAGAAAACCATGTAGTGAGATGGATTTCTCGTCACTCCACTTATACACATTTTTTCGCAGCTAAATATTAATGTGTGCTGGATCCAATAAATCTTCCACTTACTTACTAAATTAATTGTGCTTCTATTACATGTTTCTGTTAATGGCATAAATACTTTCCCTTGCTAATCATTCATGTATTAGTAATGAGTGCAGCTGTTATGCTCTCAATCCAAAGAGGCTCTCTCTCTCTCCTTCTCTCTCACTATCTCTCCCTATTTTCCTCTCCCGATAACTCCGTCCTCTCTCTCTCTCTCTCGCTCTCTCCCTCTCTCTCTCTCTCTCTCTCTCTCTCTCTCTCTCTCTCTTTCACTCTCTCCCTTTTAGTCTCTCTCCCTTTTGTGTCTCTCCCATTTTATCTCTCTCTCTCTTTCCCCTTGGATGTAGAATGAGGATTTGTCTCTCTCTGTTTCTTCGTCCTTCTGCACTAAATGGAAACATTTTTGTTCTGTCTATTGCCTCTATTGTCTGTGTCCTTGTAGAACAAATATAAATGTACATGTGTTGTTTGTGTGTGTGTGTGTGTGCGTGCGTGTGTCTGTGTGTGTGTGTGTGTGTGTGTGTGTGTGTGTGTGTGTGTGTGTGTGTGTGTGTGCAGGCATTTCAATTGTTCATCAATGAACTCTTTGATTGTGTGTTGAACATTTGTCAACTAAATTAGAACTGTCAATTGGCTAGCCACACAATAAAACGTACATCAAATTGTTACAATCTTTAAAAACGCCAAATTACAGCGTTCACACTATCAATGAATTGTTTCATCCAAATACCGCTAAATGCACAAACCAATGTTTCTTAATAGCGAGTATCATAGATGTCATTTATTTGTCGCCTTTTTCCTGTTGCACTAACATGTGACGTATATGTGTGTTGTGTTTTGTACAGCCCTGCTTAAAACTCTGTAATTCATCTGTGCTTTGGTCTTGATGCACCTGGTATGTACCACTGGGAAAACTAAAGCTGCAGTATCCAGATTTAGCCCGGAATACTAAAGAGGCTACACTTCTCTCCTCTCACCTCCTCTGCCATGCTAATCTCCTCCCCTATCATTTGTTTCCTTTTAATGGCCCGCTTATTATCAGCGTATAATCGCTCTCCTATTCTCTTGTGCTTGTTTAAAACGGTACCACTTCCTGTTACCTCCACCCCTCTCCCACCCCCTCTCCTCCCCCCACCGCCCTATAGACCTGCTGTAGTAGTGTGCTGCTGAGAGGGTCCAGGGGAGGAGTATGTTCTGACAGAGATGCCACTGGAGATGGAGAAGACACCCGTCACCGAGCTCATGTATGACTTCCAGAGGAACTCCACCTCGGACGACGACTCTGGCTGTGCTCTGGAGGAATACGCCTGGGCCCCACCTGGCCTCAGCCCAGAACAGGTGAGGCAGACAGAGATACACCAAACCAGATACAAACCCACACCCTTCTCCTCCTAACAGCTTCTCTTCTCATCGCTGATGCTGCAACGCCATCCTTTACACGTGATGTTATTATTATCAAGAAAATATGTTAGCATGTGGTGATGATTTAGAATTATTATTTCCCAGAATGTTTGGTGCATTCTTTTTTACCACATTGGATCCTCATCTATTCATCTATATATATTTTTTTCATATCATCACACATTATTTAAGGATGTCAATAAAGCTCTGAAGGGCTCAAAATGTCAGTGGAGACAAAAAGAAGGCTTGAACTGAATCCTGTGTAATTTTAAAGTAAGTCTAGCAGTGTGTGGCAGCGGACCTCCCAGCGCTGCACTAATAGAGGAGAAGCATGCCTGATAATAGTCATTTCTCCAGTCAGCCGTCTTGACAGAATGCAGGGAGGATGTCCCGGCCTCTCTCATGCCACAGGAGATACAACGCAGTCAGAGCGGCCCCTTGTTTGACGTCCAATGTATATATAAAGAAGATGCTAAAAATAATGATGAATGATTTTTAAAGAAACAAAAGGTATCTTTTGTTTCATTATCATTCATTCATTACTATTTTGAATGAATGAACAAAGCATATACATACAGGGTGCGATTTGCCGGTGGGGATGGTGGGGATTATCCCCCCCTCTGGTTTACACGTCCTACCCTCTGCTGAATTATTTTTATCCTCGGTGGGGATAAAAATGATCCCCCCCACCCAAAGTATTTTCACCATTACATCGTAATAATTAACAACCAAAATACACAGGGTCCGTCTTCATTTTGAAACATTTTAAAATGTTTCTCAAAATTATCCCCCCCTCTGGTTTTTTTCACAAATCGCACCCTGTATACATATATGTATGTATATATATATATATATATATATATATATATATATATATATATATGTATATATATATATATATATGTATATATATATGCCCTTCGTTTAGCGTATACTGTATATACATATATGTCTCTGTACATAAATAGTCTGCTATAGATATGTGAAAATAAATAAATAACAGAAACTAGCCTTGCAACCATTTGACTAAACAAGGTTTTCGTATCATTATAATTTCTAGCATCATATTAGTTGTCATCTTCCTCCCCCTTCTCATGGTCGTTATCATCATTACCATACATATAAGTAGACTAGTGGCAGTACTGTTGTTATGCTGCAATATAATGTTTTGATTTTTCGTAATTACAATAAATTATGCTGTCCTTCATTTACCATTCATATGTTGTCATTTTTCCTGTCTCGCATATAATAGACAAGCAACGGTTGCCACAGCATTCTGAATGTCATCTGTAGAAAAATAAAGTTCCTTTCCAAATTCTGGTTTCAAGGGCTGTGCTGATAGATAAAAGCAGACCGAAAAACACAAACCTTGATGCGCATAAAGGCTGACCTTGGCTGGCCAAATCTAAGAACACTGATGTCAAAATATTGGCATTGCAAATATTTAAATCAGATAGTTAAATTGATCCTTGGCTCAATAGATTTCTGGACAGATGCGCTAGTGTGTTACCATGGTTACAATATGACCCGGGAGAAAAGCACTTTCACCATAACGTTAACTATTGATCAAACATAAGTGTGATTCTATTTTGGGTCATCAACTGCCTTGTGTTGTATACTTGTTTCAGGTGCATCAGTACTACAGCTGCTTACCGGAGGACAAGGTCCCCTATGTTAATAGCCCAGGAGAGAAATATCGCATCAAACAACTTCTTCAGCAGTTGCCCCCACATGACAATGAGGTAAAAACAAACATGTTTGTTTTTACCAATGGCAGTCTTGGAGTTTGAATACACATGAGATGGATGACGATTTTTTTTACGTGTTTCTTCCCGGGTCAGGTGCGCTACTGCAACACTCTAGACGAGGAGGAGAAACGGGAGCTGAAGCTCTTCAGTAACCAGCGGAAGATGGACAACCTGGGGAGGGGCAGTGTGCGTCCTTTCCCCCTCAATATCACCGGGGCCGGCTGTGAGCAGGTAGCGGGCTTACATTTTCTACGCTCTCCAGACGCTATGTTTTAGTTTGTGCTTTTGAAATGCCCCAAACTATTAACCTTTGTTATTTCATTTGAGGCCATTGAATATCTAGTTCATGTTATTATTATTAGTATTACAGTATTGCCATAATAATTCCTTATTTGTACCGTTTAAGACATATAACATGAGGCACTGATTCATTTAAATCTTCTTGTATCTTGTACCTACTTTTGGCTCTTTGTCATAGCTTCTCTAACACTGTGTCATTAGAACGTCATGCAGGCCTCTGTCCACTGATCACGCCCTGCATTGCCCCTCTATATCCTCCCCTCTATAGTGCGGTGGCCAAATCAACGGAGGGGAAATCGTAGTGTTTGCTGCCCGGACCGGCCATGGCCAATGCTGGCATCCCCAGTGCTTTGTGTGCAACATGTGCGAGGAACTGCTGGTGGACCTCATCTACTTCTACCAGGACGGAAAAATCTTCTGTGGCCGGCACCACGCTGAGCGGTTGAAGCCCCGCTGCTGTGCCTGCGATGAGGTGCGTCCGCCCGCCCCCACCCAAAGCCTTCGAACGCTTCAGAGGCAATGAAACGGTTGATTTAGGTCAAAGATCCTTTCAACTCGCTCTGAATTAATAATACCAAATACATACCTTTAAAGAGTAACAACGGCCGGTCTGAGCCCAGACGCGCCAGCAGAATCGTTGGTGGGACGCCGATTGTATCAACCGCTGACAGGCTCACATTAGTACTAAAGGAGATGTCTCTTTATTAGTCAATGTTTGGCCCCGCCGTCTCTGGCTTGGTTCGTCTTTTACCACGGCCACCTTCCATCCCGAAAGCCTTTTGGATGGATTTTAGCCGTCAGACGGATTTGCTATCTCTGGCTTTGAGTGAATCATCGTTAATAAACATTATATTGTACTTGATGCAGATCATCTTTGCTGACGAATGCACCGAGGCGGAGGGCCGGCACTGGCACATGAAGCACTTCTGCTGCTTCGAGTGTGAGACGGTGCTGGGGGGGCAGCGCTACATCATGAAGGACGGCCGCCCGCACTGCTGCAACTGCTTCGAGTCCCTCTACGCCGAGTACTGCGACGCCTGCGGCGACCACATAGGTGACTACACTTCTGCCTACGCCGTGTTTGCCAACCATTTTTGGCCCAGACAGAACCCCGAATACTTTGGGGGTAGAAACTCCTTCCAACCACAATATGTTTACAAAAGTGTCAGATCTGTGGCTTCACCACATATGATCTTAACCCCAATGACCCTATGTTCGTTGCAACAACACTCAATAATTTGATTGATTGTGGCTGTTGCAGGCCTTTAATAACCCTGTCCAATCATGTCCAGCGACTTCCACAAGGCTAGGCAGACATATTACTGAAGCTAGCTACTAGTCACGTATTTTGGGGGAGTGGATTAGGAGGGAGGCCTCGGGGGAGGGATGGGACTTTCCTGGGTGGGTACTTTCCAAAGCTAGCCTACCATTGCTTGTTTCTCCATATTGTCTACCTTTTCTTTAAATGCAATCAAACAATATCCATAGCTTATAAGTCAGCATTCTCCCACGGCCTCATCGCCATATCAGGCAACCCCAAGGTTGTCAACCACTGCCCTAGACATAATTAAGATCCTCTGAACTGCTGATACGGTACAAGGATGCAGAAATGCTCGTGAGAATGTCAGAAAACAAGGAAGGATACGGCGTGTGCTCACTGTGAAGGAAAGCTCCAGGGAGGACGTTAGGGAACACATTTAACAATGGGTAACATATGCACCCCCGGCCCTGTGCGCGACACAGCTGCAGAGAGGCGTAGTCTGCGCAGTGAGAGGTGGATGCTTATTATCCTCTCTGGCTCCAGCAACAGTGGAGGGTTCTGCTTGTTTCAGATGATGCCATGTTGCATCCAGATGGAAGGAAGGAAAGATGATTAGTTCCCCTAGCTCTGGATCGCGTCCAATGAAATGTGTTGTGTTATTTTACCAACCGCATAATCAGGCATTTGAGTGTAACCGAACAAATATTATTTTCCCTCAGGGACATAAACCCAGGTAGCGCCAAAGCTCATTTATTCATGATATATTTGTATTTATTTATGTCACAAGAATAACCACACGCACATATTTCTGATTAGTTTCATCTACAGACTAAATACACACCATCAAAGGTACGGTTCCAGTCTTGTTTCAGATTGATGAAACCATGTATATACAACCTTATTCAGTATATAATATTTCAGATTCGATCAACCCTTCAGCATGTAAAATAAAATAAAATCGGGATCTCATTGACCATATCGTCTAATAGTTTCCATTCATATATCTGCATCTAAGTTGTGTTTTATGGCTTGACTTTCAGGGATTGACCAAGGTCAGATGACCTATGATGGACAGCACTGGCACGCGACAGAGGAGTGCTTCTGCTGCGCCCGCTGTAAGCGCTCCCTGCTGGGCCGCCCCTTCCTTCCCAAGCAGGGCCAGATCTTCTGCTCACGCTCCTGTAGTGCCGGACAGGTAACCAATCATGTACATTAAAAAAATGCAATGAATGCATAGTGCACCAGGAATTACTCTCGACCACTCGTGTTTTTTCACATTGTTGAGCCAATGACCCTAACATAGTGCTTTCTTGTGTGTGAACCAATCAGGAACCGAACGAATCGGACTCTTCGGACTCTGCCTTCCAGAGCGCCCGGTCCCGGGAGTCCCGCCACAGCACCAAGGTTGGGAAAAAGGAACGTCGGAATGCGAGCCAGGAACGACGGAATGCTGAGGCCCGGCAGCCGGCCTCCGCGCCCATGCCTGACCGCATGTCTGCCGAGATAGACCCCCTCTCCGTCCAGATGGACCGCTTGAGCGTGTCCTCCGGGCCGACGCCCAGCAGGACCCCTTGCCGAACCCCGAGCCGCACTCCCAGCCGCGCCCCCAGCCTCAACCAGGTGTGGATGAGCAGGGATGAGGCCTACCCTTCTGCTGCCTATGAGAGCACCAAGCGGGAACCCTCTCCCACTCCCACACCCATACAGATGCTGGGCCAATGTAATCCCAGACAGGGTTACAACCCCAACTCAAACCCTCACCCACCCACCCAGAGCCCCGTCAACCCAGGGAAGAGGCCTGATTCCTGGGGTAAGGAACAAGGCAACACCAAGAGAACCCCTATGGCCGCCCTGAGAGGCCAATCCTTCAATGAAAACTGGATCCATCACAGCCAGGACGAGTTCCGGCCCACCAAGCTCCGCACCCAGATGAGCTTCAACGAGGTGTCCAGCCAGGGCCAGGGCATCTCAGACAAGAGGAGCATCAGCCTGCATGGCTTCCAGAGGGCGAACCGGCCCCCACTGATTCGGAGGAACCCCATCAATGGCATGAGTTTCCAAGAAACCCTTACTCCTCTTGAACAGACTCCTCGCGGATCCATGGATTCCCTGATCACATCCAACGCCGCAGGTGAAGTAGTATTTTATGTAAAGGAAAGAATAGACAGGAATCGTGTATGTAATGACACACATCTTCGGATGCAATATTTGATGCAGAATGTCCCGTGTTTTCTTCACAGGTAACTCTCTGGACGGGGTCAGCAAGCGTCAGGAGCATCTGTCCAGGTTCTCTATGCCTGATCTGAGTAAGGACTCGGGCGTGAATGTGTCTGAGAAGAGCCACATGGGCACTCTCAGCTCCTCCATGCAGTTCCACAGCACAGAGTCCCTCTCCTCCTCCCGCCTGTATGGGAACATGGACGCTGCACTGAGGGTGGGCTACCCCCTGCAGTACTGGGACCCCTCCCGGCCCTTGGCCTTTAACGCCAACGGTCACGCCGGTCTGATGGGCAGCAGCGGAAACATACGCATGTCATCCATGAGCGAGAGAACCCCACGCCGGCACCCTAACGGGCAGGAACCCGTATCCCAGCAACAGCAACCGCAACCGAGGAGCCGCAAGCACCGTCGCGGTAACCACGGTAACAGCCAGCACCGCAGCGGACGGCACCACAAGCGCTCCCGCCGCTCCCGCTCTGACAACGCCCTGCACCTGGTGGCCGACCGGCCCGCCCACGTGGCGGAGCCGCCGCACCGCCGCGTGCAGGAGGACTACGACCGCTTCCCCAGCGGCCACGCCGCCAGGGAGCTGCTGCTGGGCCTGGCGCCGGGCGCCTACAGGCAGCAGCAGCAGTACCGGCCCTGCCCCCGCACCACCTCGGACCTCACCCTGCAGAACGCAGGCTGGCAGCCGCAGGGCCCGGGCCAGGGCGGGCCGCTCTGGGCCGAGGGCTACCGAGAGGGGGCGGACCCCTGGTGCTCGAGCTGCTCCTCCAGCTCCGAGTCGGAGGAGGACGACGCCTACTTCCAGGGGGAGCCCATCCCGCGGCCAGTGCAGCTGCGCTACATCAACAACGAGGAGCTCCGGCACCGCTACAGCCCCTCCGGGATGCCGGGCCACCACGCGCCCCTGCACGGACCCCTCCACGGGCAGATGCACACCCGCCAAAGGAGAAAGAGCAAGAACTGTGCCATCTCCTAGATGTGAGGGAGAGGATACGGGGACTGGAGAGCGGGAGAGAGAAGGATGTGTGGGAGGGAGCAGGGAGTGGGATGTGTAAGAGAGACAGTGGACAGGGACTGCGTGTACAGTAAAATGGAGAGAAACTGAGCGTGGAGCGGATGATGAAGAAAGGAAATGGCAGATTCCTGCTGTTTGTGATCTAGCACAACTCATGTTTGTGTACACCTACAAAGTATGACGTTATCGCGGGAAGAGGGGTTACACAGCAGACTCAAACCAAGGGACGGCTAAATAAGGATCTGTTTGATCGGTAATCGTGCATATAGTCTGGTCTGGTCTCAAATAACTGGCTAATGTGTGTGCGTGTGCGTGTGTCTGTGTGTGTGTGTGTGTGTGTGTGTGTGTGTGTGTGTGTGTGTGTATGTGTGAGAGTTTGCACCAGAGAGTCCTTTTAACATGTCAAAAGGGGAGTTTTTTGTATCACTGTAGAAACTGGGCTGTGTTGGCCAGCCTCTGCTCACAGGCCAGTGCTCTGAACACATTGGCGTAAACCTACTGAGAGGAGAACACATCGAGAGATAGTGTGTTGGAATAGTGAAAGCTGTGCGATATGAATGGAGAAAACTGTGGGGTAGGTTCTGAGCTGCGGCTTAGTTTGCCCCAGTGGAATCCAAAAGCTGCTGGAAAAGTGTTGGCTCGCAGACCAAGTTATCACCTTATGTAAATAGTCCGTTACACCATGTGCTCTACATAGACTGCTCTCCATGCTTTACCAATGGCAGGTCGCTAGATAGGCCTCAACTTCTTGTTCTATCAGGCAAAGTAACGTCAGGTACGGTCCTGTCTTCTTTTCTTCAACATACTTCTTTTTTTAATACTTATTATTTTTAGTTGGATAAATAAAGGACAAATTAATAGTGACAATAAATTATCAATACCTGTTTAATGTATATAAAGTAAACAAAAATAGAAATAAAAATGTCTTTAAAGTATTGGATGTGGTAATGTAAATGTTATGTACATATTGTCTTACATATTTATATATAAATATATTTTGTAACTTAAGAATCCTTATTTGTATAAGACAGGGTAGAGATAGGAGGATTTGCATGTACCTTTTAATGTTGTCGTCCTATATGGAAATAAAGTGTATTACAATGAATAACCAGAAGGGTGCCAGTTAATGTCCAAGCTTACTGGTATGTGGTTGTTGTGAACAGCGGTTGGTAAAGTGATCGAAAGACCCTTTTCAATGTCCGGTGTCTACCCTCTCTTCATCAACTTCCTGCTCAGCTCAACTCACATGAAAATAAAATGGATCATCACATGTTGCGCATAAACCATGGTTTCTAGCATAAGCATTTACCTTCTGAAATTGAATAAACCATCTATGGTGAATGTGATTCACTAATACTATAAAGATATACAAAATGCCATTTTTGGTGCATCTTCTTTATAAAACACAGAGACACAACTAAGATCTGGACATTACACTGGGCTCTACAAAATTAATTTTATTATTAAAACCTTATTTACATGAATATATCAGATGAATTGATACTATTCACAGCATCACATGTGGGTCACAATAGAGTGGTGAAGTCACGCCCCTTCCGGTAGAGCCAATGTGACCTGGGGTTTCAATAGAGAGAAAGTTATTATTTTCTGGTCCCAGTCTTTATATGCCCTGGATTACACATATATTGTTTTTGGATTTAAATGATAATTTTTCATGCAAAGAAAACTAAAAAAAATTGCGACGAAGTTAGATTATGTTAGGTTTTGTGTGAGGCCGTTCTGTGAACTACAGCTCCTCGCTGCTCTCGACGCGAATGATATACGTCACCACCACTCTGGTACAGACATGGCAATCTCTCTGCTCCACTTCACTGCTTTTTTCCAAGGGGAGGATAAAAGCATCAAAAGAGGTGAAAACGATTATAAGTCGGGGCATGTGGAGAGTTTCAGTTATGCCGATTGGGAGATTGTCGGTCTTGTCCACGCCAGTCGCAGGGAGCGTGATGTCACATACAAGACATGTAGCCTTTCTCATTGTGTTTTCTCTACAGCCTTTAACTGAACAATTTCACAATAAATGGTCAAATTCTTGACATGACAAAATTATCATTTAAATCCACAAAGAACATATGTGTTATCCAGGGCATATAAAGACTGGGACCAGAAAATAATTACTTTCTCTCCATTGAAACCCATTCATATTTTTCGATCTCATAGGTCCCATGGGCTCTACCGGAAGGGGCGGACTTCCCCACTCTATATGCCAGCACAAGGTTGAGCTTCATGAGTAACTGTGACAGACAGCAAGAAAATAACTAACTCATCTCAGACACACACACACACACACACGCACACACACACGCACACACACACACAGACTAACAATAAAAATAAAACCGAGGGGCATATGTGATTATGTGTGTGTGTGTGTTTGCATCTCTTGGGAGGCTGCACTCAGGTCATACTGGGTTATAAACTGGTCCATGGCTGCAGCACAGCGCAGGCCTATCTCCTTGAGATTTTCCTGCACAGCGAAGCGGATGGGAGGCACTAATGAGGGGTCCTTGGAGACCAGCTTCTTCACCACCCGGCTGAACGTGCCACAGTCCCGTTGATAAACCTGGAAAAAACACACACAAACGCACACACAAACACAACGTCTCGTTGGCCTTCTTTTGTTTTGCTCGGAGGCGGGCCTTTGAACTGCACAGCGCTAAGGCTTGAGATAGCACGGATAGATTAGCATCCATTTCATCTTTCCTCACAGTGTCGGTTCATCACACAGGGACGATGTGCGTGATCATTTGCAGGTTTCTTTTTTTAGGCGTGTGTGTGCACGTGTGCCCACTCGCGTGCACCGTGCACATGCCAGGCTGTGTGAGGCGACCTGTATCCAGTCTGCTTTCTGAAAGAGCCTACTTTCTGCTGTAACCATGGAGATAGGAAAATAAGAGACCTTCTCTTAATTTGAAGTGGATTGAGAGAAACACTCGCTCACACACTACGCACCGGGCCTCATGTGATGTGCCGTCACCTGGAAGCTTGCTTTTCAAGCACGTGTGTGAGATCCCCCACGCCACCATTTGGACGCGGTTTTTCAACTACATCCGTTCTGTTGACAATTTTTATTTGGATGTTCATCAATGTGTCTTTATATTCTTCTTAACCTACTTTTCATTTAACTTCAATTTTAACCCATTTAAAATATGGACTCTGGTGTGAATAAAAGCCGTTCTCGTACTGCTCTGAAGCTTCAGTAGTAGACCTGTTAAATCAACCTGTTATGTCAACATCAACCCTGAATAAACTGGTGTAACAGTTCTGGTCCGTAACCTTTGTGTCAAACATGTTAAGTTTAAGTTTTATTTTCCGTTAAACATTTTGTTCATAGTTTTTTCTTCATCCTTCTTAGTTCAGATAAATTCATTGAAAACAAATGTCTTCTGGCTAGTGTAGTAAAAGTAAAGCAGTAAACAGATCAATTCAGACTGATCAAGAAGATAGTAGGCATATGGACTCTGGTGTAGCAGACAGCACCCCTCTAGTAAGAGAACTATTATTCCAGGCCAATGTTTTATTTATCCCACAGAGCTAGTGTGTGTGTGTGTGTGTGTGTGTGTGTGTGTGTGTGTGTGTGTGTGTGTGTGTGTGTGTGTGTGTGTGTGTGTGTGTGTGTGTGTGTGTGTGTGTGTGTGTGTGTGTGTTGTACCTTTTCTATTTCTTTCCTTTTTTCTTCGATGGCTCTGCTCTTTGCCATGGCCGGGCTTACAAGTGATTGGTGCTCCACTGGTCTTATTTTTTCAGTCTGACTTTGGTCTTGTGTAAAATGCTGAATTTAAATGAAATATAAACAAATAGACTGAAGCAACACAACAATAATGACGAAGAGTGCTAATGGTACAATGGAATAACATTAGCAGAAGATGGTAGAATGATCTCATCAAATGTAATAGTGAGCCTGTGGCAACACTGAGAAGATCTATAGTGCTCTGTCTAAAGGGTAATTTATAGTCATTATAGTTATAATAATAACTCTATTTATATAGCACCTCAATAAAACTGCCATTACACTGTGTTTGTATGGTAAAACAAGCGGATAAGTCAACAAACACAAAGAGTGTAACATTTTTTTGAAGGATAAAAAAAATGTCCAAAAACATTCAAAAAACATCTTATCAGTAAACTAGACTAAATATGAATAAATGATACAATAATAATTAAGTAAAAAATATCATAAAAATGTATGATGTATGGCAGCAAAAAGGACGACACCACAGTATGTTGTGTTTTCAGAAGGTATTGCTGGCAATATGGTTGCTGGCACTGTGTTCCAAAGCTTGGGAGCCCTAACGGCAAACGCCCGCTCATCTTTTGGTTTTTACCTATATTGTGAAACAGTTTGCTCCACCTGAGGACCTAAAGGCTTTGTCCTGGCTCACAGGGATCGAACAGGACAAAAATGTGGCTTGGGGACATACCTCATGAGGTTTCAAAGTAATTAGTAGAATCCTAAAATGAATTCTGTACTTAATGGGGAGCCAAGGGAGGGCAGCAAAGAATGGGGTAATGTGCTGTCTTCTATTGCAGTTGCTGCATTCTGGACTAACTGAAAGGGAGAAAGGGCCTTTTGGCTGAGGCCAGCAAGACACAAGTTGAAGTAGTCTGGTCGAGAAAAGACCAAGGCGCGCATTAGCTTCTTCAACATCAGTGTGAAGGAAGAAGAGGTTAGCTTTGGAGATGGTTCTTATCTGTAGAAAACATGACTAGACTCCTTTTTGGAAATGTAGCTTGAACGTTAGGTCTGGGTCAAAAGTCACAGCAAGGTTTCATACAGTCGGGATAATTATTGGCAGACAGATAGCCAAGGCTAGGGCCATTCATATTAACCAGCGGCTTTCAGACGGAGCTGGAGGAAATGTTGTAACTTTTAGCATTGAATGTCATTATTGCAGTCTGCTAGGACAGCTAGGCAATTAGGTTCACCAGGTCTCAATGGGAGGTATAACTGTGTGTCAGCTGCTTAGCAGTAGAAAGGGACATTGTGTTTCTGAATGATGTGTCCAAGAGGCAGCATGGAGATAGAGAATAATGGTGGAGCCAAAACAGAACCTTGTGGCCCACCACACAAAAAAAGGGTTTCGGAGGACGAGGCCTTCCAAAGAGATGCTTAGTATGCTCTATCTGACAGGTAGGCCTTTATTATGTCATGATAATGATGTTATTTTTCATTTTGACCAAGCATTGTGCCCTTTCAGTAAACTAAAAAAAATAAACATTCCAAATCGTATACAGTGCACAGACTGTTGAAAACCCATACGGCACCAGAATGCTTAAAGCCCGAAGGTTTTCTGAAACAGCATAACACTGTTATGTACATATGTGCATGGTTACATATAAATCCACTCCTGGCCTATGCTCATTTTCATGTGGCTCCGAGGTCTGAGGGTAAACTGCTGATCCTGCATGATTCAATGCCTATATTAAACTACAAAGGTGCATGGCACAGCCCTGAACCACCTGTGTCTTCCTATGTATTAGACAACTCACACCCTAATCAATTTCCTTTCTTAAACCTGCAACCAATGATCTCATTCAGCTTCAAGGCCTCGCCCTTTATCCTCCCACTATTCTACACTGATGTCGAGTAACAATAACGTTGATGAATAGCTGTGTAGTCAACGAATGGGGGAGAGCTTAAAGAAGGTGAAACACGATTAATTACAAAAATCATCTAAATGGTAATTTTAAAGGTAATCTTGCTTTGTATTGTGTGTTCGACACGGTACACACTGTGTCTCTCCAATCGGTTCCACTCTCATTATCACAAAGAGCAATTAAAAACACAAGCGTCAGTTGTTGTACTCACTGCTTTATCTTTCTTATTGCTGGGAAAGGTCCGAGAAGTTAAAGATCCTGAGGTGGTTGGGAAAAAAAACCTGTTTCATTATCCCAGCAACATGATTCAAATTGACAACCGCAAGGTGGAAGCTGAACAATCAACAATTTTATTTGACCGGATCGATTTTGTCTCGTGTTGCTCAACTATCTATAACTGTGTCTTAAGGCCACCATTAGGATGTTACTTCACCTCATCAAACTGAATGTCATCGACCTCTGGCTTAAAGGGATGGTTATTGTTTGCAGCCAGCAGGTGCTGAAATCAATGTTTCTTTGAGCAGATTGCGTTAGGTGTATTTGAGAAATCTGCCTCGCAACATTGGACTGCAGTGTTCCGATGTGAAGCAAAGGCTTTGTTATGGCTCATTTATACCATTGGCTGCCTTCCCTCTCTCACTCTCTCACACAGGTATAGTCAGTCACACACACACACACACACACACACACACACACACACACACAAACACACACACAAACCATGGATGAGTCACCATCATCGCACCATCTCTCATGCACACCGAGAAACCTGTTCCTCACACACACACACACACACACACACACACACACACACACACACACACACACACACACATACACCTCCACAGTGCTGCAGTATGCGCAGAAATACAGTGGAGTGTGAGGGAAGAAGAAAAAGCATGCCAATACTTGAATCTCCGCTCCTGCAATAAGGATGGGCACCCAGTCTTCGACCAAGAATCAATAAATAATTAATACATGCAACGCTTTTCTGATAACAAAGCTAAAAGAAGGGTTGCTTCCTCTTGTCTGCATCACTTTTTTGTAGCAATAATTCATCTCTAATCATCAGCACATACCTTCTTCTTCTGAAGGGATTTCACATAACACAGTTACCATATAAATAATATGATGTTTATTACACAATATAGAGTTAGGGCTGTTATAGGCATGATGAGTATTGTGTCATGTGCCACTACCAATACAGAAATGACCAAATTGCCCAATCCACAAACGGTCAGGAATTATCCAAATGAGGTAACATTGACGTGACATAATTTGAAAACATTTGGTACCCAATGATAGTCCACACTGCCACTCGGTGGTGGTAGGGTGTACATGCATGTGTTTTGCAATTCTTGTGGCTGTTAAAATATATAACCAATCTTACCAGGTTTTTCAAAAGGCTGTGAACAGACTCGATGTATGGGGTTCTTTGTCACGTCTTGTTTTTCCGCAATCTTTTTTATTATCTTCATCTTTTCCACCTGCTTCCATTCAGCAAGGCTAATTTGCTTTTTTGTCCCGGTTCTCTGACGAGATTTGGAGCCGAAGGGGAGTGTCCCTCGGGCTCCAAAATTGGATGGAGTCTTCCAAATAGCATGCTCATTCCTTAAAAAAAGACAGAGAAAAAAAGGTCAGAGAACACCCTACTTGGCTCCGTTCTCCAAATCATCACCCGTCCCCTAGCCTGCCTATCGCCCTATAAGTGGCTAAAACTTGCGTTTGGTGTAAAACGAGGAATAGGCATCCTGCTCGCCTTTGAAAAAATGGAAGCTCAGGCACACTGATTTGGAATGTGGCCCGATATGTCGTCATAAGGGGCCAAGTTACCTCCCCTTTCTCTGCCTTGCCCGTCCAGAGAATTTGGCCCACCAATGAGACAATGAGCTACGACCGTGCAAGCGCCACGTGTGTGTGTGTGTGTGTGTGTGTGTGTGTGTGTGTGTGTGTGTGTGTGTGTGTGATTACACACACTGTAACGCAAGTGTTGCACACTTCTTTGTTATTTTGATAACCATTCTGCTGTTGGTGCTATGGCGCATAACACGTCGGTTCTTTGCCGTCTCTGGTATTTCCACAACAAGACTGTAGTTGTGGATTATCTCAGCCATGGTGGAGAAGGAATTGGGGGAAAGGATCTTTGGCTTTGACTCCCTGAAGTACATGAACCACGACATGGAGGAGAAAGGGATAGTTGCTCTCGATTGTCTCCTGCTTGAGCCCCGCTTCCTGCTGCCCACTGCCGATGGACCACCGCCTTGGCGCTGCCCGCTGCCGATGGACCACCGCCTTGGCGCTGCCCGCTGCCGATGGACCACCGCCTTGGCGCTGCCCGCTGCAGGAGGCGGTGGGGCCTAAGCGCTGCCCGCTGCCCGATGCCTCGCTGCCGAGGCAATGGTCCCTCGGCAGCGAGGCTCCGGCGGGAGACAATCGCAGTCAACAATCGCGTGCAACAATCCCTTTCTCCTCCATGTAATGGTTCAGTCTACTTCAGATTGATGTGGACGTGGAAGAACCAGTGACATCTGAGAACCTGAATGGAGGTGCACACAGCTATTGGCCGTGATAATATACATTATATGATATAGATATCTATGTATAATATGATATTATTTAGTTATAGAGCTCCAGGTCTCCCACCGGAGCACCCGGAGTGTTCTAGAATATTTACAGAACACGGCCAAAGGCTGTGTGCGCCTCACCATTGCGATACATCCACTGTAAACAGAGCGCATGGTACCGTGGCCGCAAGCTGCTCAGGGAGACACCCCAACCCTCCTCCTTGACCCGCCTCTCTCCTCCTCATTTGCTCAATGTGCGACTGGCTCGTAGTGGCTGTAATTCTGCACCAAGGCTGCAATTCGGGAACGTCTTCAAATACTGTGTTAGGGGCCCAATAATATCTATATTAAAGCATCCATACAGTAGAATGCCATGGGACCTTTAAACTTACCTTCGCCTGAATGGACTTTGAGCACTCGAATTGTGCCCCCTTGACATCCTTGAACTGTGTGTGGTTGTCGGACTGGACCTGGTCACGGGTCGCTTCAGATCCTTGAACAACAGGTGACAGAAGTGTCCAGAGTGAAGAAAGCATACACTGAGATAGATTCCATTGGGAGCAAGGGCCAATTTAGCAAAGCTTATCCAGCAAGTAAACAGGGAGTATTTAATCCTATCCAAAGATGTCTCAGTATTTGCCTTGCCACAACACTGGGAGTAAAAACATAACGAATAACCAACGTGGGATATATTAGTGTCGGTTAACCTCGATCCTGGCATGAGCAGATATGTTAAACCACAATCACACACACACACACACACACACACACACACACACACACACACACACACACACACACACACACACACACACACACACACACGATAGTAGACACTTTCAAACAGGGACAATGGTTGAGGGTTACGAACTGATTGTTTTTGTCCCCCATAAATCCACCTAGGCCTAGTGATAAGGATTTCAACATTCAATGACAAAATTTTAGCAGGTAATCAACAAAAAGCAAAGGCATACTTTCTTCTGCTGCGTCTCATGCCTTCTTCCGTGTTGCATTTCAGTTTCGATTCCTTGCTTCTTGAATGCGCATGCGCGCAAACGACAGTAAAGCCTTTGTGTGTGCGTGTGTGTGTGTGTGTGTGTGTGTGTGTGTGTGTGTGTGTGTGTGTGTGTGTGTGTGTGTGTGTGTTGAACATGATTATAAACGCGTCTCCTTCCAAGGCGAACCGTAACGCCTGGGAAGGGGCCCTACATGAGCGTTATTGTTTGTGAGAAAGTGGGCGGTACTTTCAGGTCTGTGTTATGGTTTAGTGGCGAGAGGAGCGAGAGATGGAGGTACTACCTATGGAGGGATATCAGTTTCCGTTACATATTGTGGATATTCCTTGGTCAATTTGCTCATAAAACGTCATATTTACTCTATTTGTTGTTGTTGTGTTTTTGTTGTTGTCATGTTCTTATTCTTCTCGCTCCGGGAAATGTTAACGGGTGTACACAGGCTGTGTACACCCGTTTACTTCCAAGTTAGAGACCGGATATTGCGCTGTGGTAGACCGGGATAACGCTGCAATTCATGGTGCTCCATAAGCCTGATAAAAATGGCAGGGACGTATCGTTGGTCCAGCACACACAGTACATAGTCCTCCATTTAACTGACAGAAATGGGAACATTAAGTTCACCAGATGGTCAACATGCTTACAATCAAACAGGGAAGATGCACAGCAAACCTGTGCGTCTGAACCGTATTCCATAATATATATATGTGTGTGTGTGTGTGTGTGTGTGTGTGTGTGTGTGTGTGTGTGTGTGTGTGTGTGTGTGTGTGTGTGTGTCGTATGAATTGTAATTTCCATGTTTTCAAATGTACTGACTATGTTAACAATAGTTTATTTCATAATATGGATTTTGATTCAGAAGAGGCATCACATACTTATATAATAAGCTACATATACACCTGAAGACCTGTATAGGTTATACTACTATAACCTATTTCAGAACTTTCTCCACCTCTTTATCTGTCTCCACCCTCCACCCATCCCCCTTTTTTTGCATGAAGGAAGAGGAGGGAGGGAGACAGAGAGAAAGAGAATATCCCTGTGAAGGAAGTAATATTGGAACCAGACACTGTTGAGATACCATGGAAAGGTGTAGTCCTATTTATTTCCCATATGGCCTCAGAGATAGCTAAAAACAACAACCAAGCCTCCAATCTGAAGGTAACAACAGCTTGCAACAGACAGGCAATACTCAAGCTACCATTGTTTGTTTTTTAGAACCTGTTTGAGCAGTTTCTGTACAGTTTCTATCTCCCAACACGAGGGCCGTGTTGGGAGTTAGAAGGCTATTGAATATTGTATATAATTGTATGCATGTATTCATCTGTTGTTGTTTCATGCAAAACTCATTTGCAAGTTAATTCCCATTTTTTTGTTTTTTATATGTTTTATGATTATTATTTTTTTAAGTAAAAATTCCATACCGGGGGAGGGAATATACCTGCTACCTGAGGGCTTTTTCAGTTTTTCAGTCACACCATCTAACAATGGTTTTACAATGACAACAAACACTATTGGTTAGAACTGGTATATTTCATTTGACCTTTATTCATCCAGGTTGAATATATTGAGATTAAAAATCTCCTTTTCAGGGGTGACCTGAGGCCAAGAGGGCAGCACAGCAGAGGGTAAAATACGACACGACACGGCTAGGACCACGCGAATTACAGTTTGAGAAAAGTGCCACGAAACATCCTCTCTCTTTCTTAACTTCAGTTCTATATAAAGTTGGAGGTCCTTTCAGAGAGACATGAGGTAAGACCTGACAATTCATTTTCCAAATGACTAGATGATTTTGTTTCCTTGTGTTTAACAACACTGTAATACAGCATTTATGTATTTCACAGAATTCGAACTTTCTCAAAAGCCCACATTAGACAGGAATTCCAGCTACGATGTCAATCACTCGCTGTCAACGACAACAGGGGCTTTAAGCAGGAATTTGAGGTACTGCAGTACAGTAAAACCACCAGGAAAAATGTGAACACACTGAAAGTCTGGGTAATAATTGTATCCTTCACCTCATTTTCATGAAGGAGCTAAATGATGTTGGCAAAGAACTGCCCACTAGGGCAGGGGAACTGGAGGTTAATAAGGAGAAGAACCGCTACCCCTACATCCTGCCATGTGAGTACCAAGTGTGTGTGTTGGGGGGCATTCAACCATTGCTTGATGAATTGCTATTGAAACACTCGCCATCTCTATCATGTCTCTGGGTTAACAGATGACCACTGTCGGGTGAGGCTGTCCCTGCAGGACGCCCAGCCAAATGGCGACTATATCAACGCAAACTTTGTGCCTGTAAGAAATCCTCCAATGACATTCAATCGAATGATGGCTTCTCGCTGCCATCCCTCGCCGTGCAGTAGGACACCTGCCACTGCATCTAGGCAATCAAATGTGACCAATATCACCTTGTTGTCTGGCTTCATGTGTTTCTTCTTGGAGCTTCTGTGAGCCATTGTGTTTATCCTGTTGAACCATTGTCAACTGTGTGCAGGGCGGCAGCTCAGAGAGAGACTTCATCTGCACCCAGGGCCCTTTACGCAGCACCATGGCTGACTTCTGGAGGATGGTCTGGGAGCAGAACGTCAGTATAATTGTCATGGTGACCGCCCTGCGGCACAAGGACGTGGTGAGAAAACAACACTACACTCTCTCTGGACTGAGTGGGATAGCTCTGTTTAATAAAAATCTTCTTTTTTTTTTTTTCTACGCTTTCCCTGTTTCTCTTTCCCTTGGGTTTCTTCTTCCCATTGGAACCTCCTGTACATCTCTAATTTCAGGGAGGCTTCTTCCCACCCTGCTCCTTATTGATGAATTACCGTGATAAAGTTCTGACTGACACGCCAAAATGTTTTCTTTACTTCTCTAGGTGCTATGCGATCAATACTGGTCTATGGCCAGAGGAACCGTTTATCATGGGTCTTTCCAAGTCAACACGGTGTCCTGCAACCAGGGTCCACATGTTTCCATCACCACCATTATTCTGAAGCAGGTAACATAATATGGCACATTTATCATCTTCCATCTGTCCAAGCAATTGTTCATACTGACATGAAATATCGATCAAAACGTTTGGGCATGATATAGTGGGTCAGTTTCCAAGCTGAAAGATTCCAATGTCCGTGAGCAAGATGCCTTTCGATAAAAAATGAATCCCCCGGATGGAAGTTATTGGAAAATTACCCCTGCCTGCTCACTTACAACGTCATTACGGAGGAAAGCATCTGTTAAATAGTACAGATATAAACAAGGTTGATTAATCAATGTTGCATTTTGCTGCATGATGGATTATATTGGCAAAAATGTGTCTGGACTTGTCATGTAGTGTAGCAAATGAACCATTAATATTTACACAAAATGTATTTCAGAGAGGATGTCCAACAGAAAAAGTAATTACACACTACTACTACCCTTCCTGGCCCGACCGGGGGGTTCCTAGAGACACCTCAGCCCTCTGTGGTCTAGCTGAGCATGTGCGGCAGCATATAGAAGCAACGCCGCGTCTGGGGCCTGCCGTAGTGCATTGCAGGTACGACCATCCAGACAGGGCTCCCAAACCCTTTTTGGCCCGTGACCCTACCCCTACTTGAACATTTGTACACAAAAAATTTTGGTAGATTATTTTTTTTTACCCAATCAACATCTGCCTGATATATCAATGTCCCGGTGAACTTAATCCCATTGCTCTACTATACACTAAAGAGATAAGTAGTAGTGTGGTCCTGGCTATGAATCATTAGGTACTCAGTTTGTATAATGTATAAACGTTTGTCAATAACGTTTAAAACCAGGGGCCATCCAAAAGGGAATTCATATTTGACATATGGCAGCAGGCAAGATATCACAAAAGTCATTATCAGCCCATCTAAAATATAAAATGAATGAAAATGAATGACCAATACAGCATCAGATAATACCAAAGTGATGGGACTTAGAATAGGTGGACGTATCACATCATTCACCCAAGTCCGTCTGTTAACCAAAAAAGGCTTAATTTCTTTAAGTTCACAATTATTTTGACACATTTCAGTGCTGGCGTTGGCAGATCGGGGGCCTTTGTAACGCTGCTGTGGCTGATGCAGCTGTGTGAGCGGGGTGTGAGTCCGGACATCCGGGCGGCTGTGGAGGACCTGCGGATGCACCGGCTGTGGATGATCCAGAACGTGGTTGGTATGCTTTGATCAACTGCTAGGATATAATTATCACTAAGGTATCAGTATGTGTTTATTAACATAACAGGGGGGAAACAAACTGTTTAGAAAACAATTTAAAAAATGTCACGTGGCATGTTGTGAATCCTTTCTTTTGACCGGTAAACTGTCAGATTAGTGAGAGGCCGTGAAAGTATGTGTGAACTGCAAAGAAAAGCTTTCCTTTATCACCCGTTTATTTTGAAGGAGCAGTATGTACTGGTTCATCAATGTCTGCTCAACTGGCTGAGCAGAGGCACGGTAGCCAATCTTGACAGGTGAGAATTAAAAAATGCTTCCCTCTGAAACCTCTGTACACATTCCAGCGATGCGTCTTCATCCAACCAAACGACAAGAGCAATTACACACAATTTCATACGTCACGAAAGTGTTTGAACCCAGTGTGTCACGCATCTCTCCCTATCACCCCAGCGGTCCACAGAGTAAAGGAGTGCCACCCAACAGCAGCCGGAGTCAGGTCCGCATCCGGGGCTCATCGGGTCAGGGAAACAGAGCGAGGAGGAGCCATCAGCATCAACCACCAAGAGCTCAGCCAGACCAAACACCGAGCATCGTTCAACAGCTGCTGGACCCCAGGAACCTACTGAGGAGATTACTGCCTGCTTCTCTTCAGCTTCCACCAACGTCGACGGAACCCAAACCAACAAACCAGAACTTTGAAAATGTTCCCTTCAAGCCTTAGTCGAAAGACACATTTCAGATTGGTACCTAAATAAAACCTTTGTACTTTTTCTTTACTGAGCGAATGTTGTCATTTGAGAGGATGTTCTATATGGGCCGGATAGGAGTCCCAAGGGCGAGAGTCAGCTAATACCCACAGAGCTACAGCATTGTGTATGGAGGTAGAACCTGTTTATCCTGTCAAACTGGTTTCTGATGTGTGGATATACTACCAGAACTGTGGGAAAGCTCTGACTGCTATACTATTCTAAAACTTATATTTTTATAATTATTGTCCTTTGCCAGATATAAACGTGATTACCATTTTTTTAAAAATCTTGCTCCCTTTGTTCATGTTTGTATCGTAATTATGGTTATCACTATCATAAAGTACATAACGGACAAAATACAACAAAATAGAAACTCCCAGTATAGCGGCTGTACAAAAAGGTCATGTTTCAAAACACACAGGCACTACCATTCTCCTTAGATGACTTATTACAGTACACAAAGGTTGTTTGAATATTATACATTATAGAACAATGAGCGCCAACTTATTTGAAGTCTGAGTCTTTTTTTTCACTTGCAGAGTTATCAACCGTTATGATACAATGGATCCCTCTGACAGAAAAAGTCTTGGGTCTTGAGGCAGGACATACAGAAAGAGTCTGTCTGTTCCCTGCTGTGCTGGAGGTCCTCACTGTGGCAGCGCTACGTAAGTGCAGGTTGTTGCAAGGAAGTCCATGTCTTGGGAGACATTAGATGCCAAGTAGTGCTATGGCCTCGGGGGAATTGATCCGAGGGAACAAGTCGGCAGAGTTCAACCCTTCTGGATGTCGGGACAGTTTAAGGTTTGCAGGCCGAGTCGGCTAACGGAGAATCAGGGCATCCTCGAGCGGGCGTACAGCCTACACATGGCTACTTGGTTCAGCCCATACACGGCTGAGGCATTTGCTGTGACAGAACGATGAGCAAGGCAGGGGTGTGAACAAACTGAACAATTAAAAAAGGATAGAACATGTAGAAGTGGATGAATAGATCAAAAGCAGCATGGAACAGGCAAACAAGTGAAATTATATACGCAATATATTACAGATAAAAAACTAAGAAAACAATAATTCATGACTATTGGTAACCAACAGTTATTATGGATTTAAATTAATGAGTTCAGGTCCAATAAAAAAAATATTAAATGAAGATTAGCAATACTGCATCCTTTGGCAAAGAAAAAACAGGAGGAATCGGGTCTGCAGGGTTACGCCCAAAAGAAAGGCAGAACCTGCAAGCTGCGTTCTCCGCCTGTGCATGGTCCACAAGTGCATCAGGATATGCAGACAGGGTGATTGCAAACGATGTCCATGTTCATGAGTCAGTGGTGTAGTGTGATGGCCACGTTTCCTTATTGCAAGTTGACGATCATTGTGATGGCTTCCTGGATCTCCCGGACGACCAGGATGCGAGCGAGCATGTGCTCCAGCTGCTCTCTGACGATGGGCTGGGTGGAGTACCAGATGGGGCTGTTGGGCGCCACCACGGGCTCAGGCGTCAGGTAGAAAGTGTCGTTGCGGCCCTTAGCGCTTTGTGGACTGGAGAGAGACAGCAAGAAAGGAAAGAAGAGATTCAGATCAGAACGACATTCACACCGTCGAATGGAGGACTCCGGCCCCGGTTACATTGTGTCCTTTTAGTCCACATAATCACCATTTGAAGAGGTAGAAGTCATACAGCTTGATGGGACAGCGCAGCGGGCTCTCTGGGTCCTCCAGCTGCTCAGAGTACATGTCATCCGTCACTGCAACACAGACATTGAGGCGTGTGGTCAGCCGCCACAGCAGGTGATGTCAGGGCCCCCTCTACTTAGGGCTGCACACAGCCTCGACTGGGTGGAGGCTCACCTTTCTGCCCGATTGACCTCTCGGTGGCCTTCAGGTATCGGATGCTGGTGCTCTTGTCTTTGGGGTTGTTGGGACTCTTTCGGGTGTGCCTCAGCACCTTGGAGAAGGCCACCTTAAGATGCTGTTCCACTGTCGTCAGGTGGAAATACCTGGGCCGAGATGGTGACGGGGTAAAACAAAATGGTTTAGAAAGCATAGAGTAGTGTGTGTGTGGTTCTTAGGGCATTCACAACTGCTGCATTTGAGTAGTCTTCAACTACCCAAAAAGTGTGAGAATGATACATTCTCAAAGAAGGTCTACAATAAAACCAATAGTGTTCACTAATGTAGGCAGGACCAACCTGGGGGAAGTGGAAATAGAAGCAGTTTACAAAAAAGAGTTAGTATCTAATAACCTCCAGCAAGCTTGTCTGAGCTGAAGCCACTGCTTGACTGCAGTAACAAAGCTCCTGCTTTCTAAAAGGGATAGCTGGAGTCTTTTCTTCGGTTTATTTAACATAATGTAAAAAAGTATGATTGTTCAAACAAACAACAACCAAAGTGATGCCCACCTTCGCTCCTAGCTTAACAGTGTGGCGCTGACTCCAACTTACGCATCCGTGATTGATAAGCCGCGGCTGCAGTCAAACATTAAATTGATGATTGGTGAAAGTAGCTGACTTTTAGGTTCTATCATTTATTTGTATCAACCTTCTCTTTAATGTACTTAATGTTTGTTGTTTGATAGTTCTCTGATCTGTAATCTATGATTGGGTGGCTGGGGGAAAGCAAAAGTGTTGGACATGGAGAGGTAGACGATAGGCTGGAGACGCATTGCCACCGTTTATTACTGCACTGTGCTAAGACAAAAGATGATCGATTAGATGACAGATTGTTCTGTGAAACCCCAAGAGCGTGTGTATGTGTGTGTGTGTGTGTGTGTGTGTGTGTGTGTGTGTGTGTGTGTGTGTTTGTGTGTGAGACTTACTTAGTGTTAAAGAACATTAGCGTTGTGAGTAATGTCGAGGGAGAATGGGCTCCTAGTTGTTTACACTCCCACAGCATCTCCTCCGTTACATGACTGGGGATGACGTAGCCTGAAAGAGGCAGGCATGATAAGACAGACATCGATCAAACTAATGAACTAATGAAATGAATATGTTGTCAAGTGATCAGTTCAAATTAAATGAACTTTGGTCGCAGTAGTTGCTAACAGCAGCTGCTAAATAACCCCACAGATTCAATCAGCATGTCTCTGGCTGTAATTAAAATAATAGATGTAAGATGAATGTAAGATGAAGCTATTGATTTGCGAATAGGCTTGCAGATATGAAGAGTGGGACATAATGCTTTCCATTAGCACCATTGGGAAGTGATAATAGTGTGCGAGTCAAGGACCTTGGTATGGAAATGCTGCAATACCTTATAGAACGCAGGGACAATTAGGTCTTTGTGCCAAACACTCCTGATTAGATATTTGTGATCAATACTCATGAATCAAGATGTTTGAAGGGATCTGTAGAACCACTGCTTGCTACTTAAATGAATGATTTAACCCATTTGTGCTGGCTGCTGCGCGGCGCAACATTGTATCTACTAGATACAATGTTGCGCCGCGCAGCAGCCGGCACAAATGGGCTAAGGAGATGGTAGTGGGATGCAGTGCCCGGTTTGTGGCTCATCTATGATCCTTTCATAGATCCTTGGGCTCCCTCACCTAATGGGTGCACCGTCGGTCTCCATGGCTCGAGTATCTGGTGCAGACTTTGAGCGAAGCGAGTGTAGTACGAGTCTGAGAAAACGTCATCCACACGACCATTATCAAACAAATACTGGGAAGACAGAACAAAACCAGGAAGAGTAATGAGCTGGAGGGTCTGTGTGGGTTCATCCAGAGGTTGTACCAGCAGCACAGACACCAGGCAAATCTGGACAGGACATTGTATCTTGTCGCTTACTATACCCTTTGGTGTATGATCATCTCATCCTAAAATACAATATAACATAACAACATGGAAAGAAATACTGAGAAGTTTGAAAAACAAATGTGTGCAGCCACTAAAGTTAACTAAGCTACCTACGACATTGTATTGGACAGGCCTTTTGCTATTACTGTTTACTTGTTGTTGCAAACCGGTAATGTGTTTTGACTGCAGGGTCTCCTGTATACAAGACCTGTCCTTTAACCATCTATGCCACAATATTCAAAAAGAAGGATTGGAGAGAAAAAGGGATCAGTGTGTTAAATATAAATATAGAAATATATTTATTTCAATATTATAAATATATATATATAAATATATGTTAACTATAGCCAACAACTGTGTGCACGACTAAGGAACTCACTTTCTGTATGCAGAGGAAGACGTAGTAGAGGACGTCGGCTTCGTACGTCTCTCCCTCAAGCCCGCGGGTCTCCTGCGTCATCAGCGACAGAGCCATGCTGAGCTCGGCCACCGCAGAAGACACCAAGTCCACCTGGAAGCGCAGCGCCTGGCGACCTACACATCGACAGGACCATCAGCCATTCCTCTTAGTTAGGTAATGGGCCACCTACAAGAACCATCCTTCATCTATTTACAGGAACAATGTGCATGTGTGCTTATTACACAAATAGACAACGTGAAAGGAAGCCAACCGTTCTGTCGATGTTTAGCCTATAACCCTGGTATTCAATAGTCTATATGCATGGTAATTAATATCTATGCATGGTCACTCACGCCCAATAGGTGCAAGCTTATTTGCCTCCGCTTTGTCCATCTCTGCGTTTTTTCTCTGAGCCCAGAGCCGCCACACCTCCCAGCCCTCTTCTGGCTTCAGAGAGGCGGGGAGCAGCAGCTCTTGGACCTGCACCTGATGCTGCCCTTGGCCGTCCACCTCTGTGACTGAGATTGTCTGACCCTGAAGAAAAACACACAGCACTTTTCTACCATATCCCAGCAAGAAAGGTTGCATCTTAGCCAACAATTCCAGGAGATCTGTAGTGAAATACTACAGCGAAGAAGACAGGAGTGACATGTGTGGCTGCCAGACCCACATGAGTAGAAGACTGAGCGTTTCCTTGCCTGTAGTTGTTGCGTGTCCTGGCCCGGCAGTCCCTGTGTGTGCAACACTTGCTGCTGCGGGTCCCAGATAAGGGACTGTGTGGTGTTGGGGTAGCCCTGCACCGCTACCGGGATGTGGATGTTGCCATTCATCAACTGGGCAGGGAACAGCGTGTTGGCAGACAGCGTATGCACCACCTCCTCCTGGCTCCCCATAATCCCAGATGTCGTTATGCTGGAGACCGCCTGCGCCGTTTGGCTCTGATTGGCCGACAGCTTGAGCTTGTCATTTTCAATTGTGATTTGTGTTGGCATTGTGGCCATCGTAGTAGTGTTTGCTCCCGTGACCTGCACGGTTCCATAGGCCTCCTGGGGAATGGCGATGTGCGTGACTTGATCCCGGCCCCCGGGGCCAGAAGGGGCCGAGTAGACAGGGATGGTCCAAGTCTCCCCCGTCGGACTAGTGATGGTGCCGGTGGCGCTGTAGAGGTGGGAGCTGTCCACGGTTAGGAGGTCTGGCCGCAGGGACACGTAGCTCTGCTGCTGGCCCTGGCCCTGTGGGATAGCCAAGACGGTGGCTAACTGCTGACCGGGCAGGGCATAGGACACTGTTATGGGCATGTCCACCTTGCGCTTTTTGGCTGGCTGCAGCACTCCGACTCCGTGGGCAGCAGCGGTTCCAAGCACTCTCCTCTCAGTATTGTCCAGCTGGGAGGGAGATAGCGCCCCCACTGTCTGAATCTGGATCTGCTGCCCTCCTGCCACGGCTGCCACCAGCTGAGCTTGAAGCTGAAGCATGAGACAAACAAACAAGGAAGGAAGAATTTACTGCATTAATATCGCATGAAGCATTTCAGCTTCTTTACGTTAGACCCTCAAATAAGGTTTAAATAATTCCCTGATGTCCCACATGTTTTGTTATAGAAAGCTGTAAAATCATGAGTTAACATTGCAGAGCCATTAGTACGGGGTTGATGATACCTGCTGGTGCTGTTCTTCTGTAAGGTCTCCAGGCTGAATGAGCTGAGCAGTGGTCAGTCCCTGTAGCTGTTGATGGGAGCCTGAGGGAACCTGAAGAACCTGGCCAAGCATCTGCTGCTGTTGACCCTGAATCTGCACCTGAGAGGAGGAGCACTGGAGTGAGTTTGAAAGTATATAAATGCACATTAAGAGACATTGGTTTACAAAAAAGGAAAGGATAAGGAAGACACTTACTTGAACTATCTGATGCTCAGCATTCACCTGTACAGACTGCTGCTGTACTGCAGACTCCTGAATCAGCTGTTGCTGGGGCTGGACCTGCACTTGAACCTGCATTGTCACAAACTGTCAGAAAGCTCCCATGCAATTCAAAATATAAGTGCCTGCACACAAAGTAAAACAAATGGGATTTTTTTACCGGGCAAGCCAGTTCCAGCAAGGAACCTGCCACCTCTGTACTGTCGGTGTAAATGCAGTTTGTTTCTGGCTGGTAGACCATGGTGGCTGTGGTGGTCGTGGCATCGCCCCCTTGCTGGCTGAACTCCTGCAGTGCATCCGGTCCCTTGTTGGCCAAAGACTCCAGAAACTCTTTCATACGGTGTTGGGGAACACTGCGAGCTTTCTGCCTCACCAGCTCCTCATAGGAGCCGGAGCCATCGAGAGAGTTATTCATCACTGCTCAGCAAGTTTACCGACAAACCAACTGCAAAATAACATATACAAAGAGAATGTAGATTCAGTCTAACGATGTTTCAAATAATATCCAGTAATGTGATTGGAAAAGCAAAGCAAGTAATGAAAGATGCTAAAATACGGCCATTATTTTTTACAATAACTAAGTGATCGGGTAACGGCTGCGTGTTTACTTATTGAACTTCATCCATCTACAATGTAACACCAAGAGCATTAGGAAGGGGTTAAATTTAGTTATCCGTATATGAGCTTGAGCAAAAGCGCGGTTCCCTTCTGAATGGGACAACCGTATTCCAGGAACAGAATGGGCTTCAGACCGTAAGGACATGTCAACGCGGGTTCGTCAACACTACGAGAGGGATCGTCGTTACATGCACGACATAATGATATGGTGAAAGGCAGACTTTGCTTGCTCACTGTTTGACAGCTGCAGAACAAGCTAATGAAAGGTAGATGGCTAACTAAGTAGCCACGTGCTGTTGAATGCAAACAACATCTAGATAGTGAATGCAACACGAGAAGCATGTGTTCACTGCAACATACAATGCGTTTCAGTGTGCGGTTCAGAGGAGGGACTGAACTAAAGAGCTAATCAAGTCCCAGTAGCGTCGGTTGCTGGGGAGCTAACGTTAGCTACCTCTCTTCCTGAACCGGGCTGCCTGCTTCTCTCCTTGAAGTCTTTCTTCTTTTTCCAGAAAGCAAGGGTATAAATAATCACAAACGTATGCGTATTTGGTTGTTGATGCCTTTTTTTTAATCGTTGAATTAGAAAATAGCCTATATTTTCTTGTCTTGGACACTCATATTTCGCTCAGCGCCATCTTACTGTGTCTGACAGTATATTTAGACCAATGGGGATGCGTTTCAGAGCTCAGTGTTGTTGTCGCGATTTTACCCCATGTTTCTATCGCGACAACCAGCACTTCGGTTGTGTGTTTAAAAGGGGTAATATACAGCAAACCCGTAGTAATGTTGTCAACGATGAACGAAGACTTCAGTCTGCCTTAAAACAGAAGAAGTGGAAGAATGGATACTCACTGGCTTATGAGTCTTTAAGGTCGTCCAGAGGAGATGTGGCCATTTCAGTGGCGTTTATGTGACTATAGACTGGTTAAATCGCACGCGCTTCACTGTTGGGCACTTCACTGAGTAGTCAACCCATGAGTGTGTATTAATTAACTTAAGAAATAATAATGCTGAGACTATTAAAATAGTTAATGCATACTTTAGCTTCTTTTATTTGACGTCTTCTTTGAAATTGACACTTGTGCCACCTCTCAAAGGCTACAAAAGCACAGGCCATTTGACAGCACCCTAGTTAGAAAACCATAACGCATTCAAGTGCACCAACATGATTTAGCATCTTGAAACTTGAAGGATACCCTTCCTATGATGAAAAGGTAGATTCATTTAACAAAAACAGAAAAATAAATTAAATATCCTTGCAGCAGATGGAAATATGCTTCTGGTCACTTGTGTGAGGCTAACTTCCAAATGTATAATGCTTTTCCAGTCAGGAAAGTAAAATTTAAAATTGTATTATGTCACTTTTGAAACAGTCAAGAAATATACCCACTTATAAATACAACAATATTTAGTTGGAATTAGGCTGGTCATATGACATATAATTAAGTTTCCGTTGATTGATTCCAAAATGAATGATGCAAACAAGCCAAGAAAGGAGAGGTTTTTGTGGGCCGACAGGAAGCAGGATGTGAAACAAGATCTCAGTCCATCAGATCTTCCCAGGATCTTCCTTCAGGGTGACCGTTCGGTTGAACACCAGCTGGAACCAACACACATCTTTACATTACTCACAGTTCATGTACATGTTACGATCAGATGTCTTGGTGGTAAACACTGATTTTAAAAGTAAAAAAATAGTAAAAATGAACAGCAAACCAGAACAGCAAAGATTTAACACTTGAATATGAAGTCCTTGAATATCAAACAGGAATTCCCACAATACCTTGTCAGCTGTGCTGTCAGGGTCCAGGGAGAAGTATCCCATCCTCTCAAACTGGAATCTGTCTAAAACCTTTGCTCCTGCAACTGAGCGGTCAACCAAGGCACTGTCGATCACCTCCATAGAATGCTGAGTGAAAGCAAAATAATGTTAATAGAAAAGGTTACAGAATCCGATTTTAACAAATATGTCCCCTTTTCTGCAACACAATAACCAAACTTACAGGGTTGATGTCACTCAGGAATCCCCCAGGAACTTCAGACGGATCCTCTGGATTTTTGTGCAAGAACCTACAAGATAGGCGCCACCAGTTATTCAAACCTGCACATGTGTGTGTGTGCGTGTGTGTTGTTGTGTCATTTATAGGACTTACAGCCTTTCATAGAGGCGCACTTCACACTTGAGTGGCAGGCTGACCCAATGGATGAAAGCCTTGGGTTTCTCTTTAGCTTCAGTTGAAACACAGCAGCTCACCTCCAACTCGACCACTTTACCTTGAGCATCCTAGCAAGAGTGGTGCATAATTGGTAGGGTTAGAATAAAATAGTGGCACAGCAAAAAGACAACAAAAAGGAAACGAACAATTCTACAGTTATTTTTTTTTTGGCTTTGTCAAAAGGTTTAACCATTTAGATTTAGCCATTTTTTTTATTTATAGTTAAATATATTTTTGTTTGTTGTTTAGCTTCATTATAATTAGTATCACCCTAATCAATGCCTCCTAACCATCCCTTGAAAGTCTTTCTCTCTTTTGTTCCTGCTTTTTGCAGTTGGATGGTGGTCAAATGTGGGCATGTGAAGCCCATTGAGACTGTAATCGTGATAAAGGCTAACCAAAAGACTCACCTTGATGACCTTTTGCACAGTGATGACATAGCCAGCATGTCTCAGGCCTACTGGCTGGTCTGGAGTCAAACGCTTGTAGCCCTTTTCCATTACCTAAATGCAAGAGGTGCAAGTCATCCATCAAAATCCTAGTAACACAAATAAAATAGTAATTGTAGTGAGTTTGAAGTGTACACAACACAGTTTTTCTCTGACCTCTCTGAAGTCACTCTGTTCAATGAAGACAATGTTTGTAAATGGAACCACATGGCTGCCTTTAGCCTCATCGGCAGGGAAGTTTGGAACTTGGACATCGGACTGAAAAAAAGGGAGATTAATCATCCAACTATTTGTAACTGGTTAACTGAACATTACATGTCATTTTACGTTCAGTTTTCCTGCCAAAATAGCCAGGTAAAGCCAAAGAAAAAAAAGAAAATCGGTAGGAAGGTATTCCTCAGTCCATCCATACCTTTAAGTCTGCGGAGCGGTTGGTGATGGTGACTTTCAGGGGTTCCAGGACGGCCATGGCCCGCGGTGCCGTGTCGTTCAGGACATCTCTCACACAGGCCTCGAGCAGGTGGGGCTCCATGGTGACCTGGGCAACCGTTACTCCCACCTGCAATATAAACTGGTTAAGGACCGTGGCAATTCATTTGTGAGGACCCCATTTGTTTCCCCATGGTGCTTTCTATCTGCATACCCTGGCACAGAAGTTGTTGATGGCCACAGACGGAAAACCTCTCCTCCTCAGTGCGGTAAGTGTGAAGAGGCGAGGATCATCCCAGTCTCTAGAGTAAAAAGCATGGACGAACATGAAGAGTGGACCAATCACAATTCAACACCTTTCCCACACATTCAATACCCACACTGAAATACATTGTGTAAAACAATGTGCAACCATAGGTATAGAAGGGGTGAACTAAGTCATGAGTAATAATTAAAAACTAGTCATGCAGATATAAGGTGTGTTTGGATATTTATATATGTATTTATTAAGAGTTTATAAGGGTTGACAGGCATCTTACCTGACAACTCCTGTCTCTACCAACTTGATGATTTTCCTCTTGGATACGACAGTGTAGGTGAGGTTCAACCGTCCGTATTCCCACTGCACTGGGCAGTAAACATCCAGAGCATTGCATAGCCAGAAATACGAGGACCGTCTAAAAATGAACAACAAACAATGGATCAGACAAAAAAATGGAATCATGAATAAATGGATGGTCACTCGCCAACCTTACAAGAGTCACATTGCATACCTTGCCTGGAACTCCTTGGTACAGAGTGAATGTGTGATATTCTCAATAGAGTCACACAAGCAATGAGTGTAGTCGTAGGTTGGGTAGATACACCTGGAGGAGTGTGAAAGGAAAGTTATTGGCAGAATTTGCAAATTAGGTTTTGTAGCACAGAAGATAAACCGAAAAGATGATCGTTAAACAAGAACAATATATGTACCATGCATCTCCTGTCCGATGATGTGGGGTGTATTTAATACGGTAGGCAACAGGATCCATCTTCCCATCTTCCATGACCATCTTCATCCTCAGTGTCGCCTCGCCCTCGGCGAACAGCCCTTTCTTCATCCTCTGGAACAAGACCAGCGACTCCTCCTTGGGCCGCTCTCTCCATGGGGATGGGGGGGCGTTGTGGCCCTTCAGCTCCTCCCCCCGCTGGTGGCACACATAGGCGTGACCTCTGAAGGAGTACAGAGGAAGGATGCTGACCTATTCCACCAGTATACCTGAAGAGCATCCCACACTGGTACACCACCACCACCACTGTTTGACCTACCTACGGACCAGGTCCACCGCGAGGTCATACAGGCGCTGGAAGTTGTCCGATGCATGGGTGATTTGGTATGGTTCGTAACCTACGAGACACGCAACATTAATGGTCACTGTTTTTATTTTTTTTAATGGCATGGCATATATAACAATTTGAAAAAGAGCTCACACAGACTCACCGAGCCACCCCACCATGTCCTTGATGGCAGTGAAGTACTTCTCTTCCTCCTTCTCTGGGTTTGTGTCATCATACCTCAGGAAACAAATCCCGTCGTTGGCCTGCAAAAGGAGAGAAATTACATTATAGACACAAGACGACAAACATAGCATGCCAGCAAACCGGGTCTAGGCAGAACGTGGTACCTTTGCATAACCAAAATTGAAGTTGATGGCTTTAGCGTGTCCGATGTGCAGGATACCGTTAGGCTCAGGAGGGAAGCGGGTACGAATCTTGAAATCAAACAAAATGAAAAATATGATACACGTGATAAAAATCCATAAATTAATATATTTCACAAACAGATTGGATAAGACCTAGCACAAAATAATAACCAAGTACTCCTGTCACCTAGAATAAAATGACATTTTCTAAACATTACAAAAAGTTGTCAGTTTCACCTGTCCACCGGTAATCTCCATGTGCTTTTTAAGCAGGTCCATGGTATTTGGCGTAACCACATAGCCCTCCGTCTTATAGTTCTCTCCTGCAGGAACAAGATTGGAGTGAGAGGTTAACATATGGACCAACCCGGACCCCAACGAAGGGGTCTGGGGAACAATAGACAACAGAGTCAGAGTTGTAATTTAAAAGTAATGAAGTTGAAAAGGTTAACCAGTTTTATGGAACTTCAGCGCCTCTCCCCTCAGTTGCTCCATTAGAGATTTCCCTTCAGACTGGACCTCGCCTAATGACGAATGACAGATTAAACTCTCTTCTTCACATACAAGCAACACATTTATTTGTCCTTAAGGAAAACTTCCTTAAGTCAATGGTGAGGAAACCTCACCATTGACTGCCACCTCTTCTTTCTTTGCCTTCACCTCACTCTCCGAGGTTTTTGCTTTCTGAGGCTGCATGAGAAAGACGAGAGGTTACCCACGGGTGACAGTGAAAAAGGGTTTTCATCATCCTACAGTTCATAATGCGTGGGCTAACCTTAGTCTTCTTTTCTAGGTCAGCCTCTGTTTTGGCGCCCAATAAGTGTAGAACCTACCAGAACAAGAGATGTATTTATTAAGGTTTACACAAGCACCGAATTTAGTCACATACTGAATTAAAGTTCCCACATTGCTACTGGTGAACAATCCTTTCTGAAACACACCTGCACGTCCACCTCATTCTTGATGATCTTTCCATCTGCCCACTTAAGAGCAGCGCGTGCTTCTCCTGAAGGGAGGTACAAAGATCGTTGATGCCGCCTCTTTTTTAAGTGATTTACAAGTAATTTAAACATACACTTTTTTTTAATCTAGAATGAGTCTGAAAGCATACCCATGAGCAGCCCCATGTTGTAGCGGTACCGCTCCTTTAGCAGTAGTTCCTTGTGTTTGTTGATCACCACTTCCACCTGAGAAGAATGCAGCGTTAAATCACAGAGCAAGGCTAATAAATACCTGGGTTTCCCTGGAAGTCTGTTACGCAAATGTCTGGTGTGCCTGGCTATTTACCGCTTCCTCGATCTGCTCGGGGGTGATCACCACACCCACGCCGCAGACATTCTCAAACTCTGCCTGGTTGATGGGGTCCTGAGGATGGTTCTTCACAAACTCAAGAGCAGCTAGGACACGACCAGAGCAGGTTAGTTGTCTGCGAGTTTATAACTAAGCAAACATTAAAGTGAGTCAACGTTCTGTATACAATACCTTATCTGGACCGAAGACCTATCAAGCTATAAAATGTTCCTTATTATCACCAAGGGAACACACTAGAAGACTTATACCCAGATTTGCCACAAACATTTGAGACATTTACGAGTAATACCTAACGATTCCTGAACATGATACTGAAGTTTGGAAAGCGGTTACTGGATAATGTCAGCAGTCGTACCGACAAGTGGGATTGTCATTGGGCATCACTTTATTCTGTGATGCCCATGTCTTTTTTTATAATAAGTATGTTTTGTAAAAATCTTCTAGTCTGACAAATCAAAATGTGAAAAACACAAGTGGGAATACCCAATGGGCTTTTTCGTTATGATGACAATGTCATTGTAATTACCAGCTAGTTGAAGTTCTGTGGATAGTTTGTGCCGGGCAATGTGGTCTGCGAGAAATGTCAGGCGTTTGGTATCTTTGAGACGGGATGCCATGCTGTACAGCATTGTTCCCATGGCTTTGTCCACTCCTGTGGCTCCATTGACAACCTGGGCCTATTGGAATTGATGAGTTGTGAAAAGGAAAAAGTTGATTCAAGGGGAGAAATAATAGAAAAAGTAGTAAAACACATGTTTAGCTGCCAGTGTATAAGAGTAAACAGTCACTATACTCTTGTCATAGTATACATAGTATGACAAAAATAGGAGAAGTTACTTTAGACAAATGGGAAAATATGTAGCTGTTATAGTTGCTCAGAAAGTGTCGACACAAAGGTCGTGGATCTACAGGAACAACGGCCAAAATGAAAGTGGAAATATGCTCTGTGATATGGATTTTGCTTTAAAAGCAAATCTGATTAAAATGATACTATCATATTGCCTGAACCGCAACAACATTCCATGACATGCAATTTAAATCAAAACGTAAAACCAGAAGAGCATAGGGTAACGTTGTATCTGACCAGAAACGTGCGGTGGAGAGAACATCAAATCCATGTCTGACAGTTCGCAAGTATGGATTACCTGGGCAATTGCATCCTTAAGAGCAGAAGTAAGTGCTTCATTTTTCAATGTTTCTTTTGCTTTTTGTTCACTGAGCCCAATGGAAGTGAAAAGTGTCACTATATCCGCCATTTTTCAGCGCACACACCTACCACACTACAGTTAGACCAACACGCCGCTAAAGCCCTTTACCGGCCAGTTGGGTCACTTCCTCCACCACTAGGGGAAAGACGACGATGCAAGTAAAGTGACCAATCATGGTGGTTTTTGGTAATGCATCTACCAATAGCCAAAGAACTGGGTATTGCAGTTTTACTGAAGGAGCCAATCAAAAATTGTGTTGACATCAGTAGGGGAGGGACCAAATCATAACGTGTGCAATGTTGCGTCAGATCCAGAGATGTTACAAGAGCCATCCAAACATTGCGTCTTATCCATAGAACATTTTTACAAGGAACATTTCCACTGAATGTAATTTCTAAAATCAGTCGTACAATGAACATCGTTACAAGGAGTTACACTTCAGTCAAAAATACACAAACCCGTTGCAAGGTTTTGGTTGGCCATCAATATCAACGCTTATGACACCGCGAAACATTTTTGAGTCCATCATTTATGTTTCCTTTAACCCGACTGTAAACAAAATGTATTGACTATGCTAGATTGTCTGATGTACTTAAATGATTGACCAAGAACTTCCAACCAACCTTCAAAAATTGTATTACCTATAATTACCTATAATTACACAGTTATCTAGTCTGGAATGCGTATGAATCGTTGAATGAGCATCATCGCGACCATGGCCAAACACGCACGGCTCTCTGTAGGGGGAGCAGCCTGGGCATCCATGGCTTGTACTAGGTCTCAACTCAGGTTGGACCTTACTTTGGGTTGTGGACAAACTTTCCGGTAGGTTTGTCATTCTTGGTTTGTTCGGTTAGGTTTCAGCCTACGAAGCATAGCTGCATAGCACAGTGTTACACAGTATTTCAAAAGAACAACACACTTAATTGTCTTCTCAACTCACAGCTGGAGAGAGACTGGAGATGGACACTGGACGGGCGTGATGGGAGGAAGAGTCTGGACGCTGACACAAACAGATGATCGACTGTGGTATCACGTCTATAATAATAATAAAGATGCTCATAAAGAGGTCGATAACAGGAAAAGAAAAGCAGACGGTTCTGCACAGCAGCTGAACAAGTCAGAAAAAAGACGGAAAGTAAACATAAAGGAGGAAGAGAATGATATACCGGTGATCGTTAAGAAAGAAGGAGAGGAAGAAATGCTTGTGGATTACTTCCAATTAAATGTAAACCTGGAAGAGTTATATAGAGAATGGGGACTGGCAGACCCCCACTTCAAGCATATATCCAACATTTTCACAGGTAAGTAGCTTATATATTTTCCCATAGGCACAAATGATATGAGGTAGTGTGTGTAGTGAAGTGATGAATTTATTTTCTTTCCCCTAGGTATTCGAATGCTGCGCCAGAACCCAACTGAGTGTTTGTTTTCCTTCATTTGTACCTCCAACAACCACATTTCCCGCATCCAGGGCATGGTGGATAACCTGTGCAGGTCCCTGGGCATGCCACTGTGTGAGCTGGATGGGACCACCTATTACGACTTCCCGTCCCTCTTGGCCCTTGCTGGTACATTTCTAGTTTTTCTAACTGGACAATGTGAATTATGGTTAAAAATAGATCTATTGCCTATTAATGCAGATGAAGAGCTGCACAAAATAGTAGAATTACAATATAAATAATGTTAAACATTTATAAATATTATTTATTTGTAGTTTGTAAAGTAAGGGGAGTTATTACATATATTGCACAACTTTCTTCAAACAGCTTCTCTTCTCTTAAAATGAATATCCAATAAATATATATATATATATATATATATATATATATATATGTGTTTGTGTGTGTATGTATGTATATGTGTGTGTGTGTGTGTGTGTATGTATATATATATATATATATATATATGTGTGTGTAAACACAAATTTAAAGTCGGTCTTCCTTCTTTTGACTGGCAGATGACAGCGTAGAGGCGCTGCTGAGGGATCTAGGCTTTGGATACAGGGCTCGGTTCTTGCAGCAGAGTGCCAAACAAATCCTGGAGGAGCACGGGCCTGACTGGCTCCAGGGTCTGAGGAGGGCTCCATATCTTCAGGCGCGGGACTCTCTGCGGTCTCTCCCTGGTGTGGGCCTCAAGGTACGAGGGAAGGAGCTGGTCTTATTTAGAGTAGACTTTGGTGGAAGAATTCTTCTCCCCAACTGCTCCTAGGACCCCACATTTTCTAGTGTTTCTGAGCTCTAAATTGTCCAACATTTGCATTTATTCCATTACTTTATTGGTCTATTTCTAATTGACCAATTTAATTGTTGTCTTAATTGTAATTAAACAATTTCTGGTCAATCATCAATCGCCTTGTATGTCTCTTTGATGTTCGTAATGTACTTAAAATGTCTCTGAATCTCTCCTTTGTGTCTCCCGTTGTTGAGGTGGCCGACTGTGCCTGTCTCATGTCCCTTGACAAGGCGGACGCTGTTCCCGTGGATACACACGTTTGGCAGATCGCTAAACGGGACTACAAATGTGCCGCCGGCAGTACACAAAAGACCCTTACTGACAAAGTTAACAGAGACATTGGTCAGCATAAATTCACCTATTTCAACAGTTTCAAAAAGTTTCCAGTGAGCAAACAAATGCTATAAATATCAAATGCATTTATTTCATACAGGGGATTTTTTCAGGCAGCTATGGGGTCCTTATGCTGGCTGGGCACAATCGGTAGGTATTTTTTATGGTGGTTTATTTAAATGTATCATATGTCTTTAATTGTAAATGATAACATGGATTGTTTTTTATTAGGTTTTATTCTGCGCTGACCTAAAAAAGTTTCAGAAGCTGAAAGAAATGCCGTCAGTAAAGCTGGAAGATGACAAGAAGGCTAGCCTGCCCCTTAAGAAGGCAAAGTTGAAGATGAAAAACAAGAAACTAGATCAAATTGAAAAACCAATGTCAGTGTGCCACAAGAAAGAAAGCTTGCACCACAAGATTGATTAATTTATTATAACAGAATTTGTTTTTACACACAGATTATTTTTGTATCCATTATTTTACTGCCAAAAAAAATCTGTTGAATTGTCTTTGTTTCGAAAAACCTTTAAACCTATAACACCTATATTAATAAAATAAATATGTATAATTGTATTAGTTTTCCGCATCACTATAGCTTAAACTTTAGCATAAATGTTTTTCATGTTTCCATTAATAGCCACTAGATGGCTACATAGATTTGGAGAATTGCAGTGTCCAAGGTTAATGCATTTAATTGCATCTTTGACATGCGCATGCGCACTCATTATGCCTCTGTCTCTCTGACTTAAAAAGAGATGAGTAAATCTATCACTTCTCATGGGTCCCAGTCGTGTCATTGCACAGAACAGTTTTTTATTTGTGTCTTATATAAGCACAGGACATATCCTGCATCCAAATATGGCAATATATGGTAGATGTAAATGCAGACTTCTGTATGATCTAAAATTCTGCAAGTTTCAGTAGGCAGTGTCAGCTAGTCTTTCTTAGCTTTAGGCTAAAGTTGTGGCAATGGACCATTTTGTCTTTTGTAGTAAGTATGGCCTTTCCTCTCATTGGGAAGAGCGCAAGGATGTCTTTCTCACCCTTCACTGTTTTATAAAAGTGGGTCAAATCAATTGCCTACAATATAGGTTCCACATACCAATGGTAACGGCATTTGTGCCAGTGCCATTGGCATAAACACGTGCAAAATCTTTCCATAAATAGTTATTCAATTGTCTGTGCAGCCATGTGTGTTCATTTGTATGTGAGTCAGCTTTCATGTCCATTTCCGAGTGGAAGATGAGACGCCGGCCCAAGCCTGTGGGCAGAGTCCAGGGAGAAAGCAGCACACAGGCAGACCAAAATAAAGCTGGTAAACAACAGTGTGTTGGTTGGAGGAAGAAAATGTTGCTGGATAACGCAGCATGGTGAAATTCAGAACAAAACACAAAGAACCCCAAAATATAAGAAAAAAATAACCTCATTGTGACCAATTATGTAAGCGATGAGTTTCTGCCCAGGATGGGTCCTCTGGGATGTTTCTATTGAAAGGATATCCCTCTCTATCTCTATCTCTCTTTTTTCTTTTTTTTCTCTCTCTCTCTCTCTCTCTCTCTCTCTCTCTCTCTCTCGCTCTCTCTCTCCCTCTCTCCCTCTCTCTAAAGCAGCAGCCTGATGTTATCTTTTGTAGTTGTATGCCTCCTTTAAATGCACCAGAGGGCACTCCTGACAGAATCACTGCACCTGAAAGAGGCCTACGTCAACAAGCAGATGTGCATGAGTGTTGCTTTAGTTGTCCGTCGTTCTGGGTGGCCCAATCTGAGGGTCAGTTTGGTGGGAGGTTAGCAAAACGGTGGCATTCTCTCTCTCTCTCTCTCTCTCTCTCTCTCTCTCTCTCTCTCTCTCTCTCTCTCTCTCTCTCTCTCTCTCTCTCTTTCTACTCTCTTGCATAAGACTGGTTTGTCTTATGCAAAGGGAATGTGTTCTTCACCTTTAATGGACTCTCACAGGATCCCCCTCCTTTGCTCAGTCAACAGACCAAATATGGTCTTGTTTAATTCCACACCCCTCATCCACCAATCCAAAGTAATGAATTTTATCATTCCTCAACAAGAATAGATTACAAAAACACAATTCTACCCGACGCTGGACCTAGACTGAATTCATAGACAGAGATGGTACATATTACCTTAAACAAGTCACAGTGAAGACCAAAGAAGGGGGGCTGGCAGGGGACTCAGGCACTGAAGGAGACCTTCATAATTTGAACTTTTCCTTTGGGGCCCCAAATTGGGGAGATTATTCTTTATGTCTAGACGAGGAAAGGGGTGTTGATATTGGTTGTCCCATATGGGTGGTGTGTGTGTATGTGTGTGTGCGTGTGAACATGTGGGTGGGGGCATTTCTACGTGCTACAGCTTTACTCAGTCATCTAAGTACATTTGCATACAATGACCTCTCCTACTTAATGAAAGAGGCTTATTTCATACGCGATTGTAATGCCGCCCAGCTAACCAGGGCCTTGCTCCACTAGCGGTGATTATTGTTTCATGTATCCCGCCTGGGCGGAGGTTTCCTTTGCCCCAGTGTTACATTTCAGCTAACTATTCAAGACATTCCTGCCCTGCCATGAGCTGATTGGCATCCACCCCGGTGGATGCCAATGTATAGGTCATTTGCACATTTAACTTATCTTTATTTAGAATGAATTTCATTTCTTTGTAAGACTGTTGTAAATCCATATTCCATTCAATTCCATAGTTTTGCCTTAGCCCCGTTTGCATTGTAAATCAATGTTTGCATCTTTCCGTCTCTCTCTCTCTGTTCTCTTATCCTCCCCTATCCATCTGATCACAGACAGGTGCCCCCATATTACAGGAATCCGGTGTGAGGTAATGGATATGGGTTGTTTTCAAAATAGTTTGATGTTAGACAGAACCACCAATCCGCCAGACTACAAACAAACCTGGATGAATAATACATCCATAGCACACTATACTATAAATAGTGTAGTTGTAATGCATACAAACCCATGTGACCGGGCAGGTGGGCACACAAACACACATGCACCTGCCCCAGGCGGACTGGCTGTGTAGCAGGATGGAGACAGTGGTGCAGATGGAATGATAAATTATCGTGTTCACGTAGTTTACACCTTGCAACGGTTTGCTGCTGAATAAATAGCTGCCATTGATGTGTTTTTATTTTGTATTCGTTATTATCGTTATTATTATCATTTACTTAACAGTATCTCATAGTGACAAAAAAAAATTGTTTGGTACACTATGCTTATCATAATCTTTGTCAAATGTTTGTTATCAGACTTGCCACTGCTACTGTCTAATTCGTTGCGTGTGCCCTGCAGGCTCAGTAGCAATGTAATGGTATTAGGGGAAATCCTATGAGCTTGTTGGGTTATTTCAGGCACTTGATCTTAACGGTATAGTGTACACTAGATCGGCTAGATGAACTGAAAAAGGAGAACGCGGATGATGTTGAAATCCAACCTGTAAAGACAACAAAATGTAAGCCTTTATGCAGCAGTAGATTGACCATGTGCATTTAATAAAAAATCCTCTGAAGAGTGGGATAAACCTATGGCAAATATTATTAAAATAATGAATTCAAGCATATTTTAATAATTTATTTTCCAATGCTAGGTCTACCTTCTAAAAGTGTCACTCAACATCCTTCAGAGCGTGTCCTTGTCATAAGCAGTCACCAGTGATGGGGTGGCACCATCAGTCCAAACCATCACTTTGGCTTTTTGGCTGTATTGTCCCTATCATAGGTCTCTATCTCATAATCGTGTATGAGACATGCCATGTAGCAGGCAATCGTGTTGATCTGCACGTGTGTGTGTGTGTGTGTGTGTGTGTGTGTGTGTGTGTGTGTGTGTGTGTGTGTGTGTGTTTGTTTGTGTTTGAGAGAGAGAGAGAGAGAGAAAGCAAGAAGGGGAGGAGAGAGAGGGAGAGAGAAAGAGAGAGAGCGTGAGAGTGGGAGGGAGAGAGAAAGAGCGATAGAACGGGAGAGAGAGAGACGCACAGAGAGGTTGGGGAAGAGGGAGTGGGAGGGATAGTGAGGTAGATGGCTGAGCAGTGAGGAGAGGCATGCGTCTCCAAATGTGATTCTGTTTTAAGAGAGTTGCCAAGTAACAGGAGGACCTTGCTGGTAGTCGATGTCGTCAGAACCCTGCGAGGTGCATTCAAGGTCCACGGTATTCTGCGATGCCTTCACATCTGAACAAATCCCATTCATCTTCACAGTCGATGAGATATGTCCTAACACCTCTTCCATGACGCAGACGACATCACCTGAGAAAAGATATAACTGGAGGTAAGTCGTTAATAGTTTATCATAATCAATAATAGAGATGGAACTGTGGGGAATACCAGCCCAACGTGCGATGAACAACGTCTCGTTTACCTGCACTGTTCGCTGTGGATTGCATAATATTTAGCTGATAGCTATCTAATTGTTCTGCACAATTGAAATGCACTGTGTGGTTATGTTTTATCCGTTGGCGATTTTCTATTCATTTGTGACATATTTGCGGTTTGGGGCATTCATCTGCATGGAATAGCTTGCTACGGAGGGGTTTTCATATCGGCTGATAACGATCAACCGCCGCTCAGAACTGCGGCATGATAAAGACAAAGCCAAGATGCGGCCACACTGCTGTTAGTGTTTTATGGTCCGGTCACACATAGTGTGATGTTGGACAAATGCATTCTCCAGAGAGAGGCTATGCGCCAGACGGGATGGGTGTTAATACTGGTGTGGGGTTGCGGAGTCTATAAAAGAGCAACAAGTTGTTCCCAGGGTCCATTACCCACTAATGTTGCCCCATTGTCTGTAATCTTAGCACGTGGGTAACGTTTCTGTTTATTGCATTTTTATGAGATTGCCCTGAAGGCCTCTGCCTCAGGGTAGAGGGTGTGTGGGGGGCGTAGACAATTAGTTTTCACCTGTTTCTCATCATCACTTCTCAAACCACAGGCACAGGCACTTTAAATTCCAGGAGATTTAGTAAAAAGGAGGAAATACCAGGGATTATCTCCTGTGCCAGTTAATTAGTTCCACAACTGTCGCATATTTAGGCATTCAATTAAGCTTACGTAAATACAATATATTTGGGTGCTTATTCAGCCATCTGAAAATGCTCTTAGGACCTAAACAGATGGCATTCCTGTGTGGATAGGTTTAAAAAACAAAAACCTGCTTGGATTTTCTATGAAAAGACAGCCAAGATATGGGTTAAACTCTAAGGACCTTTCAGGTTCAAACATTGTGAAACAGCAGAAAGATTAAGTGAGGCCTTCCTTGAGTGTACAGTAGAGTCAACACCTCCGGCGGAACAAACAGTCCTTGGCTAATGGAAAAATGGGAAAACGAAGTTTCACAATACCATTTAACAGCATTTGCAGTGTAGAAATGCACAAATTAGCGCGATTGTCACAACCACAGAGAGTTATCATGTTAGTGGTTCGGTTTTGAATCAAAACATTGTAACACCTGCAGCAAAAAGACCTGTCGTCATCGCCACCAACAGCCTGTTAGCCTCTTAACGCTAGCAAAATATATTGTGAATGTAATTTATTCAGTCTTATATAGTGTAGCCTATACATTTCCACATCTCAGCTGAGAGACCTGAGTTTTATTTTAATTTTCATAGCCTACCGATCAAGGAATGATTTTGTGTGTGTGTGTGTGTGTGTGTGTGTGTGTGTGTGTGTGTGTGTGTGTGTGTGTGTTTTCTGATTTTGGAAGCCAAGATTCCATTGACGATGATTAAAATCCCTCAAGATGACTTAGAAGCAGAACTCTGGCTCTTGATCTTTGAACTGCCTTAACACAGACAATCAGATAAAGATGTTAGTCATAAAGCCTCCACAACGGACATCCAGCCTCCCTTGGAGATCAACAAGGCCTCTGATTGGTCTCTCCTCGGGTCAGCTGACCACGCTGTGTGGTCAGCTATTGCACCAGTCAGAGTTATGACCCCCTGGGGGTCGGACCTTCTGAGAGAAGTGGTCTACAACAGGCGTTGGTTTGACCTGAGGACTAATAAGTCTGGTGTATGAAGACCCCCAGAAGAGAGCTCAATGTGTTAGCCACATTGGAATAACATTTATTGGCATGTATTTACATAAGTATCACCTGATCTAAGCATTGTATGAATTTGTGGTTGTAAGCTAATGTTCCAGTTGTGATTTTAATGAGGGCTCATCATTTGAAATGGGCCAATGAATGCTGCATGGTCGATTTTTAAATGGTGTGGATTGGAATGTTCAACAGTCATACCCGAACGCCCCCCTCCCTTGCCACCCCGCCAGCCCCCCGACTCAACGCCCAGACTGCACAAATACCAACACGACCACAAGCACACACTCGCTCCCAGGCAGACAAGAGTCACACACATCCATCTCTACCACACAGTGTTCCCTCTCTCTTGCAGGGTGCAGTCCAACGGCAGTCTATGCTACAGCAGATTTGGGTGGTTTGTGTGCGAAGGAGAACGCAGTAATAGTTAAACAGCTCTGCTGGACTATGGATTCATGAAGTGGGTTGTGCAGTACTCCTTCGTCATGACGCACACTTCTCTACTTGGCTATTTCAGTCCCCCATCTTTCTCTCTCTCTCTCTCTCTCTCTCTCTCTCTCTCTCTCTCTCTCTCTCTCTCTCTCTCTCTCTCTATAACTATCTATTCTTGTATGCCGCTCTCTTTGCTGTCGCTGCAGCAATCCCATCCCTTGTCTCTCCTTGGAAGAGAGCCCCTTACACCACTTCTTTTGTTCTGCTTTTATTCCCACTGGTTTTACCTTTACTCCCACATTTAAAAGTCATTAGTGTTTTTCCCCTTGGCACCGGTTCTGCATGGCATGCTCTGTGCCTACCCTTGGCCAGTGTCTCGGTTCCCTTAGGAGCGGCTCTGCTGTTCTGTTCTGCCATGACTTCATCTGACATTCAAGATCTCCCTCCATGCACGTCCACTTTGACATTGTGCATGTTATTGCACCGCATGCTAAACAGTCAACAAGAGTGAAATTTACACGGGTACATTTCCAATGTAAACAGGAAATTACAACTCTGTACTCGTGTACTGTATACTCACGGTATACATAATGCTGACAAACACACCATTGCTTGAAACGGTCAGACTATGATCATGTAGTTTGCTCTTTGTCATGGACGGATCTCACAGAGCCCTCTAGCTTCAAACAGGCGTACGTCTGTCCCTGAAAAATATTCCCGTAAATGTATGGAAACTTCAGACTGCCAGACTACCCGGAATCTGGCAGCAAATGGGGGCAAAAAAAGGGAGGGAAAAAAGTGTCTTGCAAAACGTTAACGCTCCCCTGTTACCGTCTGTTGGGTAAGCCCCCTCCAGTGGGGTGAATGATCGGAATATGTGAGTCTGAATAAGCTGGTCATGGTAATACACTAGTTGAGACATGACATCACCAGGGCACTGATTAATGGTTCAGCAGCAGATGCTGCAGTAGTAGTAGTGCGTCATGTGACCATATCTATAGTGGCTAATCTCTAGATGGACGTCTGCTGCACACTGGTGGAGGTTTTCCCCTCAGGCATTTCCTGCTGTGGATAAAGGACTTCTTGTAAGTGAGAAAGTGACGACATCCACCCATCCAACTCACAGACACACACACACACACACACACACACACACACACACACACACACACACACACACACACACACACACACACACACACATACACACGCACACCCCAATTGAAATCTAATACACAAAGGGATGTGTCCGTTTTGCCCCCAAGGGTCGAACATGATAAAAATACACACTGTGTGCACCCATCTGCTCTCTGTAGCCCGCTCTAGAGATGCTCTGACTCCAGTTAGAGCCCAGAGTGACAAAGGGAAACGATGAAGCTTCACTATGGTCTCCTTAGATTACCATTACACTGAAGCTAACCTTTAGTTGTGTATTCATGTTTGTCTCACAACAACATGAGTGTGGTCATTAAAGAGGCTTCTCGACCTTAATCCCAAAATCAGAATGAGTGTGTTTGGTGGGTGTGGGTGTGTGTGTGTGTGTGTGTGTGTGTGTGTGTGTGTGTGTATGTATGTGTGTGTGTGTGGGTGGGTTTACAGAGGGGAGCGATGAGATTAGTGTTGACGGGTATTCAAAACAAGCAGTGAGGTACTCCTTTATTCTCACAAGCGGTTTGTGGCCAAACAGCCGTTGAGTCTCATTAATGTTAAACAAACAGAGATTCTCCACAGACATGTACACGCACAAACACACACACACACACACACACACACACACACACACACACACACACACACACACACACACACAGAAACACATGCTGAGAAGGGATCAGTTTGAGAAACATTCTGTTTGCCAAGAAACGTTTCCCAACAGCCCCATTGTTATGACAGAACACAGATGCACCTGCTAGTTAACATTTGCTGATAAGAGGGGCGGGCTGGGTTTAAGTAGCTCTGGTTTGACTTGGGAGACCACCGTATCAGGGAAGAGATAATAAAAACCACGCTATGAAAGCGTGTTCTTTCCCTCCAGCTCTTTCCTCCTCCTTGCATGACGCGGATTGTGATTATGATGAGTCAGCCTCTCCAGCGACTTGCCACTGCACGCATTCCATCTTCCAGCGTTTCTGCTGCAAACCTTCCAGGGTCTTGTCCATGTTTTTCTTATCGCATTCTCTTCTTCAGTGCTCCAGTGTCAGTCATATTGTCGTACCTTTCTTCGACCCCTCCCTCGCCGCCGGATTCCTTGCCCAATCGCGTATCCCGCTACACTCTTCTCCACTAAATCACTGGGATGTCTCCGCTGATCATATCTCTCTCCTCCATTGGTTGCAGTATCTCTGTACTAATAGGAACAAACCGTCCGTTTGTCTGAAAATAGGTTGCATGTTGAAAGAGCTTTGTTTTAATGAGCCCCAATATAATTAATGTAACAAGATGAAGCACAGTTAAAATATAATTTTAATAAGTGCTGGGCAACCACAAGAAAACATAGGCTGTGTGTTTGATGCTGAACATCTCAATTGAATTGCTAACACATGCGCCGTGACCTTTTCCTTTGTGCTCCCACCCCTTTTGTACACATTGTTCCCGTATGCAAACTCACACGCCCGGTCAGGTTGAACTAGTGGGACACAAACATTAAAACGCATTCGGCTGTAGTCAATAGATGTAGCCGTTTACGTAAAACTGCGTTGCGTCTCAGGTGAGTCGCCAGCGGTAGAATGAACTGTCCCATAGGTTGAGTGTTGACGATATCCTTCTTGGTTCCTCATCCTCCTCATGTTTCAGGCTGAGGTTTCGATACATGGTGTGAGCCATTCGTCCTGGCGCTCAGGGCCGTCTCTCTCCACCTGTTGACTCACAAACAAGGCCTGAGGTGGGGATGGCAAATGTTAAATGGGTCAGTGGATGAGTTGGGGGTCTTATTCACAGGAAGGCCATGCAAGGTGCGTGGGTCATTCCGCCTGCAGTTTTTGTTGCGTGACTCATGGGGGTTGTGTAATACTCAAAGCCTTGTGGCTAATGCTGTGTCTGTGAAAACAGGTTTTCCAAACACTTTAATGTTGCAGCTGTCAGATTCATACAGCTGGAAGATAACTCGGAGGGGAAAACTGGCAGACTGCTTGGAATGAAGTAGCTTAAGATAAAGGAAAACAGAGAGGGAGTGAAACTGATGGTCATCAAAAGTGCACTCTATTACAGACAGAGGTACGGAAGGAACGCAGTACACCATCTGCCATGGCTGATTGAAACCATCTGTAGCCGTGGTCCGTTTAGAGGTCCTGAGTGTTGAGCAGCCGAGAAGGAAGCGCGTACGTGTGTGTGTAACCATACACCCCACCACACCCAGCGTGTCTGGTACTGTGCTGCCGAGGCCTTGAGGAGTATCGGTGACCTGCCCTCTGACTCAGCAGCACTGCAGGTCCGGAATAAGCCCACAGCCTATTCCCGCCCAACCCCATATCAACACCGCCGCTGATTCATGCTATACATAACCGTATGGAGTGATGTAGGATGTAAATACACCCGCAATTGGATGTCACTACAGATAGCAGAAAGGATTGTAAATGGGGGGATTTAAGGGGAACATAACCCAATTCACCTGGACTACTTCATGTACTTTACCCTTTGCTGCTCGTGACTTAACTGTTAATAGAAAATGTTACCCGTTGACTCACGTTATAACCTGTGCTTTATTGTGTTTCTCACCAGGGGTCCAGTGGGAAGATGATGTGTCGGATAGAAGAGCCAGCCAGAGGGACCTTTTAGAGGACCAGACGTCCACACGCAGGCCATGGCTGTTTTTGTTACCTTCACGTCCCTCACCCTCCTCCTCCTCCTCTTCCTACACCCTTTACCTGCCCAAGTCTTCACCGGGTCCTTTGGTCTCCTCGACCCCCCGGCGGGCGACCCCTCGCCGCTTCCCCTGAACCAGACCGTGCGGCTCTCCTTCCCTCCCAGGGGTCGCAGTGATGTGCCTGTCAGACGTCCGATGCGGGAAAAGTCGGCGACCCCTCAAATGCCACACACAGCAGCGATGTCGGAGAGCACCAAGGACTTATCAGAAGGGCAAAGATTGCCAGAGCCCACCATACACCCAGACACTTTTTCCATATCTACCCTATCAAGCATGAACCTCAGCAGCAGGCCGGTCCGTGCTCGGCCAACTGGCTCCAGACCAAGGACCGACACCGCCAGCATGGGCCTCAGCAGAGTTTCCTCGACGAGGGAGGCGTGGACAAAAGGGCCCCGCCCGACTGTGATCTCCACGCCCTTACATGAAGTGATTGACTCTGCAGGGTCGGAGCTGGTCAAGGATGGCAGAGTGGGGAACAGGACCGGAAGAGGCCCACAGGGGAGGAATAATGATGGGCAGGAGGTAGGCTCAGTCAGTTCACCAACAACGCTACTCTTGAGAGGGGTGCCACTAGTTTCTTCGGCGACCGTTGGCAATGAAGTAACCAGGTTCTGGCCGGAGGCGCAGTCTACGGCCGTTGGAGGTTTGTCGCCTGAAAATGCTGGCGTAAAGCCGCTGCCGGACACCAACCAGACTGAGGAACCCCGCCTGTTGCCCCTGACAACCAGGACTAGCATCTCCACCACTCCATCACCGAAGATCCGGGTGACGTTCCCACCCACAATGAAGCCAACCAGTCCTCAGACTGGGACGTTATCAGGTGATTCAAACGTTTATTTTATGGTGAATCAAAGTGCATATCAGCTCTAATAATTAGATATGGGTTTCACTGTAATAAACAATGTCATAACCATGCCATCTCTTCCTTCTCTTATGTGATCTCACAGCATTGAACATTCCAACCCAAAACAGAACTAAAGGGACCACAAAAGATTATGGGACAGTCAGACCAGCAAGAACCCCTCTCTTTAAGCACCCAGTGGCAGTAGGGACTCTGGTTCCTGCCCACAGCCAGACCAATCCAACACCCGAGGCCATCACACAGGAGGAAACGACCATAACTACATCAAAAACGAATGATATTATCCAGGAAGCAACGCAGACATCCTCCAAAACAACTAGTCTGCCTCCAACAAAAGCAACAACAGAATCAACACGCACAGCCCTGACAACAGTCAAGACAGGTAATACCTCATGGATATCTTTCAGCAGTTGTTTAAGCAACGGCTGGTTTCACAATCTTGGCAGATTTTCCCTGTAGATATGTTGGAGTGGACTTATTTTCACAGCTGGATTTTTGAATTTTTGCACCAGTAGAACCTGGAAAGCCTCAAAGGTAGTACAAGGCAGAGACAAGTAGGGGAGGGTCGGATGGAAACTTTGGTGGTAGGTGTGTGGGTGAGACATGAGAGGGGGTTAAACAGTCCAGGGGGAGAGGCGAATGGCTAGAAAGGGATAGAAGAAGTGCTAATGCAGAAAGAGCTTGGCTGCAGTCAATTCAAAGCCAAAAGAGACAAAACCAACGTGACAGCAGAAAAGAGGTATAGAGTGAAAGAAAGTGTGTGTTCGGAAGGAAAGTAAAAAGATGAAACATTTAATAGATGCAGCCAGTTGGCTTTAAACTGTGGAGGAACAAAACTCTTTCAACCCTGTTGGATCAATCCACAGCTCACTCAAGATTTACAGACTGTAGGGCAATTTGGGAGGTTGTCCTGTTAATGACCAACATCAATGACACACATGTGTTTTTTGCGTTACCTCTCTGGTTTATATGTCTGTTTGAGTGTTAGTACATTTAAAGCTGTGTGTGTGTGTGTGTGTGTGTGTGTGTGTGTGTGTGTGTGTGTGTGTGTGTGTGTGTGTGTGTGTGTGTTTGTGTGTGCACGTGATAGTGTGCATATACACATGCCTTTTGCACATGGCCATGTATTCCTTAAAAAGTAAAAGCTCAAGGGTAGGGGTAAGTGTGCACAGCTGTGAAATGTGATCAGGACATCTGGGCCGTTTCTGTGTTTCTGTGTTGCTCTATAAAGTCTGGTGGTGGTGAGGAGTTATGAGACGTGGGAATGTTGTATATCAATGTGTGCATGGGCGTGGGTCATGGCAGCACTCTCTGGGCCTATGTGGGGCTTAACGTTATTGCAGGAACACATTTGTTTGAATTGCGGTGTCGGGAAGGAGTAAAAGTGAACGGAATAACAGCAAAATCGGCTTCCAAATGTATAATTTTGATCAACTATAAACTGCTAATCACACTTAATTAACATAAACAATATACTTTTAAATCAAACATTTTACCCCTATATGGAAAGAACCGGGTCATAGAGATTTAATAAACAGAAATGCTCAAAAGGAGAACTTATTTCCCCATTAAAGGGGTGACACTAGAAAAGGTTTTGGGTGTGGGATCCAACCAGGAAGTCTTGGCCATGCTGGAATGTGGCATATGTCCATGTGACGGCTTAAAAGGCCATTCAACGCACTAAAAGGTTGTAGTAGTAGTAGTAGTAGTAGTAGATTTAAGAGCTTTGGATTGGAGCTGGCAGCATCCATGTTCCCTGTGTTACTCATGCTAATTATTTTGGATTTGTGCCTTGCCCTGATAAATCACCATAGATTATGGTCATCCTCACTGATGATACTTTTGTTTAAGTTTGTTATAGATCTCTTACCTGTTATGTCACATTAGCCGTCGGGCTATGGGGTTAGTGATGAATAGCCTTGTGATTACAGTGTAGTGCCGCTCCATCAACTTTATAGCCAAGGATAAGGTGGAGTGCTTTAGACAATTGCTCTTCTGCTTGCTTTACTCCATGTGGCACGCATCACATTGTTTTATTTCAGTGTGAAATGCCCCATATGGTACTAATGTCTATTTATAGCTATATAGTATGTCACTGTGTTTATATAATAAAGACAGCCTCATTCCTCATCATTTGAGACAATTATTTCACACTATTATAAACGAGAGGTTATGCTGTCTTTTTGGGGAATATGAGGTTGTCAAGAAGACTATGGATGAATTTTATTAAATAAAGATATCTGTTTACCTTTTCCTTAGGTAAAAAAAAATATTAAGAAAATAAAATCATAAAATATACCAATTTGATTATTTTTACAGATATAGAAGGCGATTCGGGTGTCATGCTATATGTTTACATTAACAGCTGTGTGTGTGTTTTTTACTAATTTGTTCTACAATTTGCCACAGTTACCTGCTAACACTTTTTAGTACCTGTTGCCTATTTCCCTCTAGTGGCCCTTTATTTTCATTGCAATCCAAAGATTTCACTTGCATTTCTATTGCAAATGCTTTAATTGCTTGTACTGTATGCTTTATATATAATTGCATTATTATGGCATTATACTTTTAATAACAAACGTAAAATATCTTCTCCTTTTTTCTAGTGACGACTTCCATCACTGCTACCACTTTCGGGACGGTTGGCCGAGGAAGCTTTGACCCCATCCACCGGCCTGGTATCGTTCAGAGGAATCGCTCTATGGCACCTGTGCATCGCCATCAAGCTCCCACTGCTCCACCTGCCAATCCCACCCCATCTCCCAGCATCATTTCCTCCCCTAACAGCACGCGTCTCCACTGGGACGACCTGAAGCGTACGCTGGCCTTCGCCTGGGACCTCCACGTCTACGGCTCCGCCAGCCTCTTCCTCCTTCTTTTAGCTGGAGCCGCCCTGGGCCTCATGCTCTCCCCCGGCACGGACTGCCCTCACCGGGGGGCCCTGGTTCTGGCCAACGCCCTCCTCCTCCTGGTGGGAGGGATCCGGGCGGCTTTCTTTCTCCTCGATCCGTACGGCACGCGTCACTCGCTGCCTCGCGCGGCGGTGATCGCCCTGTACAACCTGCCGCTGCACATGCTGGTGTGGGCGCAGGCCGCGATGGCTCTGCTCGCCCTGAGGGTGGCGGGAGTGAGCGTGTTACCCGCGACCTTGGAGCGCCCTCCTCTGGTGGCCGTGCTGGCTGTGCTGCAGTGCACCCTGCTGCTGGCCGCTGACCTGCTCTCCCCTGCTCTGTCCCCCGTGGTGCCTGTCACCCTGCAGGTCCTCTCCCTTGGCTGGGGCCTCATCGTCTGCCTGGGCTTCCTCTGCTATGTCTTCCCACGTATTCGCTGCCCGGCTCCACCTATTCCGGGAGGTGTGGAGGAAGCCGGGAGGACGGCCTGGACTAGAAGCAGGAGGACAGGGCTGATACTGGGCAGAGTGCTGGCCGTGTGCGCCCTCTTGGGAGCACTGTGCTGTGGTCTACATGTCTATGCCACCGTTTGGCTCTACGGACTCCTGAGGAACTCGAAGCACTTCACTTGGTGCTGGTGGCTCGTGCATTTCTGGGCCCGGCTGCTGGAGCTGGCCTGGGGGTTCTCTCTGCTGCTGCTGGCCTCCTGGGTGTTCTGGAAGCCCGAGGGCGCTCAGGGAAGGGACGAAGGAGGAGCTGGAGATGGAACAGCCGGGGAACAGACATCCCCTTGCCATTCTGCAGCCACCACTAACAAGCACACCTGCTGGTCCAAGATCGTGCAGAGCCTGAAGGGAAAGCCCTATAAGAAATCTGACAGTAATGGGGTTGGGAGAGGAGGAGGAGGTGGTGGAGGGGGAGGGCCTGGGGAATTGCCTAATAATTGGGCTGGACAGGAGCGGCCTGGCGCTGACATCAGCAAGAGTCTGATCCGGAACCAGAACCACGAGCTAGCCAGTGCTCAGCAGCGCTGCGTCAAAGACAGCAACCGCGGGCGCAACCAGCGGGGTGTTCCTGCGGAGCGGGGCGTGTCCGACGGCTCCACGGGATCCCTGCTGAGACTGCAGGCGCTGGGCCGCCCCCCCCAGCGCTCCCTCAGCGGCAGCCTGGACACGGACAAGGACACGGGGGTCTCCCTGTACGAGTTTGACCTGAGGCCGCCCTCCCCCATCGATCTGACCCGCAGCATCGACGCGGCCCTGCACAGGGAGCACCTGCTGGGAGGAGGGAGCCTTTTCCTGCCCTTCGCCACGCCCTCCCCGGCCCCTTCCCCAGGCTCGGGGAACAGCCAGGGCCCCTGGCTCCGCAGGAACAGCGATCCCCAGACGCTGTCCGAGAGCAGCGATGCAGAGTCTTCCATGCCGCTCGGGGGCAGCACCATCAGCAGCGTCCCCAGCAGGCAGGTGACGGCCCCGCCCACCCCGTCCCACCAGGGTCACCGGTGGGGGGCAGGGGGGAGCGTGCCCTCCTCAGTGTCCTGTCCGGTGTCACTGCGTCCCTCCAGGACCTCCACGGGGCACCTGGGGGAGGAGGGCGGCGATGACACGCGGCCCTTCATCACACCAGACTCGGAGGGCGTGCGCGGCGTGCGCGGCCGGCCCGGGAGGCCCGGGGGGCAGGGGGCGTCGCGGAGTTACCTGGAGGTGAGCCGACTGGATGACTCAGCCAGCGTCAGCAGTGAAATTATTGACCTCTAACCTTCAGGCGACCGCACAGGACCGCCATCATGAAGAAGTACTGTCGTTGGTTGAGGACAACACAAATAATTCGACACAGAGGGGGTTTTATTGTTTGTCTGTTCTAAAGAGTAATTATTTTATTTGGGAATCACATCAAATGGACATTGACCCCCAAACAACACTGTCAACGTCTCTTTTTGCCTTTTAGCAAAAGACAGATTCTAATAGTTAATAACGGATGTGTAAAAAAATGCGTGTGAATATTGCGTAGACCGGCAAATAAACCGAACCTTTGTTCTGTTGCTCCTACTCTCTCTATCTCCCTTCCTCTGATCCAACGTTGTCGTTTCAGTCCTATTAGAGCTAGGCCTGACCTGGTGTGTGTGTGTGTGTGTGTGTGTGTGTGTGTGTGTGTGTTTGTGTGTGTCTGTGCATGTGCGTGTGTGTGTGTGTGTGTGTGTGACTGTTTGTGTGTGTGTGCGTGTGTGTGTGCGATCAAACGTGACTTGCCCAAACTAAAATGCACACTGTATGTTCAGACTTTGGACCTTCATGTTTGGACAGCGTGATTTAAATTTAAATGAGGCTGTTTGACGATATGTGAGGAAACTTGCATTAACTTTTATTCTAAACTACACAACCATAACCTGGTCTTAACACTCATTTTCCACAGTCGGTTAATCGTAACATAATGATAGAGATAACTAAATATGCACTGTTGCTGTCTGTCACCCTTATATGCTTCATGTAGTATTGAAGGAAGCATGTTGACATTTCCAACTCTTTGTGAGGTTATTAGCTTAACCTGTTTCTCCTTTAAAATAATAAAGGAATAACAATACTAATTAGAAGGCAGTTAACATTAGGATTTATGCATTTTGCCTTTGGGAAAGCTATTGCAATATATTTAAGCCTATGACAGCATTTTGATTATGTTATACACATTCATTTATTCACTGATTAACAATTGCAAGTTCCGCTTTCCTCTTGAGTTACGTCTAATCGATTGAAACATTCATTCAGTGGTATATCTGATTTGAGTGACTGCAGCTGAATGATGGGCTGTACCACACAAGAGGCTTAGCATGGCGTTCAGAACTCCTGTATTGAAGCTCATTACAGATCTAGTGTTTTATGATGAAAGAAGGAACTAGGACTGATGTAATATATATATATATATACATATATATATATATATATATGTAAATATGTGTTTGTGTACAGAACCCCACCTATACAGAGACAATAAATAGTATTTTTGATGTAGATTGATAAGACTAGAATATAAAGTATAATATTGGTACGTGAAAGACAATCTAATGTGGCCAATGTCGACCGTTCCAAGGAGTCCTATTTTTTCAAAAGACTATATCTACGTCTGAAAATGTGATGGTCTTTCTTTGTTTATTTTTGCTACAATGAACTGTTGAATGGTTAAACACTGAGCGCGTACTGTGTAATGATCTTTTTGGACTGTTGCTTTTGGATCGGTTGGAACATTGACCAACCAGCTGAAACTCTGTTCTACATTTCAACAGATCTCTGAGGAGTGCATACAATGAAGTAATTAATTACGAGAAGGACCAATGCTTGACTCATACAAAGTGATTTGTAGTCATCTTCTGCATATTTTAAATGTTGATGATTGATATCTGTTTGTGTATCTGTTTCTGTATGTTTTAGGTAACACTTTAATAAGGGTAAATCCATTAATTATTAATTTACATTAGTAAATGCAGTAATAAGCATTGTTGTATAGCATTAGCACAGTTAACCAACAACATAAAATAAAACCTTACTAAAATGAACACCATTACCTTAGTCAACAAGAACACTATTATTAAACATGAACACCATTAGTAAATGATTACTAGATTACTTAATTTTGTTAGTTAATGCTTATAACTGCATTAACCATTGTTATACTAATCAATGGTTTATTAATGTACCCATATTGTAAAGTGTTACCATGTTTTCTTAAAATAAAAATACAAATATAGACTTTACAACAACTACAACAACAATTGTTCCTGTGCTCCTGATGAAAGCAATTGCAGAGTGAGTGGGGTTTCTGGTAAGTCGAGGGGGCTTGCTGTCCCTCCTTGTGATGTCACTTCTAAATGTGTTAGTATGTATTACGGCCCTGTGATGTCAACATTCCAGTGTCTCCATTCAATTTTGCTGTATTGGTACATGCTGTGACTTAATGTACTTTATGACCAGGGTAGTACTTAGCATCTGAAACCTTAGGGTCATTTACAGTTGTCTCCACCAACAAAACAGGATGTGCCATAGTAAATACTGTCGACCATTGCCCCTCTCTAGTCAGAAGTGAGCCACCTAGTGTGGAGCTACAAGTCTTGTTTTGTTCATTTTGCACATTGAACTTGTATTTATGTTCTTCAACTTAATGTTTGGATTGAAATAAACATGTGATAAGCAATATTTTTTGTACTCTATTTTGACCAGATAGGGAGATTACCCTATTTTAAAACCTGATAGCCCATGTTATATATTTTTTCTCTCTCTCTTTACTGTAATATAACAACATTTTCGTTATCTTCTCCCTATGAGCTGTGTACATCAGTTCACATTCCCTGAAGCCAGAATTTGAATTCTTTTTAAGCTTGGGATAAAAATCTGTTTTCAGCAAAATACAATATTCGATAGGCTCTTGTGGGGGGACGTACGGCGTTTGGCCTGCAGGTGGGGCTGGGGGGGTCATGTTTGGAGCCGACCAGAGCGGTCTGGTTTATTGGGTCTGATTGCGGGCACCTGCTTGCAATCAGACCTGCCAGGGAGTGTGTATTTATGTGCCTGCTTTTGTATTGCAGTGGAGAAGGGAGGCCAGTGTGAGCAGGAGCTTTTACACGGACAATCGCTGTAGCAACCAAGCCCTATTCCGTGCTTCCACTGTGGCACACTGTAATTATTTTCTATTAAAACAACCAAGCACAACCCTGACTCCGTCCGTTCTGTACAGGGAACTGTTACAGTGGAGCGCAATGTGGGGCTGAGCATAAAGGATGGATCAGTTGCCGTTGGCAAACGTGCTGGGACACCTGGCCCTGATGTCGGAGCGACAGGGCCAGCTGCAGCAGGTCCAGAATGAGTTTGAAGAAATAGCCCAGTCCCTGCCGGCAGATCGGGCTATCCTCCGGGAACTCGTCACCTCTGGGTGGAGGCAGAGACGGGCACAGAGTGGCTGGAGCCGTGCCCCAGATCCACCTCAAGAAAACGGGGGAGTGGGACGACGCAGAGGAATTCCTGGAGACCCTCAAGGACGTGGACGAGGTCTCCAGGTGGCCGCGTCAGGAGTGGGCTAACCATCTCCTGCCTCTGCTGACAGGTGAGGCCCAGCTCGCAGCCCACAGTCTGCCGTCCGTGAGCCAGCAAGACTATGCCGCAGTCGCCAGGGCCATCCGGGACCGGCTTGGCCCTAACCCGTAGGAGCATCGGCACCGCTTCCGAGCGTTGGTGCTCACAGAGGGGGACCGACCCTTCGCCTTCGCCCAGCAGCTGCGGGACCGAGCCAGGAGGTGGCTGGTCCGGGACCAGAACACAATTGGGGGGGGGGGGGGGGGGGGGCACGAAAGGTTTGTCGAGGGGCTCCCGGCCGGAACCGCCGCCTGGGTGCAGTACCACCGCCCCGAGAGCCTCTCGGCCGCCATCAACCTTGCTGAGAGCCACCTGTCCCCCCCTCCGTCGGGCCAGTGACTGCCACCACCAGCCCCGCGCGCCGGCGGCCCAGCCGTCCTGCGGCGAGAGAGGCCGACCCCAGCGCAGAGGGCGATTTGGGGCATCACCATTCCAGAGCGAGCACGCAAATCACCTCCCCCCACCCCGCCGACGGCAGCTCAGACGGCAGGGGAGGGGTGTTGGCGATACAGGCGGCCTGGCCACTTCCGGCGGGAGTGCCCTATGATGGAGTTGGGCCAGGTCGTCCGCGTCTCCGCCGCCCCGTCTCCTCCCCACGGTCCAGGCGAGGCGTACCGTATCCCGGCGGGGTACGTACCAAGTGCTTCTGGATTCGGGCTGGTGCGATCTGAGGCATTGGTAGAGGCAGGGGCGCTGCCAGGAATTTTGGGCCCTATGAAAGATTCTAATTTTGGGCCCCCCCACCCAACATCTATCGACTGTTTTTTCAAAACAAAAAACATTTCAAGACATTTCAAAAAAAAAAAAAAAAGGCAATAATATATTATATTATTAATTGCCATCCGCGGGCCGTGGGCCGTGCTGCATTGGGCTGGGCCCTTAGAATCAGTACCACTTTCCCCGCCAGGCAGCGCCCCTGGGTAGAGGCATCTAGCATTATATGAGGTGTATCCATGGGGATGTTCATGAGTATCCCTTGTTCCCTATCGAATTTCGTTATGAGGGTAAAACGCACAGAGACAAGGCGGCAGTTAGTCCCCTGAATCTAGGGTTAGATTGGGCTGTCCTGTGCTGTCCACAGGCTGTTAGGGGGATACGGGGGTGCGTAAACGACAGACAGGATTCACCCCTCGAGCAGCCTCGGGACGCTACCCTACGCTCAGCCTACGACCAAGTAATAGCTATTGATGGTACCTGGGTACAGCCAGACGCAGTGCTCAATTACCCACACTTTGTGGTGGTTAGGGATAGGCTTTATCGGGTGTGTCGTGACACCCAGAGTGAGGAGGACGTCACCAAATTGCTGGCAGCGGGCAGCGCGCGGTTCAGTCTACTTCAGATGACGAGGAAGTGGAAGAACCAGAGACATCGGAGAAACCGACGCAGTCGTTTGTGGTTCATAATATTGTCTGGAGCGCACACAGCTTTTGGCCGTGATGTATGTATGTATTATATGATATACAGTGGGGCAAAAAAGTATTTAGTCAGCCACCAATTGTGCAAGTTCTCCCACTTAAAAAGACGAGAGAGGCCTGTAATTTTCATCATAGGTAAACCTCAGCTATGAGAGACAAAATGAAAAAAAAAAATCCAGAAAATCACATTGTCTGATTTTTTAAGAATTTATTTGCAAATTATGGTGGAAAATAAGTATTTGGTCACCTACAAACCAGCAAGATTTCTGGCTGTCACAGACCTGTAACTTCTTCTTCTTTAAGAGGCTGTTTACCTGTATTAATGGCACCTGTTTGAACTCCTTATCAGTATAAAAGACACCTGTCCACAACCTCAAACAGTCACACTCCAAACTCCACTATGGCCAAGACCAAAGAGCTGTCAAAGGACACCAGAAACACAATTGTAGACCTGCACCAGGCTGGGAAGTCTGAATCTGCAATAGGTAAGCAGCTTGGTGTGAAGAAATCAACTGTGGGAGCAATTATTAGGAAATGGAATACATACAAGACCACTGATAATCTCTCTCGATCTGGGGCTCCACGCAAGATCTCACCCTGTTGGGTCAAAATGATCACAAGAACGGTGAACAAAAATCCCAGAACCACATGGGGGGACCTAGTGAATGACCTCCAGAGAGCTGGGACCAAAGTAACAAAGGCTACCATCACTAACACACTACGCCGCCAGGGACTCAAATCCTGCAGTGCCAGACGTGTCCCCCTGCTAAAGCCAGTGCATGTCCGGGCCCGTTTGAAGTTTGCTAGAGAGCATTTGGATGATCCAGAACAGGATTGGGAGAATGTCATATGGTCAGATGAAACCAAAATATAACTTTTTGGTAAAAACTCAACTCGTCGTGTTTGGAGGAGAAAGAATGCTGAGTTGCATCCGAAGAACACCATACCTACAGTGAAGCATGGGGGTGGAAACATCATGCTTTGGGGCTGTTTTTCTGCCAAGGGACCAGGACGTCTGATCCGTGTGACGGAAAGAATGAATGGGGCCATGTATCGTGAGATTTTGAGTGAAAATCTCCTACCATCAGCAAGGGCACTGAAGATGAAACGTGGCTGGGTCTTTCAGCATGACAATGACCCCAAACACACCGCCCGGGCAACGAAGGAGTGGCTTCGTAAGAAGCATTTCAAGGTCCTGGAGTGGCCTAGCCAGTCTCCAGATCTCAACCCCATAGAAAATCTTTGGAGGGAGTTGAAAGTCCGTGTTGCCCAGCGAAGGCCCAAAAACATCACTGCTCTAGAGGAGATCTGCATGGAGGAATGGGCCAAAATACCAGCAGCAGTGTGTGAAAACCTTGTAAAGATTTACAGAAAACGTTTGACCTCTGTCATTGCCAACAAAGGGCATGTAACAAAGTATTGAGATTACCTTTTGTTATTGACCAAATACTTATTTTCCACCATAATTTGCAAATAAATTCTTAAAAAATCAGACAATGTGATTTTCTGGATTTTTTTTTTCACTTTGTCTCTCATAGCTGAGGTTTACCTATGATGAAATTGCAGGCCTCTCTCGTCTTTTTAAGTGGGAGAACTTGCACAATTGGTGGCTGACTAAATACTTTTTTGCCCCACTGTAGATATCTATGAATTATATTATTTACATATAGAGCTCCAGGACTGTAACACAAGGGTTGTACACTTCTATGTTATTTGGATATCCTTTCTGCTGTTGGTGTTATGGCGCATAACACGTCAGGCTCTCGTCTCCGGTATTTCCACAATGAGACTCGTAGTGGGGGTTATCTCAGCCATGGTTGAGAAGGGATTGGGGGAAAGGAACTTTGGCTTTGACTCCCTGAAGTACATGAACCATGACATGGAGGAGAAAGGGATTGTTGCCCGCGATTGTCTCCGCTTGAGTGGGGGTATGGTCCTCCGCTCAGGGCCATACCCCCACCCTCCTCCTTAACCCGCCTCTCTCCTCCTCATTTGCATTAAAGCTACAGACAACGAAACGACGCGTTTGGGGTAAGCTCAATGTGCGACTGGCTTGTAGTGGCTGTAATTCTGCACCACGGTGGAACGTCTTCAAATACTGTGTTAGGGGCCCACTAATATCTATATTAAAGCATCCATTAAGTAGCATGCCATTGGACCTTTTTGTTTGAACATTTTATTAAAGAAAATGATGCAGTATGATGTACATAACAAACAGGTACAGCAGAAGGCATTTTCAGTTTTTCCAAATTATTATGACCCCCTTCCCCTTACAGGCTTCCTCAACAAAACATAAACAAAAAGACATAAGAGCAAACAGAAAAGGCCAATACAAAACCGATGCTACACAAATAGTTAAGCAAATAAATGACAAGGACATAAAACAAAAAGCAAAAATAAATAAATAAACATTAAGATATATAAAAAATAAACATATATGTATGTGTATATATATATATATATATATATATATATACACATATATATATATATATATATATATATATATATATATACACACACATACATATAAATATATATATATATATATATATATATACACATATATATATACACATATACACATACATATAAATATATATATATATATATACACACACATATATATACACATATATATATATATATATATATATATATATAAATAAAAGGTGTTGCAGTACTTTACATCTGGATTAAACAGCTATAACAGGCAGAGCAGTCAGAACGTGTTTTAGAACCTGTCACGGTTGGCGGGTGGCAGACAGGCAGGTAGGAACGAATAGCAGACAGTTACAAAGGATAATTTATTAACGCAAAAGGCAAGGAACACTGAGAACACAGGTGACGCGGGTAACACAGAGAACACAGGTAACACACAGGACACAACTCACCACCAACCACAATGATCCGACAAGGAACAAAGGAAAGACAAGGGCTTAAATACCAAACACAGGACACGCAACGAGTAACAGCTGAAACACATTAGGGGAGGAAGCAGTAATCACACAGGAGGGAAACTTGACAGGACATGGGGAGAAACAAGACAGATACCAAAGTAAAACAGGAAACACACTAAAACAAGAAAAGGAAACAGACAGACCATGACAGAACCAGCGTCTACATGTACGTCACTCCTACAGGAGAGAACAGGGTGGTGGACAGGCAGCAGTGGACAAATAATAATTTAAAGTATAAATAATTTAACGTAACGTATAAATTTAAAGTATGTATTGGTTTCTACTGTGCAATTTCACTCGCAGGCAGACGGTCAAAATAGCCAGTCAACGGTTGCCAGTGACAATAGAATTTATCAGAGCAGCCTCTCAAAGCAAATTTTATTTTTTCCAATTTTAGATAGGACAGGATGTCACGAAGCCAAGATTTAGGTGATGGGGGAAGGCAGGATTTCCATAAGAGCAAAATGCACCTTCGAGCGATCAGGGAGGAAAAAGCAATTACATTCGATTGAGTATTTGTTGCAGCATTACTATCTGGAAGTCTTCCCAGAAGGCAAATAACTTTGGGCATGTCCAAAACATATGGGTTAGGTCACACGGTGAGAGCGAGCATCTATTACACTTATCCTCAACTGTATCTGGGTAAATTTTAGAGAGCTTGGACTTGCTATAATGAATCCTGTGGAGCACTTTAAATTGAATGAGGCCAAGCCGCATACATGAAGAGGAAAGTTTGATATTTTTAAGGGCTTTACTCCAAAACAGATCAGAAAGGGTCACTCGCAGCTCGTTCTCCCAGTTCGATTTAATTTTTTCGATAGTTAATTCATTTGCCGGCAACAATAGGTCATATAGATAGGAGACATGACCTTTAGTGGTGGTGTTAGCTAAGAGAACGTGGTCCATATCAGTAGTGGTTGGGATAAGCGGGAATGCGGGCGACTGAGTTCTTGCAAACTCACGCAGTTGAAAATATCGAAAGAAATCCGAACTGGCTAATCCAAATATGGCTCGTAGCTGGTTGGAACTCGCAAATTACCCTTCCACATACAAATCTTTCAATGAATGCAAACACTTTCTGGCCAGGAACATGAAGCGCGGATCAATTCTGGCTGGCACAAAGAGATGATTTCTGCAGATGGGTGTTGATTGAGGAAGGGAAGACCACTTAAAATGTCCCCTTATTTGAGCCCAGACTTTCAGTGAGGCAACGACAATGGGGTTAGATGTGTACTGTGAGTAAGGTAAGGGCAGGGTACCGCATGCCAAAGCCTGTGGTGATGAAGACGTACATGAATCAGACTCCAATTGGCACCAGCTGCTCTGTGGGGATGTGAACCAGAGTAAGAGTTTGTGCGCGTTTGCTGCCCAGTAATAGGATAGAAAGTTTGGTAAGCCAAGCCCACCTGAAGATCTGCTTCGCTGCATGGCAGCTTTGCAGATCCTAGGATTTTTACCCGCCCATATGAATTGGAAGTCAACAAAGTCGATAGATTTAAAAAAAGATGGGAAGGCTTTGGAAGAGGTATAGTTAACGAGGTAAAACATTCATCTTGACTAATTGTACTCTCTCTGCTAGTGAGAGGGGTAAATGGCTCCACCTTTGGAAGTCCAACTTAACTTTTGACGGGAGAGCTGCAAAGTTTTGCTCCCGCAGGGACCTTATAGATCATGTAATGACGACACCTAAGTATTTAAACCCTGAGCTCGAAAACTGGAACGGGGTAGACGGTGCTGGGATGTCCAAGGCTGGCTGATTAACTGGGAAACACTCGCTTTTTTGAACATTTAATTTGTATCCCGAAAAAGTGCTGAAGGAGTCAAGGATTGATAAGATCCGAGGAATACTAGATGACGGGTTCCGTATGTACAAAAGCAGGTCATCTGCGTAAAGGGAGACTTTGTGTTCTGTTCCCCAATGCTGGATGCCCAGATTGCCTCTTTCCATTTTAAGTGCTATCGAGAGTGGCTCTATAGCGATGGCGAACAGAAGAGGGGAAAGCGGGCAGCCCTGGCGCGTTCCACGTGAAAGGGGAAAAGTCTTAGACCGAGAAGTATTTGTGCATACCGATGCTTAAGGGGAGGTGTAAAGCAATCGAATCCAAGATACGAAATTGTCTCCAACGCCGAAACGTTGCAGAGCGGTGGATTATGCCGAGAAGCCTTCTAATGTTGGTGAATGAGTGCCGTTGTCTGATGAATCCCGTCTGATCTTCTGACACGATGGAGGTCATCGCGGACTCCAACCGACGTGAAAGGGCCTTTGCAAGTATTTTGACATCAACAGACAGTAACGATATTCGACGGAAAGACGCGCAGTTTAAGGGATCTTTGTCATCTTTAATATTAGAGAAATTGAGGCCTGGGTTAGGGTGGGCAGCAAGCAGCCCTGCTGGAGCGACTGTGTAAATATCCTCAGTAGTAATGGAGCTAATCAATAAATGTTTTAAAGAATTCCACCGGAAAACCATCCGGTCCAGGTGATTTATTATTATTCATCAGTGTTATTTCCTTGGTAACCTCGTTAAGTTGCAAAGGGCTGTCTTTTAAAGCATCTGTCTGTTATCCTCCGAAATCGCGGGTACGTCTAGTGCTGTGAAAAATTCAGACATATGAGCTTCCTTATTGGAAGACTCCGACGTATAAAGCTGAGAATAGAATTCTTTAAAAACGTCATTAATTTCTACAGGGTCAGATGTAAGTGCACCGGTGTTAGTACTGATCTGAGTAATCTGGTTGGAAGCAGTCTTAGTTTTCAGCTGGTGGGCTAATAACCGACTCGCCTTATTTCCAAATTCATACTGAGTGCCTCTGGAACGGAGCAAGGTTGTTTAGGCTCTCTTGTTGTCAAAAGAAAAAGATCAAGTTCAGTCCTAAATTTCAACCTTTCCTTGTAAAGGTCAGGTGATTGTTTGCTTAAGTAGCGATGGTCTAAAGTGGCAATGGATCCTTCCAGTTCTTTTTGGCACACTCCACGCTTTTTATTAATATAGGATGTATATGAAATAATTGTACCCCTAATTAATGCCTTTAGGGCTTCCCATAATAGCATAGGGCAGATGCCGCCATGTTATTGGTTTCCAAAAAGAGGTCAATAGCTTCGGAGATCTGTGTGCAGAAATTCCCATCAGCCAGCAACAGGGGGTCTAAGCACCATGTCCTATAATCCTTAGGCCTATGGTCAAAGTGAAGGTCAAGAGTTACTGCGGAATGGTCAGATATGACTATGGGTGAGTATTGTGCGGATACTACAGAGGGAATTAGTGTTTTGTCAATGAGAAAGTAATCTATGCGTGAAAAGGTGCGATGTACGTGTGAGAAGAAAGAGTACTGCTTAATAGTGGGATGGAGAAGTCTGTAGGGATCAACATATCCGTATTGTTCCATGAAGGCTGAAAGGGTCTGAGACATTTTAGATGGTGTTGAAGTTCTGGGGCTAGACCTATCCAGTAGAGGGTTAATGACACAATTCATATCTCCTCCCGCTATCAGCACATGGGAATTAAGGTTAGGAAGAGAAGACAATAAGTTTTTCATAAAGTTATAATCATCCCAATTAGGAACATAGACAGATACGAGGATAACTGGTTTCTGGTACAGTGTACCGGGAACAATCAGATAGCGGCCGTTAGGGTCTGCAATTATTCTGTCCGGGGTGAAATGCACGTTTTTCTTAACAAGTATGGCCACGCCTCTCGTTTTCAGGTTAAATTTAGAATGAAAGATTTGCCCTATCCAAGGTCTGCACAATTTCTGGTGATCAATATTAATTAAGTGCGTCTCTTGGAGAAACATTATGTCAGCTCTAAGGTTTTGAATGTGTGAAAATATCTTGGCGCGCTTGACTGTGGCATTGAGTCCACCAACATTAAATGAGAGTATTCTTACCACCTGTCCACCACCCCTCTGTGAATGGGCTATGTCAGCCATAGTACAAAGATAGGTATTAAGTGTAACATATCAGCACTGCAGTCTGTGAATGGTTCCAGAGGAAATGAGAAAAAGAAAAGGTAAATAAATGCAAAATTGAAATACATAGTGAGACTAATGGGACATAAAACTAAAATAACAAAATACACAAAAAAGGAAGTTGGCTTACTTACCCCAGCCATACCCATCCCCCCTCCCCAGACCCCACAGCTTCCCTAACCCTTTGGTTATCATACCTCTTCGCCAATTGCATTGGCGCACACTATTCAACCTTTGCTAACTTTCACTCTAATGCTTAGCTTCAATTCCCAAAACGTGTAACAGTGTCCCCATTATAAAGGTCAAACGAACAATAGAACAAAGAAATATTCCAAAAACTTGTATTGTGGTTATAAGTATGGTCCGTAGTATAATTAGCTATTTGCATGACTAATTATATTCTCCATCCTCTTTAACAGCAACAGGTTTTGGGAAGGTGAGTGAACACTGACCATCTAGTGCTTGCTTGTTGACAATTGAAAAAATTAAATAAAAAATATTGATAAAAACAAATACATTTTTCTTTCTTTTTTTCAAACACCATAAAATAAATGGTGTTTGGTGAGGTAAGAGAGAGAATTTAGGTTAAAGTAGTGGTAAAGTAGTATCAAGAAAGAAAAAAATAAATAATAAAAAGTTAGATGAATAGTAAAGAAAATAAATGAAGTTAATAAAAAACAAGCGCAAGCCAAAATGGAATAAAATGAAGGGTAACCCGCAGAATTAGTAGATCAGTTAAGTCCACCCGGGACATATCACAACAAATCCACGAAGCGGATTTCAGTGTAGAGAATATCAAGCAGCAGTAGTGTCCCAAATACAGTAGGCTATATTCAGCCTCGACAGCCAAACATAAAACGAAGGAGGAGGAACGAGGAAAAGCCTCTCCTGGCCCCGTCTTTCAGCACAATCATTAGCCTCGCCGGAAAGAGCAAGGATGGCTTCAGACCCAAGTTGTACAGCTCAGCCATGACTTCTCGATATCTGGTTCCCTGCTCCAGGACTTCTGGTGTATAATCCTCGAAAATCAGTACCGGTTTCCCCCTGTACTGTAGTTTACCTCTCTGTTTTCGGGCCTCTCGAACGACCAAATCCCGCACTTGGTAGCGGTGGAAGCGCACAATGACAACCGGTAGGTAGTAGGTAGTAATAGGTAGTATTTGGCTGCCGAGTAGTTCCACAAGCATGTCCGAAAAAAAGTTGTCAGCCGGGGGCCCTTAATAGACTCTGGCAGCCCGATTATCCTGATATTATTCCTCCGGCTCTGACTCCAAGTCTACTGTCTTAGCTCCTAGTCTAGCGTTGCTATCAGCTGGCGTGGTGCACCTCTCCTCGAGCAAACACACAAGCTCTTCCAGCAGGATAGCGTTTGACTCCACCGAGAAGATGCGCTGGTTGTGACCTTCTACTGTGGCTTGGGTTTGGGTCAGCTTCTCTTCCAGAGATGAAAAGGACATTTTAAACTCTGATGAGAGGGCCACTCTGTGCTCCTCTAGCAGCTCAGCTATGCCAGCAACAAAGGGGCCACCGCACGTGCCATGGGCTGCTACCTTTTTGACGTCGTCTTTCTTTGATTGTTTGCCTGGTTTCGAGGACATTTTGCCAGGTTTACATAGATACCAAGTTAATTGCTTGTTTGTGCGTATTTGAAGAGGTTTGGGGTGGTTAAAACTATTATTTTTTGAAAAAGTAATGGGAGAGCAAAGCTAATGCGACCACTACATTCCGATCCCCAACCGGAAATCTCCATGCCATGGGACCTTTAACCGGATAATGGCTTGGTTCTATTGGCCTGGGATTCGGGCGTTGGTGCGCAGGTGGTGCGCCTCCTTTCCCGAATGTCAGTTGGTAAATCCCCTGGCCGTCCCCAGGGCTCCCTTGCGGCCCCTCCCCCTGGTAGAGGCCCCCTTCGACCTCATTGGCATGGACATTGTCGGGCCATTACAACGTTTCGCACAGGGGTATTGATTTGTGTTAGTCCTGTTTCATGTCATATCACGGGTGGGAATCCCAAAAGAGATTCTCACCCACCAGAGCACCAATTTCATGTCACGCATGCTTGGCATCAATGGCTAGACCCTCTGTTGTTTGCAGTGCGGAAAGTGCCTCAGGCTTCCACGGGATTTTCTCCATTTGAATTGCTCTATGGGCGCAAGCCCAGTGTCGTCCTGGACCTCATTAAAGAAAACTGGGAGGAGGGGTCCAGCGACAGCAAAAATGAAATACAGTACATCATGGACTTGCATGCAAAGTTTCACTCACTAGGGGTATTGTCATGTGAGCACTCTGTCGTACAGAGACGCCTGTACGACAGAGTGGCTAGATTACGCAATCTCACACCAGGGGACAAGGTTCTTGTACTGTTGCCCACCTCTAGCACCAAATTACTCGCTAAGTGGCAAGGGCCCTTTGTGGTCCCACGGCGAGTCGGGACGTGGATTACGAAGTAGATGTTGTCCCTATCGTGCTGGTGACGACGCTACTTGAGAGATATGAGTTTGGGCCAGAGGTCCTTGTTCCAGGTCCCACCCCTCCGGTCGGTTTAAGCGAGCATCTCTCTGTGAGCCAGGCGGCGAACATTGCGGGGTTGCAACTCCAGTTCACCAACGTGTTTTCGTCCCTGCCCAGTTGCACCCCATTAATTACTCATAACATAACACAGACGCAGCCCGGGTTAACAGTGCGGACACACCCCTATAGGCTGCCTGTCCATAAACAGGACGTTGTCCGGCGCGAATTGGCAGCAATGCTAGAGTTGGGCATGGTGGAGGAGTCCCACAGTGACTGGTGAAGCCCCATCGTGCTTGTGGGAAAGCCGGAGTGGTCTGTCCGGTTCTGTGTGGATTACCGTAGGGTGAATGTCGTTTTGAAGTTCAATGCCTTCCCAATATACCCAGGATCTACGAGCTTGTGGACCGACTTGTCATTGGCACATACTATATGACCCTAGACTGCACGACGGGTTACTGGCAGATTCCGTTGTCTCCAGCAGCCGGGGAAAAAACAACGTTCTCCACTCCTCTCGGTCTGTACCAATTCAAGCTGCTTCCTTTCGGGTTGTTCGGGGCCCCGGCCACGTTTCAGCGCCTGATGGACCGCGTACTGCGGCCCCACGCTGCGTATGCTGCTGCCTTGCTTTCTTTGGCTTTGACTCCCTGAAGTACTTGAACTGCGACATGGGTCGCCGCGATTGTCTCCCGCTGGAGCCCTGCTGCTAATGTGCCTGCTTTTGTCTTGCAGTGGAGAAGGGAGGCCAGTGTGAGCAGGAGCTTTTGCACGGACAATCGCTGCAGCAACCAAGCCACATTCCGGTCTACCGCTGTGGCATGCTGATATTATTTACTGGCACCAGGGGCGTAGGAATGAGTTTAACATTGGGGGGGAAACATATCGGAAACCTGACATATCCGGTATAATTTTTAGGTGGGACAAATGCGCCTGTTTCCGATATTGGAGGGGACACGTCCCCTCCGTCCCCCCCGGTTCCTACGCCCTTGACTGGCACTGTTATTATTTTCTAAGATTAAAACCGCCTTTTGCCAAGCACAACCCTGACTCCGTCTGCTCTTTACAAGGAACTGTTACAGATCTCTCTCAATAAGGAACCAGTCTTTTCCTCTCAGAATACCAAATCTAATTCTGATTACATTGTCTCATTTTTTTTGAATGTCTTTAATCTTAAATGTGGTCTACCCCATGAATAAAGTCACAAGCAAGAGGTGAGTCGTTTTGGACTGTTATGCAGTATTCAGTCCAAGCGGAATGTTTTGACATCTGGCCAATATATTAGACTTTCATGGCCAAAAACAATACTACGACAGCGTTCCATGGAAAAAAAAAATTCCAGGATTTACGTAGTGATTTTTTAGTAAAGGAGAGAAAACAGTCGGAAGTATGAAATGAGCTGAAACAGTTCAGGATGGTTGGCCATGCTTGTGCGAACGCAAACACAAAGCATCTCGACAGGTAGTACCAGCACTGCATTTACTTATATCTAACTGGACCTGGACGTACCTAGCCTGCGTACCATTCCTTATTACTGCATACCGCCACTTAATGGGGAATCTAGGTACGCATGTTGTAGTTCATTTAGTGGATATCTATAATAATGCATTCAAACAAAGTGCCGGTGTGTTTTTGCAGACCTCTCAGCATGGTTTAAAACACCTGTAGAAAGCGGTCACAAGTGGTTAAAATCAATTTCGAAAAGGTACCGCTGACGGTCGCATAAATGAAAATCCATTGGGTTGTGTGCGTGCATGCGTGCGTGTGTGTGTGTGATTGTAGATATGCTCTACTGATCAGAGTTTGCTGTTTGGGACAACGAGCAAGCAGTGAGTATCATTAATGATTGAAAGAAACCTTTTAGATATTCTCTTTAAGTATAAACAGTTTTTTATAGAGAGAGAGAGAAACATGTTTAGAAAATCAACTAGGGTTGCCTAACCGTTCTGGATGGTCATTTATCTAAGTAAACACAAAAACTTGAATTGATTCCAATTCAAACACTGAGCCTACCTTTATACACAATGTCAACAGCTCTTGGCTATTCATTTGCAACTTTCACAAAATAAGGATTATCTTGATTGGATATTAACTCAAACAATGTTCCTCAGGGACTCGAGGCCTCTGAGGCAAGAAGGAAAAGGAGGAAGAGGCAGAGTTGTTGTTAAACCTAGCTCACTGATTATGCCATACCACTTGCCATACCCATCCTGCTGTGTAATGAGCTGCATTGAACACAAGATCTATTGAGAACACCAAATCCATGGCTCCTTTTATTTTGGTGAAAGTAATGCAAAAGTAATGTAAAAGTAGTGTAATGCCTCACAATTCAAAGACAGTAATATTGTAATGTCAGTAATTACTTTGAAATGACAGTAACAATTCATAAATAATGCATTACTCTTTTGAAGTAACTTGCCCAACACTGACTGCTAGAAGAAATTCTACACTGACTCCAGAGTAATTACACTGTAGCCTACATTGCGGGCTGTTATCTGAAGCGTTACCGGTAGGCCTATAGCATTTTTTGATTCCATGCTATCTCAAACATTTATGTTCAACACAATGTAAATTGCCAGATGCCAAAAAAACGAATTAATTAAAACATTGATAGGGCGAGAATGCAATAGGCTCTGCCCACTTCTTCACAACTGGGGTGGGTCATCGACATGCGCGGAGCTTGGGGGTGGCTTTCGGGACTGAAGCCCCGAATCTCACGTCCAAAGCCCCGGATCTTTTTTAAGCTTTTGAAGTTATGACAACCCTGACATGTTCCCTCATGTTTCAACTGGTAGTGATTTTCACCTCTTGAAATTGATTTATTTTCATTTTGAAAGCAACAACACATGGAAGCAATGGAAAATGCCATGTCTCGTTCTGTTGTTTAGAACGGTTGCCAGGACAACGTGACGTTTTCTAACCATTCACGTCTCTCAGCAGTCTTGTTAAAGTAGCCTCAGGGTGTGGAACAAACATTACCATGGACATTAGAAATTATTTTTCTAAACCAACATCCAGTGATAACGTAGCAGCAGCAGCCCCTGCCAATGACCTGTCAAATGTTTCAGCTCAGTGAAATTACCTTGATGCGCGCTGGCCGGGAGCAGTAGTGCTGGTGCTAGTGCTAAATAGCCTGCCTCGGCTAGCTAGGCTGCTATGATAATTACTTCTTTCACACAAAATAGATTACCAGCGTTGTTTAAAATGTCAGAAATCCGTTTTTCTGATGGCGATTCTGCCTCAGACAATATTGTACAGTGTTGTGTGTTACCAAATGTTACCTTAAATTAAATGTTGAGGTCCACTGAATATCATGAAGAGGTAAAAAATATCCATGTCTGACATATCAGTTGTTTTAAACTCAAACTTTATTAACGATTCAGATAAGAAATGTACAGATATCGCGTTGCTGCATTCTCTGTTCGACCAGCAGCCAACATGTTGGCTGGCGCAAGACTGTCTCGTTGACTTTCAGCTTTGACCCCTTTTAAATGAGTTCTACCAGAGTGATAGATGCGAACAAACCTCTAAAACAATGTAGTACTTATTTGTGTGCATATGTATAATACTTAAGTGCATTATCATTATTATTTTAAATTAAAATAAAATAAAATTGATAATGATAATGCAATGATATTTCAGAGATTTAGGATTTGTCAATGTCCAGCAGGTCACCCTAAAATGGACTAGAATGCAGGAAATCGCATACATCCGGGGCTTAGTCTGGCTCCGCCTCTGGTCATCGAATGTTACCGAATACAAGTAGGGGAAAGTAAGGGATTCCAGCAACAAAACCCATCGAACACAGAGGAAGAAAACCACTGGACTAAAGACTTAAGGAGAAACACAACTACGCTGCCAACATGTCCGTAGACAAGGTAATATAGGATTATTAATTTTTTAATACAAAAATAAATGACTAATAGGCTACAGAAATCTTGTGCAATCTCCCACTCTTTAACATAAATGCCATGTTCTTTATGTATAACATAGATCTAATTTTAGTTAGTTGAGAAGTCAAAAAATCATATCAAAGTTATTAACCTGTAGTCTATCTCACAAAATAATGTTCATCTCGATGTAAAAGGCTGGACTTCAACAGTAGCCTTTATAGGCCTCAGTCAAATATTGTTTGAAACTTTTTCAAAGAAGAAAATATATCACTTTACCATCCTCCAGATTATGTATTCTCTCATCTTAGACAATGAAGCCGCCTCGTCCAACTTTATTTGATTTCCATGGAGTTCCAATGACCCATATTTTCACTGACGACTGGGAGAATATTGAACACTTCCAAGCCAGACCAGATGATATCCTCATCGCAACATACCCAAAAGCAGGTTTGTGTAACCTGACAGTTGAAATTGTGACATTTTGAAGATTTTTATTTGAGTATTGGTCTTCATTAACAACTTCTATAAAATTCACATCATTACTTCTATCTCTTTAATAGTGTTAGCTCTCATTGACATCTCTCTATCTCTCTCTACATCGTTTTTTCAGGAACAACATGGGTCTCCTACATTCTTGATCTTCTGTATTTTTCTCAGACAAGGCCAGATCGTCAGACTTCCGTGCCTATTTATGAGAGAGTACCTTTCCTGGAGAATAAGAAACCAAACCATCCTTCCGGTTAGATTGTGATTATTTTGAGGTTCAGTCCTTTGATGAAGGAAATGTAATGCATTATGCCTATTTCTATTTCACTGTTATGTTCCAGTCACTTGTCATTATGGGAAAACATATTTAAAATAGGTTGGCAGCATCTGACACTGATCATGAACACATCTTTCTTCATGAAATATTCAGAAGAAAATTTTGTATTTTGTTATGCAATATATTCCAATAATATCATGTCATTCACAGTAGTATCAACTGTGAATATTGTGAATAAGTAAAAGAGCTGTTTGGTTTCCATCTTTTCATGTAGGAACCGATTTGGCCAACGGTCTAGATACTTCACCTCGTCTCATCAAAACTCACCTGCCTGTCCAGTTGATTCCCAAGTCTTTTTGGGAACACAAATGCAGGGTACATTAGGTTAAACTTAATTTAAAGTAGGTCACACAGTGCACAATATACCGTACACTGACAGCCGAAGGTCTGAAATAGATTGATGGTGCTACACAATTTGTGAAATGTAACTTAATTGGGCTCAATTTGCTACTATAGCTTATTGTGTACTTAAACACAATCAATGTTGAACAATATCTGAAATAGTAACTTTTACATTTGTGCAATGTGAATATTGATTTATCTTTGCTGTTATTTACAAAAGATACCTTTGCCAATAAAGACCAAATATTGTTACACAAATAGTGATGTAAATGCTGAAGTCATATTGGGAATTCTGTCTATGCAGGTAGTCTATGTGGCCCGCAATGCTAAAGACAATGCAGTGTCTTATTTCCACTTCAACCGCATGGACAGCGTTCAACCAGAGCCAGGAGACTGGAACAGCTTCCTACAGAATTACATGGAAGGACAGAGTCAGTGAACATGCCAAACACAAAAAGACCAAAGAATACAATGTGCCAACATTTTTCAAATTTTCACTTAAAGTATCAGATGGATTCCTCTCTGGTTTTAGTGGCATTTGGATCCTGGTTTGATCATGTGACTGGCTGGTGGGAGAGGAAACAGACCCATCCTAAACTACACTACATGCTCTTTGAAGATATGGTTGAGGTAAGTAGTGTGCAGCAAGAGCAGCAGTTGTTAACCAGAGTATGTGTATCCAAGGGATACAGTGATTTAAGAATCATTCACAAATGTGACCTTTAGAAAATGGGCCAAAATTTCATGCCACGTTTTTAGGGTTAATGTGTGTGTTTGTCTGTGTATGTGTGTGTCTGTGCCTTCAGGACACTGGGCGAGAAATAGACAAGTTGTGCTCCTTTCTTGGTCTGACCTCGACAGCCGCAGAGAAGGAACAAATCAGACATCAGTCGCAGTTTGATAATATGAAGAAAGACGACATGGCTAACTATTCAAGTGCGATAGTTATGGACTTTAAGATCTCTCCCTTCATGAGAAAAGGTATTTCAGATCACTTAAAAAATTAAAGTTTATGATGTCCTTACTTTTGACTGACACATCTTATTTCACAGGGAAAGTTGGCGACTGGAAAAACCACTTCACCGTAGCCCAGAATGAACAGTTTGACGTAGAGTATCACAAGAAGATGAACAATACAACTCTGCATTTCCGCACTGAAGTTTGAAGTCTGGCCAGGCTAGTCTTGCATCACGATTAAACCAGAGTGACATATTAAGTTAGGAGGTAGACTATATATGCATATTGCTGTTAAACACATACAATAAACAGCCACATACAACATATATTAATACATTTAAACACTGATTTAGCCCTTTTTTACCAATAGACAAGGAAGAGTAATTAGTAAAGGGAAGCAATATAATATAATAATACAATACAATGCTTCCTGAAGGATTACTAGAGTTATAGACATAAGAGATCTTATATTATATGTATTAATAGCATTTTGAGATAATTAACGGAAGACCAAGAACAAATAAGAAAGATGTGTAAATTGAAACCGTATTGGTTTGTCCTTTATCTAAGTACACACAAATGCTTGAATTGATTCCAATTCAAGCACTGATCTTACCTTCGGACACACAGTCACCCAGTTCTTTGCTATTAATTTGTTAGTAAATGTGGGAGAACAGTCAAACTGTACACAAAGAACACTGCATCTTACACACAATAAGGATTCTCTTGATGGGAAATTCAATCAAACAATGTTTAGTTTTTAAACAAAGACACTGAAAGAGGAGCAAACCAGATATCCTTTAGATCAGCATTACTCATTGCGCGGCTCGCAAGCCATATGCGGCTCGCCAAGCCTCTTTTGCGGCTCGCATGGCGGTAAAAATATAGTGATATGATCATGCAGTGAATACAGATATTTAAAAAAAACAATACAAACAATTATTTAAAAAATAAATCAACAGCGGCATTAAAAGGTGGAAATATAGCCTTGTCTAGAAAATATTTTTAAACTTGCTCGGCTCTACGCTGACAGCGGGGTTGCCAGATTGGCGGTTTTCCTGCATAACAAGAGAGAATGTGCTCTTTGGATGGACTTATTCTTATTAACTTATTCTTCAATAGCTTCAATGTTATGTGACCCAGTGTCTCCACATTATTCCAGAAAATAGCACACAGTCACACAAGTCTTAATTTTCCTCTCAAAGTGCACCAGATTGATGCATTCCAGGTTAAAAGGTACCAAATTTTCTTCCGGGGGAGCATGCCCCCGGACCCCGCTAAGGACCGGGTTCCCTCCACAGCTTCACAAAATTCTGTGGGAAACACTGCTTCAGGGAGGACATATTATTAAGCAGGCGTACTTATTTATGACTGGATTTATAGCTTTTGATACTTTGCGGTAAAAATGGCTCTCCTGTTGACGTCGTCCTGTCAGTGCGGCTCTCCTGAAAAAAATAGTGAATACCACTGCTTTAGATGTTAGTGAGTCTTTATTTAATCAATTGAAAGGGGCCATTTCTATGTTATCTTTCTTGTGGGGCTTTCTGCTCAGTAAGGGGGTTGTAGAATAGCCATATTGTATGTGTTTGGTTTATGGTTTGAGTTACTGTGTGTGTGTAGTAGTGTTGTATTCATAAGTAAATAAATTCGTAAGATTATCTATTTTCTAGACCAACCTCCCTGAGTGCAGTCTAGCCCTACATTTTTTACTTTCTGTGTCAGTCTATTCATTATTGATTTAATTAATGTCTTAAGCAGTGGTGTAGTCTACGCAGGTATACGCCGACTCGGAAGTCTGGCGTTCGAGGATTCAGGAACACACCATCTTCTCTCGCCACTACCAGAGCTACGGAGACTAGCAAAGACACAACAGAAAAGTGTGTGTGTGTGTGTGTGTGTGTGTGTGTGTGTGTGTGTGTGTGTGTGTGTGTGTGTGTGTGTGTCCATTCCTCCCATATTAATGTGTATACCACATAACAAGTAGTCAACAGAAGACAATGTTTTAATCCCACTGTATATCCCCTTGTAACTTTTAGATGAGAACCCCTGACAAGCCTTTCGGACTGAGTGTCAGGCTAGGGAATTTAAAAACAGGCATCCTTGGTTAGAGTGGAGCGAAAGAAAGTTAGCTAAATGCCAGCCAACATGCAGTTGGTATGCACTATTGAAATTCCTAAAGTTAATTACTATGCAAATGAGAGTATAGCTAGCAGGGGTGTAGGAATGAGTTTAAAATTGGGGGGGACACATATCGGAAACCTGACAGATCCGTTAATGGTTTGAACAGAAATATGTAATAAATTAACTACACTGAAAAAATTCACAAATATATTTTATTCTACTAAAAGGATACATTTGTAAATGTAAAGGAAAATACATTTTGAATGGCGGTGATGAACTGATAAATATCAAATCAATTATTTAATTGCACGCTCAATCATCCAGTTTTTTAGAATAAGAAGCGGTGGCAAGACGCTGTGTTGCGCTTTCAAAATAAAATAAAATATTTTTCTCCTCCGGTATCATTTTTAGGTGGGACAAATGCGTCTCCAATATTGGAGGGGACACGTCCCCTCCGTCCCCCCCGGTTCCAACGCCCATGATAGCTAGTATAGTCATTTTTAAGGTGCAGTAATTTCCGACTTTTACACAATTCAATTACTCTATGGTATGTTAGATAACAACAGTTAAAGTTATAATTAGAGCAATTAATAGAGTGGAACATTAATCTCCTTTCATCTCCTTCTCATGCATTGGTTAGCCATCGTTGTAAACAGTTCATCTAATTATTTTGAGTAGATTTTGACCTTGTTTAGCAGGTGCTATTGCTACTATAGATACACAAAAGGACAACTTGTCATTTTTGTGTTCTATTTGTTTATACTGTTATTAAAACTGATAAGTCTATTGAGCTTTCCATGATTGTTGATAATCGTTGCACTCTTAAATCCATGCGGCGGGTTGTAGACCCCTGCGTTAGTGAGTGTGGTGCGACACCCCACAAGCGCCATACACGTACACGTACCGGCGGGACGGGTGTGTACGCGGCTGGGAGGGAATCATCACGGTATACCCACTACAATAAAATAGACTACACCAGTGGTTTTCAAACTGTGAGGCCCGCCTCCCCTGGGAGGCGCCAGAGTTCTTCTGGGGGGGCACGACTTGAGAAAAAAATAAACCAGGAAAAACTCAAACACGAAGACGTGCTGTGTTCGAAATCGTTCCCTATTCACTCACTCACTATTCCCTATATAGTGTTTATGATATAGTGCACTATATAGGGAACGAACAAACGAGAATTCGGACACTACGCTGAACATTTCTAAACGTCATTCGCGTCAGTAAATGCGCCGGGTATTTTTGTGACGCAGACAGATGCGCCCACATCATGTAAACAAACAAACCTGGCACCCACGAGGAAAGTTGGAGGTTGTATTGATGTTGAATTGACGTTGATCAAGGTTTTTTAAATTCATTTTGAATGTTACATTTTCTATGTTAAATCTCAAATAAATTGTTGACATTTCTAAACGAAGCCGGAGACTCCATCATTAAATATATTCGTTTTCGTTATTATTCAGCTTCTTCTCCTCCGGAAAAACACGACTGCATTACATTGTGGTATACGGGAGTAGCATGTAGGGAACATCATATGTTCACTCAAATTTAGTGCGTGAAATTTACCACTGAGAATTCGAGCACCACTACAAAATGGCGAGCACCCTATATAGTGCACTATATCCGTGATAGGGAACAATTTCGAACACAGCTACGCAAACTCATTGCTCCCACTAAAGTTGAGGTGAGCTAAAAAGGAGGCTAAACTGGCAGTTCACAGATTAAGATGTTCAAATGTATTTCAAAAACGTTAAAGATGCTTAGATAAAGATGTTAAAATGTGTTAAGAAATGTGTTTAAAAACACACAAAGATGTTTAGAATGTTTCAAAAATATGTTTAAAATGTTTCAAAAAAATATGATCAGAGATGTTTAAAATGTGTAAAATAATTAAAAGATCTTTCAAAACACAGGGATTTAGAAAAAGAAATTGGGGGGGGGGGGCTCAGCTGAAATTTGTTCTCTGAGGGGGGGCTCACTCTCTCATACTTTGAAAACCCCTGGACTACACCACTGGCCTTAAGTCATTAAAGCTAATATTTTTGATATAGCGTTAACGCTTTAGATTACTGCCTGCCTTACGTGTAATTACTCTGGAGTCAAGGTGTAATCTTTTGTGCTAATGGTGTACCGATTCCCTTATTGCCAATGCTCATGTGTAGGTACTGGGGAACAAGATGTGAAGTTACGGAATAAAGGGGTAACAATTCGGGATCTTACAAAGAATTGATACTGGGCATCTTTTCTATTACAGTGCCTACACTGTAATAAAGGTCATCGAAAGCGTTACCCATCAAAGTCAAGTTTATTGCATCCATAACAATGGAAATTACATTGCTTATATCAATTTTCATGCCCACATAAAAACGAACCTCAGTTGAGGGTAGATCGTATAAACATGCATCTGTGCCTATAGTTACAGGCACTGATATAATACATTTACACTATAAGTAAATAAGTATAGCAGTCTCTGGTTCCACTTGATTCTGGGTTTGGTGTAGCACCGTGGTCACATATATGTCGCCATATGCAACAGAAATGTTCTGCATCCTCCAAAATGTGTGTTCACAGAAATAAAGAGTCAAATGTAATAACCTGTAGGGCTATCAAGAAAACACTTATGTTCAACTTAATGTAAATGGCCAGACTCAGACAACAAATTAATTCAAACATTGTGCTGCAGATCCATACAGCACCTAGGGGTGGGTCATCTAATGTTTGCCTACCGGGGAAAGTAAGGGATTCCAGTCGGAGACGCAGTGATCACAAAAAACTTCAGTCATGAACCTAACTGGATTCCCGGGGTCATAACCAAAATCACAGGTCCTGTCACCTATAAGTCCTGCCGGGAGATGTCAGCATTGTGCGCAGACATGTGGAACAGACACTGGCCAGACCTGAGGGCAACGACTGGATTGAACCAAAGATCATGGAAGACGGTGTACTCCAGGCACGTGCCATTCAATACTGTCGGGAGCACGCATAAGCGCGTAGCAGCCTATCTTCTGTTTTTGTTGTGCATTTATTCAGCTTTGCTAGAATCCATTCAATACCATAATCAAAACTTCTAGTAGTAAACCAATGGAAAGTAATAGCATGCATAGACAAACACTTGTTCTCTCTTTACCACGGACATGCATAGTGACACGTAAACTACCACCTGTCCCTGGGGCGGCAGGCACTGCTGGGCCCCGTGGACTACCACCGGTCCCTGGGGCGGCAGGCCCTGCTGGGCCCCATGGACTACCACCTGTCCCTGGGGCTGCAGGCCCTGCCCGGCCCCGAGTGCCCCCCCCGAGGCCCTGCGGCCCGTGTTCGTGTGCTACGACTGCGAGGAGGCGGAGGACGTGGAGATCTCGCTGTCTAGCATCTCCGACGACAGTGTGGTCATCGTACCGCTGCAGCCCCAGGCCCCCCCTCCGTCCTCACGCTGGCCAACATGCTCGGCCGTACAGAGACAGAGAGGGACGAGGTGGTCAGCCCTGACACACCGCCCACCCACCTCACCTCAATCTCCTCGACGGACGTCACCTCCAGACACCAGAGGTCACGACGCTAGAGGCCACGACCAGGTACATTGTTGAGTACAACCACAGGAACTTCTCAAAACCGATGATGGAACCGCAGGAAGAAAACCAGGACCTTCTGGGGAACAACGGCTTCGGCCTTGAGGAGGAGCCGCCGAACACGGTGAGGAGAGTGAGGAGGGTTGAGAGTTTAGAATATTTCATGTTGGGGCGTTTGTTTTGTTCAGGTGTAGTCTTCATGTTGGGGCGTTTGTTGTGTTCAGATTGGTAACAAGATCACGGCCCCAGAAGGAGCAGGTGGTGGAGCATCAGGCTGAGAGGAGAGACCTTCGCCAATGTCCTGAGGGACCCCAGCAGCTCCCAGCACTCCCTGCTCTCCAGACTGTTCACACACAAGGTGAGGAACTCCTCTCTCCTCCTCTCTACTCTCCTACTCTCCTCCTAGTCTCGTCTCATCTGAGGAGGTACTATTCCAGCCTAGTTCTTTGGTCCCAAACCTTCTTTCCACCTCCAGGTCCAAGACTCCTTCGACCAGGTGCCTGGCTTCAAGCTGATAGTATTGTTACAGAGTATAGTGGATTCAGGTGATAGTATTATTCAGTGTTGGGCAGTAGCATCGCTAGTAACTAAATACACTTCTCAGTAGCTTGGCGGTAACGTCACTATTTCCTGAATCAAGTAACTTAACTATTTTATTGATCAAGTAGTGTGGTAACGACCAGAGAATTTGCATGAATTTGGTCATTTAAACTAACTTGTATGAAAAAGAACACATTTAAAAAGTAGAATGAATAAACATGATGAATACCATTACAATTCACAATAGACTTCATAAATCGGGAAGAAAATGTATGGGAATTCGATAATATTTTGTGCTTTTAAAATTGACCTTTGAAGCTATTTTGACACTTTGATGCTTAGCTTTCCTCTGAACCTTGACGTCGAGAGATCCAATGAGTTACTTAAGGGTTAAAGATATATGACATGGTTGCCAACCAACCTCAAATCCCTTCCTTTTACATCATCAGGAACATTCTCAAGGTGATATCCCTCATAGGCTGACAGTCTATCCTGATGGTGAACAACAGCATAACTCTGTGCTAATAGGCAGATCCCACTGTCCTGACCACTGATTTGTTCTTGAAGCCAAAGAAGATTGGTATGGAGTATTGTAATTGTAATAGCACTATGTATAATGGTTTACATCATATTATGGTTTTCTTTTTGTGTTCATGGTATTGTGCAGTTAAAGCAAGGTCATTAATAATATTTATCTGGACTGCGGGTTTGAAAATAAATTCTTGTACTTTTTTAATTTCAAAATACCTGTATCTTCTGTAACGGGCTGTAAGGGCCTCAAGTGTGGTTTTTAAAGTATTTTTCCTCTCTAGCGAATAATGGCTAGTCAGTTGTTAGATAATATTCCAGGAACAATAACGTGGAAACAAGCATGTTGGACCACTGATCTCTATCTACAATCTCCTTCAACCATTACATGGAGTTTAGCCTGCTTGAAGCTAATCACTATTAAATAAGAGAACTGTATTTTTTTCTTTTAGAAATATATGATTAAATTGATCTGTTATCGTATCGTACACAGAAACAACACAGTATACTATTCAAATAAATCTTGTGAATGTATATTCCTTTTACAGGGAACTGTTTTTCATACAACCCACTATATTTATGTGTGGGGCTGGTTTTTATATTTGTTCAACTAAATCTCAAAGTTTTATTGAAGGCAATAGAATATGACTATAAAAAGAGAATATGAATCTATAAAAAATGTCAAATAAAGGCCAACCAGACATTGTAAACCTAGGCCTGTAGCTCAAACATATCCTCCTCAGTCACTCAGGTTTAATCATGATGCCAGAGTAGACCGGCCAAACTTCAGACTTCAGACTACAGTGCGGAACTTCAGCATGGTATTCTTCATCTTCTTCTCATAGTCTTCATCAAACTGTTCATTCTGGGCCACGGTGAAGTGATTTTTCCAGTCACCAACCTTCCCTGTGAAATACAATGTGTCAATCAAAAGTAAGCACATCATTCATTTTTCAAGTTATCTGAATTACCTTTCCTCATGAAGGGAGAGATCTTAAAGTCCATGACTTCCACAGTTGAATAGTTGGCCATGTCATCTTTCTTCATATTATCAAACTGCGATAGATGTCTGATTTGTTCCTTCTCTTTGGTTGTCGAGGTCAAACCAAGAAAGGAGCACAACTTATTTATCTCCCGTCCTGTGTCCTGTGCCCAAACAAACAAAAACACACACACACACACACACACACACACACACACACACACACAAACTTTAACCCTACAAACCCCGGGTCTATTAGTCATATTTGTGTAAGCTTCATCATTCCACGTACCCCTTGGGAACACAGACCCCTGGTTAAGAATTGCTACCCTTACAGTAACACCACTTACCTCAACCATATCTTCAAAGAACATGTAGTGGATTTCAGGATGGGACTGTTTCCTCTCCCACCAGCCAGTCACATGATCAAACCAGGATCCAAAAACCACTAAACAAAGAGAGGAATCAATCAAAGAACTTAAAGTGAAGCTGAAGCAGAGGAAAATGTTGGCCTATCATATTTTGGATATCTATATTTGCTTTGTTATGTTTTACACTGACTCTTTCCATCAATGAATCTCTGTAGGTAGCTGTTCCAGTCTCCTGGCTCTGGGTGGCCATAGTTCATCCGGTCAAAGTGGAAATAGGACACCGCATTGTCTTTAGCATTACGGGCCACATACACTACCTGACCAGAGATAATATGAAACAATATTTGTTATTTGTATTAAATTGAAAAAGGTATATTTTGCAAAAAGCTACAAAGATAAAACAATATTCCCGTTACATCAATGTAAAAGTTATTATTACAGATGTTGATTCAAATATGTATTGTTTTTAAATACAAATTACATGAGTAGTATAGTAAATGGAGTAAATCTAAGTCAATTAATACATTTGTCAAATTGTGTGGCCAAATAACCGAGCTCAGGTGATTTACCTTCAGCTTTCAGTTTTTGGAAAATTGTGCTATGGGTGTCTTTTAAGATTTTACCTTAAACATTGAATGCAAACATACAGTACCCTGCATTTCTGTTCCCAAAAGGACTTTGGAAGCAACTGGACTGGCAGGTGAGTTTTAATGAGACGAGGAGAAGTATCCAGACTGTCAGCCAGATCAGTTCCTGAATTGAAAGATGAAAACCAAACTGCTCTCTCACCTATTTACAGTATTCACAGTTGATACTACTGTGAATTAAATGACTCTTGAAATATATTGCACAACAAAGCAAAATCTACTTCTGACTATATCATTAAGAAATATTATCAGGTAAACACATGGCCAACCTTTAATAATTTGAAGAAGTTTCCATAATGAATGTGAAAAAGAGAATTGTTTACATCTTATTTTGCCCATTGAAGGACTGAAGTTCAAAACATCACAATCTTACCAGAAGATTGGTTTGGGCTCGCAATCTCCAGGAAAGGTACTCTATCATTAAGAGGGATGGATGTCTGACGATTTGTTTCTGTCTGAGAAAAATACAGAAGATCAAGAATGTAGGAGACCCATGTAGTTCCTGAAAAAACAGAACAAACATTACATAACTAAAACTTGTAATTACCACACTCAAAATCTCCTTGATTTCTATACACAAACCTGCTTTTGGGTATGTTGCAATCAGGATATCATCTGGTCTGGCTTTGAAGTTTTGAATTTTCTCCCAGTTGTCCGTGAAATAATGGACCATTGAAACTCCATGGAAATCAATCAAATTTGGCCGAGGCGGCGTCGTTGTCTAAGTAAAGACGAAGAATATATTAATTGGAAAAATTAATCATGAGGATGCCAAAAGCATATATTTTCTTCTTTAAAGGAATTTCAAACAATATTTCACCGAGGCCTATAAAGGCCTACTGTTGACGTCCGGCCTTTTACACCGAGTTAACCATTATTGTATGAGATAGGCTACAGGTAACAACTTTGACCCGAATTTTGTCTTGTAGTCGTAAAGTAATGTAACTCAATTAATTAGGCCTAACTAAAATGTGATCTACTAGATCTGTTACCCTTAAATAACATGCCATTTATGCTAAATAGTTGGTGATTGCACAACATCTCTGTAGCCTATTAGTCATATATTGCAAAAAAATAAAAATAATTACCTTGTCTACGGGCATGTCGGCAGCGTAGTTTTGCTTCCCCTGAAGTCTCAAGTCCAGATGTTTTCTTCCTCTGCGTTCTGTGGGTTTTGTTGCTGGAATCCCTTTCCCCTACTTAATTGTATTCGATAACATTTGATGACCCAGCCCTTGGTGGGCAGAGCCTATTGCATTATCGCCCTATCAATGTTTGACCTAACTTTCTGAACATAATTCTATGACTGTAATGTCACTTATTATTACATTTTATTATTTAGGCCTACTTACCGTATCTCATTCTCTGAATAGGTCTGACATGAATGATGTGTAGACCAAGGGAGTGGCTTTCGCTGCCCACTCAACGTGTCCTACCACTCCGCTCCAATCTAAACGACTGACTGAGGTTGTTTGTCATTATGACCTGAAACGACCTATATGAGCCCTTGCTAGAACAGCGCCCTCCATCGAGTGGTCGGAGTAACATCACAATGTAACGCATGGTTCTATCTGCCAAAACAGAAATGTGGACATTGGTTTTATTATCAGTGGAAAATGCTACATTTTAAATAATTGTCGGCATTAAAATGCAGGTTTTTTTTACCCTTCTAGCGAGAAGGATTTTACAAATTGTTTCAGGTAACCTTTATTTCATAATGCCACATTTATTCATTAAATGCCACATTTATTTCATAATGCTACATTTATTTACTTAAAGCCACATCATTTCATAATGAGGTCATCTCAGACAAAACCAACAGGACCAGAACAGGACTGAATCACTCATTAGGGTAGAACTCAATGTAAGAGAATTCACAACATTTCTGGCGGATGAAAGGACACAGGGCCTATAAAAATAAGTCAGGACATGGTGTTGTGAGGACAAAATTCAATACATCAATGGGCTCCGAGATTGCCTACCATGCTATTCTTTACAGATCCAATTAATGAACATGGTTTATCAGCCTACTATTCGGGCTCGTATTGAAGACTTTTTAGAAATGCCTGGGCGGATAAATACTTGTCAAGATATTGACATGGATGACAAAGTCTAAAGTAGTTTGAGACTAATATCGAGCCCGTGTCAGTGTTGAACGCCCCGGTATGTGTGGAACTCCATCTATTCAGCGGCTTATTTTGTTTTCCGCGTCTGTAAGCTCAGTCCACAGCTACTGTAGCCTGGGTCGGGTCCTAACCCGACCCATTAAAAAATGGGCCGGGTCCTAACCATGGGGATAACACATGGGGAGTCCTTAGAACTCTCCTCCGAGAACCATTTTCTTTGTGTTCACTTTACCTTTTATTTAAGTACCACAGAAGTTTTGTTTAACACGATATTCAGGACAAACTCCTTGGTTTAAGGATGTTCTTTCAATAAACGTTGAAAGAACGTGTTGAACTTGTTTTTTAACAAATAATTTGGTGTGTTATCGCAACAATGTTTAATTCAGGTGGCCACTAGAGGTGAGGCTGCAGATTGCAACAACCTGAATCAACTCAACCCTCCCTTTCCACGACTAAGGTGGACTGTACTAGCCTGTATTGTGTAAGGTGCAAGTAGGTACTTCCAAAATTATGTAATCACCTACGACAGCATCAAGAAGCCAAGTGATAAGAATCTTTGATCGATTTTGTCATGGTTTTGAATAATGGTTTTTGCATTTTGGCGGCATTTAGTGGCCGTGCATGTGTTATTTAAGTATTTTCTGTTTCCTGGCATTGCCAATTACTCCTGTCACCTGTGTCTGTTTTGCTCCTGTCACATGACCAATTAAGCCATGTATTTAAGCCCCGCTTTTGCCTATGTTCAGTGCTTAGTCTTTGGTGTGCCACGTTTGTACGCTGACCCAAGCTAAGTCTTGTATAGGACATTACTATTGATTCTCTGTGTTTTGTTTTGATCCCTGGACTACCCACTTGGATTTGCCCCTCTGGTATGACGTTTTGAACTTTTGTCTTTTTGATGAAGATTTACCTGTTTTTGAGTTTACCTTTTGCCTTCTCTGTTGGAACTTTTGCCCTTTTTGGATTTTGCCCTCGCTTTGGAATTTTGTAGTCTTCTGTGTTTTTGCCCAAAGACTTCGCTATAATAAACAACACTTCAGTTAACCCTCTCTGCACTTGAGTCTATACCCTTCCCTTTTGTTCACTGGGTTTAGAGTAGAACTGTGGGTTTGCAGATCCGGGCTCGATCCCCAACTCTGACAGATTTATGAAATTCCTATACAACATCGACTATGATAATGCTCCTACACAACCACAGTAGGCCTGCTAAAAGATAATCACAAAGGGGTCTTAGTCATGGGGATAGCACGCCGCACTCCTAAATCTCTAAGTCCATTCCTTTGGTTCTATCTCAAGCTGTTTGTCCGTTCTTGGCTACTGTAGAACCATGGCGGTACGACATAGCGGCCTCCATGAAAGAGGAACATATGTAGGAACATATATATCCCCATGTAGAACATACTGTGGCGAATATCAAAAAGCAGAGGCGTGATATTCTTTTGGTGACTTTATTGTAACTTTCCAAGAGTACACCAAGACCTAACTTAACCGAGAGCTTAACATTTACTAACCGTCTTCACTAACTCTCCTCACTAACTGTCTTCCTGTCTTCTTAACCTTCTTCAACTGTCCTCTTAAAGCAAAGCATGATGGGAACACCTCAGCAACCAATAGCAGTGGTATAAAACAACACAACAAACATAGCCCCGGCGCTACATTGCCCTAACCAGCATGTTGCCTGTCCTCAGCCGATAACAAAGTCCTGAAAGCGACGGGGAGGCTGCCGCCTCCGCCTGTGGGACCGTGGGGTCGCATGCCCCAACCCCCCACTGTCTGTTTGAGTCGGAGGACTCGTTGGTGTGAGTGGAGCCGTGCTGGGTGAGCTGGGTGTGTCGGGACATCCGGCCGCCCGGGGCCGGTAGGGTGCCAAGAGGTCTCCCTCCACCATCCGTCCACGGACACACGATACACAACATCAGAAAGCTGTTCCAGCACCTCACAGGGCCGCACCCACTGGCTGGTCAGTTTGGGAGAGACCCCCTTTTTCTGGGTTGGATTGTAGACCCACACCCTCTCCCCAGGCACGAAGGAGCGGGCCTGGCAACGGAGGTCATACCCCCGCTTTTGTCGTGCCCCCGCCTGTTACTGACGCTGCCTGGCAAACTCGTGGGACTCTGCCAGACGCTGCTGAATGTCCCGCAGGTACTCGAAGCCCGGTATCTTGGGGAGATCAGTGTCGGGGTGGGGGGAGGGGCGCCGAAGGCTATGTCCACAGGTGTCCGCAGCTCTCTTCCACACATAAGTGTGGCTGGTGTGCACCCCGTGCTCTCTTGCACTGCTGAGCAATAAGCCCACAGGACAAGGGGTAGTGGCGGTCCCAGTCTCGCTGGTGTCGTGAGGTGAAGATAGCCAGTTGTGTGGCAAGCATCCGGTTGAACCTCTCCACTAGCCCGTCACACTGGGGGTGGAGGGGCGTCGTCCTGGTCTCGCTTACCCCCATGCGTTTGCACACCTCAGCAAAGACTTGAGCCTTAAAGTTCCGCCCCTGATCGCTATGCAGTTCCTGAGGTGCCCTGAACCGACAGAACATCTCACACACCAGGCGCTCGGCTGTGGTCAATGCACTCTGATCGGGGACCGCATACGCCTCTGGCCACTTAGTGAAATAGTCCATGGCCACGAGGACGTAGCGGTTCCTGCTGTCCAACCCCCCCCCCCCCCCCCCCCCCCCACGGTATTGCTGCAAAGGGGCATGGGAATGTCCAGTCGGCCCCTTCTTAGCAGTGCAGGGGTCACAGCAGTGAACCCTGTAGTGTCCTGCCCCCACCAAACTGTGGACTGCATGTAGCACCCGTTGGTGCGAGTCCTTGGGCACTAGTAACTGCCACACATCACTCCCCCAGCCTGGTGCACACCAGACCCTGTAGAGCAGTCCATCCCACCGTGCCAAGGTGGCACACACTAGGAAAAGCAGGTCTTGGTTTCCACGGACAAGGCAGAGACAGCTTGCTGGGGGGGGTGGGGGGGCGTGCCTGGTTGTCAACCCACTGTCCCACCCTGGCCAGAGTGGGGTTACTGTCCTGTGCTGCCTGCCACTCCTGGTCTTCCATGGCAGTCACCAACCTTCATCTGGCCCGACCAGTCCTGTGGCAGCTACCTGGAGAGTAGCTCCGTCTCGCTCCTCTTGGCGTTCACAGTGTCTGCAGTCCTCACAGGGGCATCGGGACAGGGCATCTGCATTGCTGTGCAGACGCCCAGCTCGGTGTTGGATCTCAAAATCGATCGAACCACAGGGCCACCTGACCCTCAAGGCTCCTTGAAGCTGAGCAACCAGGTCAGGGAAGCGTGGTCCGTCCGCAGAAGGAACCGCTGACTGTAGAGGTAGGGGCGAAAGTGTCTGAACGCCACAACCACTGCCAGGAGCTCACGTCGGGTGACGCAGTAGTTGTGCTCGGGGCGAGACAAGGAGCAACTGTAGTAAGCCACCACCCTCTCGCCCCCTGCTCCCTCCTGTGACAGGACTGCCCCCAGTCCCACATCACTGGCATCAATGTCCACTATGCAGCTGCGGCCAGAGTCAGGAAGGGCCAGGATGGGTGCGGTTGTCAGAGTAGCACGGAGCTGGACAAAGGCCGCGGCACAGTCGTCCTCCCAGCTGAACTCTCTCCCTTTGTCCGTGAGACGGTGTAGAGGGGTGGCCATTGATGCGAAGTCGCGGATGAACCGTCGATAGTATGAGGCGAGCCCCAGGAAGCTGCGCACCTCACTGACATTTCGGGGGATGGGCCAGTTCCTTATCGCCTCCACCTTGGCAGGGTCCGTAGCCACGCCTTCTGGCCCCACCACATGGCCCAGGAACCTAGTCTCGCGCTGCAGCAGGTTGCATTTTTTGGGGTTCTGACGCAGGCTACACCCCAAAAAGACGCCTGCGCCCCGAATGGCTTGGAAGACCTGGCAGAGGTTCTCCAGGGCCAGCTCGAAGTCCTTCGCATGGACCAGAAGGTCATCAAGGTAGACCACGCACTGTTTTCTGTGAATGTGAGCCAGAACCCCCTCCATAAGTCTCTCGAACGTGGCGGGAGCATTGAAGAGACCCTGGCTCGGCTGAGTATCGAGTCCTTCGCTGCTCCGCTGGATAGTTCCTGGATAGCTTTGTCAACATCTGACGATGGGGCTGGGGAGTCCTAGTCCCCACGGAGGATGCTGTTGTCGTAGACGGACAAGGCGGCGGAGACGGAGGTGGTGCGGCGCCTGGTGGACACAGCTGGGCTTGTGTACACCCTACCTTCCCCCCTTGACGGCGCTGGAGGGTCAGCGTCTTCATGCTGAGGTGAATGGCGTTCCTCGACACATCCACCCTATCCCCCCAATGAGTCAGCAGATCCAGCCCGATGATGCAGGGGTCTAGAATTTCGGCCAACCAAAACTCGTGGGTGGTTTCGGTGTTCCCCACCTTCACTGGCAGCAGGAGTTTCCCCAGCATCCCAGTTAGTTCTCCGGTCACTGTTCGGATCTTACAGTCGGTGGCCGTCCATCCTGTCTCTGGAAGCACCCCTGGGCGCACAATGGAGATGGTGGAACCCGTGTCCACGAGGGCCCAGCAGGGGTGTCCCTTGATGGAACAGAGGAGGTAGAGGCAGTGTGCGTGGCCTACTCTACCTGTCGTGTTCTTGAAGAAAGTAGTTCAATCCGGGTCGCTTTTAACTCACTTAATTTGTTATATTTATTATATTTAGTATTTCGGTATGGTAACTATGAAGCAAAAGGAGGGAATTGTATTTAACACTCGTGGAGAGAAATACCGCAAAGCTATCTTCCAGCCCTGGGGGGCTTTCCCCGGGGCTCTCAACGGGTCTGCCATATGTCTCTGACCTCATCTGACTCCCGCTCCCCGTTTGTATCAAGTAGGCGTGGCCTATGTGAAGTAGGCGTGGCCTATGTGACGTATTGGCTCCGGCTTCCTCACCTGTCTAAAGCTGCTGCCATCTGTGGCTGGAGTAGTTATTGCAGCTTATATGTTGGTCCTGCTCCCCTTGTGGCTATGTATAGTAATTACAGCTTATATGTTTGATCCTGCTTCCTTGTGGCTATGTGGGGGCAGCTTATGTTCTTAAAATACGTAGCATACCAATCTTTTCATTGTTCTCAATGGGGTCTATGGTCGATTGAACTAGTTTCCCGACTGTGGGGCTCTGTTGTGTTTTGGTGCAGGGGCGGGGGCGAGGCAGTTCGGGGACCAGTTCCCCGCTTCTCCACAGCGCCAGCATGGGTCGTTGAAACGGCATTCCCAGGACCCGTGGGTTGATCGATGTTGGTCTGGTCGAGTTGGTGACGGACGAGCCTGGCAGACGACCCTTCCCTCGACGTCCCCTTCCTCATCGCTGACGTTGGCCTGGCACACCCGGGGACCTGGTTGTTTGCATGGGGTCATAACGGCCTCCACCCTCTCTGCCTCCTCCAGAATGGTACTGAGGCTGGTCAGTGCCTTGATGCAGAGGTGTTCTCTCAGTCTCTCTGGTGTGAGGTTAGAGATGAAGGCGCCAAGGGCTCCTCATGGGCTGCTTTCTCAAACATGGGGTAGCCACGACATGCATAGAAGCGCACATCTGCGGCATAAGTACCCAGCGTCTCACCCTCTTGGCGGCGCCGGCGGATCAGCTGGTCCCGCATGTTGTCCATTGAAACCAGTTGGCCAAAGCGTCGTTCCAATGCAGCCGCCAGCGTCACATAGTCTAGCCTCTCGGTGGGCGTTAGGTTGAGCAACACCTGCAGCGCCTTCCCCTCCATTGCTAGAGCAACGTGGGCAGCAGTGTCTTGGTTGCTCCAATTGTTATTCGCTGCAGCCAGCCGAACTTGCGCTAGGTACGGCTCCAGGGTTGTGATGCCGGCGTATCGTGGGAGCTTGAATGTGGTCCGGGCTAGCGATGGGAATTCACGCAGAAGCGGCCCGCGGTGAGGCGGTCGGTAGCGCCCTCTCGTGGTGTTCAGCGACGTCCCCTCAACGCCAACGATCAGCGGCGATGATCAGCGGCGACGATCAGCAACGCCCTCTCGACGCTGGTAAGTTCTTCAATTTTGAAAAGTTTCTTCACGAGATAGCTTCTTGACATCGCCATCTTCGTATGGGTTATTCTTTTTATTAAATCCCACTTCTGACACCAATGTGGCGAATATCAAAAAGCAGAGGTTTGATATTCTTTCGGTGACTTTATTGTAACGTTCCAAGAGTACACCAAGACCTAACTTAACCGAGAGCTTAACATTTACTAACCGTCTTCACTAACTCTCCTCACTAACTGTCTTCCTGTCTTCTTAACCGTCTTCAACTGTCCTCTTAAAGGAAAACATGATGGGAACACATAAGCAACCAATAGCAGTGGTATAAAACAATACAACAAACATAGGCCCGGCGCTACAATAGTTAAGAATGTAATGTGTGCGAAGGGCTATCACAGATCTACATGTTATATTATCGTCTAATAGGAGTGTTGGAAAAATAACAGAGGAAAGCTAGCGATTTGTCTTTCCATGACAAAGCTGCTCAGATTGTTTCTTCATTGTCCGGTGTTGCTGCTTATACATTTCCTTAATGTATGGTTGTGTTTAAACAGAAAGTTCTGCAGTGCCATCACCAAATTTATTTGAACTTGTAGTGTGAACAGTACAGCGATCTGATGACTTTGTCGTTATCGTCAGGCGTGAGCGAGCCATCGCCTAGTAGCCATAGCAACCTTCAGATACATTTGAACAGTTGAGAAATTCTTTGTTTATTAATACATATTTATTGTTTTATTTTTGTTCTAACATATTTTTAGATTGAAGAATATAGAAGAAGGATACATTCATTAAACATTAGTTTTAAAAATATTACTTTGGCGTATCAAGGAGCCACAGGGGAGGGGCCTCCAGCTCAAGAACCTCGGGCTCCTTACCCCTGCACTAGTACAATACCATTGTTAAACAACCGATCATCAAATAATGTTTTATTTTATATAACATATTAAACATTTTAGGTTGAATGATAAATAAAGGAAGGAAGCTCTGCGAGGATCCGTGGTCTGTCTGAGTGGCTCTGAGGCTGGATCTTTGCAAATGTGATGAATGCAGAACTGTAAATTCAACTTCATAAGATTAGATAAGATAAGATACAACTGTATTGACCCCAGGCAGGGACATTTGGCTGTTTACAAAAGAAGGAAGACGTGCAAAATTAAAGGGAGGACAAAATCACAGGAAGTGCAAAATGAGCTGTATTCCAAGTGTATGGGTTTATGTATTTAAAGTGTCCAAAGTTGATCAATTAAACTAAATGTGTTTATGTGAAGTAGAAGAGTGTTTAATAAAATAGTGGGGCTGGCAGGAATAGGCATGTATTGCATTGCCACAGCCTTTAGTTTTGATGCCTTTAACAAGAACAACTTTCTATTTACAGAAAGAAAAAAAAACATGAATGAAATCATTGATGGATATGTTCCACTCTTACGATAATTACAAAAGATAATCTCATAATTTCACGATTAATTACTATTACAAAATACATGACTTCCAACATAATAAAACCCAACATTTGAATGCTCCTATGCTTCCAAAATAGAGGCTATGTTGGTCAAGCATTATATCTGACTATTATTTGGTTTATAGAGAGCACTATTAGGGACCCCTGGCTTGTCTAGGACGACTTATGGTCTTACAAAATATATATATATATATATATATATATATATATATATATATATATATTTATACATACAAATGTTTTAAAGACCAGCAAAACATTATAAATCTACGTCCTTGTAGAGAGATCCTACATATTCCCTCAGCCACTCAGGTTTAATCATGATGCCAGATTAGCCTGGCCAGACTTCAGACTACAGTGCGGAAATGCAGCGTGGTATTCTTCATCTTCTTCTTATAGTCTTCATCAAACTGTTCATTCTGGGCTACGGTGAAGTGGTTTTTCCAGTCGCCAACCTTCCCTGTGAAATACAACGTGTCAATCAAAAGTAAGGACGTTATAAACTTTAATCTTTCACGTAATCTAAATTACCTTTTCTCATGAAGGGAGAGATCTTAAAGTCCATAGCTTTCACAGTTGAATAGTTGGCCATGTCGTTCTTCCTCATATTGTCAAACTGCACTAGATTATTGATTTGATCCTTCTCTTTGGTTGTCGAGGTCAAACCAAGAAAGGAGCATAGCTTGTTTATCTCTCGTCCAGTGTCCTGTGCAGAAACAACCGCACGCAAGCACGCACGCACGCACACGCACACACACAAAAACTTTAACCCTATAAACCCTGGGTGTATTGGTCATATTAGTGTATGCTTCATCTTTCCAAGTACCCCTTGGTAACACAGACCCCTGGTTAAGAACTGCTGCTCTTACACAAACCCTACTTACCTCAACCATATCTTCAAAGAACATGTAGTGGATTTCAGGATGGGACTGTTTCTTCTCCCACCAGCCAGTCACATGGTCATACCAGGATCCAAATACCACTAAACCCAGAGAGGAATCCATCAAAGAACTTAAAGTGAAGGTGAAGCAGAGGAAAATGTTTGCCTATTCTATTTTGGGTGTCTATTTTTGCTTTATTATGTTTTACACTGACTCTTTCCATCAATGAATCTCTGTAGGTAGCTGTTCCAGTCTCCTGGCTCGGGTTGGACGCAGATCATGCGGTCAAAGTGGAAATAAGACACTGCATTGTCTTTAGCATTACGGGCCACATACACTACCTGCACGGAGAGAATATGAAACAATGTTTGTTATTTGTATTTATTGAAAAAGGTATAATTTGTCAATAGCTACATAGATAAAACCATATTCACTTTACATAAATGTAAAAGTTATTATTACCAATGTTGATTTAAATATGTAGTGTTTTTAAATGCACAAAAAAGTAGTACAGTCAATTGCGTAAATCTGAGTTAACAGTTAATTAATACATTTGCCCAAATATGTGGTAATTTAAGATGCTCAGGAAATTCACCTTCAGCTTCCAGTGTTTTGCATATTGTGCCATGGGTGTCTTTGAAGATAACATTGGATGCAAACATACTGTACCCTGCATTTCTGTTCCCAAAAGGACTTTGGAATCAACTGGACTGGCAGGTGAGTTTTGATGAGACGAGGACAAGTGTCAAGACTATCTGCCAGATCAGTTCCTGAATGGAAAGATGAAAACCAAACTGCTCTTTCACCTATTTACATTATTCACAGTTGATACTACTGTGAATGAAATAACGCAATTGAAATATACTGTACAAGAAAGGCATATCTACTTCTGACTATATCATTAAGAAATATTATCAGGTTAACACATGGCCAACCTTTAATAATTTGAAGAAGTTTCTATAATGAATGTGAAAAAGTGAATTGTTTACGTCATATTTTTGCCCATCAAAACATCACAATCTTACCAGAAGATTGGTTTGGGCTCGTAACCTCCAGGAAAGGTACTCTATCATTAAGAGGGATGGATGTCTGGCGATCTGATTGTGTCTGAGAAAAATACAGAAGATCAAGAATGTAGGAGACCCATGTAGTTCCTGAAAAAACAACAAACATTACATAATTAAAACTTATAGTAATACCACACTCAAAAGCTCCTTGATTTTTATACACAAACCTGCTTTTGGGTATGTTGCAATCAGGATATCATCTGGTCTGGCTTTGAAGTTTTGAATTTTCTCCCAGTTGTCCGTGAAATAATGGACCATTGAAACTCCATGGAAATCAATCAAATTTGGCCGAGGCGGCATTGTTGTCTAAGTAAAGACAAAGAAAAAATTGTGAGGATGCCAAAAGCATAAATTTTCTCTTCTTCTTTTCTTCAAACCATATTTTAATATTTTTTAGGCCTATAAAGGCTTCTGTTGACCTCCGTCCTATTACATCGAGTTGACCATTATTGGCTATACAGTTAATAACTTTGACCCCAATTTTGAAAAGTAATGTATGTATGTAATGTAACTCAACTAATCAACTAAAATGTGATCTACTAGATCTATGTTACCCTAAAATAACATGCTATTTATGCTAAATAGTGGGTGATTGCACAGCATCTCTGCAGCCTATTAGTCATCTATTGCTTAAAAACCAACAATCCCAAATTACCTCGTCTACGGGCATGTCGGCAGCCTAGTTTTGCTTCTCCTGAAGTTTTTAGTCCACTTGTTTTCTTCCTCTGCGTTCGATGGGTTTTGTTGCTGGAATCCCTGAGTTTCCCCCACTTGGATTAGGTAACATTCGATGACCCAAACCATTGGTTCGCAGAGGTGGGCAGAGCCTATTGCATTATCGCCCTATCAATGTTTGACCTAACTTTCTGAACATAATTCTATGACTCTAATGTCGCTTATCATTTACTTTTATTATTTACTTACTGTATCTCAATCTGAATAGGTCTGACATGAATGATATGTATACCAAGGGAGCCAGGCTTTCGCTGCCAAGTCAACGTGGTCTTCCACTCTGCTCCAATCAACTGAGCTGGGCTATACCGCACCCTCACTACTGGGCTGAGGCGTGCTGGGTCCGGTGGAAAAGCGCCATAAACGACAGAATTAGTTGGGGGAATTAAGCACATGAATATGTCATTTCGCGAAAATTCATCTAAAAGCACCAATTTTGGCACAAATGTAGCTCAGGTCACACTGACATGATTGAGCTAGGGCGCCGGAGCCAGCGACCCTCAGTGCCAAGATGGTGGGCAAATCCAATATGGCTGCTGCCCGAAAAGGGTTCAGACTATAGCTTTTGAACCACATGACCCACAAATACAAGTCTTTTTTTAGCTTAATTGATCATGGGAAACACATAGGAATGTTTATATTTATGATCCAGTATATTTGGACCCCTTAATCCTCCAAATCCAATATGGCCGCCACCTGAAAAGGGTTTCGGCTGCATATTTTGAACCAGATGAGATACAAATGTAAAGTTGATATATATTTCACCTTTTCTGGCTATGGGAAACACAAAACAATATTTATATTTATGATTGGGTATATGTGGACCCCCAAATCCAATCTGGCTACTGTATGAAAAAGGGTTTTGACTACAAATTGTGAACCAAATAAGCTACAGATGAAAACTTAATGTCTATTTAATTTTATTTACGATGACACACACAGGAATGCTTACATTTGTGATTGCCTATGTTTAGACCCCACATTTGCATTTACAAGAGAACAACTACCTGATAATTCATACTTTCCTAATATTCCCACCAATTTTCTAATTGAGGATGTAGGAAAGGCATATATGAGGGATTGTTAGAATTCCAGCATAGATTTGGGCAATGTTGAGCAAATATTGAGAATACTAGTTGACTGTATGGACTGTGGTGGAGCAGCTGTTTTGTGCTACTCCATGCTTGTGAGCAAGATGGACAACAACGGTGAAAGAGGAAGATGACCAACAACAGTGTTTAAGCAATTACTTCCTTTCCTACCAACTTCCTTCCTCGTGTAAGTAACCTGATGTACTTTTTTCTGCAAGTCTTTTGTTCTTAATCTGACTACAATTGCAAAATAGAAAAAAATATCCTGCTTTATGTCACCCAGCATTTCCAACCAGGGGCGTTTACGCAGTGGTACAAAGTCAGACATTCTTGAATGCGTGAAGGTGAAAATAAAACATGTAGCATTAGCTAGAGATGCAACTGTAGTGCTTGATGGTGCTGTAATGGTCCGGCCAACTACTGCAAAAACATTCCATGACTATGTTAACACCAATATTGCTGGGTTTCTGAGGTCACACATGAGCAATGAATCTGTCAAGCGATTGGATATTGTGTTTGATACATATCCAGAAGAGAACCTCAAAGCACAAACTCACCAACGCAGATGAACCAGGTCAAGAACTAAAGTAAATGGGAGAACTCCAATTCCAAAACGTAACTGGAACAGTGACTTCCTGAAAAATGAGGACAACAGGGAAGAACTATTTGTATATATCAGTGAAGATATAACCAAGCATGGCATGTCAGGTAAATTCCTCCTCTCCACCAAGAAAGATGCTGTACTCTCCAACAGACCAGGGTATGACATGTCTGCCCTTCAGCCTTCTAATCATCGCGAAGCAGATACAAGAATATTCCTGCATCTTGCACATGCTGGGGCCAATGGCCATAAAAAGGTATTTGTCCGGACTGTCGACAGCGATGTTGTCATCCTTGCCATCCTCTTCTTCAACACACTCGGCCTCACAGAGCTCTGGATCGGCTTTGCAGGTGGAAAAAACTATAAGGACATTCCTGCTCATGAAATCAGTAGGAATCTTGGTCCCCAGAAGTCACTGGCCTTACCACTCTTCCATGCTTTAACAGGCTGTGACACGACCTCAGCATTCCTGGGCCATGGGAAAAAGAGTGCATGGGCAGCTTGGGAGGCAACACCAGATCTCACAGAATCCCTGGTTACCCTCACCTTGGACCCTGAACAGATCAACAATGATGTCCATGTCCAAAGACTGGAGCGTATGGTTGTCATCATGTACAGCAAGAGCTCCATCCGCATAGATGAAGCTAGACAACACCTTTTCTCGAATGGTACCAAGTCTCTCGAGAACTTGCCTCCCACCCAAGCTGCACTGATTCAGCACATTAAAAGAGCACTGCTGTGGGCAAGCTTCTACTGGAATCAGCCAACTGCTGTCCAGCAAGATATCCCAGAGTTCAATGCATGGGGCCGGTATCGGGAATCTACGAGCAAGACTTGGGAACCTTACTGGACTAATCACAGAGACGCCAGTAAAGCCTGCACCATTCTCCCCCACTGTGGCTGCAAGAAAGCATGTAGAGGGCACTGCAAGTGCTGTAAAGCCGGAGTTCGTTGCACATCTATATGAGCATGTGAGGGTGCTTGTACAAACAATGATGGTAGAGACGATGAGTGATCCGGTGATTGTGAGTGATAATGTTAATTCATGTGAGAGACCATGAGAATTCACTGTTTTTTTTATGTTATGGCTGTTTTTTTGTTATGGTAAGCAAACCTTTAAGAGTTTTGGACAAATTTACTATATTATTCTTTTAACAATTTGACATAATATAGATATTGCCTTGCAATAATAGTTGTGTCTTATTCTTTCATATAGGATTACACTTTGAATGTATTCACCTTTGGTACACTGAAAGCATTTCACTTTTATAAGGAAATTAATCAACACTGAGAATAACCTTCAAAGTTGTGGTAAAAAAGGGTTTTCAACCACAGTCTTGAAAGAATACAGGTGACAGACTTACACAAGCATAAATGTAAAAATGCCAATGGACTTCCTGTGGTCAATATACATAAAATAGACACCACATCCTCATTTGTAGCGCATTTGGTTCAAAATTTCTAGCCAAAACCCTTTTTCGGACATATTGAATTTAGGGAATTTGGGGGTTCCTGATATATCCAATCATAAATGTAAGTATTCCAATTGGTTTCCTATGGTCAAAAAAGGTAAAATAGACATCAATTTTGTATTTGTATCTCATCTGGTTCAAAAGCTATGGACGAATCCCTTTCAGGCGGCGGCCGTATTGGATTTGACAGCCGTCTTGGTCTCAGGGACCATTGGCTCGGGCGCCCTGGCTAAATCATTTCAGTATGCCCTCAGCTACATCTGTGCCAAATTTGGTGCATGTAGATGAATTTGCTCGAACAATGGGATGCAAGGCCCCATACTACAGCCAAAACTGCTTTTTTGGACAGCGGTCATATTGGAATTGGAGGAATAAGGGGTCACGATGCACCAGGTCATAAATATTAACATTCCTATGTGTTTCCCATGACCAATTAAGCTGAAAAAGATATAAAGTTTGTATTTGTTATAGTGCTGTCAGTTTAACACGTTATTAACGGCGTTAACGCAAACCAATTTTAACGGCGTAAATTTGCGCGATTAACGCTCTTTGGCTTGGCGAACAGTTGTAGTTTTTTCACCTGCTGTCTAGCAACAACTAGTCATGTTAGAAAAACAACAACACCATACCGGATCTACACCGGAAACAAAACAACAAGCACGCCGCACAAACTTCTTGGGGCAAGCAAGGATACGGAGCGGGTGAAAAACTCCTTAAAAGTGTGTGTGTGTGTGTGTGTGTGTGTGTGTGTGTGTGTGTGTGTGTGTGTGTGTGTGTGTGTGTGTGTGTGTTGTGTGTCACTCTGTTCGAGCCTGCACGAGAGTTCAATGTTGTCATTAGCTGTAACGTCTTTCCGACCAATCGCAGTTCAAGGCCCACCTGGGCTGTACCCCTTCGGGAGGGGCCGCCCAGTTACTCCCCTCTAGACAAAATCGACTTGGTTGCGATGTTGACAGTTTGTGAGTGCGCGTCTGTTGAGTGAGTGAGAGGTTGCGGGCACACAGCTCAGGCTAAAGGACAGCGCTGCAAGGAACTTTTATAAACGCAACATTGTTATCTCGCAGTAATCAGCCCGACAGCCCCGAAACGTTAACGGCCCACCAGGAATTCTCCCGACTCTCCTGATTACCACTCCGCCACCGTGTGTGTATGTGTGTGTGTAGGCGTTATTTGATAGCTTGGTAATGTGTATAGGCCTACATACGGTAGGAATATTCATACTGGTTTAAATAATAAATTTTATAGTATTTCCCATCTTTGCTGAGCAAGAGTTTTGTTCGAAAGTTCAGTGATCGAAAAGAATAAAAGCCTGGGCCATTGAAGTTTTACGGTAGGCCTAACACTTACTGTCCTCAACACTCTCTGATCTCACTAAAAGGCTAGCAGCACGAAATCAAGGGATATTTTGAGTAGAAAAAAAAGTGTGATTAATCGCGAGTTAACTGTGACATTAATGCGATTAAATATTTTAATCGCTTGACAGCCCTAATTTGTTACTCATGTGGTTCAAAAGTTATGGCCGGTGTGAGTACCAAATGTGTTCGGCTGCCAGATCGGTTCGGGGTCTTGCGCTTACAGATGACGTATCGACACAAGCCAACGGACAAAACTCGGAAGGGTTGTTTATAAACGGTGCTCAATCAGTTTTGGTTTTGAATTCATTGAATGGAGCCCGTTCTCTCACAAAGCCATTGGAAATAAGTCTATAAGCGCTGATGAATGCATATTTTTATTTTCACATATGTTAAAGTAAGGATTGCCATTGTTAAAGTTAGATATTAAGACAGTATTTTCTGTAATGACAAAAGTACAGAATTAATATTTTCTATATACATTTTATAGTTTCTATTTACTGAAAATGAAGAGCTTGCACAGTCATATGATTGATGAGATTTTATTTGCTCATACAAAACAGAATAAATAAGACAATACATACAACTGAGGAACAGCTAAATGTAAATCCATAATAAAACGGCATGTTTAGATCCCATGTTGAATTGAGGATGAATTCATGAATGTGTTCATATTAGATATTCATCCTAGTCCTTGAAAATTGATTTTTTTTTAAATGATTTTCCAGATGTTCACTGACTTGTCTATACAACTAATAACAATATAAAATGTAACATTTTCCTCGTTTCCACTAGGGGTATCTTTGCTCTACAATTTAACAAACATCTGTAAAATAGTAAAAAATTCAAGGTAGGCCTATAAGAATGTATATAATTCATGAATATATCCTCAATTGGCCGTGGGATCAAAACATGCAGTTTTTTATGGATTTACATTGAGCTGTATGTGAATTGCAGTGTATGTGTTTGGATACACACACGGGCACACACACTGACATGTTTGTATATTATTATTATTTTTTTTATTCATGTGGCCTGCAGTGGCGATATCGCACAGGTGTATTCCCACAGGCTCTGAAAACAACAGTCATCAAGCCATATCTCCACTCCTCTCGACGGGAAGGGGGGGGGGGGGGGGGGGGGGGGGGGGGGGGGGGGTGGAAATGCCATCTGAAAGAAGCAGAGGTGTGCAGATGTATTTATCTTGAGACCTTCAACTTCATACAATTAGTCTCGTCAAGGATTTGTATCCCCTTCCATTTCTGTGAAAATAAATGAAATAAACAAAGACAAAGGCAGTTTTCAGAATTAAGGCCAGAAAACAATTAATTCAATGGTATTAGGTTAAGGGTAATTATCACCTACAAAAGCCCCCCCCCCCCACACACACACAACTTCATACAAATTTAGTTCATTTTTAAAATTTCTATATTTTATTTATATTGTTTTTGCTTTATTATAAGTTGGCTGTAGTTATTTTGTTTTATTTCTCAAGTATGCTGCTTCGAATAGTTTGTGGCGTGTTTAGTCACATAAAAACGCCTCTTTTATTCATAGATTAGAAAAGAAAAGGAGATCGTTAATACAGTACAGTACTAGTAACGCTGACATGTTTAGTATGCGCATGCGCATTTAATGACAGCGTTTACAGGAAGTGCGTCATTATTGCGCATCCAGGACCCCCGAACCGATCTGGCAGCCGAACACATTTGGTACTCACACCGGAACCCTTTTCAGGCAGCGGCCATATTTGATTTGGCCGCCATCTTGGCCCCAAGGGTCACTGGCTCCGTCGCCCTAACTGAATCATTTCAGTATGACCTGAGCTACGTCTTTGCCAAATTTGGCCCTTTTAAAAAAATTTGCGCGAAAATGTGCTTAATTCCCCCCACTAAATAGGTTGTTTGTCCATATGAGCCTTTGCTGGAACAGCGCCCTCTATCGAGTGGTCGGAGAAACAGCAAAAAGTCACGCATGGTTCTATCTGCCCCTAAAAACGTGTATATTGGTTTTATTCCAAGTTGAAAATGCTATATTTAAAATGATTTCTTTGCATTAAAATGCGTTTTCATAACCTTTCTAGCGAGATTCATTTTTATTTTCACAAGGACGTTTTTCAAAATGACTTATTTTATTTGTTTCAGGTAACCTTTTTTTCATAATGCCACATTTATTTATTAAATGCCGCATTTATTTAATAATTCCACATTTATTTAATGCCCTATTTATTCCATAATAGAGTGGCGAAGTCACGCCCTTTCCGGTAGAGCCCATGGGACCTATGAGATCGAAAAATATAAATGGGTTTCAATTGAGAGAAAGTAATTATTTTCTGGTCCCAGTCTTTATATGCCCTGGATTACACAAATGTTGTTTGTAGATTTAAATGATCATTTTTCATGCAAAGAAAACTAAACATTTTCGTGAAGAAGTTTGATAATGTTAGGTTCTGTGTGAGGCCGCTTTGTGAACTACAGCTCTTCGCTGCTCCCAACGCGAATGATATACGTCACTGCCCGCACTCGGAACTCCGGTACTACAGACATGGCGATCTCTCTGCTCCACTTCACCGCTTTTTTCCAAGAGGATAAAAGCATCGAAAGAGGTGAAAATCATTATAAGTCGGGACATGTGGAGAGTTTCAGTTATGCTGATGGGGAGATTGTTGGTCTTGTCCACGCCAGTTGCAGGGAGCGTGACATCACATACGAGACATGTAGCCTTTTGCTGTGTTCGAAATCGTTCCCTATCACGGATATAGTGCACTATAATTTTTGCCATTTTGTAGTGGTCCAATTCTCAGTGGTTTATTTCATGCACTCTATAGTGGACTTAAACTACCCAAAATTTGAGTGTAGTACGATGTTTCCTATGTGTTACTCCCGTATACCACAATGCAATGCAGTCGTGTTTTTCCGGAGAAGAAGCTGAATAACCGCGAAACCGAATACATTTAATGATGGAGCCTCCGGCTTTCGTTTAGAAATGTCAAAATTTATTTGGGATTTAACATAGAAAATGTAACATTCAAAATTAATTTAAAAAAAAACCTTGATCAAGGAAACGTAACATTCAACATCAATACAACCTCCAGCATTCCTCGTGATTCTTCTATGAGTACACTTAAACGTAGCACACTATCCGCACTCACTAAGTGCGCTAATTTGCAGACGTCAGTGTTGTTCCAAATCGAATACTCCGTGGTGCACTAACCGGAAATTACGATCACGACTGCCGCCGCGGCTCCTCCCCCGCAATTAACATCCCGCCTTGAACAGTGAACTCTTTACGCCTAGCGATATATAAAAAAGCTATAAAAGCTATATAAACTACAAAATGACTTTATTAATGCAGGCTATGTGGAAAATGCGCCGACTTTGGCCCAGCTTGGCTCCGCCCTCTTCCGCTACGTAGTTAATGTGACTGCCGTTGAGTACGAAAAGTGTACATCGATTCACACTTCGCGATTTGACTGTTTTGTGCACACCATCCGGGTCCTTTCTGTACACTTATTTTCGCCCGATCTGAATTGGAACGCCCTATATAGTACACTATATTATGAACACTATATAGGGAATAGTGAGTGAGTGAATAGGGAACGATTTCGAACACAGCTTTTTTGTTTTCTCTACAGCCTTTAACCACTTCTATTGGACTCTGTTGTAGCGCGTACTTCCGGGGTATGGAGCCTCACATAGTTCCAAACATCCATTCTAAGGCGTTGGACATCATTCATTTCCATTGCTGGCCGCCGAGTTACTTCTGAGGTAAGTTGATTAAATAGCTACCTCTTTTGAATTTTCAACTGTCTATATTTTATCAGAGGCCCTTTATGATCCATAAGGATTCATTCACCTCGGTCCGTGTACTTTGCGGCCAATGGATTTTCGTTTTGAAATGAGAAAACCAAAATCGGGAAACGAGCTGTTTCCCGATTACCATATAGAGATAAGAAAACAAAAATCCGAAAATGACCCATTTTCCGAATTTTGTTTTGATAATAGAAAACGGAAAACGGTAAAACGACCAGTTATCTGATTTTCTTTGATGTGCTTAAACATGGACATCGGGAATTAAAATACTGCGTGGAAATCTTCTTTCTCAATTTTGCGAAGATTTTGTGTTGTGACCCGGAAGTTGCTCTCACAAGCTTAACCGTTACATTTAATTAAGCAAGGAATGGAAATGGAGAGCTTCATATTGTTTCGCGGACCCAAACGGCTGACTATGAAGCAAGAGGACATGTCTGCAGACAAAATTTGCAGGATTTTTCAGGTGATGTTACTTTTCAACTTATAATTGACACTTTTATCCATTGCAAAAAAAATGCTCACACAGTTCACAGCGCCTTAGCTTGGTGGCATGTCATTCTACGACAGGTAGAATGAGTTAATGTTAGCATAGCCGCGGCTATTTTTTGAGCGCAAAATAGTTTTTTGACTTCCCACATGCAATTTTACAAACGGTAACATTAACATTTTGATTTTAACATTAACTCATTTGTTGGAGAGACTAGTGATGTACTAGTAGTGGTAATAATAATAGTTGACATGACATAACTGTTTAGGGATGTTCTCTCAACTAGATTGATTAGTTAGCATAGTTCGCTAAATATCTAACTGCCAGGGCTGGCAAATATCTAGCCACTCCTTCATCCACGATGCCGTGTGAAAGACGTTGTTGTCACTTGTCAGTCACAGGACACATGGTGCTAAAGAAGCCGTCAGCTTTACTGTCAGGGAATGTGAACAAGGTAGTTTGCCACACCAGCTGGCGAAAGGAAGACTAGATTGTGTCATGGTGTGGTCAATGGTTGTTTGACAATAAAGAGACATTTTCAACCATCCACTAAAACAATGGCTAAGAAGCCCAAATCATTTCTGTTTGATTTGAAAAGATAAGAAACATTTGTATTCAACCAAACAATAGCTAAAAATCCCGAATTCTTTTTGGGATGATGATATATTAATGTTCCATATGGAAAAGCAAAGAGAACTGCTAAAGACTTGGCGCTCTGAGATTCTTCTGAACAAACTAATGAAGAGTGCGTTACAAATAAAATTATTATTATAATTATTATTAAAGAACTGCTGAGTTGCAGCACCATTGTTTTAGTTTTTCATTAATGAAAAAAGAAAACATGTTAAATGTATATATCCGTCTTTTGTCATAATTAATATACAGAGAAAATCGGTAATATGTGATAAATCATGATTAATCCACAGATTAATCCACACTTTTTTTTTTAATCATTTCCCAGCCCTAATATATATATATATATGAATTGTTTTAAGTATGTTGACCTGTGATGTATATTTGTTATGGAAACACGGGATTAGCATTAGTCTTTGTACTATTTAATTACAATGTTTTTTAATCCTTTATGGTATTTTTCATTTAATTCTATTAAACAGGTCAGTTGCAGCAGTCTTTATATCACGGACGACTCCAACACGGCAATATTTCCAGAGCCAGCAGGCCATTTTTCAATAATTAATCTAACTAATCGCAGTCATTATGAGGTCCACGGCGATGCAGAGCACCTTCCACCCGCTGCTGGTGCTCCTGCTTTTGGGTTCATGTGCCGACCCTCACCGGCTTCTGCTTCTGCCACATCTTTTTCTGCGTCTGGTTTTTCCACTGAAACACCACCACCACGAGCTGGACGTCCAGGAGCTAGTGGAGCTAGCTTGTTCCAGGGAAGATCATTCCAAAGGTTACTTGTTAAATATGTAACTGATCTCTGCTGCTAAAATCTCGTCCTTTAATATATAAATATCATTTTAGGCCCATAGGTGTGATTTTAAGACGGTCTGATTTATCCCCAGGTCAATCCATCTGGCAGAAATTGTTAATGAGAAACTCAGTCCTTCCAGGACAGTAGTTGTGCGCTTTTTGGAAGCTGAGGCCTGCGTTGAACGAATTTCAGCCAAAGTTCAAGATGCCGTGGGCTCTGATGAGCCTATTATCTTGACGGACACCCAAGGAAACGAAATAATGGACTCTGAGGGCACAAGAAGTAAGTTGTATGATCAGAAACTTGCTTCTAATTTGTGGTTTCTAATAAACCTTAATGTTGATTTTAAAGGAGTCATTGATTGCAAAAAACAAATTTACCTTGTCACAGTTGAGTGAACGACAGTTCAGTGGGTAAAATGTACATACAATGAACCCTTAAAGTCCATTGACACTTCTTTCATATGCAAATCTCATAATTAAAAACCGGTAGGTATGTAAAGCAGGATTTGCTAAGAAGATGTAGCTGAAAAGGTGCTGTTCTGACCCTTTGTTCATTAAAACCGCAAGCTGTAGTATTATGTTGTTGCTAACGTATCCTCCCTGTTTCTATTATCGGTAGATGTGATGGTTTAGTTTATTGGCAATGTGGCTAACGTTATTTCATGTCCCTGACTGTGTTTCATTCAAATAAATAACACGTGTTTGTTTACAGCCCAACCAATGTTACATACCCTATTCGGTGACCGTAAGGAACCGTGTGAAATACCCCAAAAAGTCAATGACCCCTTTTAAAAACAGAAGTAAAGTTAATGTTTTCTGACTTCTTAGGTTCCCAGTTCTGGAAACAGAACTCAAGAAAAATATATGCTGTGCCTGAAAGTGACTTTGTGGAGTTTCAGAATTGGAGAAGAGCTAAAACAAGGTAATACAACATTTGATCTGTAGGCAAATTCATATGAACTAAAACTTCCTGAAGGAAATACCAGTGTAATGCAAAAGTTAAGAAAGGAAAAAGAAAAGAAAGTAGAGTGGAAGAATAATTATTATTTGAACTTAATTTGGTCTGCTTTTTTGAGTGATGATCATGAATGAAGTCATTATGATTCAATTATATGACAACAATGTCTCATAGGTTGACGCTTTTACAGAGTAAAATAAAGATTTATAAAATATTCAGAAAGATATTCAAACATTTGTTCATATGCACCATTTGAAAAAAATCTTTAATCCTCTTTTCTGTTCATACATTTAAGTCGAAGGGATGGAGATTCAAGCCTGCAGGAGGTCCTTGGACGTGTTGACCAGCTGAAGCAAGCCGCTGGGAGTCTCCAAGAGGTCACTAATTCAATCAACCAGCTGTCTCAGCTGGCCAAGTCTCAAAAGGAGGAGATCATGGCAAATGTCGGTTTGCAGCCCTTAAAGGAAGCCTTTGCATGTCTTGTGTGTAAAGGTACGTGTAAGATATGTAACAGTAGGCCATTCTACAGTACAAAACATAGCCGCCTGCCACCCTCAAGCGCTGCGCTGACCAGCTGTCACGGGTGTTCATCGCCATCTTCAACATTCACTCGGCGATAGAACACACTTCTGATTGCTTACAGTTAATTTCCTTCTATATTGCAACTAACAATTAAATGTTATTTTCTGCATCAATTTATAATATATATTTTTTTAACCTTGCAGCTGTAATGGCAGATCCCATGTTCGCCACATGCTGTGGATCGATAATTGGATGTCGTACCTGTGTGGAGCTGTGGTTAGTCACATCAGACCACTGCTTGAAATGCAGGGCAGGAGACTTTGAAAATAAAATACATGAAGTGAAGGGTCTCTCTGCTGCCTTGTCAGTTTTCAAGGAGAGAATAATTGAATAGATTTGATAGATAATTGTTTGTTATTGTTTGTTATGTTTACATTACTGGAACTACCTCAGTTTGTTTGTTGGATGTTATTATGGGTACATGACCAGAAAGATGTTTGTTGTAATGTTTATATTGTGTGTGACCGTTTTAAAAAAGAAGAAAAAAAAGACACCTCCACTTTATCATTGTTGTAATAAAATGTTATTTTTGGTATACTGCTTCTTCATTGACCATTGCAGGTCACTGTGTAACAGGTCGCACATGTCTTGAGGTGATATCAATCAGAGACCTCACTGCATTTTTAAAAGGGCCATAGTTATGGTTAACCACATTTTGGTAGAGGGATAGCAAATCAAAGAGAGAACCAAACTCAGTTTCAGTCCATTGTTGGGCTTCTTCAGAGGGGAAAGGATCACTTCAAAAAATGGATTCTCTTTTCAAGGCTGATCCCATTTCCTGCTGATACAGGTCAGCTGCAACTGCACCGACTGGCAGAAGGTCCTCAAAGTTTTGCAGGACACCCTTCTTTAGCCAGTTCGTTTGGTATTCCCCTTCCTGCAAGACAGTAAAGTGAGTAGTGAGATTAAAGGGGTTACACTTGTGGGGAGGTAATCATTTTGCCAATGATGTTTTGACTTGTAATTTTAGTTGTCTTTCACAGCATATTGGAGTTGACAATAATGACTAAGCTTCATTCAGATTGGGGTCATTCCTACAAAATTCACCCAATGTAAATGCCCTCAAATTAAAGATGAATGTCTGTGCTTTGAGCATGTATTCATTTACATTCAACTCCAAACCTGTAGAAGTCATCTAAAATAGCAAGAACATGGTCAACGTCCAAAAAACTTGATTCTAACTAATAACATGTTTTACTAATTGAATCTGCCCCTCTACAGTAAGTACTGGATTTGCAGTGTTGCAATTTGAGCTACACATTTGTGAATCCATTTCAGATTGAACTCTACAATAGAACATCAAAATTAATTTACACTGCTTTATTAGCAAGTTATGCCTGTAATACAGCCAGTAAAATGAAATTAATCATACCTGGGATCCTGTGTGCATTCCATGCCTGTACGACATTTGTGATGCCAATCCTAGCCAGCTGGCATGTCAGGTTTGACACACAATACCTGGATGTGTTGTCCTCCATGTCCAGTTCCTCCTGGTCCACCAGCTGTACCAGAGCTGTCTTCAAAGGGTAGTTGACTCGAGCATTCACCTCCGACCACATTCTCTCTATCACATGGTTCTGTGCAGGTTATAAGGATAGTGTCAGTCTGCCTGCCCTCAATAGAAATACGCCTCAATGGCAAGAAACCAGGATTCATTTTTAACAACACATTTATTTTACCCTTGTAGAAGGTGTCTGAAGGTAGGGCTGCCTTTGAGTATTGTGTCGATGTTCTGCCAGTTTTTCCTGGATGAATAAAGCCAGATAGAATTCTTTCCCACAGTCAACTCTGACCTGGTCCCATAGTCCATAGGAAAGAACAGCAGGCCTGAAGATAAATCACCGACAAACATAAAATATACATAAACAGCATCAGTCTCTTAGCCATGGCCAGCTAAAGTGACAATTACATTTTTTTGTCAAAAATGGAATGATATCAATCATAGTAAAACTGGAAAATGAACTAAGAAACTGGAAGAGGGAAAAAGTTTTTTGTTTTTTCCAAATTAATTATTTCCATATTACAAATCTAGGTTTTAACCTTTTTTAATGTACTTGTTCAAGTCTGGGTCCTCCTAAGGAGACAACTTTGGGTTCCACCTTACAAAGTCTGTGAAGTTAATTTACCGGTACACTTCCTCATAAATCACGATGTTGTTCTTTATTGGCATGGTGGAGTGACCGACCACCTTCTTGCTGAAACCATCGATAGCCATAACATGAGTCACTCCAAACATAACAAGCTTCTCATTCTGATCTACGTGCAGCTTGTGACCCATGTATTCTGCATTGTAGGGTATGGGGTTCAGATTCCGGGCACCCTAAAATATAAGAATTACATTATAATAAAAACTCAATAATCTTTCATTCGTATGATTAGAATCTCAACACGTATGTTCTATTGAAATGTAGAAAACACAATGCTATTTGACCTTACCTGCTGTCTTGCAATGTGGTAGGGTTGATGAATACTTCTCAACACATTGCCCACTCTGCCTTCAGAAGCTTTAACCCCTTTTGCGGATAGATATCCAGTCATCATTTTTCGACCAAAAGACGATCCAGTCTGGGGGGGGGGGGGGGGGGGGGGTAGGTATGATGTTTAGCATATATAATATATATACATATTATAAAACAATTGGGTTCTATCGAGTTATTAAGCTGTTTCTGATTGGACGAGAGACGTTCCATGAGTTGGAATATCCCAGGACATCCCAACTCGGACTTTCACAGCTAATAATAAATCACTCTGCGATGAAACATTCTAAAGCGCGTTGATGATAACTGTTAGTTCTTGTAATTCCAAACCAAGACGTTGACTGGAACTATTTTTTGTTGCGGAGAAACAATGGTGAAATTAACATTTTTTAAATCATAACTTCGTGTTGAAATGTTAATTGGTTGAATATAAAATTGTTTTATAAAAGCAATATAGTACTCGTGCGAGTGGGGTAGGTAAGGGATATTGTTACCTGCTGTTACCTACGGCCAAACACCACCCGTGGGAATATCCCTTACCTACCCCACTCGCAGCCTACTATATTGCTTAAATATATATATTTAATTATAAATAATAAATCATCTTAGTTTAAATGTAAATTTTATACTAAATGTTACATTTGATAATAATGTGATTAAGACGTGCATTTTTTAAAAATACAGAAATATTTTCTGTTGATTAACAACCAACGTGTTTATGAATTAAATCCAAAAATTGCATTAGCACCAGTCAGATGCCCGACTTTGCATATAACTGTGGTCAGCTTTTTATGTAAGAGTAGCATTCCTTTGTATGTTTAACAAAAGCGGTAATCGTGAAAGGTGGATGATAAAAAAAAACCTACCTCGAGAATACCTTCAGCGACTTCAACTTCAAGTTGACTATCAGGGCAGAAGTCCCTGACAAGCCCCTGCTCAGCACACCACCTCCGCACATTCCTCTCGGAAAACCCCCGTGTAGTTCCAAACTGGGTGCATAACGCAGTGGCGATATCCCCACAGGACATTCCATTATTTCGGTGTTCTGAAATAAAACCTGCATATTCGTGCAATGCCATTTTGAGGTGCGTCTCAAGGATGTCTGGCTCCAAATTAAATACACCGCCAACTACTGATAGCTTGGCTCCAAATTAAATACACCGCCAACTACTGATAGCTTCCGGGTCACAACACAAAAATCTTCGCAAAATTGAGAAAGAAGATTTCCACGCAGTATTTTAATTCCCGATGTCCATGTATAAGCACATCAAAGAAAATCAGATAACTGGTCGTTTTACCGTTTTCCGTTTTCTATTATCAAAACAAAATTCGGAAAATGGGTCATTTTCGGATTTTTGTTTTCCTATCTCTATATGGTAATCGGGAAACAGCTCGTTTCCCGATTTTGGTTTTCTCATTTCAAAACGAAAATCCATTGGCCGCAAAGTACACGGACCCACCTCTTAAGCTTGCTGTTCTCAACCCCCTCCTTAAAAAAAACCTGGCCTTGACTCCGACGACCCCAACAACTTCAGACCCATCTCCAACCTCACATTCCTCTCAAAACTACTGGAAAGAGCCGTCGCAACACAACTCAAGCAATACCTCCTCTCCAATAACCTATACGAAACATTCCAATCCGGCTTCTGAACCCACCACAGTACTGAAACAGCCCTACTTAAAGTCACCAACGACCTCCTGCTCTCCTCTGACTCCAGCTCCCTCACCATTCTCCTCCTCCTCGACCTCAGTGCTGCCTTTGACACCGTCAATCACTCCATCCTCCTCAGCCGTCTGCAATCCATTGGCATCACTGACTCCACCCTCTCCTGGTTCACCTCCTACCTGTCTGAAAGATTATCTCCATCAACAACCACAAATCCCACACCATCCCTGTCTCACAAGGCTCGATGCTTGGCCCCATCCTCTTCATCCTCTACATGCTCCCACTAGGTCACATCATCACGAAACACTAATCCATGCCTTCATCACTTGCAGACTCGACTATTGCAATAGCATTCTGTATGGCCTCCCCTCCACTATTCTTCAACAATTGCAACGTGTTCAAAACTCTGCTGCCCGACTGCTTACTAACTCCCCCTCCAGAGAACACATTACTCCCATCCTCCGTCAACTTCATTGGCTTCCAATAAAACAACGCATCAATTTCAAGATTCTCCTCACCACCTACAAAGTGCTAAACAGCTTTGCACCCTCGTACATAGCAGATCTCCTCCATCGCCACTCCCCCACTCGCCACCTACGCTCCGCTGATGCCAACTGTCTCACCTCCATCACCAAGACCAAGTATCTCCCCTCACCTCTGGAACTCCCTCCCTCTGGCCATCCGAAACTCTGATACACTCTGTTCATTCGAGTGTCAACTTAAAACCTATCTCTTCAAGACCACCTACAACATTTGACAAATCATCCTCCACCATCTTCCACTCTCTCCCGCTCTCTTAATGTGTTGCCTATTGTTGTAGTGTTTATTTTTTTCCCTTTTGTTTGATTGTCTGTACTGTCTGTATGTATTCCTTTCTTATTTGTAAAGTGTCTTTGATTACTTAGAAAAGCTCTATAAAAAACTGATCTATTATTATTATTATAATTATTATTATTATAACCTGAAATGTATTTGTATATGCACAGCGTAATTATATATACCGTATATTTATCTTAGTAGACGACCGGTTGCCTGCTGGTTTGTTAGCTTGACTTTGCAAGCTGTGAAGGTATCTCCAGGGATAAATTGATTAAATAGCTACCTCTTTTGCCCAAACAACATATGTGTAATCCAGGGCATATAAAGACTGGGACCAGAAAATAATTACTCTCTCTCCATTGAAGCCCATTCACATTTTTCGATCTCATAGGTCCCATGGGCTCTACCGGAAGGGGCATGACTTCGCCACTCTATTCTTCAGGGGTCGGGACTGCAGTCATGTGATTGGCTGAAAACGGCGGAGGCATCTGATTGGCTACAGAGAGTTCCTTGTTGAAAAAAATGCATTTGTGAATCCAGCCACGTCAGGAGAGTCTCAAAAATCCACCAGTTCACACGCAAATGCAAACAAGTTCACTAATGGAAAGTGCCTTGTTAATTCAAGTTTAACAGTTTGTAGATAAATGTTACAACATCCAAATACATATTCGATGAAAATTGCAAATAGTTTTGTAATTCATATATTTATGGATTTATATTACATTTATTTAAAACAAGACACATATGTGTGTGGATCAGAAATGTGTTTGTGAAAGTTATTTTTGTTAATGGATTTATTTTACATTTATACATACCGATATCCATTTGTTTGTGCATTGAAATGTATTTGTGAGAAGAGAGTAATTTATATATAAATCACAAAATGGTGTAATTGCCTACGACAGCATCAAGTAGCCAAGTGTCTAGTGATGAAAATATTTGATAGATTCATGAAATTCCTAAAGATAATCACAAAGGGTATTTATAGTCATGGGGATAGCACGCCGCACCCCTAAAACTCTAAGCCTGATTATTTTTTCTTTTACTCGTTCGATCTCAAGCCGTTTGTCCATTCTTGGCTACTGTAGAACCATGGCGGCGTCCGTGAAAGAGGAACCCCTCCCCATGTAGAATATACTTAAGAATGTAATGTGTGCAAATGGGCTATCACAGCCAACCTGGTTGTTGTACATGTTAAATTCTTCTCTAATAGGAGTGTTGGAAAAATAACAGGAAAGCTAGCGGTTTGTCTTTCGATGACAAAGATGTTTCTGTGTCTCTGTTTCTTGTCCGGTGTTGCTGCTCATACATTCCCTTAATGTATGGTTGCATTTAAACAAAGTTCTGCAGTGGCCTCACCAAGTTTATTTGAACTTGTTGTGTGAACAGTACAGTAATCTGATTACTTTGTCGTGTATTGTGACAAAGCTATAACTGTTATTGTCAGGCATGAGCGAGCCAGCACCTAGTAGCCATAGCAACCGTCAGATACATTTGAACAGTTGATCAATTCTTTCCTATATATTTACATAGGCCTACATATTGTAAATAAGTATTATATACAGTGCATAATATATATACAAAAATAAAGGGAGGAAAAGTGCAAAATGAGCTGTATTCCAAGTGTATGGGCTTATGTTATTAAAGTATCCATAAGACCTGGATGACTGTCGTGCGCAAGCCAGCACCTAGTTGCCATAACAACCTTCAGATACAGTTGAGAAATTCATTGTTTATTAATTCATAATTATTTTATTTTTTTCAAACAAATTTTTAGATTGAAGAATATAGAAGGATACATTCATTAAACATTAGTTTTAAAAATATTACACTGGCGTATCAAGGAGCCACAGGGGAGGGGCCTCCAGCTCGAGAACCTCGGGCTCCTGACCCCTGCACTAGTACAATAACGTTGTTATACCACCGATCATAAAATAACGTTCTTTTTTAGAACATATTAAATATTTTAGGTTGAATGATAAATAAAGGAAGGCAGCTCTGCTAGGATCCGTGGTCTGTCGTGAGTGGCTCTGAGGTTGGATCTTTGCAAATGTGATGAACACAACTGTAAATTCAACTTCATAAGATTAGATAAGATAAGATACAACTGTATTGACCCCAGGCAGGGACAGTTGGCTGTTAACAAAAGAAGTAACAAAAAAAGACGCGCAAAAAAAAAAAAGTAACTGCAGAATGAGCGGTTTTCCAAGTTTATGGGTTTATGTTTTTAAAGGGTCCAAATTAAACTAAATGTGTTTATGTGACGTAGAAGAGGGTCAAATAAGATGGTGGGGGTGGCAGGGGAATAGGCATGTATTTCAGCCTTTATTTTTGATGCCGTTAACAAGAATCACTTTCTACTTACAGAAAGTAAAAAAGAAACATGAATGAAATTATTGATGGATATGTTCCACTCTTGAGAAACTTTCTAGTTCGATACTTTTGAAACTGAGCTAGTCTGTAATTACAGAAGTAACACAAAGGTGCCACATGCAACCATTTTCCAAGAAACATCTCATTACATCGGTTGGTTTTCCACTTCGGTTTGCAGAGATATCCCATTCATTTTGAAAATATGTATTCTATGTAATACATTTAAATTCTAACATAAAAATATACACCTGCTGATTTAACTCAAATCATAATTTCACGATTAATTACTATTTCAAATTACATGACTTCCGTCATAATAAAAACTATTATTAATAATAAAGACTATTATTTGGTTTATGGATAGCATTAGGGAAAAAGACCAGCAAAACACTAAATCTACGTCCTTGTAGAGAGATCCTACATATTCCCTCAGCCACTCAGGTTTAATCATGATGCCAGATTAGCCTGGCCAGACTTCAGACTACAGTGCGGAACTGCAGCGTGGTATTCTTCATCTTCTTCTTATAGTCTTCATCAAACTGTTCATTCTGGGCTACGGTGAAGTGGTTTTTCCAGTCACCAACCTTCCCTGTGAAATACAATGTGTCAGACAAAAGTAAGGACATAAACTTTCATCATTTCCGTTATCTAAATTACCTTTTCTCATGAAGGGAGAGATCTTAAAGTCCATAGCTTTCACAGTTGAATAGTTGGCCATGTCGTTCTTCTTCATATTATCAAACTGCACTAGATTATTGATTTGATCCTTCTCTTTGGTTGTCGAGGTCAAACCAAGAAAGGAGCACAGCTTGTTTATCTCTCGTCCAGTGTCCTGTGCAGAAACAATCAAACACACACACACACACACACACACACACTTTAACCCTATAAACCCTGGGTGTATTGGTCATATTAGTGTATGCTTCATCTTTCCAAGTACCCCTTGGTAACACAGACCCCTGGTTAAGAACTGCTGCTCTTACACAAACACTACTTACCTCAACCATATCTTCAAAGAACATGTAGTGGATTTCAGGATGGGACTGTTTCTTCTTCCACCAGCCAGTCACATGATCAAACCAGGATCCAAAAACCACTAAAACCAGAGAGGAATCCATCAGATAACTTATAGTGAGGGTGAAGCAGAGGAATAATAAGGCCTATTCTGTTGATTAGGTTTATTTTGAGGCACAGACTCTTTCCGTCCATGAATCTCTGTAGGTAGCTGTTCCAGTCTCCTGGCTCGGCTTGGACAACATTCATGCGGTCAAAGTGGAAATAAGACACTGCATTGTCTTTAGCATTACGGGCCACATACACTACCTGCACAGAGAGAACCCCCATTAGGACTGTGCACTAAGAACGCTATCAGTATTTGTTCAGTATTTATTGGCAAAGGTATCTTTCAAAACTAAATACAAAGATACATATACACGTGACGTAAATGTAAAAGTAAGTATTGCAGATTTAAATAATAAAACTACTTATATTCATATTACACAATACTGCTATTTAAGTAAAAAAAAATTACTTAAGTCATGTTCCCCAATTTGTGCAGCACTATAAACTGTTTTTGCATGTTGTTTCATGTGTGCCCATTTATATTTTAAATGAGTACTGTACCCTGCATTTCTGTTCCCAAAAGGACTTGGGAACCATCTGGACCGGCAGGTGAGTTTTGATGAGACGAGGAGAAGTATCAAGATTGTCTGCCAGATCGGTTCCTGAATGGTAAGACGTGTGTGAAATGTTTAAATGCATTTCATTTTTCATTAAATGAGTGAACTGGAAAATATTCACAATCTAACCAGAAGGATGGTTTGGAATCGACGTAATCTCCAGGAAAGGTACTCTATCATGAATAGGGGTGGATGTCTGACGATCTGGCTGTGTCTGAGAAAAATACAGAAGATCAAGAATGTAGGAGACCCATGTAGTTCCTGAAAAAAACGAAAAAAAACATTACTAAACCTTGTAATTACCACTCTCAAAATCTCAGATCTCGATTTCTAGTCCACAAACCTGCTTTGGGGTATGTTGCAATCAGGATATCATCTGGTCTGGCTTGGAAGTTTTGAATTTTCTCCCAGTTGTCCGTGAAATAATGAGTCATTGAGACTCCATGGAAATCAAATAGATTTGGCCTAGTCGGCATCATTGTCTGAAATAAAGATCAACAAAACAAATAAATGGATAAATGCATTTTGAACATGATACTTTTGTTAAAGACAACTCTCTGGGAGGATTCGGAAAAGACCTGAAACATTCAATCCAAACATTACCTTGTCAGCTGCCATTTCTTCCCCCTAACTTTTCTGGCAGTGTTGCAAGCCCCTTGTTTTCCACTTCTATGTCCCGTTGAAATCCCTTCCTTCCTCTCTTTGGGTTACACAACTGTCATGTGACCACAATAACTGCATTAACGTTTGACAGGCTGATAGAGATAGGAATTATGACCATAACATGAAATACGTCTTTCTATTACTTTTGGGCCAAACGGTTTCCACCCCTCTCCAGAAGACTTTTGTCTATTGTCCAAACCTTCCTGCATATTCCCCAAGCAGATCTATGCATCAGGGGGTCGCGACTTCCAGGAGACAAGCAGCAGATGTTGAGTCGACTGCCCCTACTGTTCCCTTCATGCCAGGCTTTATGATAATAAATGGGGTGGACAGATAACACTGGTTAACAAATAGCTAGATAAACCAACCAAATCAAAGCAAAGCTAAAATAAAGATTAAAATAAAACATTTCTATAGTTATTATTATTATTAATGTTATCAATAAGGCTTCAAAAAACATAATATTCCTTACAAAGGGTGTACCACAGACGGAGAACCAGCTTCTTAATACACTTTGGTATCCCAGGGGGTCATTTTATGATGGTCAATTATGGCCTTGTTTTTTTCCTTAAGGAACAATCTACAAGTTATGGTTCTGTGTTAAATTGCCACTGCGCATGCTCACAGACTAAGAAACTGAGGAAGGCTGTTCAAATTCTTTGCGAGGATAGTGGCTGTGATAGGCAGTCTGATAATTCTGAAATCTTACTGCATAGAAACATTTAAATATGTCCCATTTTCCCCACTGAGCCAGGTCATTGCAAATGGTGGGCCGAAGCAACCAGGACATTTAACATTCAAGAATTCCAACTGCTTGCCTCACACAAGGAGGATACAAGGTGGCGTGTAAACACAGAATGCTTAACTTTACAATACAATCAGTTAAAAAACACACCCTGTACTTTAGCCTTGAGTGATAAGCACTAATAAAAGCCTGCTGACACATTCAAGTCTTGACATGCATCAAGTTGTGTGATAAATATCCAATTTAACTACAAAATGGGCTTTGTTAACTGTATCTATCCTGGTTAAAAACGATGTTCGCCTCTTACTGATGTCCACAACCACTTTATTCTCTCAAAAGTTACGGACCACCGTGAAAACTGCAGCAAAATAAAAACACATTTCACATACATTATTTTCACAGATTGGTTTCCAATACATGGGTACATAAGTCACAATATTGAGAATAATTACCGTACACGCCTGCTTAGCCAGTAGTACACAGTCCTCTCTCGTCTCCCTCTCTCTCTCCCGCTCTCCCTCTCCCGCTCTCACTGACTATTTCCTGTTCATATCTAACTTTGACCAGGAAGTGACCTCTCCATCAATTTGTTTTGAACATTTCAATTTTAACAGCAGAACCATGAACTACACTGCATTTAGTTTTCATTATTAACTTATATAACGTAATAAAATAAAAATAATAAAATAACAGTTAGAAATCAAATAATTGTACACTAACTTCCGGTGTTGCCATAGTAACACATTGCCGTATTTCGAGCGGCAGCTACACTCCCACCAAATTACCTTCAATAACACAAATGGAGATGTGAAATACATTTACACTCTTCATTAATGGTAATTTCCAAGCTCTGGTCTGTTATTCCCATAACATTCTGACATTTGAAAATGAACCATGTGACCATAATCACTGTTTTCAACAACAATTCAATGTTACAACAATTCAACAACACAGATAATCAATATAATTCACCTCCCAACACTTAAGAATACTCATTTGAAAATGAACCACAGTATAACGACTACCTTTAACTTAGAAAGGACACATCTAATCAATATCTGACCTTTCTTCCCTTATTCGCTACTCTTCACTAGAACCACTAACTTCTGAATAGGTCTTTGAACGATGGATGGTTGATTGAGACGTTCACCCTTTTTTCCTAACTTCCGTTCTCCAACTTGCACTGTCACTTTCCGTACCAGTCCATCATCGTCCTCATGTGCTTCGACAACCTTGGCAAGATTCCATTCATTGCGAGCGACGTCCTCCTCCTTGATGATCACAATGTCACCCACATCCACGTTACGCCTTGGCGCATGCCATCGCTGACGCAGAGTAATATTTGACAGGTATTCCTTCCTCCATCTGTGCCAAAATTGCTCGGACAGATATTGGACCCTTCTCCACCGTTTTTTAGCATACAGGTCTTCCTTGACAAACTTTCCTGGCGGAGGAAGTGGAACCGAAGATTTCCTTATAATCAAATGATTCGGCGTGAGTGGCTCCAAACTTGTGGGATCACTTGATGGTGTCGACAGTGAGTGGACGATTATTTACAATGGCCATAGCCTCGTAAAAGAATGTTCTTAAGGAAGCATCGTAAGGCGACAAAGCATTGTAAGGCATTGATGAACGCGTCGGTCGTCATATCCTCTAACATCTCGATGTGCACTGCCCTGGAACAAAGACATGTGAAGAGGAGGCCATACCGTTTTTGTTCTTAACGACCCCGCTTGGTGTGAAAGGGACCGAAGCAGTCCATGCCGCAGTAAGTGAACGGTGGTGTAGGCTCAACACTGTCACTCGGTAAGTCTGCCATCCGTTGTTCCTCTGGCGGTGCACGCACCCTCCTGCACCGTACACACTGCCTGATGTGTTGGGCTACCGCTTTACTTCCACCAACTATCCAGTAACCATTGGCTCTTAATCCATTGAGAGTTTGTCCTCTAACTTGGTGTTGTATTTTGTCATGATGATGAGCAATGATGAGCTTTGTGACAGCGCCATCTTTAGGCAGGATTACTGGGTGTTTCAACTCCAGAGGCGCAGATGCCTTCCTCAGTCTTCCTCCCACCCTCATTATTCCATCTTGGAGGAACGGGTCAAGCGGATAGAGTTGATGGTTGCAAGGCAGGTTTCCCGATTTCTGGCTGAGCATGTTCATCTCCTCTTGGAAGCTAGCGTGATAAGAGTCTTGATAAGAGTCAGTGCAGCTTGCCTTCTCTCTTCGATGTTTAAAGGTTCTGTGGTCTTGATTCTCTTAGCCAACCGTTGGATACGAGCAATAATATTGACTGCGATGGTCCATCTTGAGAACCGTAACAGGTGTCCCTGGATGTCAAATTGCCTCGCAGCCTCAGTTTTTAGCACCTGTGTAATCCTAACCTCTGGATCTCCCACCAGTAGATCTGATGTAACCTGATTTGTGGCTATCTCTCTTTCCCATAAAAACTTAGGACCAGAGAGCCAATTTGAATTGATGAGGTCGGCCACCTTGAGGCCTCTAGAGGCATGGTCGGTGGGATTTTCTCCTGTGTCGACGTAGTGCCATTGTCTTGCGTCAGTGGTTTCTCGAATTCTCTGGACGCGGTTTGCGACAAAAACATGAAACCTTAGCGCTTCATTGTTGATGTAGCCGAGAACCACTTGAGAATCAGTCCAATAATATTCTTCATCAATCTTGAGCTTTAGCTACTCCCTCAACATGTTGCTCACTGCTGCTGAGGTTACTGCAGCAGTTAGCTCCAACCTCGGTATGGTGACTATTTTGGTTGGCGCGACTCTTGCTTTGCCCATGACCAAGGAGCAATGCACTTTATCTTTGCTCAGCAGCCTGATGTAAGAGGACTGGCCATACCCTTGACTGCTCGCATCAGAAAAATGATGCAGTTCAGCTCTCTGGACCTCACCAAAGCCGTCAGTTGTGAAGCATCTTGGTATCTCGATCCTCTTAAGGTTTTCCAAATCCTTCATCCAAGTCTCCCACCTTACTTTCAAAGCCCTGGGCAGTGATTCGTCCCACCCCGTACCTCTCTGACACATCTCATGCAGCACTCTTTTACCCTCAAGGATGAATGGCGCTAAAAACCCTAAAGGGTTGTATAGAGAGGCCACGATTGAAAGAATCCCTCGTCGTGTTGCTGGCTTCTCATCGAGTGTCACCTTAAAAGGAGAAGCTGTCGCTTTCAATGTTCCATCTTACACCAAGCACTCTTTGCACTGGTAATTCATCATGGTTGAGATCGACATTTTTCACCTCTACAGCGCGTTCTTCAAGGTTGATGGAGTCCAGTACCTTTCGGTTATTGGAAAGGAATTTGTGAAGCTGCAACCCTCCCTTGGCACACAGAGCTTGAGCTTCCTTTACTAACTAAATTGCCTCACCAACTGATTTCAGGCTTATGAGGCCATCATCAACGTAGAAATGCCTCCTGATGAAGCTAGCTGCAGAGGGGCATTCTTTCTTATTTTGACTGGCGAGGTGTTTCATGCCATAGTTGGCACAGCCAGGGTAAGACGATGCTCCAAACAGGTGCACCTTCATGCGGTGCTCTGAGGGTTCTGAGTTTGTGTCCCCATTTTCCCACCAGAGAAACCGCAAATAGTCTCTGTCTTCTTTGGTGACATGAAACCTGTGGAACATTTTTTCCACATCGCACATGACTGCAATGGGATGTTTAGGGAAGCGACACAGTACAGCTGTGAGACCATTTGTAAGGTCGGGTCCTGTTAGCAGATGATCATTTAATGAGGTGCCTTCGTACTTTGCAGAGCAGTCAAAAACCACCCGAATCTTCTCTGGTTTCCTGGGGTGGTAAACTCCTTGATTTGGGATGTACCAGACTTTCCCAGGCTCTGGTTGGATGTCTACTTTCTCTGCATCACCATCTTTGAAAACACCTTCCATAAACCTCACGTAGTCATTTTTGACTACGTGAGGATTGATTTTTGCTCCGTCCAGCTTCCTTTTGAGGTGCTTCAACCGAGCCAAAGCCAGCTTCTTGTTATCTGGTAGATTAGGACGTACTTTAAAAGGGACGAGGCATCTCCAGGTGGCCAAGCTCGTTTTGCTGGATTCCTCCCTTTAAGATCTGCAGGAAGCAAATATCTTCTTGAGAAATGCTTTGTCGCCTGATTTGGTGTCTGCAAAGTCGGACTCAAGAGCCTTGATGATAGAAGATGGCATTACAGGTGGTAGCTCTCTTACAGATACCCGATGGCAAAGTCCAGTCACATCTTTAGCATTCACACTCTGTTGCACGCTTCCCACAATGCTCCAACCGAGGTCGGTTTTGATGGCGTAGGGCTCATAGTCACCCCCAGTGATGACCCTTCTTGGTATTAGCGCTCTGGAGCAGTCATAGCCAATCAATAATCCCACAACACAGTCCATTAATGGGGGTATCTCCTTGGCCATGTTGACAAGGTGTTTCCATTTTTGGGCTGTTTGACAAGTGGGGATATGTGTGCGTTCAAGAGGAATGAAGTCTCTTGTGTAGGCTGGAGGTAAGCTGATGGAAATGTTTGAGGAGAGACCTCTAACTTTGAGATCACATACTCTTTGACTCTTCACAACTGAATCTTTCCCCATCATGGTGGAGAGCTTCAGCTTCACAGGTTCCATCGCTGCCTGAAGCTTTTCACACACCTCTTGATCCACAAATGTGTGACTGCTTTGAGTGTCAAGTAGGGCATATGCTAGGGTTTCATTATTAGGAGTGTTAGGTGCTGAAATCCACACTGGCACAATCATAGATGTGCTCCCACCTTCTCCATTCACGCAGCACGATAATGAGGATGTACTTTCCTCAACTGCACTTCGCCTTGAGTCTGCTGAGAAACGATCCTCATGCAGTGGAGTTGGGTGATTCTTTCTGCATATGCCACACATGGCTCTGTTTCTACAGTCTTTAGAGCTGTGACCTTTTCTTAGACATGCAAAACACAGTTTATTTTCGTGTATGCATGTTTTCTTTTCTTCTAAAGACATTTCGGTTAGCTTTCTGCATCTATGTATGGAGTGGTTTTCTCCACAACAAATACACTTGGTCATGTTTGAGTTTTGTACTGGTGTGCTCCATTTCTTTGATTCCTCTGTGTCTCTCAACTGGATTTCACCAAGGACTGGTTTGGATGTGAAGCTTGACAGAACTGGAGCTTTCATATTTGTGGCAAACGTGTTTGCTTTTGAGCGCTTCACCTCTCTTACTGGTGTCTCTGTGGAGTGCCTTAAAGCATGCAAGGATGACACTGGATTACATGCAATACGTGCCTCTTTAGCGATGTATGAAGCAAACTCATGAAAGCTCGGATAGTCCTGGCCTCGATCCAGCTGCTCCATGACGTAGCGGTTCCACCTGGACGTCACCCATTCGGGAAGCTTGGCTAGCATTTTCTGGTTCTCCTCACAATCATTCAGAACTTGTAGGCCCTTTATGTGAGACATGGCGCTACTACATGTTTGCAGGAAATCACTGAATTCTCTCAGTTTGACAAACTCTTTTCCACCAATCCTTGGCCACGTATTTAATTTCTCTCTGAAAGCTCGTTGCACTACAAAGGAATGACCATATCTTGCGTTCAACCTATCCCATGCTTGTTGATAGGCTTCCTCATCTTTCCTGTAGAAGCTGCCTTCTAGAAAGGACTCAGCCTCCCCTGCTATGTACCTTTGCAGGTATAACAGCCTGTCTGCAGGGTTGGAGCATCGTCTCTCTATAAGAGCCTCAAAGCTTGTGCTCCATTCAATGAACTTCAGAGGATCACCTGAGAATACGGTAGGTTCTGGGGTTGGAAGGCGAGTGAGAGCTAATGATTCCTGTAATGCCTGGACTAAGGATGTCTCATTTTTTACAGCTTGCCGTTCTTGACTTGAGATGCAGTGAGTGAATGAGTTTGCATCATCAACTTTGCTGCATACAGGACTGCATGATCCATCCTTTCCTTTTGTTTCTTCTTCAGTGTAAACATTTAGCTTTGCTTGAATAACATCAATATCTCTCTGATTTCCAAGTTTTTTCAACTGCCAACGCTGAGCTTCAATAGCAGCTTCCATGTCAATTTCAGCTCTCTTTGCAGCCAGCTGAGCTGCTGTTTCAGCCCTCTTAGCCGAAATGCTAGGTGATTCTGAGAGATGCTCTGAATGGTGGCAGCTGCGTGCAGTAACTCAGGAGGCTTCGGATCCATATATGGACCTAGCATATTCATTATCAAGTAGCATGTGTAACCTTGATCTCTCTACCTCAGCATCAAACTCACCTCCTCCTTCAGTGAGGCGCACTCTCATCAATTGCAGTAAGTCTGCTGTCACAGCTGCGCATGCATCAACTTTTCTCCGAATTCCTTGACTTGGTGCGACTTGGAGTTGGATGCCATCATACAGCTCCTTTAGCTCTGAGTCAAGCTTCTCAGCTTCATCCATCATGTCATACATGTCGCTTTCAGAGCAGTCTTGCTTCAACCTTGTACGAATGTCTGACATTATTTCCCCAATTTTCATATGTTGCTTTAAATTTCTTCTCCTTTTGAATTAACTCTTGTTCTTTCAGTTCTTGCATTTTAGGTGTTAATCGTCTTTCACGAGAGGATTTTCTAATTTGTCCCTCATCTAGCTCCCCTGCATCTTGCCCTTGTGACATGACTTTAGACTGATTATCACCATTTTTAGACATTTTGAACCTTCTAGAATTAGCGTATGGAGAAAGCAAGGTAAGTAAGGTAAATTATGATGACTCTAATTAGCATTTATTAACCAAATAACACCTAATACATAATGACACCCTTAATACCTAATTAGCACTTGAGATTAAATTTCATCAACTAATGCAATTTAGCGAAACAACAAACAATTGCAGTTATCAGAGCATTCAACATACATACATACATACATACATACATACATACATACATACATACATACATACATACATACATACATACATACATACATACATACATACATGTCCACAACCACTTTATTCTCTCAAAAGTTACGGAACACCGTGACTGCTGCAAAATAAAACACATTTCACATACATTATTTTCACAGATTGGTTTCCAATACATGGGTACATAAGTCACAATATTGAGAATAATTACCGTATACGCCTGCTTAGCCAGTAGTACACAGCCCTCTCTCGTCTCCCTCTCCCGCTCTCACTGACTATTTCCTGTTCATGTCTAACTTTGACCAGGAAGTGACCTCTCCATCAATTTGTTTTGAACATTTCAATTTTAACAGCAGAACCATGAACTACACTGCATTTAGTTTTCATTATTAACTTATATAACGTAATAAAATAAAAAACAATAAAATAACAGTTAGAAATCAAATAATTGTACACTTACTTCCGGTGTTGCCATAGTAACACATTGCCGTATTTCAAGCGGCAGCTACATTAACAGCTTATGCTTGATTGTCTCAGTGACAGAGATGATTACAGTTAATGTCAGTTTACCTACGTTTTTTAAATACAAATACATTTGCTCACACAAGAAATTAGTAATTTATTTCGGTACATTTAGTGAGGATATATTAGTATTCTATGTGTCTATTCATTTATTCTCATCGCTGATGATTGATTGTGTGGATAAGCACCTGGCTAACCTGGAGCGCACGGGATTGGCTCGGGGGGTGGATCTGATTGCGAGCAGGTGTCATAGTTGCCAAGTCCGCTAATAATACGCGACTTTGGGCTTGTATTTACAAGAAGTCGCTTGGAAAAATGTGGAGTCGCGGGTTGCAGTAGTTTGGGCTTATTTTTAGAAACTTGGTTGCTTAAAGCCAAAAATAATACGCGACTCGGTGCGTCACATTTTTGTAGGCTGGTGAACAGTAGGCATATTTATTAGGTTAGGATTTAATCCCTTGGTGATCAATAAAGTATCTATCTATCTATCCATCTATCCATCTATCCATCCATCCATCCATCCAGTTCTCATTCGCGCGTTACTGCGCACGCAAACTCGCTCGTGCATGATAACTAACGCGACGCGGGTAAATTTCAACAACAAACAAAGTCAAGCTGGCTGGCATAGCATGCAAGTTACCGAGTGTGTTTTAGCGATAGTGGTTCATAGTGAGAATTGGCGTAATGCCCACAAAGTGGTCGAAGTATGGAAAAAAATACAATCCTGACTGGGAGAGGGAGAGAGAGCTCAAGGATTGGATTCGTCCCGTTACAGGGGATAACAGTAAGGCTCTTTGCAGGTTCTGTAAGGCAGAAATTCGAGCACACCATGCAGACCTTAAGCAGCATGCTAGCACAGAGAAGCGTAGAAGGAATGCTAAACCATTGTCATCATCAAGATTAACGGATATTGGATTCTCAGTAGCACAGGAGGATCTCTCTCTCTCTCTGTCTCTCTCTCTCCCCCCCCCCCCCCCCCCCGTACACACACACACACACACAAATGTGTGTCTTGTACAATGATGTTTAGATTTCTTTTTTGTAAAACTTGAAAAATAAAGTAAGTTTTGGCTTTGGAAAAGTAATTATTTCACTCATTATACAAATAGGCTATGCTGTTAAGGCTGTGACAGGTTACAGCGGCTTTGGGCGCCTTTTTAGGCATTGGGCTTCTTTTGTGCTTCTTTTTGATGTGAGAGTTGCTTATTTGTCTCGCGAGAGTTGGCAACACTGGCAGGTGTCTGCACTCAGGCCAATCAGGGAGGGTGTACTTATGTGCCTGCTTTGTGTTGTAGTAAAGGAAGGAAAACCCCGGAGCACGGACCCCTGAGATCCCGAACGAGGGAAACCCACCCGAAGCCTGAGAGACGTTGTTGGGACGGACCCCTTTACGTTGTCCTTAGAGTTTTTGTGTTCTCGGTTTAAAAACAATAAAAGCGATCTCCCGCTGAGGGACGACACCTGCCTGCTCGCCTTTCTGTGGACCCGTTACAGTAACATATGCCAATATAGGCTATTTGTTTTCAGTTTACGGTTAGTTACATAAAGTTGATCATAAATGTTTGACATAGCCTAAAGGTTAATACATTTCACTTAACTTTTTTTTTACCAGTCTACAGCTAGGCCTATCTATAGAACTATATGTCTCCCATGGCCGGATTAACCATTTGGCCACTGCTAGTGCCCAGGGGCACCTTTCGGGGATGAAGCAAAAAATATATTCATTAATAAAAATATTTGTTTGGCATACCCAGGAGCCACACGGTAAGGGCTCCAAGAAAAAAAACATTGGGCCCCTGACCCCTGCACTAGTACAATACTGCTGTTAAACCACTGATCATAAACTAATGTTTTATTTTTATACAATACATGAAACATTTTTTCATGGAAGGATGAATGCAGACAAATGTGGTCACACAGAACTGTAAATTCAACTTCATAAGTTCAGATAAGACTTTATTGATCCCAGACAGGGCAGTTGTGATGTTTAACAGCAGCAGGAAGACTCGCGAAAATAGAGATGCCAAGTACAGTTAAATCTTTTTTAAAAATAGTAAATATGATGGACGGATGATAAACCTATAATGTAAATATAAGCAATACATAAATGAACAAACAAATGTAAACAAATTGCAAATTTTACTTTATTTCATGTGTATGGGTATACTGTATATAAAGTGTTCAGAACAGCTGACATTTTAAAGTTTACAGGAGAAGTATAAGAGTATTTTAAAAGGGTTAAACAAAATCTAGTGTGTAAGGTTGCGGGGAAAGATGGGGGTGAGAGGGGAAACGACGTCCCAGTCCACGTCGTTTATCTTTGAAGCTGTTACCAACAATCGATTTATATTTACAGAAAAAAAAAAATCATGAATGAACTTATTGATGGATGATTTGTTCTTGGAAACTTTTTACTTCAACATTGTTTAGACAGAGCTTATCAGTACAGTAAAGACTTCAACATTGTTTAGACAGAGCTTATCAGTACGGTAAAGACTTCAACATTGTTTAGACAGCTTATCAGTACGGTAAAGATGTATCAAAATGTAGGTTTAACAAAATTAATGGTCATTATATTATCTTCTGCCTTTGAGAAAAGGACATCTACCTCCCTACCGGTTGAATAATATACCAGGATCAATAATGTATAAACAAATATAGACGTTGGACTCACCTGGCCTGAGTGTGATTTGACTTTGAGGCTGGGTAAGGCTGAATACATGTTAAATCAGACATCTCCATAGACACTCAAGGAAAGATCTCCTGCATGACAACATGGAGCACCAGTGTCATTTCTGATTATCTGCAAACCGTACATAAACCGGCTTTCAACAACACCGCCCTGCGTCCTTGTAGTTGGAGGAGGTCAGAAAAGCCACCTTTTCTGACCTTTTCAGTATAATTTAATTTATATTTATTTTTTTGTACACAGAAAGAGCACAGTATATAATTAGTAACAATGTCACATATTTTTAGATGTATTAATTATGACAAACATTATTGCTGAGTGGGGATGTTTTCATTTTTGACAAACAGTGTGAAAGAAGATTATGATTAGGAATATATAAAGGCCATCAAGACACTTTCAAAGCCACCTTTTCTGACCTTTTCAGTATAATGTCATTTATATTTATTTTTTGTACACAGAAAGAACACAGTATATAATTAAAAACATTGAGACATATTTTTATTGTTGAGTGGGGATGTTTTTATTGTTGACAAACACACTTACTTTCGATTGATGATTATGACTAGGAATATATAAGGCCAACAAGACACTGTAAACTATGTCCTTGTAGAAAGATCATACATATCCTCTTCAGTCACTCAGGTTTAATCATGATGCCAGATTAGCCTGGCCAGACTTCAGACTACAGTGCGGAACTGCAGCGTGGTATTCTTCATCTTCTTCTTATAGTCTTCATCAAACTGTTCATTCTGGGTTACGGTGAAGTGGTTTTTCCAGTCGCCAACCTTCCCTGTGAAATACAATGTATGTATACAATGTCAGTCGAAAGTAAGGACATCATAAACTTTAATCTTTAAAGTTATAATAAGTTTTACCTTTTCTCATGAAGGGAGAGATCCTAAAGTCCATTGTTTCAAATGTTGAGTAGTTGGCCATGTCATTTTTCTTCATGTTATCGAACTGCACTAGATGTCTGATCCGTTCCTTCTCTGCGGCTGTCGAATTTGAACCGAGAAATAAGCTCAACTTGTCTATCTCGCGTCCAGTGTCCTACACACACACACACACACACACACACACACACACACACACACACACACACACACTTTTAACACAACAAACATTAACCACATTTTCTGAAGGATATATCTTTTCATCTTGGAACACCCCCTGTGTTCCAAGATGAAAAGATATAACCTTCAGAAAATGTGTATGGAACACATACCCCTGGTAAAGAACTGCTGCTCTTACACAAGCCCCACATACCTCAACCATATCTTCAAAGAACATGTAGTGGATTTCAGGATGGGACTGTGTCCTCTCCCACCAGCCAGTCACATGGTCATACCAGGATCCAAATAACACTAAAACCAGAGAGGAATTAATCAGACAACTTATAGTGAAGGTGAAGCAGAGGTAACTGTCGGCTTATATCCTGTTGATTACGTATATTTGGCTTAAATATGTTATGTACAAACTCTTTCCGTCCATGAATCTCTGTAGGAAGCTGTTCCAGTCTCCTGGCTCTGGTTGGATGAAGGTCATGCGGTCAAAGTGAAAAAAAGACACTGCATTGTCTTTAGCATTACGGGCCACATACACTACCTGCACAGAGAGTACCCCCATTAGGACTTCTGCATTTACATCGCTATCTGTTAAACAATATTCATCGCTATCAGTTTTTGTTATGTATTTATTTGCAATGGTATCTGTTGTAAATAACCACAAAGATAAATCAATATATAAATCAAAGATAATCTGTCAAAGTAACAGATTTTGATGGAAATGTCAACAACAAGCTCAAAATATTCATCTTAGTCAATACATCTGTTGTAGAAAATGTTGTACAATAATGTCAAAATTTGGCAATTATCTTAGCTCAGACCATTAGCTTTAAGTGTTTGGTATATTGATTCATGTGTGCCCTTTTATACTTGAAATGAATACTGTACCCTGCATTTCTTTTCCCAAAAGGACTTAGGAATCATCTGGATGGGGAGGTGGGTTTTGATGAGACGAGGAGAAGAATCCAGACTGTCTGCCAGATCGGTTCCTGAATGGGAAGATGAAACATTTACAAATCTTTAACTCACTGAGAGTTTTCACAGTTAAAATTTCTGTGAATTACACTTCTGGGATGTATTCGGAACAATAGGCATAATCTACTTCTGACTAACCGTCACTATTTTTTTTTTTTCACCATTATGAATGTGAGTTACCAAAACATAATGAAATAGAAAAATATAAATAAGTTTTATTTTTCCTTAAAGACTGACATGAAAATAATCAAAATCTAACCAGAAGGATGGTTTGGGATCATAATCTCCAGGAAAGGTACTCTCTCATGAATAGGGGTGGATGTCTGACGATCTGGCTTTTTCTGAGAAAAATACAGGAGATCAAGAATGTAGGAGACCCATGTAGTTCCTGAGAGAGAGAGAGAGAGAGAGAGAGAGAGAGAGAGAGAGAGAGAGAGAGAGAGAGAGAGAGAGAGAGAGAGAGAGAGAGAGAGAGAGAGAGAGAGAGAGAGAGAGAGAGAGAGTCAGAGTCAGAGTGACACAAGTTACACAAGTAACAATGACAAACCTCATTGGGCTCACAAACCTGCTTTTGGGTACGTTGCAATGAGGATATCATCTGGTCTGGCTTGGAAGTTTTGAATTTTCTCCCAGTTGTCTGTGAAATAATGAGTCATTGAGACTCCATGGAAATCAAATAGATTTGGCCGAGGCGGCGTCGTTTTCTTGGGAAAAGATTAGCAAATTAAATACATTGATAAATGCATTGGATGGATGCATAAGTGATCTTTTCTTATTTGAAAAAAGTTTGATATACCCTACAGGTTACTCATTTTAACTTGACTTTAGACCAAACATGCAAAAACTATCGTTAGATCTTTGTTGCCCTTTAGATAACATGAAACTATTTTTAAAGATAACATTTTGGGAGGATTCAAAACATTTCTGTTGAAGTAATTTGTTAGGCATAAAACCAATAATCAAAAAGATACCTTGTCTGCAGGCATGTCGGCTGCCATTGCTTCTCGGTAGAGTTTACTCCCTCTGTGGTCTGTGGGTTCTGATCTTTATATCTCTTCCCTTTCCCTTTTTTGATTTCACAACAGTCATTATGCAAGTGATTCTGTTAATCATTGACAGAGATTGGCATGATCACAGCTACATCTATTTGAAATACGTAGTTTGATAACTTGTTGGTATTTTGGAATTGCTATTTGAGCCAAGTTAATCCAGGTCATTTTGTATTTTGATTACTTAAAGGTGTTGGCCCGTTTCTTAAGACCCAAGAAAGGCCATCCAGACACTGTTTATCTACCAACATGTAGAGATCATCTGTGTCTTCTGTGTCCATCACGTCAATCATGATGCCGGAGTAGCCTGCATGGTCTTCAAACTTTTGTGCAGAACTTGGCATTCTTCCTCTTTTTCTCCAGAGTGTGATTGGACGGGGTAATTTGGCTGGGTAAGGCTGAATACCTGTTAAACCAGCCGTCTCCATAGACACTCAGGGAGAGGTCACAAACAAAATAACAATAAAACGTCTTTCAACAACACCGCCCTACATCCTTGTCGTTGGAGGTGCTCAGAAAAGCCACCAAGGTGTGCTGCCGCCACCTATGGAGTGTAGCCACCGAAATTGCTACAGAGTATTGTAGGCTTTTTTCTGAGTATAATGTAATTTATATTTATTTTTTTGTACACAGGAAGAACACATTATATAATTAAAAACAATGAGACATATTTTTATTGTTGAGTGGGGATGTTTTTATTTTTGAAAACGCACTTACTTTCGATTGATGATTATGACTAGGAATATATAAAGGCCAACAAGACACTGTAAACTATGTCCTTGTAGAAAGATCATACATATCCTCATCAGCCACTCAGGTTTAATCATGATGCCAGATTAGCCTGGCCAGACTTCAGACTACAGTGCGGAACTGCAGTGATGTATTCTTCATCTTCTTCTTATAGTCTTCATCGAACTGTTCATTCTGGGATATGGTGAAGTGGTTTTTCCAGTCACCAACCTTCCCTGTGAAATACACTAGCTTTGTTCAAAATCGTTCCCTATTCACTCACTCACTATTCCCTATATAGTGTTCATGATATAGTGCACTATATAGGGAACGAACAAACGAGAATTCGGACACTACGCTGAACATTTCTAAACATAATTTGCGTCAGTAAATGCGCCGGGTATTTGTGTGACGCTGACAGATGCGCCCACATCATGTAAACAAACCGGGCACTCACAAGGAAAGTTGGAGGTTGTATTGATGTTGAATGTTACATTTCCTTGATCAAGGTTTTTTTCATTAATTTTGAATGTTACAATTTCTATGTTGAATCCCAAATAAATTGTTGAGATTTCTAAATGAAAGCCGGAGACTCCATCATTAAATGTATTCGTTTTCGCGGTTATTCAGCTTCTTCTTCTCCTCCGGAAAAACACGACCGCATTGCATTGTGGTTTACGGAAGTAACATGTAGGGAACATCGTATGTACACTCAAATTTTGGATATTTTAAGTCCACTATATAGTGCATGAAATTAACCACTGAGAATTCAAACACCACTACAAAATGGCGAGCACCCTATATAGTGCACTATATCTGTGATAGGGAACGATTTCGAACACAGCTAATGTGTCAAAAGTGAGGGCAATAGCTGTGTTGAAATCGTTCCCTATTCACTCACTCACTATTCCCTATAAAGTATTCATGATACAGTGCACTATATAGGGAACGAACAAACGAGAATTCTGACACTACGCTGAACATTTCTCAACATCATTTGCTTCAGAAAATGCGCCGGGTATTTGCGTGACGCAGAGAGATGTGCCCACATCATGTAAACAAACAGGTGTGGGTACCGGATTGACTCGGCTGCCAGATCGACTCGGGGTCCTAGATGCGCAATAATGACGCACTTCCTGTAAACGCTGTCTTTTAAATGCGCACAAGCGTTTCATTCATTCCCATTTTATTCCCAAGTATTAACAATCTCCTTTTGTTTTCTATAAGCGCAGGACCCCGAGTCGATCTGGCAGCCGAGTCAATCTGGTACCCACACCGGGCACTCACGAGGAAGGCTGGAGGTTGTATTGATGTTGAATGTTACATTTCCTTGATCAAGGTTTTTTTAATTAATTTTGAATGTTACATTTTCTATTTTAAATCCCAAATAAATTGTTGACAGTTCTAAACGAAAGCCAGAGACTCCATCATTAAATGTATGAGTTTTCGGGTATTTTAAGTCCAATATATAGTGCATGAAATTAACCACTGAGAATTCGCACACCACTACAAAATGGCAAGCACCATATATAGTGCACTATTTCCGTGATAGGGAACGATTTTGAACACAGGTGTTGTGAACTTTAACCTTTAAAGGGCTCATGTCATGCCACCAGGTGTGGGTGTGATTAGTTAATCACACCACACCTGGTGGCATGACATGAGCCCTTTAAAGTTATTATAAGTCTTACCTTTTCTCATGAAGGGAGAGATATTAAAGTCCATATCGTCAAATGATGAGTAGTTGGTCATGTCGTTCTTCTTCATGTTATCAAACTGCACGAGATGTCTGATCTGTTCCTTCTCTGCGTCTGTCGAATTTGAACCAAGAAAGGAACTCAACCTGTCTATCTCTCGTCCAGTGTCCTACACACGCACGCACACACGCACGCACACGCACACACACACACACACACACACACACACACACACACACACACACACACACACACACACACACACACTTTAACCCTACACCATGACCACATTTTTTCAAGGTTCTATTTTTTCATCTTGGGAACACATACCCCTGGTTAAGAACTGCTGCTCTTAAGGTACGGCCACACTGAACGCGTTACGCGTGTTAGAGGCGTTAAATTTTTTTGCATAGGGAACCATTGGTTTAGGCGCGTAGATGCGTTACATGCGCTAAAGCAGCGGGTTAGGCGCGTTAGACGCGATTTACGCACCTAAATAACGCGCCCAACGCACCAACGCGCCCAACGCACCAATGCGCGGAGTTCAAAAAATTGAACTTTTGACGCGCCTACGCGTGACGCTTAGCCGCGATAGCCAATCAGCGTTGAGCTTGACCCGATGTCACTGGCAGAGAGACGGAGGACGCACAGAAGCAGAAAGAACATGGACGACCAAGTCACTGTTTCAGTGTGTGCTGAAACGATGAGGAGTTGGTGAAAGAGGTTAGATTCTCTGCCCGAGCCCGAGGATGCCTACGCTCCGTTCACTTGCATGGGTAGTAGTCCGGAAACTTGTCAACCCCAGCGTCTTCGGTTGCTAAGCGACGTCAACATCTTTTGCTGACTATTTCTCGGCTAATCAACACTACGAATGCTGGTAACGAATAAATTGTAAAAAGTTAAAAGAAATAGACCAGCGGCAAGACACCGCCGCTGGGCGGGCTCATCTAGCTGCGTAGGCGCGTTAGGCGCGTTGAACCATTTTTGTGACACACGATCAAGCGTCAGGTTAGGCGCGTTACTCGTGTAATCTTACGCGCGTAACGCGTTCAGTGTGGCCGTACCTTTACACAAACCCTACTTACCTCAACCATATCTTCAAAGAACATGTAGTGGATTTCAGGATGGGACTGTTTCCTCTCCCACCAGCCAGTCACATGGTCATACCAGGATCCAAATAACACTAAACCCAGAGAGGAATCCATCAGAAACTTCTAATGAAGGTAAAGCAGAGAAAAATGTAGGCCTGTATTCGGTTGATTATGTATATTTTGCTACAGACTCTTTCCGTCCATAAATCTCTGTAGGTAGCTGTTCCAGTCTCCTGGCTCTGGTTGGCATAAGTCCATGCGGTCAAAGTGGAAAAAAGACACTGCATTGTCTTTAGCATTACGGGCCACATACACTACCTGCACAGACAGAACCCCCATTAGGACTTCTGCATTTACATCGCTATCTGTGAAACAATTTTTGTTAGGTCTTTATTGGCAAGGCATCCTTTGTAAATAACTACAAAGATATACCAATATACATATGATATAAATCTCAAAGTAACTATCACAGATTTCGATTGAAATGTCATAAAAAAAAATACATATTCAGAATAAACAGTACAGCTCTACAATTGTGTACAATTTGCTTAAAATAGGGTGTAAAAATGTACCTAACGCCGACCTTCAGCTTTTATACTTAAAATGAATACTGCACCCTGCATTTCTGTTCCCAAAAGGACTTGGGAACCATCTGGACCGGCAGGTGAGTTTTTATGAGACGAGGAGAAGTATCCAGACTGTCTGCCAGATCGGTTCCTGAATGGGAAGATGAACCATTAACTCATCTGTGTACTTTGTACTGTTCACTTTTGGGATAGTTTGCTCACAAAAGGCATTATCTACTTTTGACCATATCATTAAAAAATATCAGTATCATGTGGCCAACCTATGCTATTTTAAAGAAGTTTTCCATAATGAATGTGAGTTACCAAAATATTATAGGGAAATAGAAAAATGTTAAACGATTTTATTTTTCATTAAAAGACCGACATGAACATATTCACAATCTAACCAGAAGGATGGTTTGGGATCACCATCTCAAGGAAAGGTACTCTATCATGAATAGGGGTGGATGGCTGACGATCTGGCTGTGTTTGGGAAAAATACAGGAGGTCAAGAATGTAGGAGACCCATGTAGTTCCTGAGAGAGAGAGAGAGAGAGAGAGAGAGAGAGAGAGAGAGAGAGAGAGAGAGAGAGAGAGAGAGAGAGAGAGAGAGAGAGAGAGAGAGAGAGAGAGAGAGAGTCTTAGAAGATTTCGGTTTCATTCTCCAAGGCAATACCTTTGGCCAGTACTGTTATCTTTCCCGAAGATACAACGTTTTCCAGCTGACACCAATATTGTAATAATACTGCAAAAGATTGACACTTTAACACTGTTGCACAAGTAACGATGACAAACATTACTAAAATGTACAATTATACAGTCAAAATCTCCTCAACTTCGATTGTTGGGCTCACAAACCTGCTTTTGGGTACGTTGCGATGAGGATATCATCTGGTCTGGCTTCGAAGTTTTGAACTTTCTCCCAGTTGTCCGTGAAAAAATGAGTCATTGAGACTCCGTGGAAATCAAATAGACTCGGCCGATGCAGCATCGTTGTCTGAGGAAAAGATGAGCGAAATAAACGGAGGAGGTTCATTTTAACTTGACTTTTGAATAAACCAGCAATAACTATCGTTAGATCTGTTACCTTTTAGATAACATTAAACTATTTTTAAAGATAACATTTTGGGAGAATTCAAAACTTTTCTGTATTTTCTTACGCATAAAACCAATAAACAAAAGAATACCTTGTCTACAAGCATGTCAGCTGCCATTGCTTCTCCTGAAATCTTACGGCAGTGTTTACTCTCTGTGTTCTGTTGGTTCTGATTTTTATATCTCTTTCCTTTCCCTGCTTTGATTGCACAACTGTCATTGGGCAATTGATTGTGTTAATAATTGACAGAGATTAGCATGATCACAGCTACATCTATTTGAAATACGCATTTTGATTACTTTTGGGTATTTTTTTAATTGCTACTTTAGCCGAGCTAATCCGTGGTCATTTTGTATTTTGACTACTTAAAGGATTTGGCAGTTTTCTTAAAACCCCAGATTATTTGTTGACATGGTTAATGTCCGAATGTAATTCACGCATGGTTTCTGTTCGCCTGACGCCCTCTTGGGATGTGTTCCGAAATTGGTCAGATGGCGAGTAGGGTTGAGCACCGAAACTTGGTTCCAGTAGGGCACCGGTTCCGACGTAAACGGTAGTAACGAGATTGAATAAGAACCCACATTTCGGTGCCTCATAACGGTGCGCCCCCTGCCCCGCCCCATGGTGTTGCGGCGTCAACTTGCGTTAGTGCTGGACGGTATACCGGTTCAAAACCGAATAACGGTGTGCATTTTCGTTATGATATTTTGTATACACCGCCATACCGGTGTATAAATATATATATACGGTGCCTTGATATATATATAAAAAAAATGTTTTTTTAGTTAAAAAAAATCATAATTCATTCTTTGGTCATAAAAGTGTGATGTATTGTACATTAGTTGTAGTTCACCTCCTTACCACTGGGTGGCGTCCGTGTCAGTTGAAACCTAAGTCAAGTACAGTTGTACAAGTGAATCTGTGTTGTGTTGAAGACTACCAGTAAACAGACAGTCATGCTACATCGGTCTCCGTGATTTATTAATATTACATGGTGTCATAAGTGAACTAGAAGAAATGGAGCAACTGAAACCTCCAAATAGTCTGAGCTTCGAGGGGAACGTCGCTGAAAACTGGAGAACATGGGTTCAGAAATTCGACCTCTATCTCATCGCATCTGGGTTGGCGGAGAAGAGTGAAGAAAGACAGTGTGCAACGTTTCTACATGTGGCGGGAGATGAAGCCTTGAAGGTATATTACACAATGGAGTTTGGTGAGGGAGAATTGGATATGACTGTATTGAAAGAAAGCTTTAGGAAATACTGTGAACCAAAGAAGAATGTAACTTACCTGAGACATATCTTCTTCATGAGAGCGCAAGGAAAAAATGAAACCATTGACGCATACGTGACAGATCTGAAAAATAAAGCTAAGGATTGTGGATTTGGAGCGTTGAATGATGAACTGATAAAAGACCGCATAGTGTGTGGAGTTAACAATGACACAGTGAGGGCAAGACTCTTGCGAGAAGATGAGTTGGATTTGAAAAAAGCATTAGACATTTGTCGAGCTAATGAAATTACACAAAGTCACATGAAGGCTCTGCAAGAGGAATCAGACATTGCCGTGAATAAAATAACCAGAACAAAGCCCAGAGCTAAGCAAGATAGCATGCGTGTGCAACGTGACAGGAAAGACGGTGAGGAATGCACTAGATGTGGATACACACACGAGCCAAAGAAATGTCCTGCATTCGGGAAAGTTTGCAACGAGTGTTCAGGGAAGAATCACTTTGGTCGGATGTGCAAAACACCGAAACGAAAGGGATACGTAAAGAAAACAGAGAGAAAAGTTCATGAATTAGAACAGGAACAAAATGCTGAAATGTTTCTAGGTTGCATTGAGATGGAAGAAAATGTACCAATCAAGCGTCTGGATACAGTCTCTGCAAATGAAAAAGAAAATCAGAAATGGACACAAGCACTGAAAATAAATAACCATGCATTGACATTTAAGCTAGACACAGGAGCAGAGTGCAATGTATTGCCGTACAAAGAATATGAGAGAGTAGTTAACAAGAAAGCACTGCTGAAATCCAATTGTAGGCTTGTTACCTATTCTGGCCACACGATGGAGCCAAAAGGCAAGGCAAAGCTGAAGTGCTACCACAAAGACAAGGAATATGAGCTTGAATTCCAAGTTGTTGATGGCAATTCACCTGCAATTATTGGCAGAGATGCATGCACAGAGCTAGGCCTGATCAAAAGAGTGTTCAAAATAGGAAATGAAGAAAATGACGACATCTTAGGTGAATATGAAGATTTATTCAAAGGCTTAGGATGTGTTCCAGGATCAACCATATCCAACTGGACAAAGAGGTTCCACCAGTCATCCATGCACCGCGCAAAATACCTGTAGCATTGAAAAACAGAGTTAAAGAAGAATTAGACAGAATGGAAGACATTGGGGTCATTGAGAGACAAACAGAGCCCACTGACTGGGTAAATAGCATGGTGACTGTAGTCAAACCAAACAAACTCAGGATTTGTATTGACCCACAAGATCTCAACAAAGCGATACGCCGAGAGCATTATCCATTACGCACAGTTGAAGAGATAGTCGCAGAAATGCCAAATGCCAAAGTGTTCTCTGTACTGGATGCCAACCATGGCTTCTGGCAAGTGCAACTCGACGACGAAAGCTCCAAACTGTGTACCTTCAACACTCCGTATGGAAGGTATCGGTTCCTGAGATTACCTTTCGGCATCTCGTCCGCTCCAGAGGTGTTTCAAAAGTGCATCGCGCAGCGTCTAGAAGGCCTGGAGGGAGTCGTGAACATTGTTGATGACATTCTTGTTTGGGGAGAAAATAAGGAGCAGCATGACAAAAGACTGAGACAGCTGTTAGACAGAATCAGAAGCATCAAACTGAAGCTGAATCGAGCTAAGTGCAAGATCAGAATGACTGAAGTCAGCTATGTTGGACATGTCTTGTCAGCAGACGGATTGAAACCCGACCCAGAAAAGGTCAGAGCGATACAGGACATGCCTGAACCAGAGGATAAAGCAGCTCTGATGAGGTTCCTGGGAATGCTGCAGTATCTGGCGAAATTCATACCGAATCTGGCAGAGGTGAGTGCACCTGTGAGAAAACTGCTAGAAAGTGACATAGCATGGCATTGGGACTTTGAACAACAAGAGAGCTTCCGAAAGCTGAAGTCACTGGTGAGTAACACCCCAGTGTTGAGATACTTTGATGTCAGCAAAGACATTACGCTGTCAGTAGACGCATGTTCTGAAGGATTAGGAGCAGTGATACTGCAAGAGGGACACCCCATAGCATTTGGATCGAGGTCGCTCACTGAGTGTCAGAAAAGATACGCTCAGATAGAGAAAGAGCTTTTCGCTATTGTCTTTGGCTGTGAGAAGTTCAACAAGTACCTTTATGGCAAATCTGTGCACGTTGAATCAGACCATAAGCCCTTAGAGACAGTGTTCAAAAAGTCACTACAGAAAGCCCCTCCTCGACTACAAAGAATGCTCATGAGACTGCAACCATATGACTTGCAAGTGAAATACAAACCTGGCAAAGAGTTGTATATAGCAGACACACTGAGCCGTGCCTTTCTCAAAGAGCACACAGAACCACTGTTGGAAGATGAATTACAAGTTCATGTTTTGTCATCTTACCTGCCAATCACACCCGAAAAGCTGAATGCTTTCAAGACAGCAACAGCAGCAGATGAGGAGATGCAACTGGTGATGAAATGCGTTCAGACAGGATGGCCTGCAGAAATCAGACATGATTCACCAGAGGCCAGGAAGTATTGGACTTTCAGAGAAGAGCTCACATGCTCTGATGGCCTACTCTTCAAATGCTCACGAATTGTCGTACCGCACAGCTTGAGGACAGACATGATGGAGAGAGTTCATGAGTCTCACCTAGGCATCGTGAAGTGCAAAGAAAGAGCCAGAGATGTCATGTACTGGCCAGGAATGGCAAAAGAGATTGAGGATGTTGTTATGAAGTGTACAGTCTGCGATAAGTTCAAACACAATAACACCAAAGAACCACTTATCAGCCATGAAATACCAGACAGGGCATGGGCAAAAGTTGGCGTTGATCTGTTTCACTACAATCAAGGTGGTTATCTGATGTGGGTGGATTACTTCTCCAAGTTCCCAGAGATCGCCAAGCTCACACAGACAACTAGTGGACATGTAGTGACAGCGCTCAAGTCAATCTTTGCAAGACATGGAATTCCGGATGAAGTCGTGTCGGACAATGGTCCACAATTCTCAAGTGCAGAATTCAGAACATTCACACAGAACTGGGAATTCATACACACTACGTCCAGTCCAGGATTTCCACAGTCTAATGGACAGAGTGAAAGAGCAATTCAGACAGTGAAAAATCTGTTAAAGAAAGCTGCAGAAAGCCAGAACGAACCATACATTGCTTTGATGGAGTACAGAAATGCACCACTAGATGGCGTTAAGCTGTCTCCTGCTCAGTTGTTAATGGGACGTAGACTGAAAACAAAACTGCCTACATCAAAACAGCTCCTGAAACCACAAATACACAAGAACGCACACAAGAACATCAAAGACAGGCAGCTAAAACAGAAACACTACTTTGATCGTGGAGCAAAACATCTACCAACTCTTGAGGAAGGAGAAAAGATCAGAGTAAAAGTGAAAGACAACTGGCAACCAGCAACTGTGTTGAAAAGTCATGATACGCCAAGATCCTTCCTCATCAAAACACCTGATGGAAATACCTACAGGAGAAACCGTCGACACCTGCTGAAAACCAGAGAAAAGACTTTCACAACAAACAGTCCTCCACAACTGGAAGACTACGATCCAGGAGAGAGACAACCTGCAGAAAGTGATGCATCATTCCAGACACCAGCGTCATCACCTGTGAAAACATCTGCAACACCTACCGTGAATGAAGGAGTGGTGAAGAGCTCACGAGTCGGCAGAGAGATCAAACCACCGTCTCGTTACTCTCCATGAACTTGAGTATTGAAAGAAAGAAAAAAAAAAGTTTTTGCTATTTTCTGTTTCTATATAAGGCATTGTTTAAGTTGTGAATTTTAAGTAATAGAAATACTGCCAAGGAACATTTAGTTTGTAAGGTTAAACTATGAAGTAAGAGTTTTATTTAGTATAAGAAATGATATGTTTTAATTTGCAAAGACAACTCAGGAATTTAACAGAAGTTACTACAGGATAGAACTGTTGAGAGAATATCTATCTTAAGGAGAGAGATGTGATGTATTGTACATTAGTTGTAGTTCACCTCCTTACCACTGGGTGTCAGTTGAAACCTAAGTCAAGTACAGTTGTACAAGTGAATCTGTGTTGTGTTGAAGACTACCAGTAAACAGACAGTCATGCTACATCGGTCTCCGTGATTTATTAATATTACAGTCATAAAAGGATTTGAATGTTTTTGATTTGCTAAATAAATACATCACATTAAAAAAAAAAAAAACGTGACGGAACGTTAATGTCGTAGTTCTTGGTCAACGGTCAATTTCACAGTTAAAATGGAGAAACGTGTGCTAAGCGGGTCGGCATAGCGTAAAAGAAAGAAAGAAAAAGACACTAAAGTACTGCCCTGGTACAACAAATACCGTCCATCTCAACATTTTGACACGTTAATTCGTTAGAGGAAGTCAGTAGGTGCTTTTAAAGTCATGAAATTAACCTGACAGATTCCGTGTTCTGCCATTAAGACGAGCGGCTGGCACTATGCTCTCTCTCTCTCTTTCTCTCTCTCTCTCTCTCTCTCTCTCTCTCTCTCTCTCTCTCTCTCTCTCTCACTTAGAGTTGTGACGTTCACGAACAAACCGAATCTATTGAACAGCTCTTTAACATGAACGATGGGAACCGAGTCGCAGTGGTGAGCCGTTTTTTTTCTTTTTCATTCTTTTCTTTTTTTTATCCCTGTCACGTTCACAGCAAGGGCGTAGGAACCGGGGGGACGGAGGGGACGTGTCCCCTCCAATATTGGAGACAGGCGCATTTGTCCCACCTAAAAATTATACCGGGGGGAGAAAAATATTTTATTTTATTTTGAAAGCGCAACACAGCGTCTTGTCACCGCTTCTTATTCTAAAAAAACTGGATGATTGGAGACCGTACCGGCCTTAAGCTGAGTTGTTGAGGGGGGGAGGCGGGGTAGACGTACCGGCCTTGCACTGAGTTGTTGACGGGGGACCTCTGCAGGTCCGCTTCTTCTCCTAAGTTGCAATGACACATTACTGCCGCTAATAGTTTGGGTGTGGAATTGCATCTGTGATCGTTCAATTCTCCGGTAGTTCCGCTCGTCAATTGATTGACAGAACAGGGGCACGTCAGGGGCCAAACAGATTTCAGCAGGGGCCAGGGCCCCTGTGGCCCCAACCCTAGAACCGCCAGTTTTTTTTATTTTTTATTTTTTTATTTTTTAAATTACATTATTTTCAGAGTATAATGTAATTTATATTTAATTTGTTGTGCACAGAAAGAACACAGTATATAATTAAAAACAATGAAACATATTTTTATTGTTTAGTGGGAATATTTTTGACAAACATACTTACTTTGAATTAAGTTTATGAATAGGAATATATAAAGGCCAACAAGACACTGTAAATCAAAGTCCTTGTAGAAAGATCATACATATCCTCCTCTGTCACTCAGGTTTAATCATGATGCCAGAGTAGCCTGGCCAGACTTTAGGCTACAGTGCGGAACTGCAGTGATGTATTCTTCATCTTCTTCTTATAGTCTTCATCAAACTGTTCATTCTGGGCTACGGTGAAGTGGTTTTTCCAGTCACCAACCTTCCCTGTGAAATACAATGTGTCAGACAAAAGTAAGGACATCATGAACTTTAATCTTTAAAGTTATTATAAGTCTTACCTTTTCTCATGAAGGGAGAGATCTTAAAGTCCATGGAGTCAAATGATGAGTAGTTGGCCATGTCGTCTTTCTTCATGTTATCAAACTGTACTAGATGTCTGATCCGTTCCTTCTCTGCGGCTGTCGAATTTAAACCAAGAAAGGTGCTCAACTTGTCTATCTCTCGTCCAGTGTCCTACACACACACACACACACACACACACACACACACACACACACACACACACACACACACAACATTTAACACAATAAATGTTCCTGAAGGTTATATTTTTTCATCTTGGGAACACAACTGCTGCTCTAACACAAACACTACTCACCTCAACCATGTCTTCAAAGAACATGCATTGGATTTTAGGATTGGACTGCTTCTTCTCCCACCAGCCCGTCACATGATCATACCAGGATCCAAATAACACTAAAAAAAGAGAGGAATCCATCAGAAACTTCTAATGAAGGTGAAGCAGAGAAAAATGTAGGCCTATATTCTGTTGATTATGTATATTTTGCTTTACTCTTTCCGTCCATGAATCTCTGTAGGTAGCTGTTCCAGTCTCCTGGCTCTGGTTGGCATAAGTCCATGCGGTCAAAGTGGAAAAAGGACACTGCATTGTCTTTAGCATTGCGGGCCACATACACTACCTGCACAGAGAGAACCCCCATTAGGACTTCTGCATTTACATCTCTATCTGTGAAACAATTTTTGTTTGGTCTTTATTGGCAAAGGTATATGTTGTAAATAACTACAAAGATAAATCAATTTTCCCATGACGATAGGGATGATACTAGGTGCCACTATTTACTTATTTCAGACCTTCAGCTTTCAGCGTTTGGTATGTTGTTTCACGTGTGCCCTTTTTATACTCATATGAATACTGTACCCTGCATTTCTGTTCCCAAAAAGACTTGGGAACCATCTGGACCGGCAGGTGAGTTTTGATGAGACGAGGAGAAGTATCCAGACTGTCTGCCAGATCGGTTCCTGAATGGGAAGATGAACTATTAACATATCTTTAACAAGTACTCACAGTCAATACTTCTCTGAATTACATGACACATTTGGGATATATTGCTAACAAAAGGCAAAATCTACTCCTGGCTATAGGCCTACAATCATTCAAAAATATATCTGTCATATGGCCAACCTATGCTATTTTATAGAAGTTTTCCACAATGAATGTGAGTTACCAAAACATTATAATGAAATCGAAAAATATAAAAATTTCCATTAAAAGACTGACTAGAGTAGAGTCACAATCTAACCAGAAGAATGGTTTTGTGTCTGAATCTCCAGGAAAGGTACTCTCTCATGAATAGGGGTGGATCTCTGACGATCTGGCTGGGTCTGAGAAAAATACAGGAGATCAAGAATGTAGGAGACCCATGTAGTTCCTGAGAGAGAGAGAGAGAGAGAGAGAGAGAGAGAGAGAGAGAGAGAGAGAGAGAGAGTTAAAGTGTTAATCTTGAAGATTTCAGTGTCATTCTCTTTTGACAAACTTTTGACCAGTACGGTTTTATTTCCAAAGATACAAAGTGACGCAGCCGACATCCATTTTGTCATAATACCGCAAATACAAGAGCATCAGTGGACCAAAGGCCTTGTCTCATTCGGTGATAGTTACTTTAAGTAACGATGACAAAAATTACAAAAACGTGCAATTAGTACACTCAAAATCTCCTCAACCTCGATTGTTGGGCTCACAAACCTGCTTTTGGGTACGTCGCGATGAGGATATCATCTGGTCTGGCTTGGAAGTTTTGAACTTTCTCCCAGTTGTCTGTGAAAGAATGAGTCATTGAGACTCCATGGAAATCAAATAGACTCGGCCGAGGCGGCATCGTTGTCTGAGGAAAAGATGAGCAAAATAAATACATTGATAAAGAAATTGTATGGATGCATAAGTGATATTTTCTTATTTGAACAAAGTTCTACAATATTTGACACATGCCTGACATTGTTGTCCGGGTTTTTACATTAGATTGAACATCATTGTTTGAGATATCCTACAGGTTAATAATTGTAACTTGACTTTAGACTAAACAAGCCAAAAATATTGTTGGATCTGTTTGACCTTTTAGATAATATTAAACTTTTTTAAAGACATCATTTTGAGAGAATTCAAAACATTTCTCTAGAAGTATTTTTTTGGGCAGAAAACCAACAATAAAAGCATTACCTTGTCTACCGGTATGTCGGCTGCCATCGCTTCTCCTTACTGCAATGTTTACGCTCTCTGTTCTGTGGGTTCTGAACTTGAAATCCCTTTCCTTTCCCTCTTTTTATTGCACAACTGTCACGTGCCGAGCGGTTGTGTTAATAATTGAAGGTGGTGGGCAGCGTTGGTGGATGGAGCAGGGCAGGGGGTCCCCCTAAATGTGAACCCCATATACCACCTTATCTATGGGCATGTCGGCCGCCAGTGCTACTGCTGCAGTGTTTCTTGCAAGCCTGTCGTTTTCTTCCTCAGCGTTTGCAGGTTTTTATCATTGAAATCCCTTTGCTTCCCCTCTTCGGATTAAACAACTGTCCAACTGTCACAACAGATAGTCAAACTCTGAATTATAGCAATGTGACTCTGGGAACTAAAGGTATCTAGCTGTTTATATCGGCTGAGGAGAAGGTGGGGTATCAGATATGTGTCAATATAATCGAACAAAACTATAATCCAACAAATACTTTGAGGGAGAATACAATTCAATAACGCAAAAAAAAAGTAAAACACATAGCTGGCAAACAAATGAGTTTGCAGGTGCTGTTATCTTTCCCAAAGATACGTGTTCTAGCCAACAAATAAATGAGTTGGTTAGTCGTTAAAACTTGGTCTTTTACATTTTTGTCAAATATGTCCTTTTGTATAACGTCCTCTGCTTCTTCCTCACGGAGCAGACGTGCTGCCCTCACTGTGGGCCTCGGCTCCCAGGTACCTGACCTTTAGTTTGCAGTTCTGACACAAACCAAGGGTTTTTTTCAGGTGTGCCATCCCATTGGCTAATGAGCTCTAAGAATTTAAGTTTAGCTTAAATGCTTACATGAATCATAGGGAAGCATTGTATAGGAAAAGGACATTTGGCAGTCAATTAGAAACCGTAGAGCATATGCTGTTAACCTGGGAAAGGGAGAGATTAATGGTGCAAATGAGAATGAACGGGGTAAAAACATTCACCATCCTGTGACGGCCATTGCCATCATTAACGATCATCTTTAAAGTTTTTAAATGTATTACTTTTGACCTGTTGACTTTCTTCGTATTATCAAACTGCAATAGATGTCTGATTGTTCTATCTCTTCGTCTGTGGAAGTCGAACCAACAATGGAGCACAACTTGTCTATCTCTCGTCAAGTGTCCAGACACAAAGACATATAGAAATACATGCATACACTTTAACCCTAAAAACCCTGTAGGTCATTATGTAGGTTATATGCAACACAGAGCAGAAAATAAAGCAGATGGAGGCAGGGGTGGAGGCTGGGGTGGTGGTGGGCGAATTTCTGCTCGTCATACTTTACTTTGCATGCGTGTGAGCTGGAAGGTCTTAAATCGACCGCCTTTCAGTGTACAGGTGTTTGATTGGAACATGTGAGCTGTCAGATGATAGGTGGCGCAAGACTAGAGTGTCCCGCCAAAACTACCTACGCCCATATCTGGTGTTCAGGATGCTGGTTTAAACAGCCTCACCTGGCCTGAGTCTGATTGGACTTTGAGGCTGGTTAAAAAACCTAACATTTTTCATTAATAGACTGTCAAACTTGAAAAGAATCACAATCAAACCAGAAGGACGATTTTGTGTCTGAATCTCCAGGAAAGATACCCTTTCATAAATAGGGATGTCTGACGATCTGGACTTGTCTAGGGAAAATACAGAAGATCAAGAATGTAGGAGACCCATGTACTTCCTGAAAAATTGACAGAGAGAGAGAGAGAGAGAGAAGGAGAGAGAGTTAGGCTGAATCCGAATTCATTGCTCAACCCTACCCCTCATTGCTCAACCCTAACCCTAACTTTTAAGCCGACCCCCTACCCCTACCCTTCTTCCCCTACCAAATGGGACAACCCTACCCTGTGACGTCATCGGTAGTCCCTACCCTGTGACGTCATCGGTAGTCCCTACCCTGTGACGTCATCGGTAGTCCCTACCCTGTGACGTCATCGGTAGTCCCTACCCTGTGACGTCATCGGTAGTCCCTACCCTGTGACGTCATCATTGGTCATCATTAGTCAACTCGAAATGCTTGACCCCCAACCTCCCCGTGACCCCCTAGCAGATAACCAGACACCGGTAATGCTACAAAGGGACAGACAGCTGCCATTGTCTCGGGCAACGAGCAAGCCCCATTGTAAAGATGTTTAACCTGAAATGGTATTTATATTATGTATTTTGTAATTGGCATGTTTAAATAAAGGATTTTTTTAATACTACAATCTGTCCCTCGTAATATACCATTTATTTTGAATGTCACTTCGCTACATGTTAAAGGTGGTATTAGATAAGAATCGGTTAAGAACAAGAACACTTTAAAGAAGAAACACTTTATTTACATAAAGAAATAAATATAAAAACCTACGATTCCATGGTCCCTATACCATATATATATTTGAAAGTAGGCAATGTCTCTTTTATAAAGGGCTTATTTAATTAATAGAAAATGAATGTGTTAACGTTAAATTAATATTAACTGTATCTATCAGATTGATTCATATCTTATCAAATTTCACCGGATCATTAGAACATGGATCGAATCGCATCAAATCGTTCCATAATAAAATGTATCGTCCCTGAATCGTATCGTAGCACATGTATCTAGATACGTACCGGATCGTCCTATAAAGGAGAGATGCACACCCCTAATAAATATCACGCAAACAAGAACCAGTGATATAATGGAACTAATATTGCACTTTACAAAAAGGCATCAACCATCATATTTTATCAATAACTTGGTAAAATGTGATGGTTTTAAACCATCAGTGGATGGTTAATCTTTCTATCTTCCTGGGGGTTTTAGGGCTACCAATGCAGAAGAGGTACTTGAGGTGATGGAGGGATGGGCTCTGTGACGGCAGCGGCCTCAATGATCTCCTGAAAGAAAACACAACAAATAACAAATAAGAAGGAATTATAACGGGGTTATATGGCCGCATGTTATATACAATATATATATATATATATATATATATATATATATATATATATATATAGATAGATAGATAGATAGATAGATAGATAGATAGATAGATAGATAGATATTTCTAACAAAAAAAAGAAAAAATACACTGGTTTATAAAAAGAAACGACATCACATTGATCATCCATTCTCCAGGCTAATAAGAATTATGGCATTACTTGGCAGGGGATTAAATCTTCTCTTAAATCTGGAGTAAATCTGGTTAGTTGTGGTTGGTTGTGGTCTTAGTGAAACAGCCTAGCCTTGGAGTTGGAGTAGTTGGAGTGATTGCGTGATTGTGCGAGAGAGAGCGCACCTGCCGTAGTGATGTTTGGCTTGTTGTGGGCTTTGTGTATGTGTTCAATGATGTATCTGTCTGATCGTATTAGCTGTAGATGGATGGTTAAATAATGTCACAAGATCGGTCATACTGCAAGCTTGTGTGTCCTCGTGGCTTGCATCCATGAAATATTATAATGTTATGGCCTAGGCTACTGCATATTGAGAACATTTAGATCGGTGTTGCGCAACAATCTGGCGATGAGGACATCCCCGAATATTGACAGGTATTTCGCACACTGCCATCTCAATATATAGCCTAACATATATGAATATAACACTGTACTAGACACAAATTTATTTTTCCACTAGCTAGTGGTGGTCAACGCATTGTAGTGTATTATACTGCAGAGAAACTAGTAAAGTCAACACAGCTTTATGTTACGGCGTAACATGGCAGGCATTGCAGCTCTCGACAATGCATTACTTGAGTCTGGCATTTCTCAAACGTAGTGGTCACGTAAAAAAGCGGCTAATCGTCCGCGGCTAAATGCGTCTAAGCCGCGGTTCAGAGCGTTTAAACCGGCCGGTTTCCGTACGGATTCCGGCCGGTTTAGCCCTTTCACCGCGCCATTCTAGGGCCGGATTATGGCCTTCTTGTCTTTCCATATTCTCAGTTCCTTTGAATGTGCCCATCGAAAATCTCAATTTTGAGGGGATGTTAGCCCTCCCCCTACCCCTTACGCTACTTTTAGATGGGTTTCGGACATGGCTCCACTGCGCATGAACGCGCAACAGCGAGGGGTAGGGCTGAGATGAGCAATGTCCTTCTCTTTGGCAATAACTTTGGCAGGTGCTGTTATCTTTCGCAAAGATACAAAGTGTTCCGATAGACACCCATTTTTTAATAGTACTGCAAATACAAGAGCATCAGTGGACCATAGTCCACATAGACCAGGCCTGTCAAACTCAAATACCCAGTGGGCCGAAATAAAAAACTGGGTCCAAGCCGTGGGCCGGACATATCAATATTTATTATGAACTTAAGTTTTACCTATATTGAATCTGAAAGTGGCCTAAAGCTTAGGCTTATTAGCTATTGCAATAAGATATATTCATTTGTAGGCCTAAACATGAACTCAGCCTTAGTTTTACACATACATATATAATCTGAAACAAGGAGTCTAACTCAGATCAAATTTCAAAATATAATAAAGAAGACACTAATTCTCATGCCTCTCTCATTGAAAATCCAAACAATAAGATTTATTTATTTGTAGGCTTAAACATGAACTCAGCCTTAGTTTCACACATATAAATAGATATGTAATCTGAAACAAGGAGGCTAACTCAGATCAAATTTCAAAATAAAATAAAAAAGACACTAATTTCACATGCCTCAATTAATATCCAAACATATACAAAAGTGCAAAAATGAAACCTATGCTACATTAAAGCTCAGTTTACTGCACTGTGATTTGCCCTGGTGCCTGAACCAGATACTTGACATCTCTTCTTCGACGCAAGTTCCTCAATGTTTGGGGTCAGGCTCTGAGCTGAGGAAATCCTCAGGACTGAGTGAAGGTGTTCATCAGTGAGACAACTCCTGTGTGATGTTTTGTTCAACTTCATTACAGAGAAAAGTTGTTCACATAGGTATGTGCTACCAAACATAGAGAGCATTTGAGCAACTTGAGCACGCAGCTGGGGCATTGTGTCAGGGATGAAACGTGGAAAATGTGCAGCACCAACAGAGTCATACTTCGACTTGAGTGTGTCGCTGCATTGGAGTTTGATCAGCTCCATTTGGAGGTTGGTTGGTGCGCTTTCCACGTCTACGGCAAACGGATTACTGAGCAGTTCAAACCTACTCTTTTGGGCTTCAAAGTCGGCAAATCGGCGTGTGAAGTCGGCGCTAAGTATGCCAAGCTTTTAGCAAATTGTGCACTTTGGAACACAGAGACCTGCTCTTTCATAGTTTGGCAGCACGGGAAATGGCCCAGGTTTTCTTGCAGGATTTGCATCTCCCACAGGCGCAGTTTGGTTTAAAATGCCTTCACCGCAGCGTGCATGTCAGTGATCACATGATCCCGCCCTTGAAGCTGCAGGTTGAGCGCATTGAGATGGCTTGTAATGTCACACAGAAACGCCCATTCACACCAAAACCCTTTATCCCGGAGCTCTGTTGTGTCTTTCCCTTTGCTTTCCATGAACTGACATATTTCCTCACGCAACTCGAAACATCTGTTCAGCACCCTCCCCCAGCTTAGCCACCGCACCTCTGTGTGATAGACCACATCACCATATTCCGAACCAATCTCCACCAGAAAGGACTTGAATTGACGGTGATTTAAACCTTTGGCTCTAATGAAATTAACTGCTTGTGTTACAGTTCTCATTACGTGATCCATTTTCAAAGCTTTGCCACACAACGATCCCTGGTGTATGATGCAGTGATACACTGTCAGCTCACCTGCGCCGTTCACCTCCAGCATCTTCTCCCGAATCCTGCCCACCAATCCATTCTTTTGACCGCACATGGCAGGCGCCCCATCCGTTGTTAGTCCCACAAGTTTATCCCAAGGCAGACCCATTTCATTCACACATTTGCACACCTCATCAAAGAGATCCTTCCCGGTAGTTGTGCCATGCATTGATTTCAGTCCTAAAAGTTCCTCTGTAACGCGCAGGCTCGAGTCAACTCCGCGGATGAAGATTGACAGCTGGGCCATATCTGATGTGTCAGTGCTCTCATCCACAGCGAGGGAGTATGTGATAAATTGTTTTCCCTTTTCCGTCAGCTGTTGTTGTAAATTGGTGGAGAGCTCACATACACGATCAGCAACGGTGTTTCTGCTCAGACTGACGTATAAAAAGGCTTGTCTTTTATCTGGGCACAAGACATCGCAAACTTTTAACAAGCAGTTTTTTAGAAATTCTCCCTCGGTAAAGGGCCGGGCGGATTTAGCAATCTCCTCCGCCACAATGAAACTGGCCTTTACAGCAGCATCACTTTGTATTTTGGCTTTAACAAACATAGTCTGCTGTGACATCAAACTTCGTTTCAACTCCACTACCTTCTGTAGCTTCTGTTGAATGTTCATATCCTTGTACTTGTCTTGATGTCTCGTTTCATAGTGCCGTCTTAAATTGTACTCTTTCGTGACAGCCACATCTGCTCCGCACACAAGACAGATGGGTTTGCCCTTCATATCGGTGAACATGTATTCAGCCTCCCACCTCTCTTGAAAAACCCTGTTCTCAATGTCCACCTTCCGTTTAGCCATTTTTCTTTCGGGGAAAGCGACAGGTAGCTAACAAAAAGTTAGCTAAAAAACCTAGGCTACTTCAGGTGATAAACAGTATGCGGCCGCTGCAGTAAACATTCTAGACTAGAGCGCTACCGGTAGTGGGGGCTGGGCTCGCGCTTGCGGGCCTCGATTGACGTATACCAGCGCAGCGGCAGTGCATTGTGGGACTTGTAGTTTTAACGCTGAAATGCATTAAACCGGCGGGCCAGTTCTGATAGACATTAGATATTATCTGGCGGGCCAAATTAAATTACACCGCGGGCCGGATTAGGCCCGCGGGCCTTGAGTTTGACAGCTATGACATAGACCATCATATATGTGTCAATATATCTAACAAATCTATAATCAAACAGATCATTTGAGGGAGATACAAGTCAATGAAGCAAAAAAATAAAAAATAAGTAAAACATATACCTGACAAACAAATTAGTTGGTGAAAACTTGGTCTTTTACATTTTTGACAATATGTAGTTTTGTTCAACATCCCCTCTGCTTCTTTCTTCCCAGGGGTGCCATCCCATTGGCTGAGAAGTATTTAAGTTTAATTCAGCTTAAATACGTATTGTAACGACCACCTCACGTGGTGCAGCGTTGAATAAACAGTCGATGTCCGGCTTACAATCCTGCTCTTTATTTGATAAATCCACAGTTTATCTCCGATCACTGTTGGCCGTGACCACTTGTACATCTCGCCGTAACACAGGTCTCACTACCACCACCCCCCGCTTCCGGACCCTCCCTCACGTTGTCCCCCCCCCATTCTTGCGAGACAATCCCTTATTAACCCCCACTAATAACATTAGTGCATAACCCAACACATGAGAACATTTGCATTGCTGCTGAACGCATAATAACCGAACCACATTAACCCAGCTCGTTACACAGCTCCCCCCCAACAAAGCCCCTCGTCCCGAGGGACTACACAAAGTCTCTGAAACGGGCCGGCCGACGTCCCTGTCTCCTCGGCCGCGTGGGGGACGCAGGCGGTTTAGTCACTGTCTCTGGGGAGGTATGTGCAGGGGAAATGGGACTTCGATAGGGCCCGTGTGCCCCTGTGTAGCCGCGTGCAGCGGCTGCGCCGTCGCCCCTCCGGGCGGACACCTGGGACTCCGAGCTTGGGGAAGGGAGAGAATCCCCTCTGGACTGGGCCAACCTGTCTCTGTGGAGCCCAACCTTCTTTCTCCTTCCTTGCAGCTGGACCCGGTACACTACTTCACCCAGCCGCTCCACCACCTGACAAGGCCCCTCCCAATGACAGTCCAACTTGGGGCACCGTCCCTTCTTCCTGCGGGGGCGATACACCCACACCAGCTCTCCAGCTTGGAAGTGTCTTCCCTTCGACCTTATGTCGTAGTTCCTTTTTTGTTTCATGCCCGCTTTCTCCAGCTGGTCTCGGGCAAAGACATGGGCGGACTCCATCCGATCCTGGAGTCTCCTGGCATACTGTCTCCCTGGAGGAACAGCAGGGGTGTCAGGGGGCTTGCCAAAGGCCATCTCCACTGGCGTTCGTATCTCCCGCCCCAACATGAGGAGGGCAGGCGTGCATGAGGTGGACTCCTGAACAGCGGACCTGTAGGCCATGAGGACGAAGGGCAAGTGCGTGTCCCAGTCCCGTTGATGTTCCGCTGTGAGGATTGCCAGCTGCTTTCCTAGGGTCCTATTGAACCTCTCGACGAGACCATCGCTCTGGGGGTGCAGGGCTGTGGTCCGGGTCTTATGCATGCCCATGCGCTCACACATGGCGGTGAAGACCCGCGACTCAAAGTTCCTCCCTTGGTCACTATGGATGGTTTCTGCCACCCCGAACCTGCTGAACATGCCCTCTACCAGAGCGTCAACCACCGTCTCTGCTTCCTGATCTGGTATTGCGTACGCCTCAGGCCATTTTGTAAACTAGTCCATGGCGACCAATACATACCGGTTTCCTGCGTCCGTGCGGGGGAATGGGCCCATGACGTCCACAGCTACTCTTTCCATGAGAGCCCCCACCGGCTGTTGTTGTAGTTGCGCGCGGGAGTGATCTGGGGGTCCTTTGTAGGCCGCGCAGAGGTCGCAGCGGCGGCAAAAGTCCTCTACGTCCCTTCTGACCCACCCCCAGTAAAACCCCTGACGAAGCCGGAGTGTTTTTGCTACTCCGAAGTGCCCCGCTCCTGCAGTCCCATGGGATGCTCTCAGCACAGCGTCTCTCAGTGAACTGGGGACTATCACCTGCCACCTTTCTTCTCCCGTAGCAGGTTCCTTCCAGGCTCTCTGCAGCACTCCATCCCTCACTCTCAGCGCCTCAAACATAGTCCACATGCCTTTCGATGCAGTGGAGCTCCCAGTCACCTCCTCCCAGGGTGGTCTCTTTCCTGCCTCAACCCACTGTCGCACCGGTTGTATGTCCATGTCCTGCTCCTGTTGTGTCTGCCACTCGGCCGCGTCAACCATCTGCATTCCGCGGCAGACTGGTCCGGCCCCCTCGTGCATGGGGCATGTCTCCTCCTCGATACGGAGCTCTCTCTCACGTGCTTCTCTCCGCTCACAGTACTGGCACCCTCCCAGTGCGCAGGGGCGGCGGGACAAGGCATCGGCGTTGGCGTGGCTGGCTCCGGCCCTGTGTACCACTGTGAAGACATAGGACTGCAGCGTTTCAATCCAGCGTGCAACTTGGCCTTCTGGTTCTCTGAAGGACATCAGCCACTGCAGTGCCGAATGATCTGTCCTGACAGTGAAGGGCCGGCCACCGAGGTAGTACTTGAAGTGCTTAATCGCCGCCACCATGGCGAGGAGCTCTCGGCGTGTGACGCAGTAGCGGCGCTCAGCCTTGTTGAAGGTTTTGCTGAAATACGCCACCACTCTCTCCCCCTCTGGCCCCGCCTGAGCCAGCACTGCACCCATTCCCAAGTCGCTGGCATCCGTGTCCAGAGTAAACTGCAACCCAGGGTCCGGGGGGGTGAGGACAAGGGCCTCAGTCAGTGCCTTCTGGATGGAGTTGAAGGCTTGTTGGCACTGTGGCGTCCAGGTGAAGTCCCTGTCCTTCTGCAGCAGGTGGTGCAGTGGGGCAGCTATGCAGGAGAAACCTCGCACAAACTTTCTGTAATATGAGGCCAGGCCGAGGAAGCTCTTCAGCTGTCGTTGGTCAGTTGGTGTCGGCCAGTCTCTCACTGCATGCACTTTCTCCTCCAGTGTGCTGATGCCTTCTCCCCCCAGTCTGTGACCCAAAAACTCCACCTCCTTCCTCATGAAGCTGCACTTATTCGGGTGTAATTTTAGGCCCGCCGCCGCCACTCTCTGCAGCACCAGCCTCAGCGATTCCAGGGCCTTTTGGAAGGAGCTCCCATGGGCCAGGATGTCGTCCAAATACACCAGACATCTCTGACGGGGGATGCCAGTCAGCACCCTGTCCATGAGTCTTTCGAAGGTGGCTGGGGCGTTGCACAGGCCAAAACTGAGGACCCAGAACTGCCACAACCCCCTGTCCGTACAGAAGGCAGTCTTTGGTCTTGCTTCAGGGCTGAGGGGCACCTGCCAGTATCCACTTCGCAGGTCTAGTGAAGAGAACCAGGAAGAGCCAGACACCAAGTCCAATGACTCATCGATCCTGGGTAATGGATATGAGTCCTTTTTTGTCACACTGTTCAGCGGTCTGTAGTCCACGTAGAATCTCATCTTGGTGCTCCTCTTTTTCGACACCATCACCACTCCCGAGGCCCAGGGGCTGTCCGACGGTTCAATAATGCCATCTCTTTGCATCTCTTCAACCGCTCTGTCTGCAGCCTCACGGTGAGCCATGGGGAGACGCCGGGGACGCGTCTTGATTGGCCGTGCATCCCCAGTGTCTATTTCGTGCTGAACCAGGTGTGTCAGGCCCACTTCATTGTCTGTTAGTGCAAAAATGTCCATAAAGTCAGATAACACCTTCCACAGCTCCTCCTGCTGCCATTGCTCCAATTGGCCACAGTTCTGTCTCCATATCCCTCTCACCGCCGACAACCTGTCCGTTTCCCCCACCGTAGTTGACTGGGCTGGGGAAGATGATTCGGCATGTGCAGAGGGGGGCTAACCGTTGCTGGGGGCATGGGGCACTAGTGGCAGGAAGCTGCTAACAGGGGGGGTATTTCTCTCTACTGGGGTTTTTGTATCATGGCAGTGTGTCTCCATGGCTGTCCTGACCAGGGGGTGTGGCTTTGGGGACTGGGTGGGCGGTATCAGCTTAACACTGGGGCCCCCGGGAAATGTCAATGTGTTCTTCCCCAGGTCCAGCAGACAGCGCGCAGCCCTCAAAAAGTCCAGCCCCAGTATGCAGGGGTCCTGCACCTGCGCCACCCATACAGTGAAATCCACTGACAGACCTCCCACATTCAACGTCACCCTCCCCTTACCAAGCATAGGGGCCAACTCACCAGTCACTGTCCTCAGCTGCATTGTAGTCTGCTCCAACTGTGTCCCTGCCGGAACTACATCTGGCCTCATCAGTGTTGCTGTGGAGCCCGTGTCCACAAGGGCTGTATGTGGGGCCCCGTGCATGGTGACGGGAACATGGCAGAAATTCCCCGAATGAGTCCAACCCACCACCATCGTGGATTCTGTGTTATCGTCTGCTTCAGGGGGGAGTGGAGCTCCTCTCCCCCGTCTGTGCTGTTGGGCCCCTCTATCCTTTGCGGCAACAGCACGGGACACCGTGCCCGGTGTCCCCCAATGTCCAAAACGCCTCTGCAGAGCCCCAACAAGAGCCTCATAATTATTTCGTTCCTCTGGGCTGAGCAGTAACAGGTATGCCAGTGCGTCGTCCGTAAGGCATAACGCTAGCTGTAGCGCTTTATCATCCTCCGACCAGCCTGCAGCTTGTGACAACAGTTCGAATTGGGCATGAAACGCCTGCCAGTCTGCCTTACCGGAGTACTTTGGTATTTTACACGGGGCCCGGGAAGTATAGGCACCGCCCCTCTGACACGCAGGCTGTGCACTCCCTCCGCTGTCATGTTCTGGAGAAGCCGACGTGCCTGCGACCGAGCCTCCGCCATATCCTCTGCTCCGTAGGGGGTCGGTGGAGCCCATTCCCGCGTCGCATGCCATGCGCCTCGCCGTCTCCCTCAAGCGGGCCCTGGTCTCCGCAGCGCGCTCAAACTCCGCCGCCAGACCCCCCGCAAGGGCATAACCGTAGCTCCCCTCCTCCTCCTTAACTTTCGGCCGCGCTCCGCTCCCGTGTGCCATGTCCGTTGGCGGTACAAACAGCAGCACCCCGTGGTGGGTCCGCAAGACGCTAGGATAACGGCGAACACCGGAGAAGAACCAGTCCGTCGTTTTACTTCTGACACCAGTGTAACGACCACCTCACGTGGTGCAGCGTTGAATAAACAGTCGATGCCAGGCTTACAATCCTGCTCTTTATTTGATAAATCCACAGTTTATCTCCGATCACTGTTGGCCGTGACCACTTGTACATCTCGCCGTAACACAGGTCTCACTACCACCAGCCCCCGCTTCCGGACCCTCCCTCACGTTGTCCCCCCCCCCATTCTCGCGAGACAATCCCTTATTAACCCCCACTAATAACATTAGTGCATAACCCAACACATGAGAACATTTGCATTGCTGCTGAACGCATAATAACCGAACCACATTAACCCAGCTCGTTACAGCATATAGGTCCTTGCGAAGCATTGTACATGAAATTATATTTGGTTAAAATAACGTGCATTGCAACAACTTTAGCCAATGCAGGCTCCTATGTCAGTGTTGCTATACGAGTGTGTTTTAAGTTTGTGTGCTCGCGTGTGTGTGTGTGTGTGCGCGCGCGTGCATGTGTATGTGTGTGTATTGTCATTTAGGCTATAGATATAGACTGATTGTCTTGGCTTGCATCCATGAAATATTGTAATGTTATGGCCTAGGCTACTGCATATTGAGAACATTTAGATTGGTGTTGCGCAACAATCTGGCGATGAGGACATCCCCGAATGTTGACGGGTATTTCGCACACCGCCATCTCAATATATAGCCTAACATATATAAATATAACACTGTACTAGACACAAATGTATTTTCCACTAGCTAGTGGTGGTCAATACATTGTAGTGTATTATACTGCAGAGAAACTAGTAAAGTCAACACAGCTTTATGTTACGGCGTAACATGGCAGGCACTGCAGCTATCGACAATGCATTACTTTAGTCTGGCATTTCTCAAACGTAGTGGTCACGTAAAAAAGAGGGAGGGGCTCGTTTTGCATACCCAATAGCCGCGGCTATTAGGTATGCAAAAGCAGCTAATAGTCCGCGGCTAAATGCGTCTAAGCCGCGGCTTAGAGCGTTTAAACCGGCCGGTTTCTGTACGGATTCCGGCCGGCGTCCGGCCGGTTTAGCCCTTTAACGGCGCCATTCTAGGGCCGGATTATGGCCTTCTTGTCTTTCCATATTCTCAGTTCCTTTGAATGTGCCCATCGAAAATCTCAATTTTGAGGGGATGTTAGCCCTCCCCCCTACCCCTTACGCTACTTTTAAATGGGTTTCGGACATGGCTTCACTGCGCATGAACGCGCAACAGCGAGGGGTAGGGCTGAGATGAGCAATGTCCTTCTCTTTGGCAATAACTTTGGCAGGTGCTGTTATCTTTCCCAAAGATACAAAGTGTTCCAGTAGACACCCATTTTTTAATAGTACTGCAAATACAAGAGCATCAGTGGACCATAGTCCACATAGACCATCATATATGTGTCAATATATCTAACAAAACTATAATCAAACAGATCATTTGAGGGAGATACAAGTCAATGAAGCAAAAAACAAAAAAGAATAAGTAAAACATATACCTGGCAAACAAATTAGTTGGTGAAAACTTGGTCTTTTACATTGTTGACAATATGTCGTTTTGTTCAACATCCCCTCTGCTTCTTTCTTCCCAGGGGTGCCATCTGATTGGCTGAGAAGTATTGAAGTTTAATTCAGCTTAAGAATATATAGGTCCTTGCGAAGCATTGTACATGAAATTATATTTGGCGGTGAATTACAAACTGTAGAGCATATTCTGTAACTGTGTGTTAAAACCTGGGAAAGGGAGAGATTAATGGTGCGATTGGTTCGAATGAGAATGAACGGGGCAAAATCATTGACCATCCTCTGCCAGCCCGGCGCGCTCACTCCAGAACAGCAGGGGCGGCAGTGCGCCGGTGACGTTGCGTGACGCCGCCTGTAAAAACCCCCAAAGATGAATAATACACTGATGACGTAAAGATCTCTCTGAACAACATACACAATAAAGATGGCGTCGGCCGAGGTAGCGGTGAAACATACACACGTGGAGAAAAAGAAAAAGGTAATTGACAAATTTCTAACCTTAATAAATGCTACGCTAGCTATATGAGCTCCGTACATTGTCAGTTATTGATAATTAATATACTACACCACTGCAGCGAAAGACCAAAAGTGATTTTAGCATTAGCAATGGCTGCACGTTTGAAAATGTAGGACACTATTTAGTTCATCTTAAAGCTACTTGCGTGACTCATAACAGTGATACTGTTTCTTTCTGTGCTTAGTGAAACATATGATTCCACTTTGTTTGTACCGACAGGTTTCTGAGCGTTACTGGCTGGGCTCTGGTGAAGAGAAGAAGGATGAAGCCCCGGGTGGATCTCACGTGCCGGGGGAACAGCCAGCTCCACTGGGCAGCCAAACCAACCAGCAGACCAGCGCTTCAGAGAAGAAGAAAAAAGGAAAAGCGGAAGGAAGACATGGAAAGAAGACCATAACAAGGGTCTGTTTGTCTGTCTGTCTGCGTGTGATTACTACCATGGGAGTACTTGGATCATTGTGATCACATTAAAGATGTTTGTTTTGTCTCTATAGCTGGCTAATAACTGTTGATGTTTTTTTTGTCTTTAGAAGCCTGATCCCTTCCCAGGATCTGCACCAGTTCCTGAGGAGAAGCGGCTTAAGTTCCGGAGGAAAATGAAAATTGATCAGGTAATGTCCTGTCTTTAACATTTGCACTTTGTAATGTTCTGTTGTCAATCTGTTTTGTGATTTTCAATCCATTTCAGTTTTTTGAACTTCCATTCTCTATATATGGGAGGAGTCTTACCAATTAAGAGTTGTGACTGTCAGTGAAAGCTGACCTCTGCTACCATCTAGGTGGGCACAACCGTCATTAATGCACAGTATTTCTGTCTTCTAGCTTCCTCAGCATCTCTCTAAGCTAAGGCGCGTTGTGGCTAGCTCACAGGCTGAGTCAGAAATGACTGAAAAGGAATCTGCCCGACACGACCAACTTCTTCTCCAAGAGGATGCTGGGTAATCTCTCTCGACGACTACAACTGATTTTGAGTCTTGGAATATGTTTTCCCCAACGGTGATTTGACCCTCTATTTACTCTAGTTTTCTAGAAGGAGATGAAGATGAGGACACGTGTACCATCTCCCAAGAGGATATTGCTGATGCTGTGGATATAACGGCTGGAGCCAAGGTTGGGCCACGTACATCGTTGCAGCCATCAGAATGTCATGTCATGTGTTCTATCGATCGTCAGTTAATGTTGCCGATGGCACTGTGACTTTGCCTTCAAAAATTGCTTAAATTGTGAGAGCTCACCACTTCGCCTCGATATATTGTTCTTTAACTAGCCTGGCATGGACAGCCAGTCTCTGACACTCAGTTATCTGAGTTAACCGAGCAATGTAGATGGTGATGAAACAGAGCAGTGCTGTTAAAGATTTTATAGAATTGCTTAATTATAATATTTGTGCTGCGTTGGGGATTGTTTAATTGGAATGCAAGACGTAATGGTAACGTTTGTTAAGAGTGTTTACTCTGGAAAAAATGAAAGTGTTTGGCTATAATTTATCTGGATTTGGCATCTGACTGGCTGAAGCTCATCCAGTCACCTGCAAAGTAAGGTTCTCTGATGCCACCCCTCATCAAAGACAGTCTTCAGCAGAGTATCCAGTCTTGATGAGCGAGGCAAATACGTGCCGGCTGTGTTAGGCTTACTGTGTAAAATGAACACTTTTCATTCAGCTAATTTTCTTCTCCTTTCTAGTATTTTAATCTAAACCTATCCCAGTTTGGACCTTATCGATTGGATTACAGCAAGACTGGACGGTTGGTATTAACGGCTTTATGCATGAAACAAGTTATGAAGTTATTTGAGTTGTTTGGTAGATATTTGTACATTAATCCGGTTTTCCCTGTTGTGCTATGTGTTCTGTTTGCAGCCAACTGTTACTGGGCGGGAGGAGGGGGCATGTGGCCTGCCTGGACTGGCAGACTAAACAGCTGCTGTGTGAGATCAACGTGATGGAGACTGTCAATGATGTGAAGTAAGTCTGTCTTATAGAGCTGGTCCCAAATATTCAGATAAACCAAACTGTTCTTTTATAATTTATTAGGGATGCACCAATTGTGAAATTCTGGGCCGATACAGATGTTTAAAATAACAATTTGGCCGATAGCCGATACGATTTTTTGTTTTTGTTTTTTTGTTATTTATTCCCCCTTTTGTGCCAGGGAAACAAACCCTAACCCCTCACACACCCACATAGACACGCACCTCGTATACACGCACACACAATGACACAGGGAGAGGCTTTTATGATTTGTATGAAATCGATCGGTTTATTTCAACAACTGCCCCATCAACATTCGACATCAAAATTATTTCAACATGACAATTTATTTGTTACCAGCATTCGTAGTGTTGATCAGCTGAGAAATAGTCTGCCAAAGACGTTGACGTCACTTGGCAACCAAGGACGCTTGCGGAGTGATACGACCGGAAACAAAAAAGCCGCCCGCGTGCATGTGTGGTTTGTTTACAAATAAAAGTGGAAGAAAATGTCGGTCATGTGGGAGTATTTCACTGTCTCGGAGAAAGATAAGCGATGTGCAGTTTGTAAGACATGTTCCAGTGACATTTCAAGAGGAGGAAGCATTAAAAATGTAAAAATCGGCCACTACCATCGGTGAATGTCATCTTATTTTCCGATAGGCCGATTGCAGTCAACATCGGCCGTTACCGATGTTCGTCCGATACATCGGTGCATCCCTTGTTTTTATGTTTGGCTATTGAAACATAATTTGAATACTTCAGTAATATTCAGAATAAGTAAGATCAACCCCAAAATTAATTGCATGTGGGAGCAATATAATCTAACTACTGGTACTATTTATTATAATGTTTAAATGTTTAAACGGGCGAAGGTTGGGTAATGTTTGTATTAATGATTGGTGTTATAATTAACATAATGCAGCAAGTTCAATAAGGGGAAAGATGGAAAAAAGATCTACCTAATGTATATAATAATATACGAAATGGTGGTTGTGGCGAATGAGAACTCTGATCTGATTACACACAGTATTCACATCCGATCATTGCGGGGAAAGTGCACAAAAGAGTATCGACTGAGAGAATAATCTTCACCAGCATGATTGGATGTGTGGCTAATCCCTGCCTGTAGTGATTAATATTTAAATGTTATCCGCTAATGTCCTTAAAGCACACAAAGTTCGCCAAAAGCGCTCTGCAATAAAGCATTCTTAAGCGGGGAGCGAAAGGCAGACTCAGTGATCCCAGCCATACGGGTCATGGGTTTTACTTGCTGGAACCTGACCTAGCCTGGATCCGCCCGCCTACGTACTTCCGTTCAATTTTCGTTTCCCTTCAGTACTACGTCTGGTTTTGCGCTATATTCGCCGGTTTTATCCGGCCAAATTTTGCCGGTCCAATCAGCGAATAGAGGGAGTGGCTCGGAACAATGACGTTGAGGTTGTGCGCTAGTTTGAGTTGTAGTCAAACGTTAGTGATTGGTTATGGCAGACCCAGAGTGGCACTTTAGTTTTAAACTCCAAAAAACAACCGCCTTCAAGTGAGTTAAAGTTTGTCATTGGAGAGGGGCCAGACTCTCTGTGCAAATGAAATGAAGTACAAGAGTGGTAGGACCAGGCTAACCTGCGGCCTCTACGAATTCTCTCTTTTGTATAGGAAATTTCCTTTCCTAATGAGATGACCCGGAAGTACTTGGAGGAAAGGTGGTTTGATTTCTAAAAAATGCTTAGGAAACGAGCCTTGATGCATCCTTTAACCCTCTTTTAGCATGGGTTACTCCTGAGCAACCTTGACGAGAGGAAAGGAGATAGTGGTATCCCATAATCCTTTACGGCGGTAATATTTAAAGCAACATGCCACCGACGAAGTTTACTGCTCTACGTGAAAACCCATGAGAGACGCGGTAAAGCAGAAGAGAAGAAAATACAATTGATCATGGCTACCAATTCCAGAAACATATTATTTGAATCGAAATTAATTCATTCATTGCTGGTTATAAGCACACAATATACACCATAAGAAAATAAAATGCAGAATTCACATTTAAGTAACCACTGGGGGCAGTTAATTTCAACATCAACATATGTTGAGCCTCTTTTTTTTTTCACATGTGAATTGGGATTCAAGTGGCCTAAAATATTCCCATTGGCCAAGTCCGACCTAAGTGATTCTCACTGTTGGCGACAACCTGATTTGAAATCAATACGTCAAGAACGATTGGATCGAAAGAGCGCTTGTTGTAGTCCAACTTCAGAAAACTGTAGTTCCACGCTAGAGACGCTGGAGGTCAGCAATTCTCACGCAAGGACGTCGGTTAGGAAAAGCTGAGTCTAATTCATTTTAAACAGTGCCGTCTTTTCCTATGTTTGAAAGGAAGCATTTTTTCATCACTCCTTGACCCGATGACGTTTCCCACAAAGGTTAAGCAAAGGAGGCATAAAGGTTAGGAGATTTGACTATTCGCAGAGGCCCCTGACCTGGGAAAGCCTCTGGAATATGCTGTAGGCAGGATCTATAGACTACCCATGTGATTTTAGAGCATAGTGTTATTTCTCTTAAAATCACAGTCTTCTTTTTTTTCTAGTTGACAAGACAATTTTGTTTGGTCAGACGGTCAAAATTTCTGACCTGTCAGGGCATCTCTTCTCTGATGAGCTCCACCACAGGTGCTTGAATGCAGCACATCTTAATAGCCAAGATCTTGGGGAGGGAGGACTGTCGGGGGGTATTTAGTTTCAAAACAGTGCCTTTGCTCTCTCCTCAAAACTTTGCATTGTTGAAACCACCTTTTTGATTTGTGATCCTTTTTAAATAGCCTAATCATGCACTATTTGTCGAAGCCAAAGCTTCGGCGGCAGTCCGGCTGCCGTCGAAGCCGCCCTGCTGCGACCGAAGCTTCGGCGGCTCTGGCGGTGTACTCCGGGAGCTGAACTGCCGGTGAAGCTTTCCGGTGGCTCCGGCGGGTGTCCTTCGGGAGCTGAAAAGTCTGGCGGGGGGTAGCTCGGCGGCAGTCTGGCAGCTCAGCTCCGAGAGTACATCCATGTCTCCTCCTCCAGACTGCCGCCGATGCTTCGGCGTCAGTCTGGGCAGCTCCGGCGGGGGGAGCTCTGCGGCAGTCCGGCAGAGAAAGGGATTGTACTCCCGGAGCTGAGCTGCCGCCGAGTTCCCCCCACCGGAGCTGCTTGTCCGCTGGTCATCAAAATCGTAGCTATGCTCGGATTGGAGGGGAGTGGGGAAGTGGGAGGTAATATTCAACTGTGCCCCCTTCCTACGTAGGAGGGGGCGCCGAAACTGACTCGCTCGTTTGGTAACTGTAGGCGGGGTACTTTCAGAAATGCATATCTCACTCAAAAAATCATGTACAGACTTTTTTCAAAGTTTGTATGCGTGTGGGAGCACCAGAGACCCAAAACAACACCCCAAATCCCAGGGAAAGTGTTGTTTTCATAATATGTCCCCTTTAAATGATGTGCATGTTTACATTGCTTACTCCATTTAGACTTTTGAGCTTTTGTTCAAATCCCTTCACTTGATTTAAACCATTTAACGTTTCTTTGTCTTAATCTATTTGGCTTTATTTAAAAATATATTCAACCTCACTTTATACGACAGCACTCACCGCATTTTCTGCAGGAAATGCATTTTCTAGTTTGCGTTGTTATTGCATCCAATGTTTTCTTATTTCCTTCAACCCAGATGGCTCCATAGTGAGGCTATGTATGCGGTAGCACAGAAGAAATGGCTGTACATCTATGACTCCAGCGGAATCGAGCTTCATTGTATACGAAAATTCAATGATGTTCTTCGCATGCAATTTCTCCCGTACCACTTTTTGTTAGCCACCGCGGTAAGTTCACATAAGAAAATATAAAAACACAAAAAGACCATTGGGTCATTAATTCAGCATCTCTATACGTCAACCTCTTCACATTGAAATGAAAGTATTGTGGGTTGTTGTATTTTTTTTACATACGGTCCCCAGTCAGTTCAGTGAATTAAATCTCATGGACTACATTCAATCAATACTATATAGCTGACTCAAATAAGGCAACCCAGATTGGCTTTTCCTGCTTTCATCAAGCCGTCCATTGGTTTGTGTCTCTAGAGCGCAACAGGATTCCTGCAGTACTTGGACGTGTCCGTTGGAAAGGAGGTAGCGGCCGTCGGCACCAAAGCAGGCCGGCTGGACGTGATGTGCCAGAATCCTCAGAACGCGGTCATCCACCTGGGCCATTCTAACGGCACCGTCACCCTCTGGTCCCCCAATCAGAAGGAAGCGCTTGTCAAGATGCTCTGTCACCAGGGCGGTGTACGCTCCGTCGCTGTGGACAAGACTGGCACGTACGTAAAAATTAAAAGTGATCTCTGTAGGGCAAGATACTTGTTCCTTCATAAGCTTTCGGCCCAACTATATCAGACTGCAACCATACTGTGACATCTAGCCAACAATATTTAAATTTATAGTAAAACCTGGGATCATTTCATCAAAAGCAGACTCTTGATCCTAAGTGTAAAAGGTTAAGGGGACACGAAGACAACCTTTTTTTATAGATGCATATGCAAGCTAAATGGGCTTGGGCTAGTAAAACTACCCAGGCTTTAATTCAAAATACCAACCCTAATTTGTTTATCATTTGAGGCTTGTCTCAAGCTGACTTCAGCCTTGCACCAGTGTACATCTGGTTAGAGAATTCCAGCACTGCGTTTGTATTTTTCTTACTATGTGTGACTTCCATTGTTGGCCACTAGAGAGCAGCCTTCTCAGTTGTTTCCTGTGCCTCCCTTAGTTATATGGTGACGTCGGGCATGGACAAAAAGCTGAAGGTTTTTGACCTCCGGTCCTTCAAGCCCTTTCAGTCCTACTTCCTGCCTGCCGGGGCCTCCTCCCTGGCTCTGAGCCACAGGGGACTGCTGTCGGCCGCCACTGGAGACATTGTCCAGGTCACTTTTAACGTCTTCCATAATAGGTTTTTGTATGCATGTATTCAATTTTTTTTATTTCAAGATGTATTAATGTCATGTTTTAATGTCCTCACAGGTCTACAGAGACGTATGGAATACACCAGTGAAAAGGCCCTACATGGCACACAAAGTGCATGGAGCAGTGTGGGGCCTCCACTTCTGTCCCTATGAGGATGTCCTTGGGGTGGGCCATGGAGAGGGCTTCACCAGTATGCTGGTGCCAGGTCTGCAGTGAAGCCACAACACTACAACAGTCCCTGGTGTTCAAAATATTAGTTGTGGTTGGCTTCTTCATATATTGTTTGTGGTAGAAACCTTCTGTTGCAGAATTAAGTGAACCAGATTGCTACTTTACTTGGACTGTGGTGAAACTATGGGGAAATTTGAGTTCCTGATAAACAGGGAACTGGTGTCCTGTTTGAGGCTGGTTCAACATAGGTTGAACCAGCCGTTTTGGTGACGGTCTATGTGCCCTGTTAATTGACTGCACCTCAGGTTAGCCGCCTCACCTAGCATCAGAGTCCAATCAACCGGACTCAGGCCATGTGAGTCTGCTTAAACCAGCCGTCAACCACACCCTCCACACACAGATTATGTATCTAATGTAGAGCAGGTGATGACGCCCAATAGGTTAGGCATGCAACCTGGAATCGATTGCGTTTCTGAGAGCGCTTTGCTTCTTAAAATTAATAATTGAAGAGGCATTTAGAGGGGAGCTGGAAGCACAAGAACGATAAAAATGCAAAGTCAAATTCTGTTTCTAACAACATTTCCCACGTCGGTTAAAGGTTTTTGTTATCAACCACAGTCACCACCTTATCAACTATGCTGCCTCTGTCAACAATAACTAACAATAAGGACACGTGCCTCTGTTTAGGTGCTGGTGAGCCTAACTTTGATGGGCTGGACTCAAACCCATACCGAAGTGCCAAACAACGGCAAGAATGGGAGGTTAAGGCCCTGTTGGAGAAGATACAGCCAGAGCTGATATCCCTCGATCCAGGCAAGCTGAGCCAAGTGGACTACGCCACGTTCAAGCAGAAGCATCAAGACAAAGTCAAAGCCCTGGTCAGTAACTCGCTGTATGCAGTGTTGAGGAGTGACGGAACACATGTACCGGCGTTACGTATTCAGAATACAAATTATTACTAACTGTATTCCGTTACAATTTAAATTGTTGGTATTTAGAATACAGTTACACTGTTGAAATCAATGGATTACATGACGATACTTCTGTTTCACAAGTTTATTCGTGCTTTCACACCAACAGCATTTAGTGCGCACTAAACAAGTTTGGTCCCTTGTTTCGGTACATTTGCATTGGTGTGAATGCAACCACCTCACTTCGATGCGAACCAAATCAGCCGACCGAGACCTTCCTGAACAGCTGGTCTCAGTTCGCTTTCAAACAAACCCTGGTACGGTTCGCTTCAGATGTGAAAGCGAACGCACCTCCTCCGATCCACTTCTACAAAGCATACGCCCCTTTGGACGTAACAGGCACCCGCTCAGCCGCGCGCATTATGGGAGTTATTGTCTGATCAGCAGCAACTCGATGACTAGCAGCACATTGTCGGACCGACGGGTGAAAATGAGTCGTGGCTCAACATGGAGTCAAGAGGAGACAGAATGTCTATTGGATATTTGGACAGACACCCACATAAAACGTATGCTGGAAAACACACATAAAAATGCTGATGCATTTAACACATTCAGCACCAGGATGAGGGAGAAGGAGTTTGACCGGTCCACAACTATATGAAACGAATCAATATCACAACGACTGCAGCCCGCTGGATATCCATGATTATTTACTTTCACAGACGTACACAAATAGTTTAGTCTTTTTTCCTTTACAGCAAATTATATAATATAGTGCACTTTCAGGGAGACTTCAGCCAGTTTGAAAAGAAGAACACACCAGAATAGATCTGTTTAGTAAACAGGATTTGATTCCGCATTCCTAAACTTATAAAATTCAATTTAATGAGGAAGTCATCCAAGTATTCAGAATATGATACGGAATACGTTACAAATACATGTTTGGGCATGTATTCTGTAACTGAATACAATTTAAAAGTATCCTTCCCAACACTGTATGTATGTGTGAAATAATTTATGTGTTAGCGAGAAATAATTTGTGTGTTCTACACTCTTATACCATACCTAGGGCTATGACCCACTTGCCAGAGATAAGTTCAAGCCCCGCATGAGGAAGAAGGGCAGAAGTTCCACTGGAGGGGTTATAAGGCGCAAGAATCAAGTGGCTCACGAAGACAAGAGAGTAAGTAGTTCACAATGCTGTTCAGATGCTGTTCATCCATCTGTACATTCTCAACTGCTTGCTGAATATTCATATTTATTTATGTCCCGCGTCTACACAGGAGATCATCATTACAACTTTGAAGGAAAAGGCAGAGTCTGCAAAGGAAAGGAAGAAAAACAACAATGGGCAAACATCTGCTGTGCAGAGATCCGCTCTGGACCGATTCAAGAAACGGGAAGCCCCATGAGATCCAGCGGATGGAGTGACCTTATGACGAAGCCACACAGCCTTCGTTTCCACGAAGGCTGTGTTCTCGTTCGCATTCTTGTCCTCCCACTCGAGCCTGTACAATTTTTCGCTTGTTCTCGCAAGGACAGTTCATCATTTCCGCTCATGTAGACATGGTTCTTATAGGTGCAAAAGTTCCAACTATTCAACTAGGTCTCCTGTCTAACCCAAAGCCACTTTATTGATTCCACAAACCATTTAGTTATTTTCTGTCTTGCTTCAGAAATGTATGTATCCACATGGCTTGAAGGGGAAATTTGCACACTCAGCTGCTGCCATTTAGTCAAGATGATTGCCAGATGAGTTGTTTGTACTGCATCACTTTTTTTTTGTATTTTTGAGAACATTGTGATTGTGATGCAGATAATTAAAAGATTCTTATGAAGCAAGGACTTCTTGTTTAGTCAGATCGAAGTTATTCAGCAAACCATCCGACCGTTCCATCAACAAATAGACATTCACATCTTGTTTTGAAGAATACTCAAAATTACTGAAGTACAGCGAAAGAGAACATGTTTATTGAGGGCCTTTAATTCCGGTGGGTTTTTAGTGACTTTGTTATTCTGCAATGCCAAAACGGAAGAACACGATCAGTCTGGAAATAATATTAAATACAGACACGTTTTTCAGGTTCATCAAGAGATTGAACTAGTCCGGCAGAAAAGCCTTAACCATTTCTCCTCCAAATAAACACCTTGTTGTCACCTTGTCCTCATTGACTAGGACTTTCCGTGTTACATAGGCCTAATATGAGAAACTTGCCTACCATGTAGGCAAGTTTTATGACACCGTCACCACCCATTTTTATTTTGGCATTCAAATAATAAGTAATAAGGGAAATAATTGCAATTGCGTCGATGCCCTGCCTTCTAGATGTGACTAAATATGAAGTTATATTGAGTGGGGCTTGCTGTGTCTGCATGCATTTGTGATAATAGGTAAGACTTTTATCTCCTTATCCGTGTTTTAAGCAGTTAAAAGATACTACTGAACCTGTGAAGTAGCACACGTTTTGAAGCTATGAGCTCTTTACATTGCATTGATCACAGAACGGCTCACTTTCCCCTACTTCTGTCTGCATGTTGTCAGGCCTACTGTTTCGAAATGTATGGTAGGCTACGGAGTTTGAGGCTACACTGATCAGTGCCAACAAGCTTGTGTCTAAAACTACACTACTTTGTTATGCCAACTATGTAATAGGCTTAATTTATTTTTAAGTTATAAAAAATAAAGTTAGATTTTCTTAGTGCAGTAAGTAGACTTACTTTATTTTGGCAGCCAAACATTTGGTTGTGCTATTCACAGTAGGCCTACGCGAGATAAAGCCCTGCATCCAACATGTATTCTACGCGATTCTTTCCCAAGTCACAAGTTCACAGCCCCTGCTCGATGCCCAAAGCGTTTCCAATCAGGGCCCGGAGTTTGCAAACCCCCAGAGAGGCGCGCACACTTATCCAAGAGCAGGGGTTTGGCGAATGGACGTCCGCCCAGTAACCCAGCATCTCCCTCGGTGCGATGTGGTGGACGGACACCATGGTCTGGTAACAGCACCGGCCGTAGGGGACTGCCGGTCCGCCCGAGAAGAGAGGACAATGGGAGGGCAGCACCCCGGCGGTACGGGCACACAGCCCCACGAACACGTCCTCGGGGGGCAGAGGCGTGGACAGGGGGGAGGCGGCGGCTGCCAGGGACACTTTGAGGAGCGCGGAGCGGGATAGTACGTATGCCGTTCCGCTGCAGTAGTCTGGAAAGACGGGGGGAGGGTAGGCTCCGGCGGGGAGGTAGTGCTTGCTGTCGGGGTCCCGGTCCGGAGCCACATGGAGATGCACCCGGCCTAGGTAGAGGTCTCCTTGTTCGTACGGATTGCGACTCCTGTTAAGGTAGTGAAGAAGTGCGCTCGGATTGAACAACACGTCGTCATCCACTTTGGCCATGAAGTGAGCCTGGGGGCAGAACCGGCGTGCCCATCCCAGCATCGACAGGGTCTTCAGGGTGAGGTTGGAATACGTGTCCTCGAAGCGCCCCTGGATCAGGTCTCCTCTTAGCCGTGCCTCCTCCACCAACAGCTTAGCCAGTCCCCGGTCCAGAACCACACCCACAATAAACAGGGTCATCACCCGGAGCCCTCTCACCTCGACCTCCCCACCCCAGGTGTCCCTGATGGCCTGGCGGGCTTGCTGATTCCTGGGCGCAGAGGCCACTATGGTTATAAGGTATGGTTTGGCACGTTGGCAGACGAGGGGACTCGGCATGAGCAAGAACTCCTCTGGTCTGGTCGGGGGGACGCTCTTGGGCGGGATAATCCTGCCCTGCGATGCCTCCACCAATGTGTCCATGTTCATGGAGGTGACCCATGACTCGATGGAATCGACGAAGAGCAGAGCGACGAGGGCGCACACCACTAGCGCCAAACAGATGAAAGGCCAAATCCCAAACCTGCTCCATCGTTTCCCAAATCGCGTGAACCTGAACATCCAAAGCCCCCGTCCGACCATGACTGCCCGGCGAACTCCACGATCCGTGGCAGGGCTCCAGAGAAGGCGCTGTGGACGGAGCTCAGCCTCTCCCTCGGTCCGGTGTGTGCAAATACAACGCTAATGTTTAATCGTCCCCTGCGTGTCTCTGCATTGCAGCGTTTGGTTACCCTTTAAAGAGAAGACGACGGTGGTGGTGGTAGATACGTAGAGGAGATCGGGCGCACTGCTGCGTCTGCTGCTGCTGCATCACTGTGCAGTCGTGCAATAAAACAATGCAATAAACAGTCGGAAAAATGGATGTGGCCGCCCCAAGCTATTTCCCATTAGTTTCACTCTGGCATTGGAATAGGCTGAATATTGACAAAAGAACCGACTATGCTGATAGAAATAGAGCAATGGATTATTTATTTATTTATTTAGGTCAAAAGCGGTAGCCTAGCAGAGTTCATCGGTCACACTCGCAGCCTACAAGATGGCCTATGTGACGGGAAATGAGCGAATACATTTGTTCATGCCGTTGGTTTATGAGATGTTGATCTATAACCCTGTTCATCTCGTTTCCATGCGCATTCACCCCTTGACAGAGTGCCCAAGACGGGATGCCCCTGAGCGCTATGGGCGGGATATTCTGGGTTTAATGCGCTCCATCTGTCTTTCATCTATTGTGGATGGGTCTGGGTCTGGAACATCTCTGTATCAAGCTGAAGCTGCAACAAAGTGAGACACAGCGACAGCACTAGCGGTTCCGAGGTGATCATTTGTGTGCAAATGATCATACACAGACGTATAATGATGCATCAATGTTCATTGGAATCAAGAAATATTTTTTCATAATAAAAAATATACTTTTATTTCATTAAAGTTGCAATCAATCAAATGTAATTATAACCAATTCAGTGTCATTGGCATCCAATGTTCTTTACTGAGGGGTGTTCCACATGTCTGCAATGGTAAATTATACTTTATTCTAACCTGTATAAAACAGATGGATTAACATTACCATTAACCTTATTAATGGGAAAAAGGACCCTATTCTAAAAATCCCCAGCCAAAGAACCACTGACGTTGATTAATATGGTGTCATGGTCCCCCAAACTGACCCCCCCCCCCCCCCCCAACTGCAGGCCACATGTAGACATGAATGAGGAATTCTGCAAGGCCACAACAGGCCACAGGCAACACAGTCTTACATAAATTCCAGATTAATTGAGACTGAGCTATAAAACATAAAACAAATATTCATTAATAGTTAGCCACTTAAATGAGATAAAGCATGGTGATTGAACCATTCTGCAAGGCACTGTATGCATGTTCTATTCTTATTATTGGCTGAGAGACCTAAAGGTCAGATCCTACAATGGGCCCTTCGGTGGTCTTGTTGGGAGCGTTTTCAATTGGGGCTGAACATTGGGGTTCCCATTCTAGCTGGTTGACATGGATCCTTTGAGGTAGGTCTGTTGTCAGGACTGCAGTCCAGGTGACCTGAAGGCCTCAGCAGGCAGCCTGTATCGAGCGTCCCGACCCTCTGGGTTGATTGATTCAACGGACCGGGTCACCAGGCAGCAATGGCTGTGGGTCGATCTGAGGGCAAAATAAGGGAGAGAGACTCCCTATCCCCAAAAAGGCCAATCAACATCTTAATAAGGCCACAGCTGGTCAAAGAGCACGACTGAATAATGGGTTGGCAGCAAGAGGGGAGAGAAAGGAAGGTCCCTGTTAGGGGGTTGTTGGTTTCTTTCACATGTTTCAGCAATTGCTTTTTTACATTTGTTCTATATTTATCATCCTTGTTGTTGGTATACTTGTAATGTTGCTATTCGTTTTGCTCGCGTGTCTGTTAACTGGCAGCGCACAGGAAGAATGAGACCGAAAATTGTGCCATGCATCATATAAACCTGTGGTTGTCACATCATTTCCTGCAATTTAATAAAGTTAAGACAGAGGTCTTAATTATCGGAGCAACGGTCCAGAGAGAGTCCAAGCCCCTAGCAATAAACTTTGGCATGCTTCTAGAACCTGATTTGAATTTTTAATCTCACATCAGTAATGTCAGGGTTAGGGTTAGCCTAAACAGCCTTCTACCACCATAAAAAGGTGCAACCATTTCTCTCCCAGGCAGATACAGAGACTTAGGCATGCTTTTATTATTAGCAGGCTTGATTACTGTTATGCTGTCCTATCTGGTCTACATAATAAAGCTATAAATAAGGCACAGATCATTCAGAATGCAGCAGCACGTCACCGTACTGACCAAGACCAGAAGGAGAGCGTAACATCTCACCTGTCCTTTCCAAGTCCCTTCACTGGTTGCCTATTCGTTTTAGAATTATTTTGAACACCCTTATTGGTGTTCAAAATACTCGGATAGCATGGGTTAGCACCTGATAACTTGTCAGACATGCTTCTGATGTATGCTACATCTAGATCACTCAGGTCCTCTGGCGCTGGCATTTTAGTTGTTCCCCAGGTGAGTTCCCCGGAGTCCGTACCGGCCATGCGCTGATAAGCCCCTTCAGGTCGAAGCAAGACACCTCCGTTTCGCGTCAGTGTCCGATTCGCCCTGTCTGGGCTTATTTTCCCGATAATGACCGGCGTTCTATTATCCCTTAACATCAATATTACTCTGTATATGGAAGGGAAAATAGCTTTATTTGTAATTACAATATTTTGCATATATATTTTTTGTAATAATTGCAAAAGTGTCATGCATAATACGATTTTGAGCACTTCAAACCAACCTAACATGTTGTGTCCCATAGTTTGCAAATGATGGGGCTGAGTTATTTTTTTTTTAACCCAGAAGTCTTTTACTTCTGAGTGTGAAAATCACAAGTTGTCTTTTTTAAAAAGCAGTTGATTACTGTTGAAGCCATGAATTGTAAGGTTTGCAGTATGCCTCTATACTGAGTGAAGGCTAATGCCGCTTTTCCACCGACAGTACCAGCTCAACTCGCCTCGACTCTGCCCGCCTTTTTTTGCGTTTCTATTGCTAAATCTGGTACCTGGTACCTAGTACCTTTTTAGTCTCACTTCCGTCGAGGTCCCATGTGAGCTGAACTGGTACTTTTGTGTGACGTAGACAGGCTGCTGGCCACTGATTGGCCAGAGTGACACCACTGGATGAGCGCGACGTCCGAGCCTGACACCTGACACACAAGCAGGGGCGTAGGAATGAGTTTAACATTTGGGGGGACACATATCGGAAACCTGACAGATCCGTTAAAGGTTTGAACAGAAATATGTCATAAATTAACTACACTGAAAAACAACATATTTTATTCTACTAAAAAGATACATTTGTAAATGTAAAGTGTAACCTTGTAGACAATTGGGCCCTGTTTATTATTATTATTTATTATCATTTACTATCATTATTTTATTTCCATATAATATATACTTATTTCTCGATTTCCCCTTTCTGTTCCATTCCCTGCATTCACATATCGTTTACCTGTTGGTTAATTAAGCTGTCCATTAGTGATTGAGTATACTGGAGTCTAATTGGCTGTATCTAAGGATGCAGACCTACGATTGGGTAGAGGGAAGTAAGCCCCGCCTTTTCACGTAGCTGTCGTCGATTCGCAGCCACAAACGAGCAGACGAGAGACAAGCAGAGAAAACTAGTAGAAGTCGTAAAACTAGTATAACTGTAGAAACTGTGTTTATAAAATTATATAAAGCAGTGGAAGTTGAAGGAAACGGAACCAAAGTGAGACCGAATTGATGAGCGTCGGGACTTTTATTATTTTCGGCGGAGTCTTGGTGAGTTCACAGCGCTAATGCTAACGCTAATCGCTAACCATGCCATGTCTTAACACGAGGCACTGTAGGAAGCATGTGAACCTGACTGTTGTGTATTTTACTTTTGTGGTGTTTTTTATGTTTATCATTTGAGCATGTATGTTCTGTATGCACTTAATTTAATGTTCAGGTGTAGCCTGTAATATGTGTTTATGTTAACAAATGGTTAAGAAGTGAAGTAATGAATAACTAAATATATAACTCATATTTAGTCAAACGATTACATTTAGAATACATTTAATATGGAAAAAAGCTGTGCAGTTAAAGAAGATAATTAATTCATATTACTATGTTTTGATATCTATAATGGCCATGAGAGTAATAGCCTGTTCTCATATAGGCTAGGTTTTTTGGAATCCCTTGAAACCGCTTAGAGATTGGATCGAATTCCCCTTGACGAAGGGGTGGCGAGCTAGTGACGAAAACACCTCCTTATCCCAAGGAGTGGATCGGATGACCTGTATGAGAAGCATCACCTCCCATCAGGTGAACACGTTCTGAAGCGCACACGTGACCATTGACTAACTTTTTGACTTACGACCTGACATTTTGACTTGAAGTACATTGAACCAAAGAACACTTGCAAGGATTTTATTTTGTTTTATTTTATTTTTCCTTATGGACATTCCGCAGCCATTTATTGATGTTTAAAAGAAATTGTTTTGAATTGTTCTAATGTTACCGGATATTGATTATTATTGAAAATTGAATATTACTGATTGCACTTCAATCTATTTTTTTATTTTTCTAAAAGCAAATACAATTCATCTAAACGTAATCAGTGGCTCCAGTTGATCATTGTGTGTGTGCTTTTATTCTTCCCTCCGTACGAACCTGGTAACTAGCCCACATCTGAATATATTCTATTGCCCATTGGGGTTACAAAAGGAAAACACATTTTGAATGGCAGTAATGAACTGATAAATATCAAATCAATTCTTTAATTGCATGCTCAATCATCCAGTTTTTTAGAATAAGAAGCGGTGACAAGACGCTGTGTTGCGCTTTCAAAATAAAATAAAATATTTTTCTCCCCCGGTATAATGTTTAGGTGGGACAGATGCACCTGTCTCCAATATTGGAGGGGACATGTCCCTTCCGTCCCCCCCCCCCCCCCGGTTCCTACGCCCTTGCACACAAGGGCGTAGGTTTATAGTTTATAGCAGTGTTTATATCATATCACCACAAGATGAGCAACTTGATGAGCAATAAGCAAAGTTTTATAGGCGACCCACAACGTAAGATGTCACATTCACGATAATGAACTACGAGGGCACTAAAAAACGTTTTTTATTTATTTAAATGGCACTCTGGGTTAGATGTTGGGCTGACAACCTGCCTGTAGTTTTGGTTTGGATTGTGGAGGTTCAATATGGACCATTCTTCCTAGACGGATATGCCCCGAGTACACACACAGCCTAAGAATTTGCAGGGTGCTTTTATCATGGTTGTGAACATTGTTAAACGGTTCATTTAAACCCTGTCATAAAGATCAGCTATTGTGATAGTGGAAGCAGTTTCTTATCAAAGTTTCTGCCCTCAATTGAGTGTGAGTGGTGTAGACAGAAAATGGCAGATTTTGAGTTGCAAACATTCTTGTCGACTCTGAAGCTACAGAGCAGGATGAATCCTTGTGATTCTCTCTATGGGGGTCGCACCAATGCCATCAAAATGTACCACAAGACCGAGCCTGGTGAGAAAATACGCTACTATGACTTCAACTCCTGTAGGGCACCCTGAAATCATTTTTTGAAATTTCCAGTCTGTGGACGAGTATTTTGGTATTGTCAAATGTACCGTACTGTCCCCCAGAGGTCTATACCATCCTGTTCTCCCATACAGATGTAATTGTTCCCCCAGATGCATGTCATCACAGCAACGATGACAGGGCTCTGACTGCTACATGGGTGTCTTTCGAGCTGCAGAGAGATGTTGAAAAGGGGTATCAGATAACCCAAATGCATGAGGTGTGGCATTACCCAAGACGGTCAGATGATTTGTTTAAGGTGTATGTCAAAACATTTCTGAAGCGTATAAGCAGGAGGCGTCAGGATACCCCAGCACAGTGGATACTGCAGAGAAACAGTGGGTGTATGTACAAAACTACTTGGCTAAGGAAGGTATCCAGCTGGATCACGACAACATGCATGCTGACAAAGCCATGCGCAGTTGCAACAAGCTGATTGTAGTCTGTGGGCAGGGACGTCCTTAGGGGGGGGTAAATTAGGATGATTCCAGGGGCGCAGCACTGACGGGGGCGCCCCAGAGGACACTGGTATTATTACAACTATATGCAAGTAGATTTGGGCGAAATATTGATTCATATTTCTTTTAATTTTATTTTTCGGATTAAATCATCAAATTAAATGAACATGTGGTTTGTTTCTCCATTTTTACAAAATCATTAGAAAGTCTTCACCCTATTATCACCCCTCTAATTTGTCATTATTTGGTACAGCCCAAGTCTCACGCTACTGCAGAGCAAAGTAGCCAGGCAGATCGTGGTGAAGCAAGTGCGGGGGGGGGGGGGGGGGGGGGGCAGAATTCCTAGGGACATCCCTGTCTGTGGGGACGCTTTAGGCCCTTACCTGGGGAACCTGATGGGTGAGATAAACGATGGAGAACTATTTGGCACTGAACAGGAGGAATCACTGAATATGACACAGGTCCTAAAAGTTATGCGTACCACACGCTTCAACACAAGGCCGTCGTCAAATAGAAAGGGGTAACTTTAAATGCAGAAAATACTAAAGTTGTCAACCAACTGATGCTTACGTCTTAATAGATGATGGTTTTGTCACACGTCAGCCTCTGCACAGAGAGATCACCGGCGCAATAGACACCATCCAGCAGGTTAAGAACAGGCTAATACTTAAAAACGCCACTGTAGTTAAACGTCTTTTTGTGGTTTACAACAAGCGTAGGGTCTTTACTGATTACAAAACACTTCCTTATGGCTATTAGCCTAAAGACTTTTTTTTGTTTGTTTTTTGTATTAATAAAGAATTTCAGGGGCTAAAGTATATAATGTTGTTGTCATAAATGTTTTTATCATCAGCCTCTTTTGTAATTATGATTTCTTTCATGTAACTGTATTTTATGGGTTCATTTTGTGCTAATAAAGAATCTCATATGTTGAATGTTAAATGTTTTTTATCACAAAGGATCCGCTCATCAGAGCGATAAGAAAGAGACTGTTGATAAAAATCCCCTAATTTGTATGGTAAGATGGCGACTAGTCAGAAGTTGGGTGATAAAGAGATGTTTGACCCCAGGCTACAAAGCATGGTAATATCAGGACCATCAAACAGCGGCAAAACCTACTTTGTCAAAACAGTCATTGAAAATGTTGATCGTCTATTCAATCTTACCAACCAATACTAGAAATCGACTCATTATTGATGGCTTGATGAATGATGCATTCAATAATATAGAGGTTCAGTATGTTTTTACAAAATATGTACACCATTGTAACCTCAGTTGTATGTATTTGGTGCAGAATTTATTTATGCAAGTTAAAATAAGCAGAAAAATAAGCTTAAATACAAATTACATGGTTTTGTTTTAGAACCCTTGGGACAAATATCAGATTTTGTTGATCACCAGACAGATGATCCCGTGTAGGAAGAAGTATTTTCTAGAGTCCTTTAACGATGCTACTAGTATGCCGTATGGATATATGCTTGTCGACTTTAAAGCCAGAACCCCTGACAATATGAGACTTAGTACAGCATTTTTTTCAGACCGACAATTTGTCTACACCCAGAGAGCAAAGTGAATAGTTAAGAGTTAATGCCGTCACGTATAAGCAGAAATCGAGATCGCCTACAGCTGTTAAATAAAGCACCATCTGCCCTGTGTAAAGTTATTCTCCAAACAGCCAACGATGACTTTATCAACTCCCTGTGTGAGATAGCATTGAACATTTTACAAAGCAAGATACCGTTGACCCCATGGGCGTCAGTTTGGTTTGAAATGTGCTTGGGACAGAGACACATTCGGAAGTGCATTTTCAGAAGTGCTGGGTACAATGAGGATGTACTCTTTTTTTTTTCTCTCTTTAGTGCCGGTAATGAAAGGTTTAGAAAGACAGCATGCCCATGTAGCTAATTACTAAGGAATAAAATGTATACAAAATCTGTCTGGCACGTTTTATGAAGAAAATGTTTCCAAAAAGCATCGGACATATGACCCACTATGTTCTGCTCCATGTATCCAATGTTGACAACGTGACATGACATGGCTAAGCTACCAACATAAACAAGAGGAGCTAGGAAAGGAAATTAACTGCGTGTTTAAGTTCAAAAGGGGCAAACGTGTGAATACACACAGCACTACAAAAGTCGTCAAGATTGAAAAAGAAAAAAATATTTGTTGCACAGCTGAACGCTGTATCACATCATGAGCTGGCTGTTCTCAATACGCAACACGCATTCTATCCAATCTAGCCTACATCAGGCATTCTGACCAAAACTCATGCACTCCCCCCCACAATTATTCCAGAATTCAACCAAAGCAAGAATGACCAAAAGTCACTTTGTGTCAACAAGAGACTAACTCCACCGACTATCAATTGGAAAAACCTATTATTACACTTAAGTAATAACAAAGCAATATTATTGTTATTACTTAAGTGCAAAAAACACAAAAGACCTCGCCACAGCACCAGCAAATCTTAAGCAATAAATTTTGAGTTTTACCTTTATTTATGTGGCAGTGGTCTGCAGATGCATCCCGTGGTGTAGCCTAGCACATCCATTTAGTTCAGGGGTCTCAAACTCAACTTACCTGGGGGCCGCCGGAGGTAGAGTCTGGGTCAGGCTGGGTCAGGCATCAAATATTACACAGAAAAAAGGAGCACAACTGACCCAATCTAAGTTAATGATCGGGCTATAATAAGATCACGTTGGCTATGTAATCGCTGACGACAGGGGACATTTCATAGTGGTTGGGGGAAACCGGGACATTTTAGCGTCCTTTGGCTTTTGTCGGGACTCAGGACACGCAACTCAAAATTCGGACTGTCCCGGCAAAACCGGGACATCTGGTCACCCTATCACAAGTGATAAAAAAGCGTGGCAAGCCGCTCAGCAAAAATGTGCGTTTGACAACAACGCGCGGGCCACACTAACACTAAACTTTGATGTCAAGTAGGGGGCCACAAAGTATCATCCCGCGGGCCTCAATTGGCCCCCGGGCCGCGAGTTTGATTTAATTCAACAGGTTATCGTTCAGATACTGTCCATAGTACTAGCAACCTGCTCTGGTGCTTTTTACCTATGTATTCAGGCTAAAATGACTTGATTGTCTGATACTTGCCAAAACGAAAAAATAACTTCACACAGTGTGTCTTTTTCCAATGTATTTGTTATCATTTGTAGCGTTGATCAGCAGAGAAATAGTTTGCCTAAGTCGCTTAGCAACCGAATACGCTGGGGTTGATAAGTTACCGGACTGCGGAGTGATACAGATGACGTGAATCAGAGGCAAAAAAATCCACTTTCCTTGAAAGCGGTCAAATATGCTGGACGTGAGCATTCCACTGCATTGAGAAGAGCCGTGTTATAAACAAAAATAATAGTTATAGTTTAATTGATGTGCTGTAATAACATTGCAATACTGTCATAGAAGCTCACAGTTATTAGAAAGGAAGTCCTCTGTCCTGTTTTAATATTACCAACGGTTACCACAGCTTCCGAAGGTGGAAAGCCTTGCCAGCTGCACGGGTATTGAGCTACAATCATCCTACTTCATAGGGTTGCTTGGTATGTAAATTAGGGATGGGCATGATTAATCGACTAATTGACGGTTAAGAATTGCGTTGATGACGTACATTTTTCATTGATTAAACTAATGCAGGTTCTGTTGCATAGTGTGAGACTTTGAATCCAATGAATTTCGCTGTGTGGCAGCAGTTAAACATTTTACCAAACGGGTTCAATATAAAAAAATAAAATAAAAAACGCCACAGGCCTACTCGGTCACCTGCAAGTCTGTGTATTTCAAAATTAACTGCGACGGATCCGTCAGCCAATCAGATTATCGTCTGGCTCTGTCGGCAAACACCAGTCCCCCATCCGTCAGACACGCCTTCTGTCGTCTGTTGACGGACGGATGCAGTGGGCAAGCTGCATAATCATGAAGCGGATGAGGCCACGGCGAAGTGTGGTGTGGGACCATTTTGATTTATACAATGACTTAGATCACTGCCAACACTGCGAAGCTGTGTTTAAGTACAACACGGCCACGACTCAAATGATGTACCACTTGAAAAATGCGCATCCGACCCTGCTTAGTGGTGGTGTATCGTGCTCTCAGTCTCAACCTAGCATCGACTTGATGATATCACGGACACGGAGGAGCTGCAATGCACAACGAGCAGAGACAATTACCCAAGGGATCTGCAAGTTCTTTGAGATGGATATGCTGCCCTTAAGTATCGTTGAGGGCGAAGGTTTTCGAAAATTTATAAACTTATTGGAACCCGGCAGCATATCACATTCCATCATGACGTACCATCACCAGACTGATAGAAACTCACTACGAAGAACGGATGCAAGAGCTGTTGGATGCAAGAATTTAGCACAACTGAAAGAGTTGCTCTAACCACAGACTGCTGGACCGCTTTAACAGCGGAGAGCTACTACTACATCACATTCATCTGCCACTACATCGATGACTGGCAAATGAACTCAGTGGTCCTGCTCACAGAAAGCCTGCCAGGCCGGCATACAGCTGACAACCTCGCTGAGAAAATGAATGAAGCTGTAGAGCAATGGGGACTTGAAGACCGAGTTATTGCATGCGTTCGTGACAACGCGGCCAATATTGTTGCCGCCAACAGTCCCACCAGAGTGAACTGGATTTCCGATGCCTGCTTTGCACACACACTCCAGTTGGCCATAAATGACGGATTTGCCATGTACCTATATCGGGTAATGTATCTACCCTGGTTAAAAATGATGTACGCCTCTTACTGATGTCCACAACCACTTCATTCTCACTCCAAAGTTACGGAACACCGTGAAAATTGTAGCAAAATAAAACACATTTCACATACATTATTTTCACAGATTGGTTTCTAATACATGGGTACATAAGTCTCAATATTGAGAATAATTACCGTATAAGCCTGCTTAGCCAGTAGTAGACAGTCCTCTCTCTCTCTCCCTCTCTCACTGACTATTTCCAGTTCATGTCTAACTTTGACCAGGAAGTGACTTCTCCATCCATTTTGTTTTAGACATTTCAATTTTAACAGCAGAACCATGAACTAGACTGCATTTAGTTTTCATCATAATAAAATAACAGAAATCAAATAAAAATTGTACTCTTACCTCCGGTGTTGTCATAGTAACACATTGTCATATTTCGAGCGGCAGCTACACTCCCACCAAATTACCTTCAATAACACAAATGGAGATGTGAAATACATTTACACTCTTCATTAATGGTAATTTCCAAGCTCTGGTCTGTTATTTCCTATAACATTCTGACATTTGAAAATGAACCATGTGACCATAATCACTATTTTCCACAACAAACAATTCAACAACACAGATAATCAATATAATTCACCTCCCAACACATACGAATACTCATTTGAAAATGAACCACAGTATTACGACTACCTTTAACTTAGAAGGGATACATCTAATCAATATCTGACCTTTCTTCCCTTATTCGCTACTCTTCACTAGAACCACTAACTTCTGAGTCGGTCTTTGAACGATGGATGGTTGATTGAGACGTTTACCCTTTTTTCCTAACTTCCGTTCTCCAACTTGCACTTGTCACTTTCCGTACCAGTCCATCCGTTGTTCCTCTGGCGGTGCACGCAGCCTCCTGCACCTTACACACTGCCTGATGTGTTGGGCTACTGCTTTACTTCCACCAACTATCCAGTAACCATTGGCTCTTAATCCATTGAGAGTTTGTCCTCTGCCTTGGTGTTGTATTTTGTCATGATGATGAGCAATGATGAGCTTTGTGACAGAGCCATCTTTAGGCAGGATTACTGGGTGTTTCAACTCCAGAGGCGCAGATGCCTTCCTCAGTTCGATGTTTAAAGGTTCTGTGGTCTTGATTCTCTTAGCCAACCGTTGGATACGAGCATAACATTGCGATGGTCTATCTTGAGAACCGTGACAGGTGTCCCTGGATGTTAAATTGCCCCGCAGCCTCAGTTTTTAGCCCCTGTGTAACCCTTACCTCTGGATCTCCCACCAGTAGATCTGATGTAACCTGATTTGTGGCTATCTCTCTTTCCCATAAAAACTTAGGACCAGAGAGCCAATTTGAATTGATGAGGTCGGCCACCTTGAGGCCTCTAGAGGCGTGGTCAGCGGGATTCTCTTCTGTGTCGACGTAGTGACATTGTCTTGTGTCAGTGGTTTCTCGAATTCTCTGGACGCGGTTTGCGACAAAAACATGAAACCTTCGCGCTTCATAGTTGATGTAGCCGAGAACCACTTGAGAATCAGTCCAATAATATTCTTCATCCATCTTGAGCTCTAGCTCCTCCCTCAACATGTTGCTCACTGCTGCTGAGGTTACTGCAGCAGTTAGCTCCAACCTCGGTATGGTGACTATTTTGGTTGGCGCGACTTTCTCTTTGCCCATGACCAAGGAGCAATGCACTTTATCTTTGCTCAACAGCCTGATGTAAGAGCACTGGCCATACCCTTGACTGCTCGCATCAGAAAAATGATGCAGTTCAGCTCTCTGGACCTCACCAAAGCCGTCAGGTGTGAAGCATCTTGGTATCTTGATCCTCTCTAGGTTTTCCAAATCCTTCATCCAAGTCGCCCACCTTACTTTCAAAGCCCTGGGCAGTGATTCGTCCCACCCCATACCTCTCTGACACATCTCCTGCAGCACTCTTTTACCCTCAAGGATGAATGGCGCTAAAAACGTTGTATAGAGAGGCCAAGATTGAAAGAATCCCTCGTCGTGTTGCTGGCTTCTCATCGAGTGTCACCTTAAAGGAGAAGCTGTCGCTTTCAATGTTCCATCTTACACCAAGCACTCTTTGCACTGGTAATTCATCATGGTTGAGATCGACATTTTTCACCTCTACAGCACGTTCTTCAATGTTGATGGAGTCCAGTACCTCTCGGTTATTGGAAAGGAATTTGTGAAGGTGCAACCCTCCCTTGGCACACAGAGCTTGAGCTTCCTTTACTAACTAAATTGCCTCACCAACTGATTTCAGGCTTATGAGGCCATCATCAACGTAGAAATGCTTCCTGATGAAGCTAGCTCCAGAGGGGCATTCTTTCTCATTTTGACTGGCGAGGTGTTTCATTCTATAGTTGGCGCAGCCAGGGGAAGACGATGCTCGAAACAGGTGCAACTTCATGCGGTGCTCTGAGGGTTCTGAGTTTGTGTCCCCATTTTCCCACCAGAGAAACTGCAAATAGTCTCTGTCTTCTTCGCTGACATGAAACCTGTGGAACATTTCTTCCATATCGCACATGACTGCAATGGGATGTTTACGGAAGCGACACAGTACAGCTGTGAGACATTTGTAAGGTCGGGTCCTGTTAGCAGATGATCATTTAATGAGGTGCCTTCTTACTTTGCAGAGCAGTCAAAAACCACCCGAATCTTGTCTGGTTTCCTGGGGTGGTAAACTCCTTGATGTGGGATGTACCAGACTTTCCCAGGCTCTGGTTGGATGTCTACTTTCTCTGCATCACCATCTTTGAAAACACCTTCCATAAACCTCACGTAGTCATTTTTGAACTTGGAGTCTCCGTCCAGCTTCCTTTTGAGGTGCTTCAACCGAGCCAAAGCCAGCTTCTTGTTATCTGGTAGGTTAGGACATACTTTAAAGGGAAGAGGCATCTCCAGGTGGCCAAGCTCGTTTTGCTGGATTCCTTCCTTTAAGAACTGCAGGAAGCAAATATCTTCTTGAGATATGGTTTTGTCGCCTGATTTGGTGTCTGCAAAGTCGGACTCAAGAGCCTTGATGATGTAAGATGGCATTACAGGTGGTAGCTCTCTTGCAGATACCCGATGGCAAAGTCCAGTCACATCTTTCACACTCTGTGGCACGCTTCCCACAATGCTCCAAGCAAGGTCGGTTTTGATGGTGTAGGGCTCGTAGTCACCCCCAGTGATGACCCTTCTTGGTATTTGCGCTCTGGAGCAGTCATAGCCAATCAATAATCCCACACCACAGTCCATTAATGGGGGTATCTCCTCGTCCATGTTGACAAGGTGTTTCCATTTTTGGGCTGTTTGACAAGTGGGGATATGTGTGCGTTCAAGAGGAATGAAGTCTCTCGTGTAGGCTGGAGCTAAGCTGATGGAAATGTTTGAGGAGAGACCTCTGACTTTGAGATCACATACTCTTTGACTCTTCACAACTGAATCTTTCCCCATCATGGTGGAGAGCTTCAGCTTCACAGGTTCCATTGCTGCCTGAAGCTTTTCCCACACCTCTTGATCCACAAATGTGTGATTGCTTTGAGTGTCAAGTAGGGCATATGCTAGGGTTTCATTATTAGGAGCGTTAGGTGCTGAAATACACACTGGCACGATCATAGATGTACTCCCACCTTCTCCATTCACGCAGCATGATAATGAGGGTGCACTTTCCTGTCCATAGTACTAGCAACCTGCTCTGGTGCTTTTTACCTATGTATTCAGGCTAAAATGACTTGATTGTCTGATACTTGCCAAAACGAAAAAATAACTTCACACAGTGTGTCTTTTTCCAATGTATTTGTTATCATTTGTAGCGTTGATCAGCAGAGAAATAGTTTGCCTAAGTCGCTTAGCAACCGAATACGCTGGGGTTGATAAGTTACCGGACTGCGGAGTGATACAGATGACGTGAATCAGAGGCAAAAAAATCCACTTTCCTTGAAAGCGGTCAAATATGCTGGACGTGAGCATTCCACTGCATTGAGAAGAGCCGTGTTATAAACAAAAATAATAGTTATAGTTTAATTGATGTGCTGTAATAACATTGCAATACTGTCATAGAAGCTCACAGTTATTAGAAAGGAAGTCTTCTGTCCTGTTTTAATATTACCAACGGTTACCACAGCTTCCGAAGGTGGAAAGCCTTGCCAGCTGCACGGGTATTGAGCTACAATCATCCTACTTCATAGGGTTGCTTGGTATGTAAATTAGGGATGGGCATGATTAATCGACTAATTGACGGTTAAGAATTGCGTTGATGACGTACATTTTTCATTGATTAAACTAATGCAGGTTCTGTTGCATAGTGTGAGACTTTGAATCCAATGAATTTCGCTGTGTGGCAGCAGTTAAACATTTTACCAAACGGGTACGCCACAGGCCTACTCGGTCACCTGCAAGTCTGTGTATTTCAAAAGTAATATATCACACCCGGCAGCATATCAGCATGATAATGAGGGTGCACTTTCCTCAACTGCACTTCGTCTTGAGTCTGCTGAGAAATAATCCTCCTGCAGTGGAGTTGGGTGATTCTTTCTGCATATGCCACACATGGCTCTGTTTATACAGTCTTTAGAGCTGTGACCTTTTCTTAGACATGCAAAACACAGTTTATTTTCGTGTATGCATTTTTTCTATTCTTCTATAGACATTTCGGTTAGCTTTCTGCATCTATGTATGGAGTGGTTTTCTCCACAACAAATACACTTGGTCATGTTTGAGCTTTGTACTGGTGTGCTCCATTTCTTTGATTTCTCTGTGTCTCTCAACTGGATTTCACCAAGGTCTGGTTTGGATGTGAAGCTTGATAGCATATTTGTGGCAAACGTGTTTGCTTTTGAGCGCTTCACCTCTCTTACTGGTGTCTCTGTGGAGTGCCTTAAAGCATGTAAGGATGACACTGGATTAAATGCAATTCGTGCCTCTTTAGCGATGCATGAAGCAAACTTATGAAAGCTTGGATAGTCCTGGCCTTGATCCAGCTGCTCCGTGACGTAGCGGTTCCACCTGGATGTCACCCATTCGGGAAGCTTGGCCAGCATTTTCTGGTTCTCCTCATTCAGAACTTGTAGTCATTCAGAACTTGTAGGCTCTTTATATGAGACATGGCGCTACTACATGTTTGTAGGAAATCACTGAATTCTCTCAGTTTGACAAACTCTTTTCCACCAATCCTTGACCACGTATTTAGTTTCTCTCTGAAAGCTTGTTGCACTACAAAGGAATGACCATATCTTGCGTTCAACCTATCCCATGCTTGTTGATAGGCTTCCTCATCTTTCCTGTAGAAGCTGCCTTCTAGAAAGGATTCAGCCTCCCCTGCTATGTACCTTTGCAGGTAGAACAGCCTGTCTTCAGGGTTGGAGCATCGTCTCTCTCTATAAGAGCCTCAAAGCTTGTGCTCCATTCTATGAACTTCAGAGGATCACCTGAGAATACGGTAGGTTCTGGGGTTGGAAGGCGAGTGACAGCTAATGATTCCTGTAATGCCTGGACTAAGGATGTCTCATTTTTTTACAGCTTGCCGTTCTTGACTTGAGATGCAGCGAGTGAATGAGTTTGCATCATCACCTTTGCTGCATACAGGACTGCATGATCCATCCTTTCCTTTTGTTTCTTCTTTGGTGTAAACATTTAGCTTTTCTTGAATAACATCAATATACCTCTGATTTTCAAGTTTTTTCAACTGCCGACGTTGAGCTTCAATAGCAGCTTCCATGTCAATTTCAGCTCTCTTTGCAGCCAGCTGAGCTGCTGTTTCAGCCCTCTTAGCCGAAATGCTAGGTGATTCTGAGAGATGCTCTGAATGGTGGCAGCTGCGTGCAGTAACTCTGGAGGCTTCGGATCCATATATGGACCTAGCATATTCATTATCAAGTAGCATGCGTAACCTCGATCTCTCTACCTCAGCATCAAACTCACCTCCTCCTTCAGTGAGGCGCACTCTCATCAATTGCACTGTCTGAGCTGTGGACCACGTTGTAGCCTGAAGCTGCTCCACGGAGTGTCCACATAGACCTGTAGCTTGCTGTAGGACGTAAAGCAAGCTTGTTGCAGGATGAAAGCACTGCCGCTCGTTGTAGCTCCTAGCCGGTAGCTTGTTGCAGGATGAAAGCGCTGTCGCTCGTTGTAGCTCCTAGCCGGTAGCTTGTTGCAGGATGAAAGCACCGCCGCTCGTTGTAGCTCCTAGCCGGTAGCTTGTTGCAGGATGAAAGCGCTGTCGCTCGTTGTAGCTCCTAGCCGGTAGCTTGTTGCAGGATGAAAGCACCGCCACTCGTTGTAGCTCCTAGCCGGAAGATTGTTGCAGGATGTAGACACCGCCGCTCCTCGTAGCTCCCAGCCGGTAGCTCGTAGCCCGTTGCAGGATGTAGACACCGCCGCTCCTCGTAGCTCCCAGCCGGTAGCTCGTAGCCCGTTGCAGGATGTAGACACCGCCGCTCCTCGTAGCTCCCAGCCGGTAGCTCGTAGCCCGTTGCAGGATGTAGACACCGCCGCTCCTCGTAGCTCCCAGCCGGTAGCTCGTAGCCCGTTGCAGGATGTAGACACCGCCGCTCCTCGTAGCTCCCAGCCGGTAGCTCGTAGCCCATTGCAGGATGTAGACACCGCCTCTCCTCTTTGCCGGGATGTGAAGCAACGTTGCACTGGTGAAGCCTCGTGATGGATAAGGACACGTTTTCACTGTATCTACCCTGGTTAAAAATGATGTACGCCTCTTACTGATGTCCACAACCACTTTATTCTCTCTCCAAAGTTACGGAACACCGTAAAAAAACTGCAGCAAAATAAAACACATTTCACATACATTATTTTCACAGATTGGTTTCTAATACATGGGTACATAAGTCTCTATATTGAGAATAATTACCGTATACGCCTGCTTAGCCAGTAGTAGACAGTCCTCTCTCGTCTCCCTCTCTCTCTCCCTCTCTCACTGACTATTTCCAGTTCCTGTCTAACTTTGACCAGGAAGTGACCTCTCCATCCATTTTGTTTTAGACATTTCAATTTTAACAGCAGAGCCATGAACTAGACTGCATTTAGTTTTCATCATTAACTTATATAACGTAATAAAATAAACATAATAAAATAACAGTTAGAAATCAAATAACAATTGTACTCTTACCTCCGGTGTTGCCATAGTAACACATTGCCGTATTTCGAGCGGCAGCTACAGGTAATATCAGCGGCTAGTAAACTTGTTAGCCACTTCAATCACAGCACCACAACAACCAATGCACTGCAACAGAAACAGGAGCAAATGAGCCTCGCAACTCATCGGCTTATTCAGTCCTGTGAAACACGGTTGAACTCCGTGTGCGAGATGTTTGATCGGCTGCTGGAGCAGCGGTGGGCTGTTGCTGCTGTGCTTTCGGACGGAACCGTGGCTAAGCTTCAAGATGCCAGGATCCTGGAGTTCAAGGATGAGCACTGGCTTAAATGTGCACACAACAATTGTTGACAGTGTGCGAAATACCCGTCAATATTCGGGGGGGTCCCCATCCCCCGATTGTTGCGCAATACCGATCTAAATTATCTCAATATGCAGTTGACCTATAACATTACAATATTTCATGGATGCAAGCAATCAGTCTATAGCCTACATGACAACACACACACGCACACAACCATTTTTGATAATACGATTTTCTATAGTAGCCTATTCGTAAAGCAACACTTTAGCCAATGCAGCCTCCTATGTTAGTACTGACATAGGAGGCTGCATTGGCTAAAGTTGTTTGGATGCACAATGTTTTATTACAAGGAGAGGCACAGTTGTGCATTATAATGTAAACAACAATAATTGGCACCAATTAGAAGAGCAATCAACAACTGAATAAATGCCAGGTATAGCCTATCGGAGACTGGCACGCAATCAGTGCACTTGCGAATGAAAGACTGCAGTATGACTGATCGTGTGACATTATTTAACCATCCATCTAAATACGATCAGATAGATACATCATTAAACACGTACACAAAAAAACATTCGTCCAACCACGGCGGATGCTGACAACATTTTACACACCAAGCCATCACCACGGCAGGTGCGCTCTCTCTCGCGCGCGCTCTTTCCCTCGCACGCACGCAGGGCCGGCCCTGACCAATTTGGCGCCCTAGGCAAGATTTTTGCTGGCGCCCCCTGCCCCTTTGGATCACACAGTAAATTCGACTACCAATGTTCATACACTCAGAGAAGCTGCAAAGCTTTGTCTTTGAGACTCTTTTATTTTATATCGAAAATTAAACACAAAAAACGTATTACAAACCAAGTAACAAGCAATGAATCATAAATACAATATAAATAAGGTATGCACAAAATACTGCAGATGTGAGAACTTTAATAATTAAACACTTTGCAGTAAAAAAAAAGTCTTGCAAAACAGGTGACAATGAATCACTCATACAATAAGGTATGCACAAAATACTGCAAAGAAATGCATGATGTTTACTAAAGGCAGTTCAGAGTTCAGATTCAAATGATTCTAAATACAATTAAATGTAGTATGGTTTATCTAGTTTGGTTCTAACCAGAGATTAAACAAGCACTATAGTGAAGTGTAAAAAAAATACAATAATATATTATTATATGAAAGATATGGGAAATGTAAGATATGCAAACCACAAACTATCGTCCAAATCAGCTTGAAATTAAACAATGCTCCAACAATGGTTACTACAATGCATTGGATCATTTAAGGATAATACCCCCATTTTACTGTGGGTTACGAACTGTTATGGACCTATGTACACAGCTGACATGTTTTGATTTTCATTGAAGCGTGTGGGTTTGGATTGAGCAGCGGACAATCTAGGTTAAGAGCCGCCGTTCCTTTTCTTTTTTAAAAACAAACACTGCATAACTAGTTAACTCTGGTTAAGTTGTTTACATGTTGCTTGGCAACGCGCTACGCCCTGACAACTGTTGGTGGACTATTTGTATTTGCTAAATAATAAAACCACATTTAAAACCACATATTGCTTCGATAAGTGACTAAATTAAATCAATAGCTATGTATTAAGCTGAGTTATGTATAGGGAACAGTTAGCTCCAGAGAAATAAAAATAGAAAGGTGAACAAGAGCCCGACAAAGTGACCAGTTGGCTATATAGCCAGCCAGGCCTACATTAAAGATAAACTAATTAAAGTTACTGTATTTCTGTCTTTTCCCGTTTTTCCTCCTCTTCTTTCTTTCTCTTCCTCCCCTGGGCGCCAGAGTGTTTAGGTTTCTTTGACATTGTGATATGCAAATAGATAGCTTTCTCCTCTTCAGTCAGAATGATGTATCAAGTGGGTAATGAAGGTAACTCGCCCCTCCCAACGTCCCGATTCAGGTAGAGTCTATGGGGGGGGGGGGTGGACACGGGAACTAGGGTGCTCTTTTATTTTACATGTTATGTTATGTTGTCTAATATTTATTTTGACATAACTACTGGTACTAAGTAATATAAACATTGAAGTTAAAGTTAGATGAATACAGTATGCAAAAAAAAAACATATTTTTGGTGCCCCCTGCGGATGGATGCGCCATTAGCATTCGCCTATACTGCCTATGCCCAGGGCCGGGCCTGCACGCACGTAAACAATTAGGCCTACTCCAACTTGCAAGGCTAGGCTGCTTCACAATAACCAACCACAACGCCTTCATAACCATGCCGTATGCCGAAGCCGGAAAGGACGTGCATGCACACAGTCGCAAACACTCCCAGTTCTATCATCTATCACACAGTCGCACTCGAATGTCCCAGTTCTATCATCACAATTCAGTCACTGCAAAGATTTAAAAGATAGCCGCTTACCTCAAGTTAGAATAGACCCAAAGTGTGTGTGAGTGATACTCTGGTTTAGCTTTCTCTTGCTAGCCGTTTTTAGTATGAATTTTCAACATTAGTCTTTCTTTTGTTTGGCGACATGGCTAATTTGCAAACGCACACAGGACTGGCTTGCTCCGCTTGGCACAAAATAACATATTTGTGAATAAATGTTTTGAATTCTGAGTACTGGACATGGTGAGCTTAAAAACATTTAAGTGACCATTAGTGACAATGAAATATATTTATTCATTTATTTTTGACAAAATTTGAGGCCCTCCTCAAATTTTGCTTTTGAGGCTTTCAGGGGGTCGAGCACCCCCGGAACCCCCCGTATTTTGCACACAGGAGTCTGGCATCGAAGCAGAAATTCAGAACTATCTCAGGGAGGCCCCCCCACCCCTGGATTGCACCCCTACAGGCTGGTGGAAAATTAATGGAGTATGGTTCCCCCGCCTTGCCAAGTTAGAACGGAGGTACTTGTGCATCATGGCAACGTCGGCCCCCTCAGAGCGGGTGTTTTTGGCGGCTGGACTGACGGTCACCAGGCTGCGGTCGCGTCTGACCCCCGAGTGTGACAACATCTTTCTGAACAAAAATCCGTAGACTGGTGCTGAAGTTGTGTGTTACATTTTCAGAAGCTTTGTTACTAAGCCTAATTCATTGTTCTCGTCCTTCCTTCTCAGCCTTTTTTGATATTTTGAGTTACATTTGGCAAATTGTTTAAGTTATAACATGATTGTATTTTTTTAATTATTATTATTATTATTATTTTGGGAAAAAACGAGGGTTGTGTTTATTTTTAGTTGTGTTTACGAGCACCGGCTTCGAGCTACAGGCTCCGTTGCTTAGAGCACAGAGTGAAGATTTGCTCTAGACAATGCCTGGTACCGCCATCGCTAAGAGCAAGAAAAGGTTGCACAAGGTCACAACTTTTTTATCACCACATTGTATTTGCATACAATGTGGTGTATGCCCCCCCACCCCCTCTTTTTGTATACAGGTATGGGTTAACCTAGCAATTGTCTTGTTTTCTCTTGTTTCTATGAACATCGTTACTGTATCGACAGCGATATATTGTTGTTTCTCTTTCTTCTGACAAATGTACTTATTTTAAGTCGGTTTGGATAAAATGACTTACAACAGTCCACTGGGTAGACTGATCCATCCAGCACATATCTAAGTGAGCACTCCCACTTGGGATGTCACTAAGGCCCGGGAAAGGGTGAAAACAAGCCATAAAGGCTTGTAATGGCTAACCACAGTTTTAAAGCCCCTAACCACAAATAGGGCTTTAAAACAGAGTTTTACTGCAATAGGCACTGTCACGGGCTCTCCCACCGGATCCTAGCTGCCACTGGTTTTCTGTTAGTCTTGTCTGTCTCTTTCGTCATGTTCTGTTTCAGGTACGGGGGCGTGGCCTGCTCAACTCCCCGACCCAGCCACGCTGATCACCCGCACCTGACCATCATCACCAATCACATCCACCTGCATATCTTCCCCAGTCATTCAACCATTCGTCGCCAGATCGTCAGCTATACTTACCTGTCATCGTAATCACGTCCGTCATTCGACTCTGCTCTCCTGCCGGAATACCAGTTCCTCTGAACCATCGAGGGTGACTACCTGTTCGGCAATCTACCTGACCCACCAACTCCGGTTCAGACAACCCGGTCAGCGGACTCCGGATCCCCACGAACATTCTCCTCTGTGTAGCAATAAACTGGTTAATTGCTACCAATCTCGTCCTGTTGTCATTTGTGCCATGCGTTTGGGTTCACCCCGTCTTGGCCCGTAACAGTACGATCTGGCCAAACCATGAACCCAGCCGACACAGATGACACAGCCGATTCCTTGGCCGCTCGCATAGCGAGTTTAAGCATGGAGGTACGCCGCCAAGGCACCCTCGGGGAAGAACATTCCCGGAACCTGAGGGAGGCTTCCGAGAGCCTAGCTCGGTTTGCTACGGCATGGTCGTCCCTCGAGTCCCGGCTGACACTCTCGACCCCTTCCCCTGGTTCGTCCGCGGATCCCCATCCCGCTACGGTCCCTATCGTTCGTCGGGAGCCCTACGTCCCAACCCCAGCACCATATGGGGGCGATCCAGGGGCCTGTCATGGATTCCTTCTCCAGGTAGGAGGAGTTTTCCAGCAGCAGCCGCTCACCTACGCCACCGAGACCTCCCGCATCGCCTACGTCATCGCCTGCCTTCGGGGGGTGGCGCTTACCTGGGCTTCGGCAGAGATGGACCGCGGGGGTTCCGAGGCCTCAAACTATTTAGCTTTTACTACGGCGCTGCGACGGACGTTCGATCATCCAGTTCGGGGGCGAGAGGCTTCCCAGAGACTTTTGGATTTACGCCAGGGTGATCGCAGCGTGGCAGAGCTTGTGATTGATTTCCGTATCTACGCAGCAGAGAGCTGCTGGCGTGACGACGCTCTGAGAGACGTTTTCCAGCGCTCTTTGGCTGATCATCTACGGCAGTGGTTCCCAAACTGTGGTACGCGTACCCCCAGGGGTACGCCACGTGACACAGGGGGTACGCGAAAAAATGCAAAAGAAAAAAAATAAAAAACATCGTTTGTAAAGAGCGTCATTACATGTTTAAACCGGCGGATTAATAAGCGCCTGTTCACTCACTGTCATGCATAGACATGTATAGGCTACCCTATGGTGGTCAGTGAATTAATTGCACTGCCGAAACAAACACGTTGCCCGCCGCCCGGCTAACCGCCGTAAATGGATAAATGGCTAAAAAGGATAAATTGCCCTTCCAGAGGGACATCCACTGCTGCCACCAGTCAGCTAACAGTCGAAGGTGCACTTTCCAGCGACAACAACCCACATTATTCGTCACCTTCAACGTCGTCTACCTTTGACCGGGATGCTAGCGATGCACCTGTGGCTGGTCACGCTGAGAGCATAGCCACGGACAGTCGTGAGGAGTCCGATGCAGAGCCTCCTGATGCGGGAAAGCATGCAGCGACGGGCAAAGGAACAACCTCGTCAAAAAGGCGAAAATATGATAAACTATATTGCTTTGGGGTTCACTAAGATTAATACTGGTGGATTTACTCGGCCACAGTGTGTTATATGTGCAAAAGTACTGTCTCACAACTCAATGAAACCGTCACTGTTGCGCAGACATTTAGAAACAAAACATGCTAATTTGAGAAATAAGCCACGGGAGTTTTTTGAGCGAGAATTGAGAGGACTTTCTACCAGTAAGACTTGCATACGGGAGACAGATACCGTTAATAGGAGCGGGCTACAAGCATCTTACATGGTGAGTTACAGAGTGGCTAAAACTGGCAAACCACACACTATTGTCGAGGACTTAATTGTCCCTGCTGCCATGGATATGGTCGGGACGATGCTGGGGGAAAAAGCCAAAAAAACTATACAGACCATGCCTTCATCCAATAACACTGTTTCTCGGAGAATCAGTGACATGGCCGAGGACGTGTTAAAACAACTACTACGTCGTGTACGAGCCAGTGAATTTTACGCGCTACAGCTGGATGAGTCGACAGATGTAGCCGGCCTGGCACATGTCCTGGTATATGTGCGATACATTCATGAAGGGACAATTAAGGAGGACATGCTTTTCTGCAAATCTCTGGAAAAAAGGGCAACTGGAGAGGACATTTTCAAAATGCTGGACACCTTTGTGACATCAAACGGACTTATGTGGACACAATGTGTTGGTATCTGTACCGATGGCGCACGGGCCATGTCCGGGAGACACAGCGGAGTAGTAACGCGCGTGCAAGCGGTTGCTCCTGATGCCACTTGGATTCACTGCAGCATCCACCGAGAGGCTCTTGCTGTCAAGGGAATGTCTGCCAGTCTGAAAAATGTTTTGGACACAACAGTGAAAATGGTGAACTTTGTGAAGGCCAGGCCCCTGAACTCTCGCATTTTTTCTGCATTATGCAGTGAAATGGGCAGCGATCATGAGACGTTGCTACTTCATACAGAGGTGCGCTGGTTATCAAGAGGCAAAGTATTAACACGTTTCTTTGAACTCAAAGATGAACTTAAGATTTTCTTCAGTGATCACAACTTTCATTTGTCTGAGCATCTGCACGATGAAAAGTTTCTTACACGCCTGGGTTATCTGTCCGATATTTTTTCTCGTCTGAACGAACTTAATCTTGGATTACAAGGGGTTTCAGCAACCATATTCAACGTGCGAGATAAAATTGAAGCCATGATAAAAAAGTTGAACCTCTGGTTAAACTGCACGGAGAACAACAACACAGAGGTCTTTCCCACGTTGCATGAATTTTTATGTGCAAATGAACTCTGCCTGACAGACAGCATGAAACACGAGATAACCGCGCACCTCCGTGAGCTGGCTGCACAGCTGCGCAGGTATTTCCCCGAATCTGACAGCTCAGACAGTTGGATACGTCATCCGTTTACAGATGTGCCTGCTTTCTTATCAACATCTGAACAGGAAAGTCTCATTGAGATCACAACAGATGGTTCCCTGAAAATGGAATTTAATCAGAAGCCACTGTCGGATTTCTGGATCGGACTGTGCACAGAATACCCCGTGCTGGCCAAACGCGCTGTTAAGACTTTGATGCCCTTTGCCACCACGTACATGTGTGAGAGTGGATTCTCAGCTCTGACAAGTATGAAAACAAAATACAGAGCAAGACTTTGTGTGGAGAACAATTTAAGACTCAGACTTTCTCAAATTCAGCCAGATATTGCAGACCTATGCGCATCCTCTCATGCACACCCTTCTCATTAAAGCTGCGGTGAGTTTGTAATTTAGTTTCAAGCGGTTTATAATTGAATATGTTCTAGAAATGTAGATATGTTTGGTAGATTACTTTTTTCAAAAGTGAACTGGTGTTGCACACTAAAAATGCTGGTAAGAATTGATCCATTTGGTGAAAAATAAAATAATATAGAAATGTATAGATGTGTGTGTGTGCGTGCGTGCGTGCGTGCGTGCGTGCGTGCGCGTGGTGATGGTGGTGGGGGGACTTACAGACAGGTTTTTTGTGTGTGCGGTAGTAGGGGGTACATGGCTGGAGGTCAGATGTCTAAAGGGGTACGTGGCTGTGAAAAGTTTGGGAACCACTGATCTACGGGATGAGATCGCGTTGCGGGACGAGCCGTCCGACTTGGAGGCACTCACTACTCTCGCCATGCAATTGGACAACTGCATTCGGGAATGAAGGAGGCAGAGTGTCGTCCGGACCCCGTCATTTTTTCCTTCCCAGCACACGACCGTGAGACCTCCGCCGCGGATTACAGAGGCTTTTCGTGAACCTCCGAGCCTTCCCGAGCCAGAGCCCATGCAGCTGGGGCGCGCTCACCTAACCTTAGAGGAACGCGACCAGCGGCGACGGACGGGCGCTTGCATGTATTGTGGAAGGACGGGCCATGTCCTCCTTCACTGTCCTCTGCGTCCGGGAAACGGTCCGGCTCGGTCATAATGGGAGTTTACCGATCGAGTCGTGCCCCTAATTACGCAAACTCCCGTACTCTGCTCAAGGCCACTCTGTCGTGGAAGAACCGCTCCTTGCCCCTCTCCGCCCTCGTTGATTCCGGAGCAGACGAGAGTTTTTTGGACCGAGAGGTGGCTCGACAGCTGGGAGTAGACCTCATCCCACTCGACGTGTCTATGGAGGTGAGTGCGCTAAACGGAATACACCTGGACAGGATTGAGCATAAGACCGCTCCCATGACCTTGCTGCTTTCCGGTAACCATCAGGAAAGGATTTCGTTTCACCTCATTGACTCACCCCAGACTCCTGTGGTTCTGGGTCATCCCTGGCTTCGGATTCATAACCCCAGTTTGGAGTGGGCCTCTGGTAAGATCACTGCTTGGAGTACCCATTGCCTATTGAACTGTTTACGCTCCGCCTCAGCACCTGCAGCAGTCGCCCCACCGACGGTTCCGAAGTCCCCGGACCTCACATTGGTGCCCCTGGACTATCACGATTTAGGGCCTGTATTCAGTAAACAACTCGCACTTTCTCTGCCACCACATCGCCCTTATGATTGTGCTATTGATTTACTTCCTGGTTCCCCTCTCCCTAGCAGCCGCCTGTTTAACCTCTCACTTCCAGAACGAGAGGCCATGGAGGGGTATATCCGAGACTCTCTTGCTGCAGGGATTATTCGCCCCTCATCTTCACCGGTAGGAGCAGGGTATTTTTTCGTTTCCAAGAAGGACAAGTCCCTTCGCCCCTGCATTGATTATAGGGGACTCAATGACATAACGGTTAAGAACAAGTACTCGTTGCCCCTCATAGACTCTGCCTTTGTTCCTCTGCGGGGGGCTACAGTTTTTACCAAACTGGACCTCCGTAACGCTTATCACTTGGTCCGCATCCGAGAAGGGGATGAGTGGAAGACGGGCTTCACTACCCCATTAGGTCATTTCGAGTACCTGGTGATGCCTTTTGGACTTACAAATGCTCCTGCAGTATTTCAGGCCCTGGTCAATGATGTATTGAGAGACATGCTCCATCAGTTTGTGTTTGTGTACATTGATGATATCCTGATTTTCTCCCGGTCCCTCGCAGAACACAAGCTGCATGTCCGTCAAGTACTGCAGCGTCTCATGGAGAATCGGCTATTCGTCAAGGCGGAGAAATGCGAATTCCATGTGCCGTCGGTGACCTTCCTGGGATTCATTATCGGCCAGGGGAGGCTGGAGATGGATCCAGGGAAGGTAACTGCTGTAGCTGATTGGCCTACTCCCACCAATCGCAAGCAGCTCCAACGCTTCCTGGGATTTGCAAACTTCTACAGAAGGTTCATCAGGGACTACAGCCGCATCGCTGCACCCCTCACAGCGCTGACCTCCATCAAGGTGACCTTTAGATGGACCTCAGAGGCCGCTGCGGCCTTCGATGTGTTGAAACGACGCTTCGTCTCCGCTCCAGTTCTCACGCAGCCCGATGGCAAGCTGCAATTCGTGGTGGAGGTCGACGCATCGGACAGTGGGGTTGGAGCTGTTCTGTCCCAACGCTCAGCCTCGGACGGTAAGCTTCACCCTTGTGCTTTCCTCTCTCGAGGGCTATCTACCCCAGAGCGGAACTACGATGTGGGAAATCGGGAGCTCCTCGCCGTCAAGCTCGTGCTCGAAGAGTGGCGTCACTGGCTGGAAGGGGCAGAACTGCCGTTCGTCGTGTGGATGGACCATAAGAATCTAAGTTATATTCAATCCACAAAACGTCTCAACTCTCGCCAGGCAAGGTGGGCGCTATTTTTTGGTCGCTTTAAATTCTCCCTCTCCTATCGCCCAGGTTCCCGCAACACCAAGCCGGACGCATTGTCCCGTTTGCACTCCGCGGACGAGGAGTGTTCCTGGTTGGAATCCATTCTACCACCCACTTGTGTAGTGGGCTCAGTGGTCTGGAAGATTGAGTCCTTGGTGACCCAGGCCCAGGCTCACCAGGCCGATCCGGGCACTGGCCCTCCCGGTCGGTTGTTTGTTCCGGATGCAGTCCGTTCAGGCGTTTTACAGTGGGGTCACTCGTCGAGGCTGGCTTGTCATCCTGGGATCAACCGGACCCTGGCTTTTCTGCAACGCCGGTTCTGGTGGCCTACCATGGACCGAGACACTCGGTCTTTCAACGCCGCATGTACCACCTGTGCGCGCAACAAAACGACCAACAAACCCCGGTCGGGACTGCTTTGTCGGCTTCCCGTCCCCAGTCGTCCGTGGTCCAACATCGCCCTGGATTTCATTACCGGTCTCCCTCCATCCAGAGGTAACACCACCATACTCACCATTATTGATCGTTTTTCGAAGGCAGCCCACTTTATTGCCCTACCCGACTTCCCTCTGCGAGAGAGACTGCAGAGCTGATGATTTCTCAGGTTTTCCGGATACACGGCATCCCTGCGGACATCGTCTCGGACCGGGGTCCCCAATTTATCTCCCAGGTGTGGCGAGCCTTCTGTTTGGCTCTGGGAACCACGGCCAGTCTCTCTTCCGGATATCACCCACAGACCAACGGCCAGGCGGAGCGGGCAAACCAGGAACTGGAAGGCATGCTACGCTGCGTCACAGCCACCAATCCCGCTTCGTGGAGCCTTCACCTTCCCTGGGTTGAGTACGCACACAACACACACAGAAATGACACTACCGGAATGTCTCCCTTTCTCTGCTCTCTGGGCTACCAGCCCCTGCTGTTTCCCTCGCAGGAGGCAGAGATTGCTGTTCCTTCAGTTCAGTCCCACATCCTACGCTGCCAACGAACATGGAACAAGGCTCGGGCTGCGCTGCTTCGGACTTCCACCCGCTCCCAGCGACAGGCCTATCGCCATCGGACACCTGCACCTCATTATGTCCCCGGCCAGAGGGTCTGGCTCTCAACTAAGGATCTCCAGTTGAAGGTAGCCTCTTGGAAACTCGCGCCTCGGTTCATTGGACCTTTTGAAATCGATGCCATCATAAACCCTTGTGCTGTGCGTCTCCGGCTCCCTCCCTCTCTTCGGGTTCACCCCACTTTTCATGTGTCATTGATCAAGCCTGTCTCCTCCAGTCCTCTGGCGGTCGCTACGCCTGCGCCACCCCCACCGCGCGTCATTGACAATCACCCGGCGTGGATGGTCCGGCGGTTGCTGGACGTCCGTCCTAGGGGGCGGACCTGGTGGACTGGGAGGGTTACGGACCAGAACACCGGCAATGGGTGTCACGGAATATGATCATGGATGATACATTGATTTCGGATTTCCATAATGCTCACCCTACTGCCAGACGTCCGCCAGGTGGCGCCCGTAGAGGGGGGGGTACTGTCACGGTCTCTCCCACCGGATCCTAGCTGCCACTGGTTTTCTGTTAGTCTTGTCTGTCTCTGTCGTCATGTTCTGTTTCAGGTACGGGGGCGTGCTCAACTCCCCGACCCAGCCACGCTGATCACCCGCACCTGACCATCATCACCAATCACATCCACCTGCCTATCTTCCCCAGTCATTCAACCATTCGTCGCCAGATCGTCAGCTATACTTACCTGTCATCGTAATCACGTCCGTCATTCGACTCTGCTCTCCTGCCGGAATACCAGTTCCTCCGAACCATCGAGGGTGACTACCTGTTGACTAACTCCGGATCCCCACGAACATTCTCCTCTGTGTAGCAATAAACTGGTTAATTGCTACCAATCTCGTCCTGTTGTCATTTGTGCCGTGCGTTTGGGTTCACCCCGTCTTGGCCCGTAACAGGCACAGGCTGAGACAATAAAGGAGAATAGGAGTTATCTTTATGGACCACATATCAACGGTTGTTGGCTGGGACAACGACCCTTGAGAAGCCGAAAGTAATAAATAAATAAAATAAAATTGTTGCATCCTGCAACAATAAAATAAATACAGATTAAAAATGCCACTTCAGGATTCTCGTATGGACTGTTTTTGTCCCCCCCTACCTGTTGCACCCATGTTCTTATTTGGGTAACTTCCTGCCCTTGTTTGTTTCCCTCGATTTTCTCTGTTCACCTGTCTCTCGTTGGGTATTGATTGGTGGAGTATTTAAACACTGCCCTTTCTGTTCAGTTTGTCAGATCGTCACGGTATGTACTGTTTGCTACCTGATCTTTAAAGAGAAGCTATAGATTACTGTCCTTCCCGGTTTTGAACCCTGCCTGTTTTGGACTAAGTCTTCTGCCTATCGGTTTTGGATCTCTTGCCCGTAACCGTCCGTCTGTATCTGTCTGCCTGCCTGCCTGTTTACGAACCCTGCCTGTACCTGGAACCTGATTTGCCTGCTGGACTGTTTGGGAATAAATCCTTTTTGATCTGCATTTGATTCCCGCTCTGAGTCGTGACACCACTCCTTAATCCAAAGTACAAATTTCTTCTCAGGGACTGCATACACAACTTATACACAAAAATACAAAACTTGCAGCTCTGTATCACATGAAATCCACTTTACCCCTGAGCCAGGGTTAAAGAATATTAAATATTAAATAAGAGGTGCATAGTGTCTGACTCTGATATTAGTGACAATGGAGGTTTTTAATCCTATAGGGCTGATCTGAAAATTATATTTTGTTTTCAAATTGTTACGTATTTTAAACACATAAGCTGTAATTACTATACATAGACACAGGGGGCAGAACACATAAGCTGTAATTACTATACATAGCCACAAGGGGCAGGACACATAAGCTGCAATAACTATTTCAGCCATAGAGGGCAGCACCTTTAGAAAGGTGAGAATAGCGAAACCGGTGCGTTTTATAGGCCACGCATACTCAGTATAAAAGCAAGAATTGAAGCCCGAGGAATTTGAGAAACATCCGGCAAGCCATCGAGAGGGATAGGTAGAGAGGATTGCTGTTTGTCGCTCCGCACGTGCGTAATACAATTCCCCTCCTTCTGCTTCGTAGTTACCATACCGAAATACTTAAGTAAATAAAGTGAGTTCAAAGCGATCCTGATTAGACTACTTTCCTTGAAGAAGAACGCAACATTTGGTGACCCTGACGTGATGGGCAATAGCCGAGGCCCGGGGCTCGGAGGCACGCGGCCACCTCGACACTCTACAACTCTTCACAGGCGCCACAAACAAAGGTAAGCAGAACCTGTTGTCGTAAAGACCGAATCTGCATAGGATTAGATATAGCAATATTTAGGTGTAAGAGTTGTTGGAGCCACCGTCTGGTCGCGGCGCTCTCTAGTCCCGGCCCTGGGATTACAAAAGCATAACGGACATAGTTAACCGATCGCGAGAACTCAGATAGAAATTTCTTTAAATAATACTGTACAAGAAGCAGAGGGCCAGAAATGTGTTAATGGGTTAGTTTGATTTGGTATCCATCCCATATAGGCCTAATGTTTGTACCGCGAGTGGACTTTTCCTCCGGTTTTTTCGTTTGAGGAGATTGTACCGTGATGCTGTCCCACGTGCAATTCTCCCTCTCTTCTCTATATTGTGACGTGATGCTGTTCCACGTATAATTATTTCTCTTCTCTATATTGTGACGTGATGCTGTTCCACGTATAATTATTTCTCTATTCTCTATATTGTGACGTGATGCTGTTCCACGTACAATTATCTCGTTATTCTCTATATTGTGACGTGATGCTGTTCCACGTACAATTATCTCGTTATTCTCTATATTGTGACGTGATGCTGTTCCACGTGCAATACTTGGTTCGTTAGTACCGCATGGTCTCACGCGCCATCTTTCTCCCTTCCCCCTTCTTCACTGACAGAAATGTGTTAATGGGTTAGTTTCGCAACAAAATCAAAACCATTGGGCCAGAAATTAATTTGATTAATATAATCACATTGTATATTAGTATATGTTCAGATCTAACAAAAATGGCTCAAAATAATTGTAAACTTCTAAGCTGGTCTGAAGACGAACACCTGCAAGGTGGTTGCATAAAAGGGTACAGATAAAAAAGTCAGTCAGTTTTTCAAGTGTGGTCTTATCTAGGGCTGTCAGTAAACCGTCGAGTAGGATAAGAGAAGTCATTTGGCACATTATTTTTGAGCAATTCGGGCTTGTCACAAGGAAGGCATTTATAAATTAATTTCTGTACTATAAGTAACAAACTCACGAACAAACTATTTGCATACGTTGCCAAGATATTCATAAATTTGTCATAAGCACTAATCCGAACACCAAACCCCAGTCATAAAAATGTAACTATTAACCTGTAATTAATGTTGCGTTCTTTAAGAAAGTAGTCTAATCCGGATCGCTTTGAACTCACTTTATTTATTAAAGTATTTCGGTATGGTAACTATGAAGCAAAAGGAGGGGAATTGTATGGACACGCGTGTGAGCGACAAACAGCAGGCGTCTCTACCTAACTCCGTAGTATGGACTGCCAGATGTTTCTGATCTCGTTGGCTCCAGGCCCTGCTTTAATACCAAGTAGGCGTGGTCTGTGTGTCGTATTGGCTCCGCCCTCCTCACCTGTCTAAAGTGGCTATGTATAGTAATTACAGCTTATGTGTTCGATCTACTTCCTAGTGGCTATGTATGGTAATTACATCTTATGTGTTCGATCCTACTTCCTAGTGGCTATGTATGGTAATTGCAGCTTATGTGTTCGATCCTACTTCCTAGTGGCTATGTATGGTAGCCCATGTGCTTAAAATACGTAACATTAACCATTAGAGGAATCACTGACCAGATCAATGATCACCATGTCATTGACCACCAGGAATGGGACTTTGTTTTATTCAACTTACGTCTAAAATGACTGGGCCGATCGGAAAACTAGAAGGGCACAATGCACCAGCGTGCCATCGCTAATTCGTACGATTATATACGAGGTTATTATATATATAAAAAAAACATATGATATTGACTACCGGCCAGTTCGGCCTGTAATAGTGTGAATGTATATATTGTTGCGTTCTTGAAGAAAGTAGTCTAATCGGGATCGCTTTGAACTCACTTTATTTGTTAAAGTATTTCGGTATGGTAACTATGAAGCAAAAGGAGGGGAATTTTATGGACACGCGTGTGAGCGACAAACAGCAGGCCTATCTACCTAACTCCCTAGTATGGACTGCCGGATGTTTCTGATTTCGTTGGCTCCAGGCCCTGCTTTAATACCGAGTAGGCGTGTCCTATGTGTCGTATTGGCTCCACCCTCCTCACCTGTCTAAAGGTGCTGCCATCTGTGGCTGGAATAGTTATTGCAGCTTATATGTCCTGCCCCCCTTGTGGCTATGTATAGTAATTACAGCTTATGTGTTCGATCCTACTTCCTAGTGACTATGTATGGTAATTACAGCTTATGCGTTCGATCCTACTTCCTAGTGGCTATGTATGGTAGCCCATGTGCATAAAATACGTAACAATATATGTATATACACTGCAAAAAATGAAAATATAGACTAGTGTAGTTTACTTGACTCAAGTATATTTATCTAATCACCATTTTTTGGACTTATTTACTCATTCAGGCTGAAGATACTTAAGATAATATTACTTGTTTCAAGAAAATTAATTTTGTGCCAACCAACTTAGATAATAAAAGTAATTCTAAGCAAATGTATCTTAAATTGTTGAGGAGGTAGCCTTTAGACATGTTAACAACTCAGCTTAAGGATATTTTTTACTTGTTTCAAGACTCACATCAACCTGTTTTAAGAATGTAGCCCAACTCATTGAGATAATGTAAGAATATATTGTACGTATCATGCATTAATTTACTCTGGTACAATGCAGTGTTCTATGGAAAACCTTTACCTCAGTTTGATTGGTTAAGAATAGACATTAGCCAGTTAAGGTAGCAGGTGTGTGTTAAGGTGGCTGCCTTAACTATAAAGCACTGGGGGAAACACTGTCTAGGCTGCTAATGATACTAAAGTTGAATCTAATCTAATCAATGGGAGCATCCTGGACAATAACAATTACAAAACATTAACTTTTATCAAAACGCTGAGAGTAGTGCCTCAACTACCTTTATTCATGTTTATGGTTCGGTATTTCGGTATGACGCTTTTATCCAAAGCGACATACTCATAAAAACACCAATATAAAACACTCATAGCAGTGGCTAAACACACACACATACCTTGCCAAACACGTGCACACATTGCCAACATGGTCCAAAGGCCAGAGTTAGCTAGGCCTAGCTCATTACACAGCCCCCACGAGGCATAGTCCAAATATCAAATATATTTAGCATTTGTCAATTTAAACACAAGCATAAATTAACACAATTTCTGCCATTCATAATGTGTGTAATTTTAAACATTTGAATACAATAGCACATCAGTTGATATCACTTGATACCGTTGAGAGTAATCCACTTAACAGAGATGATATGCTGGAAATGGTCAATATTTAAGAAATCTCTTATCTTTGAATTCACATATTCTAAGTTTGATACTTCTGATACAGGACCCAATTCTTTCTCATGTGCCAAAATTTCGTTTGTGTGACTATGAACACTTTCTACCACTAGACTGGTTTACCAGAGATTTGCAAACGTTCTTGTAGTTCAATTTTGAAGACCACTTTTTAAAAAAACAATGCTTAGACTCGAATCTCATACACATGTGCCTTGTTAAAGGGACCCAGCGCCTCAATTTGTGAAGGAAAATGCAACATATAATGCTGCTTTGGTGTTATATTGTTCTCAGGGAACAGCTCCCTGAACGTTTTAAGATGCTTCTCTAGCATCGCTCTAAGTTTTTGTAGGGTTTCCCTAAATAGAAGAGGAGCAAAAAGGATCTGAGTTATTTCTATTAACTCTATGATGAACTTAACATAGTTATGACCCTCGATACTGTTCAAAATATAAGGAAGTATCTTCAAAAGTATCAGCATCTGCCCAGAAGACTGTTTAAGTTTGTTGTCATTAGATGCCATAGTACTGACACTGATTGGGCATGGTTTGTCTTTTACATTACTGGGTGAATATGTAAAACCATTTATACATGAATTAATACAATCCAGGTCAATCTCTCCTGACAAAATGAGGTGTTTCAATACACATTTCATTTCCTGTGGCACAACACCCTCAAGCATAACATGCATAATATCTTTAGGGGTTTGCTGAATAAGGTCATAGGCTGGAAAATCTATAAGTTTACTCCTCCTGTTAATACCATAGGTAGTCTTGAGAGCATTTTTAAGGTGGTCTGTTCTGGTCCTCTCTATTTCTCTACAGTGTCTAATGTGATTTTCTAACGTTCTCATGGTAAAACTATTTTCATCAAAATTGTTCTGCATGGTCTCAAAATCACACTCACAATGCCTACACTTACTGAATGCAAACCCAACTCCAGACTTAAACCCAGCCAGGTCGTGCTGGGCAAGGGTATCGCCACATACAGATATTACTGCACCACATAGTTTCACCATTCCCAATTTTGACACCATTGTAGAGTTCTCTTAAATCCTTTTCTATACGTTCCAAAATAACATCGACACCAGCTTGTGTAATGTCCTTAGCTTTGGCGATAGCAAGTAGTCGTATAGCAGCCAGCTTTGACCTAAACTTAGGGTCTATGTTTCCTAGTATATAATAAAACATAAGTAACTTGTTCACAGAGGTATGCGCTCCAAGGGGGTTACAAAGTTCTATCTCATCAGAGTACAACATCAACTGTAAAGAACTAGGCTTCACTGAAAAGAATGGATGACTTTTGAAAAGACTACCATCCACAATGTCATAGAGAAATCCATCTTTGTTGCAATTCTCAGGAGGAGTACTGGCCATACTGTGAATTCTTCGGTTGGACAACAACTGTTCTAGACTCTTGATGAGGGGAACATAGAAAAAAACCTTGTTCTTGAGTTAAAGAACCTCTCTTAACTCTACACATTCTTTGCGATATTACAACCTCCTCTGGCTCAACTGGGGTAAAAAGTTCCTTAATGGTTTGGGCCTGCTTGAATGTTGTGGTCAACGTGGCGAATGGATCTGGAAAGTCATCAAATGTTGCCAGTGCCTCATTCCGTAGGTGCTCAATGTTGTCTGAATTGCCATGGTTGTCGAAGACGTTCTTCACTCTTTCCCTCAAGGTTTCTAAAAGATTAAATTGAAACTGTTGTACTTCTGACACTATGCTGTTGACATTCCTCTACAGAGAGAGAGAGAGAGAGAGAGAGAGAGAGAGAGAGAGAGAGAGAGAGAGAGAATACATTTAATTAGGTCTATCAATTAAAGTACAAGTGATGTGATAATTTACGATGAAATACAATTGAAATATTGACAAATGCTTCAGTCCGAGTCTGCAGCCATGGGGGGGGGGGGGGGGGCAAATGATCTGCAAACGCTTAATGTCTGAAAAAACAAACAAAAAGCCTACCTGAGAAAGACAGCATCTTTCACGAACATCCAGTGAAGGCAGCTGCACGATTGGACAAGTCCTGTTAAAAGAAATACATTCAGCTTTATAATAAGTATGTTGTGCCCTTCAAATAATTAAACCATTAGTTTTGATATTATTGATATATTCCTCATTCCAAACTAAACATCTTCCATGACTAACCCCTATATGATATACGTGCAATGGACATACAAAAAAAAAAAGTGCATCAATTGGCCTATATCTGACAAGGACATAAATTATGCCGGCCTCCTAGGGCCAGTTCATGGGGGTCATAGGGCCTAGGCCGAGTCATGTTCCAACAGACATGCAATCATGTCAAAAGTACAAATGATATCAACAAAATCATAGCCTATCATATGGGTATATTTTAGCAGCAGTCCAATTTATTGTTTAGCAATAAACACAACTATTACTGTGGAGGCCTAGATAAAGGCATAAAACAGTGCTTTTTCCAAACTAAGTATCCGTTCAGCCTACCATGTCAAAACTCAAACTAATTGAACTGCATCACAAGAAAGGCCAACATGTTGGACTTTGCAGCTTTCAATATATAATAGCTTACCTTTTCCTTGATATGTGACTGATTATCATTGTGGACTTGGTCCTGGTTTGGCATTCTGGCACTCTCACCATGGAAAGTATCTTCCTGCAAGGAGGCGGCCTCGTTGCAATTTGCATCCTCGCTAGTAACAGTACTTGGGGTCGACTCATCAATTTGGTTGCTGGTGGGTGTAATACAGTTTGAAAATATTGGTATGTCGAACCGTTCACCTCCAACACAGCCTGAGCGAAACGGCATGCCCTGCAATGGCGGACGTCCATTGGCCAAGTATGGCGCGTGCCTGCGTTTGATGTGATAGTAAAACGAATTGAATACTCTGTACTGTTCTCTGCAGTCATCAATTCCACAAATTACACTAAAGTTGCTACTACGTCCATGTGCCCTATTAATATGGCTTAAGAGTGCCGTCAAAGTCAATGCAATAAATGCAAAACAAATGACACAGCGCCAACCCGCCATGCTTACTCCAGCAGTACGGTAGGCGCTAGTTCACGTCTTTTTTCGCGCTCGACAATTCCATATCAAAGCCGTAGGGGTGACTTTTATAATGCAAATGACCTGCCCGTAAGGTGTCTTTACTAAATAGGGGATATGCTTTCCTCAAAAACACAAATATGAAATTTATGACTGAGGAAACCCTACTTTAGCCCTGAAATAGTTCGTAGGTTTTGTTTAATTAATGTATTCCTATAGTTTAGCCCCTCCCTATTCAGAACTACTTGGACTAGCCCTCTTACTGCCTCAACGTTCGACCGACTCTCAACGACGGTCTTTTGAAGATAGAGAATAAGAGCACGCTTACAATCGAAAGGTTTGTATTGTCTGAACGGTTTACAAGAAATGAATGTAGTTAGAGTAAGATATTATTCTCTACGGTCTTAAAGAGTAGTTAAAGGTTTAAAACCATCGACCGTCTGCAAGGTTTTAGTAGCCCAAGTCTGCTTTAAAAAAAAAAACGGTATCGGTATCGATATCACTCAATCGTTAGCTAATGCTAACTACTTCGCACCATTTTTTGGGAAATAGAGCTGCCCTAGAAATGGCACACGGTTCATATGCAGTAAAACATATGAGCAGGATTGATTGAACTGGCATAGGAAAGCTATGGCTAGTTTGTATAAAATGATTTATTCAGGTTGTGTATGTCCAGTTTAAAGACACGAGCACATGTCGTTTCGATATTGTTGGGAAAAACGGTCTGGCTAGTTACTGGACCAGATGAAATGAGACGGAGAGGTAATAAAGTCTATCGGCACGAGGACCTTGGATTTATTAAGTAAAGTGGCAACGGTTATACAAAGTCATAAGCGTGAGAAATCGAATATGTCTAAGTCCCTAATCAGCGCTGATGGTTCGTCCGGAGCTTCGCCTCCGTGGAAGGTCTGCTTCGGAAGAAGGTGAAGAGTCTCAGAGTGATACAGTTTTATGCTGTATCTCCTCGTGATGAGGTGTGTGCGTTTGAGATGTGTGTGGTTCTGTGTGTTTTTACTTGACCTTGGTTCCCAGGCTCTAGTGTATGCATGTATATCTTCTTGTGTTCCTCCTTACGGGGGAGAGCTTCAGAGCATTCATCCGTTGTGGTCCTCCCGTCCTTGAGGATGACTGGTGCATTGTCTGAGTGTCTACTATCTGCCGGGAGGAGATATGGGGCCCTGGCTCCGGCCCTGACCTGACTATATTCTCATGTATGTGTTATGTGTTAAAAGTTGACTATATTATAAGGTGACTGCCATGTGATGTGCTCAGCAGGTTATTTTGCCCCAACATATCCCCCTCAAGTCGTCGCAAGACGACTTTTACTCATTAGGGGTACGAGGGATAGGACTCCAGCGCGGGACTACCATCATAACATTATTAAACAATAACAATATAAATGCAACAATCACACAAATACACTAACGATCACAGGAAAGAAATGTAACCAGGAAACGTGTCCCTAAATAATAGCGAAGATAGCGAATGGCAATCCCCCTCAACCCATCCCCAGAGGACCACACACTAAGGATGTGAGGAGGAGTTGACTGGCCGTGTTACAACAAGCAATCACACGCATGGGGCATCCAGGGTAGGCCCGGGGCACGGGAACAACTGAAACCATGGAATAGTCCTGAGCGTCATCATGGGCAGGTGGTCGCAAGGCGCCACCTGAGCATTAGACCCTTTTATTCAACTGCGCTCAGGACCTCGTCTGATAAACGGGCAATCAAGGCCCCTGGAATCTCGCCCGTGTGAATCCCCGAGCTCCATCTAGTGGGACAGCGATATAAACAACAACATTTACGTTCCCGGCGTCGGTTGCGTAGACGCGGGCATAGATATGGGAGCGGCTAAAAACAGTGAAGCGTACAGAAGCGAATACAGCCAGGGGTGCCCTCAAGCCTTAAGGGAGCGGGCCGCAGCCCCTGGTACCGGAACGCAGATCCCTGGTCCGGGCGTCGTGGGTGCTTCAGGTGGGAGGGGGGTGATGCCGTTGGCGGGGACGGGAATGGGGCAGCCCACCTGGAGAGGTTACTAGCACGTCACAGGCGGGGGGGGGGAAGAGGGGTGTTGCGGTGGGGTGTCAGCCGACGGTGATGGAAACAGGACGCCGGGGCCGTGCATCTGGAGAGGCCACTCGCACTCACGGGTAGATGTCCGGCTCGGCGGGGACACAGTCGTCGGCGGGGGCTGGGAGTGTCTCTTCGGAGGCGTAGGTTGGGAGTGTGTAGGGGAGCTCGTCCTCAAAGTCAGAGGCTGCAGGGCGAGGGAGGGTCCCTTGGAGGTCTGGTCGTGCTCGGAGTTCCGACAGGATGCGAGGCGCGCAGTTGTGGGGGGTGCCGTCTGTGTCTGCGGGATACTCTCCGGTCATATTTACTCCTTTTGTTGAGTAGCTCACCGAGGGATCTGTCAGGGCCTCGGTCAACCGGATCTGGGTAATGGCAGCCGACAGGGTGAAGAGTGAGCTCTCCACTGCAGCCTTGACTCCGTGAGTGGTGTGCACTACCGTGGGGTTGTTCATGGTGAGGAACTGTGTCTTCCGTAGGGCGATGGCGATGGCCATGAGATGTCTGGCACAGTGAGGGAGTCCTAGGCCCGGAGTGGGTAGGGCCGAGCTGTGATAGTGGAGGATCCTTCGGGTGCCGGGCTTTGCCTGCCAGAGGGTGGCCGCTACATTTCCGTTCCTCTGTGTGACGTCCAGATGGAAGGGGGCCGTATAGTCGGGGGCTTGGAGGGCGGCGGCTGAGTGGAGGGCCTGTTTCAGCTGATGGAAGGCGGTGTCTTTTCCTGAGTCCCACTCCAGCGGGGCCCGTAGGTTTCGGGCCCCGGCTGTGGTGACCATCTGGCGGAGTTCGGACGTTCGCTCTGTGAATTCCGGGAGGTACTGGCGGCTGTAGTTGCACAGGCCCAGGAAGGCCAACATTTGCCGAACCGTGGCGGGTTTTGGGTAATTCAGGATGGTTTCTCGGGTATCCTGGGTCATGTCTCTGGTATCTTCTCCGATCAGCCTCCCCAGGAATTTCACCCTGGGCCGGACAGCCTGTAGTTTGGGCCGCTTGACCTTGTACCCTGCTTTTCCTAGGGTTTCGAGCAGGGTCTTGGTAGCATCCACACAGGTTTGTCTGGTAGGCGCGGCGAGCAGGATGTCGTCTACATATTGAACCATAACCACTCCGTCGGGAAGTACAGTGTCCTTGAGGTCCTTCCGCACACAGTCGTTGAATATGGTGGGGGTCGATCGGTACCCCTGTGGCATTCGGGTGTAGGTGAGTTTTTCTCCCCTCCAGGTAAAAGAGAAGATGTCTTGTGAGTCTTTGTTCAGGGGGATGCAGAAGAAGGCGTTGGCCAGGTCTATTGCAGAGAACCAGAGGTGGTCGGGGTTAACCACGTGGAGCGCCACCTGCGGGTTTGGCACCCTCTCGGGGGGTCCTTCCGTGGCGTCGTTTATTAGGCAGAGATCATGGGCCATCCTCCACGTGAGTCCGTCCGCCTTCTTTACTGGGAGAATCGGGGTGTTCCAAAGGGACTGAGAGGGCCGGAGCACTCCTACCTCTTTGAGTCCCTGTATGGTGGCAGTGATCCCTGCTTCTGCCTCGGGTCTGACCTTGTATTGGGGCTGATGAATCGGGGTTTGATCGGGTTTGAGAGGTATTTGGATGTTGTGTTGGGGGGTAAACCCCATGTCGTAGGCGCCGGTGGCCCAGAGATTCTGAGGGAGGCCGTCTAGCATGATCTTTACGTCGGGGTCTTCGGCTTCCAGGGGGCTGGGGGTGTCGACCTCCTCAGGGGCGAGCGGTCGGTCGCACTCCACTCGTTCTGCCACCCCCCAGGAGGCCGTTTGGGGGAAGGAGACCCGGATCAAGCCTTTGTCAGGGGCTAGGTGAATGTGTGGGTTGTCGGTGGGGGCCCACTCTCGTACTTGAGTCGCTCGGCAGACCATGGGCCCCAGCTTCATAGCCGTGTGGTGCTTGGCTACTGCCAGGGTCACGTGTGGTCGGGACTCGGGTTTGAGGCGGTACCAATATTCTTGATCCGGGGTGAGAAGGGTGAGGGCCGCCACCCCCTCAGGTCCGATGAACATTGTTTCGTAGAGGCACTTCTGGCCGGTTCCCTCCATGGTGCGTCTCCATTGTTCGTCGTAGCTTTCGTCTGGGTCTCGAAGGACATTGAGGGTCGTGTGGAGGGGGTCGTGCGGTGGGTAGAAGTCCCCCTGTTGATGGATCCAGGGGGCCCACTCTCGGTATGTTTCTTCTAGGGGCTTGAGTCCGTCCGGGGTAGTCATGTTCCGGATCCAATATACGTCTGACGGGGGGCTTCGGGGCGGGGGTTCATGCACCAGCATCATCTGGAGCGGTTGGTCGGCTTCTGTCGTCATTGTAGTCCCTTCGGGGGAACAGCTGATGAGGCAGTTGATTTTGCTCAGGATGTCTCTACCCATGAGGTTGGTGGGACACTTGGGGGCATATAGGAGGGAGTGGTAGAAGGTTTGTCCCAGGATGGTGAGCGGCAAGGGGGTGGTGAAGGGGTTGGTCTTTTCTATTCCCGAGAACCCCATGGTAGTCAGGGTTCGAGTGGAGAGGGGCGGGATTTCATGGTTCAGGTCCCCGATGGTGGATACTGTGGCTCCGGTGTCGACCATGAAACGAATTGGTGTTTGGTTTACGAGTCCGTCCACCATTGGGGCTCCCGTTCCCAGGTTCACCACCTGGGTCCCTCTCGAGGCTCTCGGGTCCCGTCAATATTGGCCGTTGTATCCCGGGTCCTCCCAGAGAGGGTACATCGGGGTCCCGGGGTTTGAGGCATGTGTCGGTCCATTTCCAGGGTTACCGCGGGTCGGGCCGGGTTGCTGCTGATGATCCTGTTGGCCGTGTTGCATCGCTGGCTGTCCCGTTTGGGGGCACTCCTTCGCCCAGTGTCCCATGAGCCCACAAATGAAGCAGGGGTAGGACCGGGGGTTTGTGTTTGGGGTCCGGCCTCTTCCTCTCCATTTGAATCCGCCTCTTTGTTTGGACTGTTGGTTCTGGTACATCCCGGGTCCCGTCTGTGTTGCTGGGTTCGAGGGTGGGTGTGTGGGGTATGGATACGATGGGTACGGGTACGGGTACGGGTACGGCGGGGGCTGGGGCCCCCATGCTTGAGCGGGAGGGGCTTGCATCTGGGTCGGAGGGGGTCCGCTGGGCTGTACCAAGGGGTTGGGGGCAGGCAGCGGGGCCGGAGGCGTGGCCACTTCGAGGGGCATGATCTCGGAGGCGTGGTCTTTGTTGGACTCCTTCTTGTCCCGGTTGTGTTCCTGGGTTGCTTTCTTGACGTCCATGCGCAAGAGTCGTTTCCTCAGGTCGCGGTCTTCTTTGACGTCCTCGTCCTCCCGTTCTTGCTCCAGGTTCACGTGGTGTGTAATGGCCTCCTCCCAGTCCATGGCGTTCATTCTTCCGAGTCCAATCACTGTTTTGAGGCCTTCGCGGGTCTTGGTGCAGAGACCCGTCTCAACCGCGATCCGGAACATGGCCTCGGTGGCGGCGGAGGCTCCTGGTCGGGTTCCGAATCCGTCTTTCCATCGTTCAGTGGCTCTTGTGAGGTATTCGCCCGCTGATTCACTGGGTTTTCTTTTCAGGCCGGTCATGCATGCTGCTGAGTTCTGAGGGGGGTATAGGCCCCTCAGGGCCTCCCACCATATGGGGCGGAAGGGGTCGAAAGGGGAGTCGTCCGGCTCTCTGGTGGTTCTGGCTGTGGTTTCCACGTCGTTGACTGCCCGGGGTCCTTCTCCTCTCATGAGGACCGCTCGGATGTCCCCCATGGTGAGCCGGTCAGCTGTGGTCAGTCGCTCGAGGTTTCTGATCCACTTGCCCGCCCCCTGTTTGATCGGGGGAAGGTCTTCCACTACTCCCTTGAGGTCGCGGTGGGTCCAGGGAACGTACATCGCTCGTCCTGCAGGGGTGTCCATTAGCGGAAACATCAGTCCTGGGCCCTCATCCAGGTCGCGGTTCGTCCGGTGGTCGAGGGCTTGGCTCCGTTGTGTCGGGGGGCCAGCTTGTGGAGTGCTGGTGATGGCCAGGGTCGCGATCGGGGTTGCGGTACTTCGGGCTTGTAATCTGCCCGGGCCAATTGTCCTGTGGATTGCGCCTCTTCCCCACCTCTGATCTCTGCCTTCGCTCCTTTCCCGCAGCTGTCGAGACAGGAGATGGACTTCTGTCTCGATGCCGAGGGACATTCTTTCCAGCGCTTCTTCTTTCCATCTCGTTCCCACTGGGTCCCACTCCACGGTGTCTGCGTCTTCTTCACCTCTTTCGTCTCTTTCCTCGTGTCTTTCGTGTCTCCCCTGGGGAATCCCGGAGTGTCTTCTCATTTCTGTTGTTGCTACTGTCACTTCCGTTTCTTCTTCTTTAGACGATAGGTTGATCAGGAAGGAGGCCAAGTCCAATGTGTTGGCGCCAGGTACGCCGATCCGCGTACGCATCCTTTCTGCTTCCGGTTGGGCTTCCCCTGGTGTTGGTGGCCTGGTTTCGGGGGCCTGGGCTTGGCTGTAGCTGGAGGAGGGGGGTGTCCAGTTCTCGGTGCTGGATGGTTCTTGCCCCAATGGCCCGGTCCTTCCTGGTATCATCGGGCATGGGGAGGGAGCTGTTGTCAGCTTCGGGCTTTCCTTGCTTTGTGGGTGGTTTGTCCTTGTGAAGTGGACCCCTTCTTTGGCTCGTTCCGGTTCCGGGGGGGGGGGTCTTTGCCAGGTCACCGTGACCGGGGACTGAGATGTGGCGTGGGTTATTTCGATAACTGGGCACATGAGATGGGGGGACCCGGGAACCTGGAAGTCGGTCGGGGCATAGGGGAGGGAGTGGTTGTACGGAGGTGGGCGGGCCTGCTCATCGGCCTTCGGTAGGGAGGGATAAGGTGAAGCTGTCAGGCTCGGTTGAGTAGGGGTTACTTGGTCCGTTAGGAAGGGATTCCTGGAGGAGGGGGCTGGTTTTAGGGTGTGGGGCGGGAGGCAAGAGGCCAATGCTTTTAATACTAAGATTCTCTTTTGTCTTTTCCGGTCTTGGGTTTCGAGTGCATCCGTTCGTCCCGTCATGGCTCCTGCATTGTCGCGACGGACCTTTGCCCGCTCATACTGGCTGCCAATGTACGCGTGTATGGCGGCCCGGCCGGTGTGGTCGAGGGGTCCCATTCGGATCACGCCCTCTTTCTGCCAGGTTTTAATGTAGACATCACATCGGTTCTCCCATTTCTTCCGGTCTTGGCCTTTCAATATTTTTCCCGGTTCAGCGTTGAGGCACAACCAGCCCACCGCTCTGGTCCGTTGCTCGTCCGACATGGTGGGTGTGTTCGCCGTTCCTTATCAGCCTGGTGTGGGGGTGGTCGGGGTCGTGGACGCCTTTGCACTGGAGGCCGGGTGCGGGGAGGTTTGTCTTTTTATCTTTATTATTCACCGGGATAATTCTTCTAGCAGGGGGTGATCGAGAGTCGGGGTTGGATTGGTATTGATGTTGTCCAGTGGGGGGCGCTGTGGCTTGGGAAGGGTAAGGTTGGAGTTGTCCAGTGGGGGGTGCTGTGGTTGGGGAAGGGTAAGAGTTGGAGTGGTCCAGCAGGGGGCAGTCTAGTTGGGGAAGGGCAAGGTTGGAGTTGTCCAGTGGGGGGCACGGTGGTTGGGGAAGGGTAAGAGTTGGAGTGGTCCAGCAGGGGGCAGTCTAGTTGGGGAAGGGCAAGGTTGGTGTGGTCCGGTGGGGGGCGCTGTGGCTTGGGAAGGGTAAGGTTGGAGTTGTCCAGTGGGGGGCGCTGTGGTTGGGGAAGGGTAAGAGTTGGAGTGGTCCAGCAGGGGGCAGTCTAGTTGGGGAAGGGCAAGGTTGGAGTTGTCCAGTGGGGGGTACGGTGGTTGGGGAAGGGTAAAGTTGGAGTGGTCCAGCAGGGGGCAGTCTAGTTGGGGAAGGGCAAGGTTGGAGTTGTCCAGTGGGGGGCACGGTGGTTGGGGAAGGGTAAGGTTGTAGTGGTCCAGCAGGGGGCAGTCTAGTTGGGGAAGGGCAAGGTTGGAGTGGTCCGGTGGGGGGCGCTGTGGCTTGGGAAGGGTAAGGTTGGAGTTGTCCAGTGGGGGGCGCTGTGGTTGGGGAAGGGTAAGAGTTGGAGTGGTCCAGCAGGGGGCAGTCTAGTTGGGGAAGGGCAAGGTTGGAGTTGTCCAGTGGGGGGCACGGTGGTTGGGGAAGGGTAAAAGTTGGAGTGGTCCAGCAGGGGGCAGTCTAGTTGGGGAAGGGCAAGGTTGGAGTTGTCCAGTGGGGGGCACGGTGGTTGGGGAAGGGTAAAGTTGGAGTGGTCCAGCAGGGGGCAGTCTAGTTGGGGAAGGGCAAGGTTGGAGTTGTCCAGTGGGGGGCACGGTGGTTGGGGAAGGGTAAGGTTGTAGTGGTCCAGCAGGGGGCAGTCTAGTTGGGGAAGGGCAAGGTTGGAGTTGTCCAGTGGGGGGCACGGTGGTTGGGGAAGGGTAAGGTTGTAGTGGTCCAGCAGGGGGCAGTCTAGTTGGGGAAGGGCAAGGTTGGAGTGGTCCGGTGGGGGGCGCTGTGGCTTGGGAAGGGTAAGGTTGGAGTTGTCCAGTGGGGGGCACGGTGGTTGGGGAAGGGTAAAGTTGGAGTGGTCCAGCAGGGGGCAGTCTAGTTGGGGAAGGGCAAGGTTGGAGTTGTCCAGTGGGGGGCACGGTGGTTGGGGAAGGGTAAAGTTGGAGTGGTCCAGTAGGGGGCAGTCTAGTTGGGGAAGGGTAAGGTTGGAGTGGTCCAATAGGGGCGCTGTGGCTTGGGAAGGGTAAGGTTGGAGTGGCTAAACTTTTGGCGGAGGGGGAGGTGTGGCTTCGGACTGAGCGAGAGAACTCAAAAAATGGCGGCCCTGACTCTATAACTCTGTGTGGCCTGTCTAACACACAAGAGCGGATGAGAGACTAGGGGGTAACTTTTGTCACTCTTGGAGGAGGAGAACGAGAAAAAGGAGGAAAAAACAGGGGGGGAGGGAAGCAAAAAACAACAACAGGGCCTATAGACGTTATTCAATACATCCAGATATTCTTTATAGCCAATAATCGTTATCTATCTTTATTGATTAATCTGCGTCAATCAGACTAAACCGTCAACCAACGCGGCAAAGAGATGTTGTTTAGTATTGTGGTTTATCTATGCGACAGGTCCGGCAGTAATTCAAAGAAACACAGTAAAAGAGATATCATTTATCCTTGTCAACTTGTCTAGGTCTAGTTTTAACGGTTCAAACAGTAAATTGAAGCGACACAGTAAAAAAGGTTATTTATCATTGTCAATTTATCTATTTCCGCTGGTTACGCCATAGAGCAACGCAATACGTCAGAGAGACATTTATTCATTATTATCAATCTATCTATTCCTACATTTACCCGTTTTAACGGACAAAGATAGAGCGGATCACGCATACACACCCACTGATTCACTCACAGATTCCCTCTTTCTCGCAGACGCACCCAGAAACATATCGACAGACTTCTCATTCTGTGTCCCGCACCCACAATCATCAGACACAGCAGAATAGCGTTAAGCATAGCAAAGCAAGCAAGCGTTGCACACATATTTCCATATTTTAGCCGGCCCAAAAATACGCTCGCTCTCTTTCTTTCTCTCTCTCTGGACCTCTTACACACACACACACACACACAGCCACTCCGTCTCTCTCTCTCTTATTCTCGCGCATACACACACTGTTTCCTTTGCAAAGGGACTTTAACCCTGATAAAGGACTCTAAACTTCTCACCACATAGAATTATTTAATACACAGATTATTCCATCTGGGTTCCGAACCCGGCCCAGGCATCCCTCTGAGTCCACTCAATGGCTCAGGCATATATTCCATCTGGGTTCCGAACCCGGCCCAGGCATCCCTCTGAGTCCACTCAATGGCTCAGGCATTAATTCCATCTGGGTTCCGAACCCGGCCCAGGCATCCCTCTGAGTCCACTCAATGGCTCAGGCATATATTCCATCTGGGTTCCGAACCCGGCCCAGGCATCCCTCTGAGTCCACTCAATGGCTCAGGCATATATTCCATCTGGGTTCCGAACCCGGCCCAGGCATCCCTCTGAGTCCACTCAATGGCTCAGGCATATATTCCATCTGGGTTCCGAACCCGGCCCAGGCATCCCTCTGAGTCCACTCAATGGCTCAGGCATTAATTCCATCTGGGTTCCGAACCCGGCCCAGGCATCCCTCTGAGTCCACTCAATGGCTCAGGCATTAATTCCATCTGGGTTCCGAACCCGGCCCAGGCATCCCTCTGAGTCCACTCAATGGCTCAGGCATGTATTATTTTGGCCATCGGTAGTCTTGTATCACTGACCGATTCTTATAGGCCCTATGGTCTCGAGGGTATTCTTTCACCATGCAACGAGCCGATATTCGATGTGTCACGCATTCGGGGTCAATCGGGTTTTACGGGGAAATGCTGGGGTGCAGTCCTATTAGTCCCCACGAGATATCCCGTAGCGAACCGTTCTCACAGTCTCATCTCCTAATGTGGTTCCTATATAACTACGCAGAGTTTGGATTTTATCAACAGGTTCTGCCTACCTTTTGTTGGGCGATCGCGAGGTGAGACTGCAGGAATCGGTCCGGTTCTCCGGGGTCCCGAGGCCGTGCCGCTCTCCGTCTCTCGTTTCCCAGTTGCGGTCCAATTCAGAAAAAATCACGTCGGGGTCACCAATTTGTTGGGAAAAACGGTCTGGCTAGTTACTGGACCAGATGAAATGAGACGGAGAGGTAATAAAGTCTATCGGCACGAGGACCTTGGATTTATTAAGTAAAGTGGCAACGGTTATACAGAGTCATAAGCGTGAGAAATCGAATATGTCTAAGTCCCTAATCAGCGCTGATGGTTCGTCCGGAGCTTCGCCTCCGTGGAAGGTCTGCTTCGGAAGAAGGTGAAGAGTCTCAGAGTGATACAGTTTTATGCTGTATCTCCTCGTGATGAGGTGTGTGCGTTTGAGATGTGTGTGGTTCTGTGTGTTTTTACTTGACCTTGGTTCCCAGGCTCTAGTGTATGCATGTATATCTTCTTGTGTTCCTCCTTACGGGGGAGAGCTTCAGAGCATTCATCCGTTGTGGTCCTCCCGTCCTTGAGGATGACTGGTGCATTGTCTGAGTGTCTACTATCTGCCGGGAGGAGATATGGGGCCCTGGCTCCGGCCCTGACCTGACTATATTCTCATGTATGTGTTATGTGTTAAAAGTTGACTATATTATAAGGTGACTGCCATGTGATGTGCTCAGCAGGTTATTTTGCCCCAACAATATCCCTCCCTGTGTGCTAGTGAAGTTAAGCACACATTTGAAGGATTTTAGCTTGAGTAATGTCACTTGCCCTCCTACTCGCACAGAGAGTAGCTAAGCTAACATTACTACAGACAACAGGGGCCATGCACTTATTTAAGCGACCAGTATTACATGTTACACCTATTTCTCTTGGATAAGCATGAATATAAATTATTCCTACTGCCATACATGCATGTCCTGCCTTAACTAAACATTGGCTTATTATTTATGAATTAGATTGATTAATTGGAATTATACTGATAAAGTAAGAGTAATATTGAAGCTATTTGGCTGATTCTAGATAAGGTATAATGCATCAAATTAATTGTTTAAATTTCAACAGAAGCATGAATGCCTTTGAAAAATTGGACCAGGTGGCGAACGACATTCTAGCAGGTAAGAATGATGACCTGATACTAGTTTACAAATTACATTGGATGTGGAAGTCACATGATCTTAGGTATATCTATAGGTGGCTCATAGCCTGGGTAGGGATTCCATTTTGTCCTGCAGGCTGACCCCTTGCTGTTTGTGATTGGCCGGAGTTGATCACTCCTGTTCAAAGTTGTCCATTACTAGAGCTTGGTTTGGGATTAGCCAGGCTAGGGGATGACCACACAAATTCCTAACCAACTGTCAACCTTAAAGGAGAACTCCGGCCATTTTTAATCCAAAGCCCTGTTGCTTAAGGTCACTGAGTACTATACATAGGAAAAATAACAACACAATTTGGTTGAACATAGACCGGATATCGGTCTGGCAACTAACACTAACCCATGGGGGCAATCAAACTGAAAGTGAAATTTAAGGGAGGTTGCCCCCATAGATTAGCTTTAGACGCCAGTCCGATATTCAGTCAATGTTGAGCCAAATTTTCTCGTTCTTTTTCCTACTGGCATAACTCTGTAACTTCAATCAACAGAGCTATGGGTTGAAAAACGGCCGGAGTTCTCCTTCGAAGGAGATTGAGTGGTGGTCTGGCAATAGCCATAGCAAGGTACCTCAATGAATTACCCTGGGTGTCCAGTGGTAGATGTGGGTCTGGATATCCAGGATATAAATCAATTGGACAAGGTGTTGACAATGGAAAGCACACGGTTCTTACCGTAGCCATACCGACGGCACGCTATTTGCAAATCAAACACAACTTAATTTTACATTTAGGGATAGTGTGCTGCTGTCTCTATTGTGGCCTGCATGTCTTAATAGTCTAATAGATGTGATCCTTTGAGCGTGCTGGAATAAGAGTTTTAGGAAAAGGAACAAAACAGCGCTGGAACTACATAATCTCTTGGATCACCTTAATCTGTTATCATTATTCTTTAACTACTTCTCCTTTGTCTCTATTTGTGACACAGCTGCACAAATTGATGCAGATGCTCTGCAAACACTCTCAAGGGAAGATCTGCGGGACCTTTTTCCAGGGCCTGAACATTTTCTTAGGAGAAAATCCATTTGGAAGGTTGTGCATCCTGTGGTATGACAAACTCTTTGTCTTTTGTTTCTTTTTTTCAGATTTTCTTAAAACAGCATCTCAGCATTGTTTTTCAGACTTGATATCAAAGGTAAATTTGTCTTTTTTCATGGATTTATTCACAGGAGCAGGCCTCATCCAGCTCCTGTGCAGCCGACACCCAACAACCCAACACCCAAACACCCAAAAAGCGATGATACCAACATCAAAGAGGAAAGTCCAGCCAAAACAATACAATTGCAGGGCTTCCAGTATGTTATTTACATAGATAGCGAGTTAGAGCACGTTAGGAAACACTATTTTGAAATGAAAAGAATTGGGCAAGAAGGACAGTGTGAGCTCTCTAAAGAGCTAACCTTTAGGCTGGTTAGACATACTGTGACAAACATGGTCTCTGTAGTGAGGGCCATGGCCACCGAAGACTACATAAAATAGCCTGTCAAAGAAGACCTGCAATCAATGGCAAGGAGACTTGTTTCATATTACCCAATGTTGTCCGATAAGCTTGATCTACAACGTCCATGGGTAAGCATTTCGACATGAATGTAATAATTTCATTAAAATATTAGGGGTGGAATGGTTCAATGACTTGATGTGTATCTCTTGTCATGATTATTTTTAAATGATTTGACTAAATGGATACACAATCAGCTACTTAATTTGTCTGAGGGGAATTTGTTTCCAGTCTGGCTAGATGGAATCGTGATCTAGATAGTAAGTAACTAAGTTTGATAAACATATCAACACATTTGTATTGAACATCTTGGAACTAAATGGTTCCATATGAACACCTGTACCCTTGCACCCCTAACCAACACAAGTACATGGCTAGTTTGTCTTAGTAAGTCCTTGTGTTGTCCTAAATCTTTTTAATGTTTGCTCATGGTCTTTGTGTTTCATGTTTCAGTTCAAACTCTTCAAGCGACTGAACAAGAGGATGCAAAACATCAGGGGCCGTATTCACAAAGCATTTTATCTTACCGCTAGGAGTGCTCCTAACTCGCGCAAAAATATTTTACGTAGGAGTTTTTTCTTAAAAGTTATTCACAAAGCCGCTGAGACCTACTCTTACTAAGGATGAACCACTAAGAGTGAACTAGGAGTGACGCGCCGTTGCTATGGATTACGTCGATTCTCGTGCACGAGTTTAGAAGCGGTCAGTGCGGTGATTGGTTGTTCAGACGAGCCCACTAAATCACCGAAAAACAAGGAAATAGCCTAGGCTAGAAATGAATTCCAATTAAGTAGTTATGGACAGTGCAGTTAGCAGAATCCACGCATGATGACAAGTTTGTGCAGACCACGATAATGACGTTGTAGCCTGAACGTTCGAGAGAGAGAGAAAGCAAACAATAAAAATACGTAAATTGCATTAAATCAAGGAGGCAAATAAAAGCACCCTGCAAACTATTATCCAATGAGCATATTTCAGCACTTAAACACTTTAAATAACAGCCCATACCGCCGTTCAAGTCCCCCTATCATGATGGATGATGAAAACGTGAAACGCAAGCGAAAGGCCAATTGGTCCCAGGACCAATTGTTACTACTTGCCCAGTTTGTGCTATAGCGGAGGGGGGTAATAAAGGGTAGATTCGGGGCTGGAGTGACCAGTAAGAAGAAGCGGGAGGCATGGGAAGAAATATGCGTGAACCTAAATGCTTCCTTCCCTACTGTGTGTCGCTCTACCGACGATTGCGAAAAACGTTGGTATGCCCTGCAGTCACAGTGTAGGTTGGAGATTGCCGACTATAAAAGAGCTGTCGCAGCTACAGGTAAGTCCATTATTAACATTCCTTGCATTCATTTGGGAAATGCATTTGCATGTCTTAAATTTACAATTAACAAAGGCTACAGTGATATGAAACATGAATGAAACTGAAATTTAATTTGTTGGAGGAGGATCTGCACCAAAGCCGTTGTCCCCGGTCGCGTCGGTGGTGTACGCCGTCCTAGGCTCGGACACAAGCATAACTGGCCTTGAGGGTGCAGCTGATCCTGCAGTCGAGTTGCTAAAGGAGATTGGGGGGTATGCATGCAATGATTGCAATAGGCTACATGAAAAACCTTTCTGTTTAATATTTACAGAAGAATTACAATGTGCAACTGGTCAACCCACTTCCCAAAATTGTGTTACAAATTATATATATATTCCCCACAGGAGAAATGAAGATCAAAGTCCAGCTGCAGCATCACATCACACAGCTCTTCCTCTTCTCCCCCTCCTAGCCCTTCCTCTGCCAGCTCTTCCTCTTCCAGCTGCGCCTCCTCTCACAGATCTTCCTCTTCCAGATGCACCTCCTCTCACAGCTCTTCCTCTCCCTGCTCTTCCTCTTCCAACTCTCCCTCTTGGTGCACCCACTGCCTCTCCTCTCCCTCCTGCTGCTGGTGCCAGTTCACTGTTGGAGAAGAAATTGAGGATGGAAATGAGGGTTTTAAAAAGGCAAAGAAAGGTCCTCAAAGCGAAAGAGTGGCTAATAAAAGACAGAATATTACAGTCTTAAGATAGAAAAATTGAAAGAAAATAAATGTTATGAACTACACAATTGTGTTGACTGATTTGTGCCAAGGTGTTTACCTAAAATGTGTATTCACAAAGTGATCCCTAAATGCCAGTCCACTCGGTTCCACATGGCCAAATTCATTGTCATGTTGATCGCCATCATCATCATCATCATCGTGGTCATCGTCCTCTTCATCGTCGTCGTCATCATCATCGTCTGGCTGTGGAATGTTCCTGTGGAAAATTGAGATGGGGGAAAATAGTTTTACCGAATACATTGCTATGTATAGATGTGGTCTTAAAGTGATGCTTGAACTAAACTATCATGTGTTGGTTATTTCTATAAAATGTTTCTGTGTGTGTCTTCCCCACCAAAGGTTCTTGATGAACTTAGACGAATATTAGACAACAACTCCAACTACGTGGAAGAGCTGAGGGAGCGGTGGCTCGAATTCAAATCTAGAGTAAGCTTCTACGGGGTTTACAAGAAAGCAATGAAACCTCCAATGTCACTTTCAGCTGGTAAGGACAGCAGACATAATACTAAAAGAATATGTATCTTTATGTTTGTCTGTATACTGAGAAACAAATCTTTCATTTTCTCTCCTCTTTTTTAGAGGAGCAAGCGATACATCTCTTGACCGTACTGCCAGCTCTGTTCCCGTCCAATGTTGCTGTGCCCAAGAAGATGACTTCTGCCTCTGAAGCTCTTATTCACGTTCTACTGGTAAGTCATAATTTTTATATAAATACAAAAAATACCTGCTAAATTTCTCCAATATGGTTGCTCCGGCTGCTGGTCCACTATTTGGTCCATACTAAATCATTGTGTGTGGGCAGGAAATGGAGGGATGGGATTGCTGTCCCACTGATGTTGTGTTTTTATGTTCAGCCCACAGAGGACCCTGAGACATTCCTGAACAGAAGGCCACTCGCCACACCACTCGTTTTGGTGGATGAAAACCAAGACGCCTTTCTCTGCCTAGGAACCGAAGCAATCCCATTGCCCAAAAGGTACTTAGGGGACGCAGCATTGTATATAATTGCATACTATTATGCATTACATATGACCTACCCCAAACGTGTGGCCTGTGTTCTTTCCATTATACAAACCGAGGTCCTGGGGGACTGAGAAGGATGCCACACCGGCTTTCAAACGAGAAAGGACTGATTGGAAGGCCTTTCTTGCATAACTTTGTAAAATGCTGCCTCCCCTAGGGAACACACACACACACACACACTCTCACACTTTGGTATTATTTGTTATTCCTCGTTCTAAAAAGCTCTTAGGATTACTGAAACAGTATAAATCACAAACATTCCCACACAGACACACTCAGACAGACACACACTCACACACACACACAGACAAACAAAAGTAGACTAAAAGACTGTTTGCAATTTTCTTGTCAAGTTATACCAACAGCTTGTTGGGCCATCTTATCTGTTCGTCCATCACATGTGATGAGGACCACCAGGAATAAGGGGGAGCTGGGATTAGCGGTGGGTGCGCAGGTGACTGATAAGACCAATCTTTGCGCATAAGGTTCTAGGGCAGTGGGGGCAGGGATGGGAGACGTGTTGGGGGTAGTTGTTGATGCGCAATTTCTTTGCTTTCCTTTGCACTTTTGTTTTAAGTTGGTCCCTTTGTGCTGCCCTGTTGGCAACAAAATGTATGTTACTATGTGTTGAGTCAGTTTGACAACACACTGAGACCTGTGTATGTGATAATTGTGACTGAATTACAGTTGGCACAGGATGAACGTTTGTCAATAAAATAAACAGGTATTGATGTTACTGATGTGATGATGCCAAAGGTTGTGGTTTGCCAAGATTTTGCAGTAAATATATTAATGTGTTTGTATAATATACCTAAAAGTAGACAATTTCTTAAAACAAGACTTCCTAATCTAAGATTTTTTTTACTTATGAGATATTTGATGCACTTGATACAAGCAAATTCATCTTGTTTTCAACCTATTTCTGATTTGTTAAGAAATATTTACTTATCCCGAGATTTTTTTCAAAAAAAAGATAATTCATCTAGTTTTAATCTTCTTGCTGACTAGTTTTGAATAAGCTTGGCTCTAACCCAGTTGGTTTCTAAGCAATAATTCTCCAAAACAAACACAAATATCTTAAAATAAGACAAGAAAACCTTGACAAGAACACTAAATATAAGTATTTCCTGCTTATAATAAGATTTTTAGGTTTCTTGTTTCTCAGATATTTTTTCCTTGTTTCAAGAAAACTTAACAAGTGGAATTATCATGATCCACTGGCAGATAATTTTGCTTGAAACAAGTAAATTTCCTCTAATAGTGGCTATATTTTCTTGTTTTTTTAGAGCCATTTTTTGCAGTGTATATACGTTCGACTCCATTGGCCAGAACCGCGGACGAGACATCTAGTGTTCTATAGAATACTATTCTATATATATAGAATACGGGAAGTACGGCAGCGTCTAGAACAGCATTACTCATTGTAGTGGAGCACATTAATGAAAAATCGTTCACTTTGTGGTACAAGCGCCAAATTTGGTACACAAGTGCTTTTGGACCTACTATCTCATAAAAGTAAGTTGCCCACTTGAACAAACAAAGTGGCCACCATTTTTCAAGATGGCCGCCATTCGAAGTGGTTTGAAACAGCGTTTGAACTATATTTTGATTGAATAGTCCTATTCTGATGGTTTATACATTGAAATATGTGTTTTTGCACATGAGAAATACAACTCTGCATTTAGAAAATCAAAATTATTGAATATTATGATGATACAATGCAAATTAAATGAAAAAAACACTCACAAACAAAGACATTAGTTTCACTTAAAGCTTTTGGACCTGTAAGCTACTTGTAGGGGAGGCCACGTAGAGGCTGTCTTTGTCTCCCCCATTTTTTTTTTTTTTTTTGTATAGGCTATTTATTTTTTATTTTTTTATTTTTTTTATTTTTAGATAACGGTATAAAAACACAGAAAAGGTGTCAAAGCATAGGCTGCATGTTTTACGATCCAGAACTTGAATCAACATAACTTAAAAAATAATAATACAAATATCCAACTCAAACATTCAACTTAAACTTGGTTGTTCTATTTTCTTAGCCCTCACATGCACAGGCACACAACTGTGTGCACTTCAGGCCGAAGCGATAGCATTTGCATCGTCCTTGGCATTCAGTCTTGCAGCCACATTTTGTCAACTGCTCACAAGTCTGAGCAATGGGTGGAAGGGTTGTCCAGAGAACTTGCCAGATCTGACCATCTTTTTGCCAGCCCCAGTTGGCAGGACTTTCAGTTTGCATTTTGCAGACTGTTGCTTGGCCCCATATGCAGGCAGCTTGGAAAGCAGACCGTTTCACATGCTGAACGAGGGATGCGCTTGTTGGTGGAATGGCATCATAAGACCTTTGCTTCCGAGCAAACAAGTCCAGTCTTGCCTCATCAACCTTGCACGTAGTACTTTGCTTGTCATACATGGTGATGACAAACTTCTCAAGGATGTTGAGGTCTGCATCTTCTATGATAGGTGGGTATTGGCTGAGCTTTTTGAAGACAGGACTAACTTCAGGGCAAACCTCCCATGCTTGCCATGCACTTTTCTTGCTTTTACCACGGAAAGCTGACACAACATCGCAGCCAGTGAAGGCATGGAAGAACAGCATGCCACTGGATTTCTCTGGGCCAAGATTCACCACCATATCATGAATTGGCAACCACCTAATGGACTGACCCTGGCCAAATTCTATCCAGATCTTTTCCAAGCCTGCATCCTGAAGAGTCGCAAAAACATTGACTGCAACCACAAGAATATCTGTGTCGCATGCCTTAATCAACACAGACTTTATCTGTTGTTTGGCTGCATGAAGAGCATGTGTGAAGATTCTGGAGTCAGCTTCTTCGTGGTTGCAAGGACTTAAACCTTCAAGGCTGATGGGTTTGTTTGAAAGAGCCTGCTCTCCTTTGGTCACAACTACGACATTGTCAGGACACAAGGTCACTACTCTGCTAGGAACCCAAAGAGTTCAGTCTTGTTTTCATTGTCTCGCAAGAAGCTTTTCCAGTTGGGCGGTAGTTTGGTTTTGTCGGTCACTCTACGTCGACCTCCCTTACCTCTGTTTGACCTTGTTTCAGCCTTCAGGCTTGAAGTCCAGTACATGAAGTCCAGACATCAAAAATTATGTCTGTTCGCTCATACTTTGATGAGTATGCCTGGATCTTTGGAACTACATCTTGGACAGCCTATTCCTCAAAGGTCTTTGATGTCTTTGGAGACAATGAATACACAAGAGAGGAACCATCAATGATAATAGCACCACATTCTGGTTGTTTGTCAGGAGGAGAAATGGTAGCTTCCAAAATGTTTGCAAGCTGAGACTTCTGGCCGTAGTAGAGTTTCCCTGTGTCGCTCAGTGCTGCAGGGAAAGACTGATTCTCATGCTTAAAGAACTCAAGCAGGTCACACTCTCGTGATTGGCAGGATATAAAGAGCTGTGAGAACAGGCGACAGTCATCTTTGAGTACCTGCTTCTTCATGTCACTGCAAGCTGAAGCTGCTTCTTGGCGAAAGAAGTCAACTTTGTTCTTTTTAATCGGCCTATAGAAGGAAGTCTCATCACCCAGACCATTGAAAAAATCTCTGAAGGCAACTTGACCTTTCTCAAAGTGAGTTCTTACAAGCTCAGCAGCACTGGGATGTGCAATGTTTTTTGTGTCCAATGTGAGCAGATCTTTGGACTCTTCCTGAAAAGGATTACCCAGATCCTTCATCACAGCAAACAACCTCTGGACCTTGTCAGTGAAGGACTTCTGAGACTGACGAGTCTGCTCATGATGCCTGATATCTTCAGTTGCTTCATTGACCTCAGATGCCAACTCATACTGGTTGACTAACTGGCTAACTTCTGGTCCAGACACCATCCACCGCCTCAGTGCAGATGGATCCTCAGTAACTCCAATGGCAACACCATCACCTTTAACAACTGCATTAGCCTGCTCGTGAGCTTGGTCAATGGCTATGCCTGAGAACTCCCTGTGAGTCTTGTGGACCACAAACTTTCCCAGCTGAAATTCATTGAAAATCTGAGGGTGAGTTTGCTCCAAAGAAACCATGTCTCTGAGGTGAATGGGGAGCCATCGAGCATAGTTCACATTGTTGTTTGCAAAGAAGAAGGGGATTAGAGCAGACAGTGCTTGACAATACAAGTTGAAGTTAGCCTCTCTGAAAGACCTGACCAGCGAGAAAATCACCAATTCCATTGACAACACAAGCTCCCAGAATTGAAACTGAGGACTCTCCTTCCTGCACTTCTCACACCAGTCATTGAAATTCAGCGCTCCATCATTCTGTTCTGCACAATGGTACTCATATGCTTCCTTTCGGAGCATGTACAGACAGCATGCTGTAACTTGGTGCATGTGGCGTGTTCTTGTGACACTTGAGGCAGAAAGAAAGGAGTCAGCTGTTCCTGAAGAGGCCACCCCAGCCTCCACAAGAGCACCTGTCCACCCACTACTCTGAAGCAGGGTCCCAAGTGATCTGAATGCAGCCATCTCTATGTGGAGACCGCCAAACATTACAACAAATTTGTCCTCACCATACAGGTCAGGCCAGTGCCACTGGACTTGTTTGGCAATAGAATAAATAGGCTGGTCTGCAGTTATCACAGGGACCTGACCAGGGTTGAGGTGTGCAATAGCATCCCTGACTTTGTTCATGGTATGCCTCACTGTGGCAATAGAATGGGCCTCATCGCGAAGAAGGGGGAAGAGTGAGGTAATGCTCACATCAAATGCAAGACCTCGCTTCTTCTCTGCATGGTGAGCTGACCAAGTGATGTTAACCTCATCATCTACATCTTGTGTTAGGCTAACCTTCTGCAGCCATTCATATTCATTTGTCAGGAGGAGAGTTGGCAGAGATGCATATGTGACATTGCCCTTTGGAGGAGATGGCTTCTTTTTTGTGAAGAAAGCAGGGTGGACATTTGTATAGGAATCAGGAAGTTCCGGGACTTTCTTTACACTGCTGTTCTTAATAAGAATTGGTTCTCGAACTTCGCCTTGATTTTCTGATGATGTATGTTGGAAGATGGAGATGCTGGTTCCATGAAATGATGAAGTCGCAGTTGTAGATGAAGGATTGTGATCGATGTTATCCATTGCACTTGTGCAGAAGAGGCCTTTTCTTAGTTTGGGGGGACAAACCAGACCTTCTTCAATGTATCTGTTTACAACTGCATCTCCCAACTGAGCTGATATGTCAAGTACTCGATTATATGGAATACTAAGACCATGGTCATGCAGCATTTCCACAAGGTGTCTCTTTCTGGTCTTAGCATAAATAGACATCCCTATATAGACCGGAAATGGGATTTCCCTGTCTCTGGAATGCCTTTGTGTGGCAGCACCTTCTTTGCACTTGGCAAAGCAGTTGTATTGAAGGAGCTGAGCCATTGCCAGATCATTTGTAGTCGCTCCAAATTTCAGCTGAGATTTTATATCTGCCCCATGTTCAATCATACAGACAAACTGAAGTAGAGCTGGAGGAAAGGAATCGTGCACTGAACTCTCATAGAGATTGCCCTCAAACTTAGACTTGTGATTCACCATGTGCCTGCGCAATATCTGGGCAGCTTTGGCGAGAATAATGGCCTCAGCATCGGATGACGCTTCTGACAAGACTGGACCAACATCTTTTTCAAATGCCAGAAGTATATCTCGCCCTTTCTTGTAGGCTACAAGTCCAGGTATCTCTGCCAAAAGCCTTTCTTTCAGTCGGGTCGCATTCACATCAGGTAGGTCTGTCCCAAACTGCTTAAGTCTCTCCCTGTAAAGACTAACCAATTCAGCAAGTCGGAACACAGAAGGCCCATCACTGTTTTTTTTTTTGCCTCAATGACATAGGTCAGAAGTTCAGAGAACACCAAATGAAAGGCTTCCTTTTCTTGAGACGACTGGATTTTTTCTTGTTTTTCCGCTTTAATGTGTGCCCTCTCTCTGTGATACAGGTCCGTTAAGCAAGACCAGTGGTATTTAAGTTCTAGGGCCACCACATCTCCGCCACTCAATAATGCCAGAAGCTTTCCGTCATTAAGGTTACGAGCACATTCATTGAGCTTCTCATTCAGCTGCATGGTCATGGCTTGTCGCATCTCTGATGTTGGTTCCATCTTTTCGCATAAGAAACACTGCTGTACTTCAGTGCTAGCCCTTCGAATTTTTTGATGTCCTTCACCAGGATCATTTTGAGTTTCAGCTGCTCTTTTAGTGGCACGCTTGAGTTTGTAGTTGCTAAACATTTTGCGACAATTTTGGTGATACATTGCACCGTTTCGCCTCAATGTATCCTCAATGCCACCTCCATCATCCAATCTGGATGTGTCTAACCTGATGGGCAACAGGTTGATTGCCTGAAATAGAGGAATGTTTTTGGCTATCATGGAATAGCCGTCAGAACTACACTCATAACGGGTAGGGGGAGACTTCAACGCTGCTTTTGTATCTGTCTGACAGAGGCAACACTTGCTCCAGTCAGTTTTAGTAGCACAACTCAATGGATTATCGGCAGACATCTTATACAGTTGAAGGTCGAGGGATTATCCTTTTACCACCCAAACATACAAAATATCATAGCACATTGGAATATGGGATGCAACTAGGTTCAAGTATCTGGTGCCCTACACCTAGCCCGATCGTTCATCCAGTGCCATAAATCCCATGCGATCTGTACACCATCCAGGTAACTAAAGCCCCGTTACCCTTGGCTCGGCTATCCCGCGCTGGCACATCCTGTCAATTCAGGTGCGGCTATCTAACTACAATACTACAACTAACTAAACTTCTAGTTGAGTCTATACAGGGGCTTATTAGATAGCATTTGGGACACTAAAGTATACTACAACTACAGTGAGTACACCACTACAACAGTTAGTAAACTACAACTACAGTTAGTACACTACAAGCTGACACTGAACCCCATGCTGAGTCTCACAGCAGTGATGTCACCAGTGTGCCCTGGTTGTGCTTTGACGTCACTCTTATAAAAAATTACTAACCAATAAATGTTGACCACAGAATTTTAATGAATTATCATTTATATTGCTAAATTAGTACTTTTATTTCAGTAAAGAACGCTTGTGTTGCTGTATGTGTGTGTGTGTGCGTGTGTGTGTGTGTGTGTGTGTGTGTGGTGAGTGACAGTCAAAAGTTTGGACACATTTTCACAAATGATTCACACAAAAAACACATCCCTCAGAATTCTACGGATTTTCACTTAAGATCATTGCAGAAAACTGAAGAAAAAACGCGAAAACGCTACTTTTTAGTCATTTAATAGCCATTATGTTGAACATTGGTGGCCATATTGGAATTCAATTGACACCATCGAGTTATTCCAGTCTTAATACATTCATTTTGATGCTTGGATCATTAACATTCTTCTGTTAATTCAAGTTCTACCTCGAAAACCTTTTTTTGGCGTTTGACGAGGCGGCCATCTTGAAAACTGGCGGCCCTCTTGGATTTTCAGCTGGGCAACGTACTTTTATTAGAAGGTATGTCCTGGACATCATTTGTACCAAATTTGGTGCTTGTACCATGAAGCAGAGTTGTGGACTCGAGTCACATGACTTGGACTCGAGTCAGACTCGAGTCATAAATTTGATGACTTTAGACTCGACTTGACAAAATCTTAAAAGACTTGCAACTCGACTTGGACTTTAACATCAGTGACTCGTGATTTCACTTGGACTTGACCCTTTTGACTTGAAAAGACTTGCTACTTTCCTCGAACCCAAAGATTAAAAAGTATGTTCACACGACACTGATCACTCTTTCTCCCTTTGCACCTGTGTACATCTGTGTGCGTGATTCACGCAGCGTTAAGTGTGTATGGCAAGACATCCAATCAAATTAGATCCACGTTGTTTCGACCTGACAGCATCCAACCAATCAAAGTACGAGACAAACAATAAAGAGGAACAAACTAAACGCGCGCAACAGTAGGCAAAAATGATACCAAAGGTAGTTTCGTTTGGGTACAAAAACTATGAGGTGATAAACAAAAAAAGAATTGCAGTTTGTAAAACATGCGGGAGCAAGATTACAGACGGAGACGCGACAACTTCGAACTTCGTCCGACATTTGAAGTTACACAAAGAACGGTAAGTTTTGAACACTAGCTTGTTGGCTGAGTAACTGAATTGCTAGCTAGCTACATATCAATGAGACTGTAAACTCACTGTTAACACCACCTTGACTTAAAAACATGGTAAACTGTATCTCCTGTGGGTTCATGTATGTATAAGTTCACTATTTTGCACGTTAAGCTCCCTTTATGGGTTGTCTTGGATGAAAGAATTTTTGACATCAAAATGTTGATAAATGGTCCAGTCTCAAGCTTTTGGCTAATTTGGAATCACCCCCTGCGTCAGAATGGTCAGCATTCATAAAATTATCCTTAAATCAACCCAAGCTAAACATTCCTTAACTTCCGCTTGATATTTGGAATACAAAATGGCAAAATTAAACACGACAGAAACTGTATTTCGCTAAGACACTCGTTTTGGAACATCAGCAAACACCACTAACCACTCGGTGAGTTGCACATCTTTGAAAACGAACGTTTAGGGTTGATTTAACTAGGACCGCTTTATGAATGCCCGTATCTGAATCACGGGGGTGATTATAAATTAACCAAAAGCTTGAGACTGGATAGTTTAGCTAGTCAGTGGATCATACACAGTAGACTGCTGCCAGCAGCAAAACTTAGGCAAGCCTAATCAAATCAAGGTCAGTTTAATGTACTTTAGCCTATATTACGAATATGTGTACCATTTTAGCTTGCTGCCAGACGATTTTTTCCGATAGGAAAACTAAGTATCTCACTCTCTCCAGCACACCAGATTCCATTGATATAAATGGCAATTTTACTTTGCAGCACATTGGAGTTGCTAGCTGCTAGTCTACTGCTGCCTCCTTAAGGTTGTTAATGTAATTTAGGTAATTCACGACTAAGCTGAATTATCACCGAAGACATAGAATTGCACAATTAGACTTAATCATTGAGCCAGCAGTAGACCAACAATTTCTGTATGATGCAGGTAAAATTGCTGTTTTTGCCAATGGAATCTGGTATGTCGGAGAGAGTGAATTGACAAGCATACTTCAGTTTCCTGTTGGAAAGGGCTGTTTGATGGCAAGGTACAGCAGTAAAAATATTAATAAGAAAAGGTACACTGAAAATGAAATTTATTTTATCAATGTAATGTTAAAACATACACACTCTTACAGTATACAATTAATATTAACCACAAAAAATAATGTTAACACAATGTTAGCATTTTCTGACATCTGTTTGATATGCTTACCTGTTACAGATTTGAAGAATACCAGATGAATAAAAGCATCATAGATGAACCACAACAGCCTTCAATCTCACAATTCTTGGACATTCGTGTAGGGCATTACAGCATGAGTCATCCACAGCAGAAAGCTATCACTAATGCAATACTGTCCGACTTGATTATTGATTGCAACCTTCCCCTGTCTATTGTGGAAAACAAGAGTTTTCGTCACTTTCTGACAGTAGTTGACAGTAAGTACAGCCCAGTGTGTCGCAGAACGTTGACATCAAAAACAGAGAGCATCGCTGCGGAGAGACGTTCAAGATTAAAAACTCAATTGAGCAACACTGAGCATGTTTCAGTCACTGTGGACATTTGGTCTGACCGAAAGATGAGGGGATTCCTTGGTATCACTGTCCACTGGATAGAGAGAGAGACAGAGAGGATACAGCTAAAGACTAATCTCTTGGCCTGCAATCGCTTCAAAGGCTCACACACAGCTGAACGAATCTGTGACCAATTTGAGGCAATATGCGATGAATACAGCATCAAAGATAAATTGGACTACATTATTAGTGACAATGCTGCTAACATGCGAAAGGCATTCACTGTGTGCTTCCCCAGTGAACAAGAGGATGATGACGGAGATCATCTTGATGACCCTGATCTCTGGTGTGACTTAACCCTGGAAGAACAGCAAACGGTAGATGCTGCTATGGCAAAGAAACAGCGCCTGCAGTGTTTTGCGCATACGCTTCAGCTGGTGGTGGGAGACGGTTTGAAAGAAACAAAAGTGGCATGTCCTTCTCTTTCCAAGTTATCAAAACTTAGCTCACTGCTCCACACAAGCACAACATTCAAAGATGTGTTTGATAGTGAATTTGGGGAACAGAAAGGCATCCCTGCTGCAGTAAACACTAGATGGAACTCAACACTGAGGCAAGTAAAGGCAGTTCTCCACTGTGATCATCTAAGGCTCTGTGCTGTTCTAGAAAAGGCTGGGCATAAGGAGTTGTCATTCACGCCACGAGAGTGGAATCTGTTGAAGGAGTTGGTGGACATTTTGAAGCCGTTTGGAGAAGCAACTGATCTGACACAGGGTGATAAGGTCGTCACAATCAGTGCAGTTGTTCCATCCGTCTTGTCCCTCAATCACCACCTTGAGAAGCTGAAGCCTCAAGTTCGTTTCCTGAGCGGCCTGGTCAGAATTCTCCAGGCATCCCTGAACAAAAGATTTCTTGGGATATTCATTAACGTGAAAATGGCCAGGACTCAAGATGGGATCACTGCCCCCTTTTCAGACCCAGTCTACCTGAAAGCAGCCGCCTTGGATCCAGCCTTTTCTCTGCTGTGGGTGGAGCCTCATGTGCTGGTCAATCGTGACATCAAGGCAGAGGTGGCACAACGAGTTAAAGGTAAATACTATTGACTTCAATGCAACTTTTTTCCTCATAGTCTGGTCTAATTGACAACATCAATAATTGAATTTTTCAGTCCAACACTATCACCAACACCAATGGTAATAAGGGCTATTTTGTTTCTGCTGCTGCTGTTAAATGTTTTTCCAGAATTGATCCTGCAATATGCTGCAGAGACTGAGCAACCTGTGCTTCTTGTTGATGAAGAGGAAGAGGACCTTGGAGAAGGAGGAGGGCTGTTTGCTGCATACCATAAGAGGCAGAAGAAGGATGTTGGGACCTCTCCAGCACTACAGCTAAGTCACTACCTAGACATAGCCGATGGACAGAACGCCCTTTTGTTCTGGGCACTGAACATGAAGACTCTTCCTTCACTCTTCCGAGTGGCCATCAGAGTGTTAGCAGTGCCTGCCTCTAGTGCTCCAGTGGAGCGAGTTTTCAGCCATGGTGGCATCATTCTACGCCCCCATCGTGCACAAATGACTGACAGACTTTTGGCCAATTTGATCTTTTGCAAATGCAATGCAGCATAGGGCCCTGGCATAGAAAAGCACATCTCTGTTCATTGTTATGTTCATGACACTTCCAATCCAGTCCCCTTCCAATCTCTCTCTCTCTCGCTCTCTCTCTCACACACACACACACACACACACACACTCACACACACTCACACACACTCACTCTCTCTCACACACATACACACACACACTCTCACTTTCTCTCTCACTCTCTCTCTATCACACACACACACACTCACACACCCAATCTATCTCTCGTTCTCTCTCTCACTCACTCTCTCTCACACACACACACTCTCTCACACACACACACACACTCTCTCTCCCTCTCACACACACACTCTCTCTCTCTCACACACTCTCAAACACACACTCACTCTCTCACACACACACACAATCTATCTCTCTTTCTCTCTCTCTCACACACACACACACACACACACTCTCTCTCACATACACACTCACTCACTCTCTCACACACACTCACTCTCACACACACACACACACACACTCACTTTCTCTCTCTCTCTCTCACCCACACACTCTCACTCTCTCTCACACACACACACTCACTCACACACACAATCTATCTCGCTCTCTCTCACTCACTCTCTCACACACACACACACACTCTCTCTCTCTCACTCTCACACACACACAACACACACACACATACACACACACACACTCTCTCACTCTCTCTCACACACTCTCAAACACACACTCACTCTCACACACTCACACACACACACAATCTATCTCTCTCTCTTTCTCTCACACACACACACACACTCTCACACACTCTCTCACACACACACACAGTCTCTCTCTCTCTCTCACACACACACACACACTCACACACACACACACACCAGTCACACACCTATGGATGCATGCCAATTGTTTATCAAGGGAGCAACCTGAACTGATAGAGGCATGAATGTATTTCATGTAGATTATTTAATTTAATTTTATTGAATTTTGTTTTTATTTTATTTAATTTTGAGTGTGAGGATATTTTTTATAAAGTGGTGACATGGTTGAGTCAAATGAGTGTTTGAACAATGTTCTTGCAAAAAAAGGTTTAATAAATATATACAAATCTTAAAGGCATACATGATCTGTTTAAATATTATTTCTCTGTTGTTAAAAGGACTCGAAAGGACTCGAAACTCAAACGATAGGACTTGGGACTCGACTTGAGACTTGTCGGTCTTGACTTGGGACTTGACTCGGGACTTGCCTGTCTTGACTCGGGACTTGACTCGGGACTTGAAGGCAAAGACTTGAGACTAACTTGTGACTTGCAAAACAATGACTTGGTCCCACCTCTGCCATGAAGTGAACGATTCGGCTCAAAAATGGACTTAAGCAGCCCCACTATTGCGCGGCTCGCAAGCCACATGCGGCTCGCCAAGCCTTTAAGTGCGGCTCGCATGGCGGTAAAAATATACAGTGATATGATCATGCAGTGAATACAGATATTTAAAAAAAACAATACAAACAATTATTTAAAAAATAAATCAACAGCGGCATTAAAAGGTGGAAATATAGCCTTGTCTAGAAAATATTTTTAAACTTGCTCGGCTCTACGCTGACAGCGGGGTTGCCAGATTGGCCGTTTTCCTGGATAACAAGAGAGAATGTGCTCTTTGGATGGACTTATTCTTATTAACTTATTCTTCAATAGCTTCCATGTTATGTGACCCAGTGTCTCCACATTATTCCAGAAAATAGCACACAGTCACACAAGTCTTAATTTTCCTCTCAAAGTGCACCAGATTGATGCATTCCAGGTTAAAAGGTACCAAATTTTCTTCCGGGGGAGCATGCCCTCGGACCCCGCTAAGGACCGGGTTCCCTCCACAGTTTCACAAAATTCTGTGGGAAACACTGCTTCAGGGAGGACATATTATTAAGCAGGCATACTTATTTATGACTGGATTTATAGCTTTTGATACTTTGCGGTAAAAATGGCTCTCCTGTTGACGTCGTCCTGTCAGTAAGGCTCTCCTGAAAAAAATAGTGAATACCACTGGTCTAGAACGTCACCAGAGGCGGCCATCTTACCACAGGCAAGCTTTCTGGTGGACTCTGGTCAGTCAGCGATCTGCACAAACGCTAATACTCTTATCTCGCTGAAATCTTGACGGATTTACAAACAGGTTAAGTTGGTTTCTTACAAACGTTATCAACGTGGTTCTAACCTTGTTTTAAAACATTATTCTATTTTTTTAGAACCTAACATAATTATTCCTGAGTATTGTTGGGAAAAATAGTCTGCCTAGTTACTTGAACAGATAAACGGAAAAAGACGGAGAGGAGATAAAATTGTCGGCACGAGGGCCTCGGATTTATTTAGTAAGGTGAAAAAGGTTATACTGAGCTATTGAGCGTAAGAGATCGATCGAGCGAAAATGTCTAAGTCCCTAACAGCGCTGAGGTCGTCCGGAGCTTCGCCTCTGTAGAGGTTCTGCTGCAAATGAGCGTGATGTCCTTCAGAGTGTATCAGTCTTATGTGTTTTCTTCTAGCGAATTCTGTGTTGCGAGTTGTGGGAGTCAAGGCTGGTGTGGGGGTATCTCGAGAACACCTGCCTGGCCTTGAGCACCCCGGGCTGCGGCCGAGTGTTATCAGCAGATAGATTCGAATGAGTGTGTCCATTGTGTGAGCATCTGACGGCCTCTATTGTTGGGACATGTCTTCACCATGGGCCTTAACGTGTGCCTATATCTGTACTGTATATGTGGTGTGTTTGTTAGGTTATTTTTTTTGGCCATCAGCAGTGTCATAACTACATCTATGACGTTTATAACAAACCAAACCGTTTGAAAATCGGTTGAAAATTGAGCAAGTTACAGTTATTTAAAAAACTACATGTACCACTACCAAAACAATGTTATGGGTGAGCAGCTCGTAGCTGACTGTGGCAAGATGGCCGCCAGTGCGGACGTTCGACTCCATTGGCCAGAAGCGGACGAGACATCTAGTGTTCTATATATATCTATGCGTCAGACAACTAAATGTTAACATTTTAATAAGATGGCGCTGGCGTCAGCCCGCTTTGAAAGTGGTATGCCCGATGTTAACCCTGGTGAGACAGTCAGATTATTATTATTATTTTCAATTTTTAGGTGGACCGGAAAGATCCAATAAAATGCTGCAAATAAAGGCTGCCAAACTTCAACATCTTCAACAACATTTTGAGAAAGGCTAGTATAGAATACTGTCAGAGAAGACTGTCAACAGTGGAAGTAACGAGCAGACCACATTACGTCAGTGCTGTCTGGCTGGCGCCACGCGCTGGTGGTTGAGAGGCGCGCAGGGCGCGAGCTATAAAGGGAAATTAAAAAAAAAAAACACTGTAAAGTGCTAGCGCTAAGGGGTCACGAACTATGACCTTTAGCAGCAGAAAACCAAAACAAACATTTAATAAAAATGGGAGAATTACTCATCAGCGAGCCTAGTGACTCACAGGTAAGCCGTCCAATCCTATTTAAATTGCCTTCGACCTGAGCTTTGAGTTACTGGACAATAAAATAACATAGCTAGGTGACTAGCTAGCTATATAGCTAGCTGTGCTCCTTGCTAGCCCCACTGGTGGACTTTTTTAGCAATATATGTGCAGATCCCAGCATTGCGTTCCCTATTTCCACCATTCCGTTTCATTCTTACAGGAACGAGCGAAATGCGTTCAGAGGATTTTATTTACATATTGACACCGAATGGAAGCCTTTTATCCTTCACTTCAGACTACATATTAGATCGATTCCCGTGTTGTGGAGACGGTCGGCGTGTGAAACAAACTCGCATCAGCCAGATTCATATGCACACACGTAATGTGTGTGCATATGAATTCGACCCTTTTACCCCTGCCGTCCCAGCAACAGGAGTGGTTAGATGGGACGTTGATGACACAAGGAAGAATGTCCCATGTGACAGTACATATGATCACATAACATGTATGGAGTCCTGGATTAGATGAATATGATCACATAGCATGTATGGACTTCTGGATCAAATTAATATGATCGCATATCATCTATTGGGTCCTAGTTTGAATTAATATCATCACATACTATATACGGAGTCCTGGATTAGATGAATATGACTATTTTTAGTTATACATTTATTTAAATTAATAACTTCTCGTTAGAGTTGAAAAATAAATTGCAGCTGATGTGTGTTTGGTATTTCTTCAAGCAGACCCCTTTACCTACGTCACCATGAAGCTGCATCCTCATCAGAAAATAGCACCTGAACCAGTGGCACAGGCAAGTGTATGCTTATTTTTTTTGTAAATACAGCCAAAATGTTACAGAAGAATCGTTTTATTGCTGAGTTATGTATCGTTTGTGTTTGCACATGTTTGATATACAAATATGGAGAATGTTTCCAAACATCTTTTAGATTAAATGATGAGTCTGTCTCGAAAGCACTTTCAGGTTTCCCCGAGGTACTCGGCGCAGTACAATACCTACTAATATACAGGAAGCTAATTGTGGCATATTCAAGATAACCACGTAGAGAACACAGGAAGACACAGGAAAACAACCACACATGTAACACCATCATTTAAAAGAGGTTGTGTTGGTGTTGCTGATATGGTAATTGATTTAATAAATGAAAGAAAGCAATTTTCCTCTCTGCTGTCAGATTGTAACGGACCAGCAGGCTGGTCAGAAGATCCAGATACTCACAGCCATGAACCCGTCCAGCGGCCCCAAGCAACAGTTCTTTCTGACCACAGCCGATGGCTCTGGGGCAGGCAAGGTCATCCTGGCCTCGCCAGACAGCAACCACAACAAGCAGCTCATCTTTACTGCCGCAGACAACTTGATGCCTGGCAGGATACAGGTGCACATTGTTCAATCCATCTAAGTGCATTTGTAGACTATTCTTATGTTGTCCTTGGACTGCTCTAAATGTGATATTATGCATTAATTTAATTTTAAAATTATTTTATCTTCAACACACTTTTATTTTATTATTTTGTCACGGCAATTTGTTTAAAATATGCAAACACAAATACCGTTGTATTCCATCATCAATTCACTGTTTTCCAAATGGCTCAATTGTTTGACCAGTAGCTACTTGAACAACACTAACCCAGTCAACTGGACATGGATGCTCTTCAGATTGTTACTGATGCCATGTCCATGGAGCGGTTGCTTGGGCAGGCAGGAGATCTCAGTCGGCCTCAGCCAGTGGAATACTGTGTGGTCTGCGGAGACAAGGCCTCAGGTACTTGACCTACAGCCTGGAGAGAGAGAGAGACACACACACACACACACACACACACACACACACACACACACAAGAAGACACAGCTCATCTACTGTTTGATTCCTTCTCAGGGCGTCACTATGGTGCCGTCAGTTGTGAGGGCTGTAAAGGATTCTTCAAGAGAAGCGTGAGAAAGAGCCTGGCCTACAGCTGCCGCAGCAAACAGGACTGCGTCATCAATAAGCATCACCGCAACCGCTGCCAGTTCTGTCGACTTCGAAAGTGCCTTGAGATGGGGATGAAGACAGAGTGTTAGTTGGCACTGTTGCACCATTACAAACAATCATCTCATTGTCATTTGTGAGCTGGAATTTTCTGGAACCAACAACCTACTCTTTAGTTGCTATGGCAGCAGTCCATACAGAAAAGTAGTGGGGAAGCCGGATTTGGAGTCATAATCATCTTACAGAGTTGTTAACATTAACCAAGTCTTTATGAAGTTATCTTACACAAGACAGGTTTATTAAATTCAAATGTCTGTGCCCTCAGCTGTGCAGAGTGAGCGCAGACCCATTGATCTGGTCCCTAGAGAGAAGCACTCCAACTGTGCGGCCTCCACTCAAAAAATCTATGTCCGCAAGAATCTCAACAGTCCACTCATTGCCACGCCAACCTTCATTTCCGACACAGAGACAGAAGGCTCCAGGTCAGTGGAGGTTCAGAGCAGAGCATTCTGGGGGATATAAGTAGAAGTTCACCTTTGTAGTACTCTGTAAGGGGAGTTCCCTTCTAAAGGAGCTTTGTATATTAACTATATTTAATTTTTGGTAGTCAGCTCTCGGTTCTGATCAAAGTTTTGTACTTTTTTCTTTAATTGACATGTAGATCTAGTCTTCTGGAGCAAGGAATGCTAGTGAACATCCAGCAGCCCTTCATCCAGACAGATGCGACATTGCTACTGTCCACTGACTCTAAGGTACACCCATTGACCAGGTACGGTCCCCAAGTATAACAAAGCATTCATTCAAATCCCTGCTCACATCGTCTCGTTACAATCCCAAGCTGGAGTCTAGTCACGGGGACTTGGGGACGCTGGCCAACGTGGTGTCTTCGCTAGCCAACCTGAGCGACTCGCTGAATGAGAACCTCAACGGGGGTGATGATGCCTCAGAGGGCTTCCAGCAGGAGCACTCCACCAGTGAGATAACACGGTCAGTACCTGAGGAACCTTAACATTATTCTTCAATCAAAACACCAATCTCCCATGAACCCGTTTGCATATAAGGCCACCACAGGTGGGGTCCTGATCCACATGTTAGGGATCTACATGATCATCAACACCGTATGTTTGGTTTCATTGGGTACAGTGCCTTTGACACCCTGGCCAAAGCCCTAAACCCACCAGATGCAGGGCAGGGCCAGAGCCAGGAAGGTCAGGTGCAGTGTGCTGCCGGAGCCACCATCCAGCTCATCGGTCGGGACCAGGAGACCCCTCTCATAGAGGTGGAGGGGCCACTGCTCACAGACACCCACGTTGGCTTTAAGGTATATAACTTGACAATATCAAGTTTCTGCTTCCAAGCTTCGCTCTCCTCTGTTGACATAATTTCCCTTCCTGACTCTGCCGACCTTCATCAAGCTCTCGATGCCGAGCCCGATGCCGGAATATCTTAATGTACACTACATCTGTGAGTCAGCATCCCGCCTGCTCTTCCTGTCCATGCATTGGGCGCGCTCCATCCCTGCTTTTTCAGCTCTGGGGTAAGAACTGATCGGGGCATAATGACAATTTGATAATGAGACTGGTTGGTTGTATCGCAAGCTCTGTGTTCATTTAACAGGACTTTAGTCTATTCTCATCTATCTTCAGACACACACCCACAATGCTCACTACTCCCCCTCTCCCTCTCTATCTTTTCCTCTCAGCCAGGATATGAACACAAGTTTGGTGCGAGCCTGCTGGAATGAGCTGTTCACCCTGGGTATGGCTCAGTGTGCCAATGTGATGAACCTGTCCACCATCCTAGCTGCTATCATCAACCACCTTCAGGGAAGCATTCAGGACGGTGAGGCCCTCTGACTACCACACTAGTGAGCAGCATGAGAAACGCGTATAAGCAGAAGGCAATTACATCTCTTTAGTACCTCTAAGCACACCAAGCAACATATACCAAGGAGATTGTTTTAAACATTGTTAAACAATAAACTGGGCCTTGCGTTCGTCTCAGACAAGGTGTCTGGGGAGAGAGTGAAGGAGGTGATGGAACACATCTGGAAGTTGCAGGAGTTCTGTCACAGCATGATAAAGGTGGAGACGGACGACTTTGAATACGCCTACCTGAAGGCCATAGTGTTATTCAGCCCAGGTGAGTGTAATAGACTACAACCGCAGCTTGGCCCACATCCTGTTTCTATGAAGGTGGCAGGTGAGATGGTTGCTTGAAGTGTTTGATGTTCCAGACCACCCAGGCCTGGAGTGCAGCATCCAGATCGAGAAGTTCCAGGAGAAGGCCTTAATGGAGCTTCAGGACTATGTGCAGAAGACCTATCCAGAGGACACGTACAGGTAGATGTATACACTAGATGTATATAAAATTTCCCCAAAATGACTTTAGAATATTCCTTCTAAAGCAGCTTCTAAAGCTGTCAGTGACTGTCAGGCTTTAAGGATTCGTTGTGGTTCCACGTTGACGCAACGCAATGACCAAGCAGTCGCTTCGCTTCGGTTCACGTTAGTGGCCCTTGCTTCTGCGTCGCCTCGATACAAGGTTACACTTTTTGGGAGGCGCTCGCAGGCCCTTGCTGTGGACGCAAGGAGGGTCCGCAAGGACGTAATGGGTCCGTAAACCCCCTTGCGTTGTGTCGACGTGGAACAATAACTAAGCCTTTAGGCCTTAAGAAATTATTTGCTCGAAAAACAAGAAGGTCTTTATGTGTTCTGCCCAGTGCCGATCTGTTTTCATGTACTATATTCCCTGAGGAGGAGCCAGGGATGGAAAGACATTAATTTGCCATCCACTAGTTCTGTCCCTCGTATCCGACATGCAGTGCAGTGGCCCAGGCTACATTTGAATGTCATTTTTATTTCACATTTCAAATTCATATTTTAGAATATTGGGGACAGCCCTAGTATATACCAGCCATGGATATATTTGTATCATGTAAAAACCTTTCTACTGAATGTTCAAGCAAAGATATATTAGGTTTTGGGGTGTTTGTTTACCTAACAATAATAAACATCCAAACCCATCAAGACAATTTAGGAATTGTGTATTTTTGTGTTCATTAAATAATACTTTTGCGATGAATATGCGGCCAACCTAACTATTGGTGGGGGGTGGGCTTCTAAGGTTGACCCGTATCCTGATGAGACTTCCAGCCCTACGCCTGATGAACTCCAACATCACAGAGGAGCTCTTCTTTACCGGACTCATAGGGAATGTCTCCATAGACAGCATCATTCCATACATCCTGAAGATGGAGACCACAGAGTACAACAGTCAGGACTCTGGCTCTTTGGAATGATAAGTATTCCTCCACCCAGCTGAGATAGGTCAACTGAACTTATGTACTACTCCTAAGGTGTCTATGGTCGACTGTCAACCTCAGTGTGCTATCCTGTTGCAGTTCCTCTGCCCTCAAAACCCTGGTACCACAGCATAAGCCACCGGGACCACTGGTAGGGGTCTTGGACGTTTCGGAGTTCAGTGAAACTCCAGACTTGATGAAAGAGACTGAAGTTTTTTCTGTACTTCAAACCGATTCCTGATGAACTTTAACTTTTGGCATAAGCCTTTACAGGTTGTTTTACTCTTATTCAAGCCATATTGTTCTCTAATGCTGGACATGATTATGGTTTTTAGGGTAGCTTCTGAATCTAACCTCTAAAATGTGTATTTACAAGTGCAATCGTTAATCATGGAGTCAAATGAATGGCATAAGAAAGTCAAAATGGTAAAAGACTATAAAAAAAAAACTTTCAAGCTGAGTTTAAGCTCATGTCGCATAGAAAACAAGTTTAGCCATGGGCAAAATCTTAAGTCCCAACCACAGACTTCTAGAGATCATAGCATCCAAGAATTGATCGGGTGTGAGAATGTATCAGCACTCTAGGTGAAGGTGAATTATGTAAATTATAATTGTGATTATAATTCATCACATGACAATGCAATCTATCTAGGTGCAGTGTGTAGAATCCAGTGGCATCTAGCAGAATGGAATTGGCAGAAGTGGATTATAATATTCATAAGTATGTTATAATTAGTGTATAATCCCATAATCCACGGAGACCGGCTTGTTGCACCGACATGATTCTACATTAGCCCAGAACAGACAAACGGCACTAGAGAGTACACTGTTTCAATTACCAATAGGAATCCCGGTCTTACTTGTAAGATAAGACCTATAGTTGTACAGACTAAATACTAACCTCATCACTTGACCACTGGATGCTGTACAGGTCAGAGTAGCTTTGATTATATAATAATAATGGATTGAATTTATATAGCGCTTTTCTAGACACTCAAAGACGCTTTACAGTGAAGGGGGGACCTCACTAACCTCCACCAGTGTGTAGCACCCACTTGGGTGATGCACGGCAGCCAATCTGCGCCAGAACGCTCACCACACACCAGCTTGAGGTGGAGAGTGAGGGAATTAATGAGTCAGCCAATTATACAGGAGGATGATGAGGGGGCCAGATTGAATGAGCCTGGTTGGGCCAGGACACCGGGGAAGCCCTACTCTTTGCGATAAGTGCCCTGGGATCTTTTATGACCTCAGTGAGTCAGGACCTAGGTTTTACGTCTCCTCCGAAAGACAGCGCCTTCCACAGCACAGTGTCCCCTTCACTGCACTGGGGCAACGGGACTGATGAGTGAAGGGACCAGAGGGAAGAGTGCCACCCATTGGCCACCATCCGACACCACTTACAGCACCTGGTATTCCCAGGCGGTCTCCCATCCAAGTACTAACCAGGCCCGACCATGCTTAGCTTCCGAGATCAGACGAGATCGGGCGTGTCCATGGTGGTAAGGCCGTTAATGGTTGAAAGGTGGGGGGAGGGGGCTGTAATTCAGCAATATGCCAGCTCACTACTAGATGCCACACCATCCTACACACACGCTGCACCTATCATGGCGTGGTATTTTAAATGTCATACAACAGTATACCTTGTTAGTTTACTTGTTTGTTCAAAAATGTTAGACATTTAAATTTGGACAACAGTAATATTGTAACATTCAATTTAAGTGTTTCACTCATTCACACTGAAATATTGTTTGCAAAGACCACTTCTAAATAAAGTTAAAAAATAAACGTATTTGAATGTAGTAATAATAAGCAGCCACTATCAAATTAAATAAATGTAATAAATCAACCTTACTTAATTAACCCGTAGAAATAGCAAAGATGAAGATGGTCCAAGTGATAATTCTATACAATTTTTATAGTTTGAAGTCAGAGAAAATAAATTCATTAATTAAGGGCCAAATGTGTTTTAGCATTCTGCGGCTATTGCTGCTTCCCGAGTGGAAAAGACAATTCAAGACTCCTTCTCGGCTGCTGTTGTCCTGGCTACGATTGGTGTATATGGTTTCGGACCGCAATCAAGTTGTGCCTTGATTGGAGCTGAAGACGTGTATTCACCTGGTGGGATGGTGGTTGTGTCAGCCACTCAGCTCTTTTGCATGCACCAATATATTAATCCTTGAAGGGTTGGACACAATTTTCTTTCATTCGTCGCCATTTTCTATCTGTCTTTAGTTTTTATGAATTGTGTTGCACACATTTTTTTTTTTTTAATCAAATTTGTTGTGACTTTTTATTCAAATTGTTACTAAGTTGCTCATACTAAGTGTACTTAAAGTACTTTATTGGAATGTCTCAGATTAGAAAAAATATTTTCTGGGGCTGAGCCCCAAATGTATCAGTGTGTTAAGCATATGTTGAATTATACTGTATGTAGTACAGCAACTAAAAAAATGGTTTGTTACTGCACTTATGTAAACTAATCTTTGTACATGTAGTTTCATTAAAATGAGTGCATGTTTTTTTTAAGTGAAGTTTTATATATCTTGTCACTGTATGGGCTAAAAGCAAAGACGTTTTCTGATATTGCAGTGCATGATGGTGCTTAAGCTTTTTTAAAGTTATGTATAAAAATGTAGATTTAAATGTTGTTGCATTATCATAATTCAAGATTATAAAATGGAAATAATTCATGTCTTATGTTTGTTTCTGTAAATGTATTTCCTCAAACTTGTGACTAACCAATCATTCAAACAATCATATCTACTTGTTTGCCATTTGCCCTTTTTTCTACCTCGTCAGAAATAAAACTGCAAAAAAATCTATTACAGTTGTATAAGTTTACAATCCGAGTCTGGTGTGATGGTTATTGTAGTTTTGACTGAAACAAACCACTGTTTCAAGTATGACATTGACTTTTGACACAGAGATGGCACTAGGCTATGTGACATTGACTACAGTTGGTATAGGTTTTTTCACTCATTATTCTCATTATTCATTATTCTCTGTGTGTTTCAACCAATAAGGGTAATTTTCAAAACAGTATCCCTCTCGTTTTTACTGAAAGTGATAATATTTTGAAGCTGTAGAGGCATGTAAGAGCCTTACTGTCACGTCCTTTATTTATTTTTAAACATTTATATAAGTGCTCGGAATATTCCATATTTCTTATAAGGGCTTACCAATAGTATTCTCACAATTTTATGTATACAGGTTCTTGACTGTCACATAAAATAACTACAAAAGAACTAAAAACTACAACTAGCCGACGTCATCCGTTGAATAACGTCATCAAAGCGGGACAGTTCGTGTACTGTGCTGCTTCTAGTGTGTATTAACCCAACTCCTTATATCTTAAAGATGCCTATGAAAGGAAGGTTTCCGATCAGAAGAACGCTAGAGTATCTCCAAAAAGGGGATTTGATCTTTAAGAACCGAGTAAAGATTATGACCGTTAATTATAATACATCTGGAGAGCTTAGCGAGGGAGCAAGGTCAGTAACGTTAGTTATAGCACAGGCTAACGTTAGCTCATGTGCAGCTCTGCTGGGGAATGTGTTATGGCTGTTTGACGTCTGTCACTTGTTATTATTATTAGAATAATAGAATTGCAGTACTCTTTCGGTCGCGACTATAAAATGTGTGTTTGCTTGCTAACAGCAGCATAGCCTCAAGTGAATGTGCAATCAGAACATCACATTTATATTTGGTTACAATCTATAATGACAAGTCATTAGGTCATTACATATGTATGTTAAAAAACAAAATTCTCATTGGTGAGGTTCTGTTTTCTACTTTTGTCTCATTGGTGTGGTTATGTTGCCTAACCTGTCTAAACCTCTTGTGGTTTCTAGAAAGTTTGTGTTCTTCAATATTCCTCAAATCCAGTATAAAAATCCATGGGTCCAAGTTGTGATGTTTAAGAACATGACGCCATCGTCTTTCCTGAAATTCTACTTGGGTGGGTTTTCTTTTATGATTTATCGGAATTATACAATAGAGCAGTTTAGGCCAGGCTAATCCTCTCCATTAATTCATGCAGATGATGGAGAGCAGGTTCTTGTTGATGTGGAAGGAAAGGACCATCAACTTATAACGCAACACGTGAAGAAAATTCTCTGCAAATCAGAGTAAGGAATATTAAATAATCAGTATATTATGCAATTTATTGAGTTGAAACAATGCATGATGCCTTCAACATGGTCGTGAAATAAAGGTAAAATAAACTAACTGAAGAGCTAAATGTGTAATTATTGGTGTTAGTTATTCATATTTCATAAGTTAACACTGTAATACAAGTTGTCTTTCTAATGAAGACACAAGATGGTGACTGTCGCAGCGTCAGAAAGTATTATGTTATATGTATGTTTTAATATGTATTCATCTTTTTTCTGTATATAGAGAGGTCTTGCACGTTGAAGCCCTTGCCAAAATGCAAGAGTCAAACCCTGCCAATTTTGGTCCAAAGAAGTATTGTCTGAAGGAGTGCATCTGTGAGGTTGAGGGTCAAGTACCTTGTCCTGGCACCACACCACTGCCCAAAGAGTTCACTGGAAAATACCGCACGCAGATGGCAGCTGCCCAGGAGTAACTGTCCAGAAGATCTGACATTGAAACATATTGATTTTCTTACCGTTATTTTGTGTTTGTTTCTCATGTTAAAATGCTTTTCTTTTTGTAAATAGTGAAGCTATATGTATAGCGTTGGTTGCTTAATGTATCTATTCAGACAGGTCTATAAATTGTAATAAATACTTCCTAATTAAAAAAATTCTAGAGGCCAGTTTCAAACTATTTGCAGTAGAAGTGCATATGTTACACAATCAAGCTGAGGTCCACAGGCCATCTGACTCATCAAATTTTATTTGTGCTGAGATGGAGCAGTCAAATGATGGCTGAAGGTTAGGTTCTTAAAAAATAAATGTCTTGAATGGCAAGATAACACACACAGGCACTAATCAAATACAACGAAGTTAGCAACGGACACAATCAAAGGGTAACCTTGGAAACATTCATAACAAACATTTATTGTCAATATGTTGCTGTAAATTTTACTAGGATTATTCACAACACAGTGGATTGAGCATAACGGCAAGCTCAGTCTGTAGTAAAACCTTTGGACAGTGTGGTCAATTTTATGTAGTAGAATAAGCAGCATTAGGATAATACTTACTGGCTTTGTCGAGTTGGGGTTACCATAAGGTAAATAATGAATTAGTTGGATTCAAAACAATTTTTCATGTTCCCACTGATAAGCCAATCCTCTAATGTAACTACAGAAGGAAAATGTAATTATTGGAAATTGAGAAGGGTGCCATGTTCCAATTTCGGCATACAATTCAGCAAACTGCATCGCATTGGACCTTTGAAGGTATTCTATACATTGTTAAAGTACCACAGAAGGTGTACATCATGAAACACACACCTCAGTATACCTTTGCAGAAATGATGCTGCACAATTTTGTGATCAATATCTACAAACAAATATCTGAGGCCTTGCAGAGATGCATATACCTCCAACAATCAACAAAACATGCATCAGATCTTCGAAAGAATGCGTGTTACATTAACAATGTTTACTATAACAAGTTAATATACAGAATTGATATTGATGCCGTTTCTTGCAGAAAAGCACATTGATTCTTTGTGCATTATGCCTTGTGCTTTAATTACACAAAATGAAATAACGTAACTAGATCATGTTAGTGTGTGCTAAAATACATTTTGCATGAAAAATGTTGTGTAGAATAGTCATCAAGTCTGGCACTACAGGCTAGCTCTAGGTTATCAATTTGAATTCTGACTCAGGCTTTTTAAATCATCTTATTAACTAAATACCTAAATTAATGATTTATTTACTATAATTCGGTTTGTTTTAAAATTACTTATATAAATAATGGATGTTAAGTTTTTTTTACAGAAAGGAGCAAAACATTTCTATATCTTTTTTTAATCCGGTATTTAATAACTATTATTTTAATGCACTTGTTTTTTTTAGTTGGCAATAACATACAATTGGGAACTTCACTAGCGTCATGGCCTCATATGAGCTCAGTCAACTGCATCCCTTTTCTTGATTCTTATTAGTGGATAGAACATACGGCTTTAGGTGAGGCAAGTGTTAACAGTCAACAAAACATCTATTCAGTCTTTTAGTGCTTGCAAAAGGATTCACTTGGTACAACAGAGACATAGTGCTTAGTTTTAGAGTTCAGCCGACTGAAGCAGCTCTCACCGGGGTTATAAGATGTTTATTACATTGATGGGCAATGGGCACCCTTATCTGAAGCTGATCACAGGATCTGATCGAACAGGGTCAGTGGGTTTTCTTCTGCTCCTGCAGGGTGTGCTGTAGTTCTCTCAGGTTGGCTGAGAGCAGTTCCACCTCGTCCAGACGGCCGTTTATCTTGGCGTCAAAGATGTAGGCCCTAATGTTGTCAATCTGCTGCAGAAGCAGTTCCTCCTCTATCATGTCAATGTCCGCCAGAGCTCCTGCGTCTTCGTCCCCCTCGAAGGGGTTGGTCGAAACCCCTGGGGAGTCCCCAGAGGCCTCCGTGAAAGGGTTGCTCGTCTCACTACTCTCCTCCTCGAAAGGGTTTCCAAGTGATGTTACAGCGGGTTCTTCTTGTCCACCGTTGTCTTCTTCGTCATCAAAGGGGTTGTATTCCTTCTTCCCGTTGCTCACCTCTTTGTGTTCCTCCTGTATGTCCTCGAAGAAAGGGTTGGACGGGTCCTCTTCGGTAGGCGTGGAGTCCTCCTCTTCGAAGGGGTTTAGAGAGGAGCTGTTTGGCCCTTCGCTGCTGGGAGGAGTGACGTGTCCTCCTAAGCTCCTCAATCTAGGAGGGGACTCTTCTTGGCCCGCGAGAGCAGGGAACGCTCTTAATGACAGAGGGCTCCTTTCAAATTTAGGGGTTACTTCTCCAGTCTTGTCCTCCTCCACATACCCAGCCACCGGCTCGCCGAGGTCCAAAGAGCATTCCCAGATGGAAGAGGGCTGCCGGGAGTCCGCCGCCGGAGCTCTTTGCTCCCACTCGCTCCTTTCCCGGGCCTCGAGCCTTTGAATCTCCCCCTGTTGCAGGTTCTCCTCCTGGGCCAGCTTCTGGGAGAGAGCGATGGCCAAGCTGGTCTGCTGCTGGTCGTATTCGTCCTGCAGCTGCCGCAGGTTCTCTTCCAGCATGGCCACCTCGTCCGTCCGCTGGGCCTCCCTCGCTTGCCGCAGGAACGACTGGATGTTGTCTATCTGCTGCAGCAGGGGGTCCTTGAGCTCACTGTGGGTTTTCTTGGAATCGGCCGAGGGCAGCCAACCTCCTGCCTTGGTCATGCGAGGAGGTTTGAGAGCCGGGGGGACTACTCCATTGGTGGTGGCGACGGAACGGTTCTTCTCAGACTCCTGCCTCTTCCTCATGGACTCCTGAGCAGCCTGGTGGGTGGGAGAGACCGTCAGATATAAACATGAGCTGGAAACTGTTTGAGGAGGAATGAAAGGAGCACCTCCTCACCAATCTCTCCTGCTGGAGTTTCTTCTCTTGTTCCTGCTTCCTCTTCTCCTTCAGCGCCTCATACTTGTCTTTGGTTGGAAGAGACATCAGACCCAACAGCTTCTCCTAGTGGAAGCACAATGGCCAGAAGGGTAAACATAAAAATGTGTTAGGTAGAATGTTAGAAGTATTGAATTCGCCCCAGAACCATATATCTCCTCTTTTAGGTGTTCTTACCTGGACGAAGAGCGTTGCGGTGTAACGGATCATTTTCTGCAGATGGAGGGACTTTGGCGTGGGGGCCGGATCATCTTTCATTCCCAGGGTTAAAATCCTCTTACTGATGAGAGGAGAGCGAGCAAGAAATCCAGTTTATCCCGTCATACATATTACACTTGATTTGACTAGACTAGTTTAATCTTCAAATTTTTTTTTTTTTTTGCAATGCACTGACCTCAATGCATCGATTAACTCGTAGTATTTCGTTACTTCCAGTCTCAGCCCACCAGCAGTGTCCAGGTTGTATGTGGTTTCCCCGGCACTATGAATAAATGAATGAATAGAGTCAAAAAGCATTGCTTTAGACATTTTTTGCTTTGAATCCAAACCAATGATTTCCCTCTAGGTTATTTACAGTGCAATTGGACTTACTTAAGAGATTCGGCCACTTTGATGTACTCTGGTGCCTTTTCATCAACCTTGTCCATACACATCCTTAGCCTCTGAAAGAATCAACACAAGATACAAGACATTGAATACCAGGATAAATACACAATGAAGGGCATGAATATGAAAAACGCAAAAATTAGTGCGTCCACACAACTAACACATCTGTGTACAAAAAGGTATTATCCGAGCAGTTCTACTGCACACAGTGCAGTAAAACTCGACATAATAATGTCTCTGCTAGCGAGAGCAACAATATGGCCTGTGAGATAAATCATTATTTGAGGGCACACATGAAGTGATGCAGAGCACGCATCAGACACCCCCGTCATCTTTTGGCACCAAGTGGGTGGACCAAGCCATGGGGATGGGCAGTGAACCATAGCCAGCCTTTAAGACTTACAGTGCTTGACGATAAAGAATATCAACAAACCAGGAGATATAAAAACGCTGATCAGAAAAGAATTGCTAAATTCGCTACGTTACACTCGCTGAAGCTAGTGTAAAGTAGTTACTTAAGTGTACAAGAAAGCAATCGTCTAATGAAGTCAGATATAAATCAGTGCTGTTAATGTATTTATTTATGATATATATATATATAAAAAGCCCTTGGCTCTTACAGGTTGGACCTTTAAGCGTCGTACCTCATATAGTTTGACTATGTCAGGCATGTGGTCCCTCTCCTCCAGCTTCAGCTGTCTCTTCAGCAACGTGTCCATGCAGTGGTGGCAGCAGCGGATCTTCTCGTCATCCTTCTCCTCCAGCATGGAGGTGACGCTGCTCAGGCTAGTCAGGCTGCCCCTTCTGGAGCCCATCCCACTGGCCCCGGCCCCTGAGGGTGGGGCCTGGGACTGGCCCGGGCTGCCAGGGATGCAAAGGGACTCCCGCGTGCCACTGGTCAACTTATCTGGCGAGTGGGAGGGAGGGCGAGAGAAAGAGAGAGAGAAAGAGGGGGAAGCCCTTACATAAGAGGTAAAAAAAAAAAGCTCTGTTGTTCGTAATGCACCAAAGTGTGGTCCATAATTATGTCAAGCAAATTGTATTTTTATTGCCCTTAATCACATTTGCAGTCTCAAAGGGCTTCACGGGCCACATTTCAGGGCAACTCTCCTGCCCTAGCACACCCAGGAGCAAGCTAAAACTCTATTCTCAAGGAAAAAACCATCCAAGGAAGAAACACAGAGTGAGTGGTGCCATACCGGACAGACATGATTGTGGCCTTCATAGTTATACTCACAGGCCAGGGGCAGAGGAACAAAGTCCATGCATTTCCTACACATGATGGAGCCACACAGACGGCAGTGGTGCCGCCGGTTCCTAATGTTGAACTTGTTCCCACAGTCGGGACAGAAGGGCACGTCCGAGTCGCTCACCCATGGCACCACTGACTTCTCTATGGCTGTGGAGGGGCGATAGCTTTAGAAATGTAAGATGAGATGGATCTCATATATTTAAATATGATGGAAGTGAACAAACCTCTTATTTTAGCTACATCTGAGTTGGTCCTATCGAAAGATGTCAGCTGAAACAATCGGGCCACAAGTAAGATGACATTATTGCATGGTTAGAATAATGGAAATTATAATTCAAATGAATAGTGGCTAGCGATTCGCAACCACACCTTTTCTAGTCTGATGAGGAGCTTGTTGACTTCGATCACATAGTGGTCTATCCTGGCTGCTCTGTGTTTTTTGAAATAGTCCTGATGATTTCTGGTTGCACCTGCAAGAAGAAGTTTAATTAATTATCCAGCAAGACCAGCAGTCTGATGTCAATCAATGCCTATATAATTCTGATATATTTGAATCCTTCATTTCCACTTTCTAAAATGCATGTTTAGTTTGCAATATATCTATTATGTAGTTCTGAGTCATTATTAGTTATGCAGTTATGTAGTATTGGATAATTGGTACATTAATATTTCAAAATGGATCAGAGATTCAAGCCTTAGGCTAGAAGAAAATAAGATTAAATCCTCTCTCTTAACCAGTGCATCTCTCCAGCCTTACCCAGCTCCTGGGGCTCCCACATGTACGGATCCACTCCGCCGTAGTAGAATGACTCATAGCTTCCAGTGTCGGCTCGGTCGTCTCCATCCCTCTTCAGCAGTTTGTCTTTGGCTTTCTTAGCCTTTTGAACCAAACCTGCACACACACGCAGATGGTGATGATGCTGCTTCAATCCTACTCCAACCCTAATGCATCCAATATCACTCAATGCACAAGTATTCAATCATGATTCTGTTACCCACACATTCAGCCAGTGCTGGAATTATCTGCTTTTCACTTATCTGATAAGCCTTAAAATACTTTCCGCTTCCCTGTTTCATCCAATTCAAATCTAGGCTACGTTCTACAGAAGTATTCTGAGGTGAGTTGACCATCTTACTAAATTCAGGATAAATTCACTCATTCAACATAGATTTGATTATCACAGATATTACAGGCAGTGCACTTACTCTTGAGTTGCCCCCTAACATGACGGTCGTCTCCAGAGTGCTCCTCCTCATAGTGGTCCTGGAGTTGGTAGAAGGACTGCAGATCCTTATGGCACAGTGGGCAAATGAATCCCTCCTTCACTTCCCCTGTGCCTTCAAAGGGGGGTGGATAACTAGATGCCATGGGAGGAATCGGCTGTGGATGAAGCCCTGATAGACGCGATGCACGTTGGGAAAGGCGTTTCCATTCATTCCACCCGCCACCGGGTGTTCACGCCAACACAGGACAGTTCCATTCCAGCCAGGGAAAGCCTTGGTTGTCAGGATGTGGGTGAAAGAAAAGTCCAAACCCAAATTATCAAAATAAATTGCACCCCCATTAAATATTCTTAAAACACATACGATACACATTGTTATGAATTTCACCCGTAACTGATGTCTGAAATCGTTTGCGTTTTTTAATCTCATAATTGTTTTATTTAATCTCTTACTAATTATCAGATGAGTGGAACCTCATTACCGTTGCCAGCGGTAGATGGTGGTCTCTTGTAATTGCACCCTAAATTGCCGAATATAGAATCAGCCGAACACGTAGTTTTACCTTTACACAATGTACGCAATGTTATTAGCAGGTGCATAAGGCTTTGGCTGAATGGATTATGAATACTTTATTGTTGTACCTAATATGCTTCATATTCTAACGTGTACACGGAATTGCTATTGCACATCGACCTATGGTAGGGTCCGCCCTCTGACTCAACACTAGTGAGTCATTAACATGTTTTCTGCCAACGCATTGCCTTATATTACGCTGAAATTGACAGAAACTTTTTCAAGAGCACATATCATGCAGTAAAATCGGTGCAATGCTAACGACGTTTTAAACTTTCAAAAAAAAAAAATGAATTTCGAAAGTCGGTGAATCAAATCACGATTATCGTAGTGACAAATTTACAAGAACATTAACCTCCCCCGTAGCTTTCTGATGATTTAAACTCATTTTTTCGTCTTGTTGCGTAGAGTTCAGTGATCTAAGGAGCACCGACCAGCCAACTAGCCATGCTAGGTACCGTACACTAGCTTGGGGCTAAACAATGGCACGTTTTGTCTCCTGACATCACAAGACACGCTCTCCCTTGTGTTGCTCAATGTTACACCTGAATATATAATCTTCAGTAAAACATTTGTACTCACACGTTTACAAAAGTAATTGTTTTGTTTTAAAAATGTGGCTATTGACAGCTCGCAGCTCCCAGCTGCAACCTATGGCTGCACCACAGCTGCCCAACCTAGTCATGTGACACTCCTCCGTATGGCAGCATGTAACGGACAAACAGAACAAAACGCAAAAAGTCATGGCTATGTTAAAACGTAGTTGGTTGTCTACACTGCCTACTCTAGTGTTCTCTTTCGCGTTCCTGTACTTTTATATGATAACAGCAACGTATACACGATAATTGTGGTTCAAACCAATCGGTTGATGGTTGTCATAACTGCCACTCTCCGCGCGCGTCAGATTTTGGATCCAGCGGTCCGAGCGCAGCCTTATGTTGTGTTAATTGCTTTATAAGTCAAGCCTGGAATTTAAAACGTTTTGATAGGGAGTAAAGAATAAAAATGATACGAGACATCCTTTCTATCATTGGCCGATACGTTCGTTATTTGATATACTGCACATGTCGATGCATTGGCCCTTCCAATGTCAGTGTAAATGTATTTAGTAGAATAAAAAGACCAGACCTACTTCATGCACCCGAAAGCTATTCCATGCCTGCAACTAAAAGGTCCACGCCAAAATGCTTTACTAATGCATTTTATTGTAACATCGACATAGTTGTGAAATGATTTAAGGCAGGAATTACATACAGGCTGCAGTTAAACATGAGTCCATGCAATAATATTTTAGTAAAAAATAACTTTTTGCAGCCTATTCAGTTAGCGTCTTTTCGACTTTTCTATTGGTTTTATCTGATAGGAGCCTATACTAAAACTTTGTAACCTCACAGAGGTAACAACACAAAGCAAAAATATAATATTAGGCTGAATAAAAACGTATTTAATAAGAGTTGCCTGTGTCACAAATCGATCAAAGTTGCCTTTTCATTAGACGTCAAATTAGGTTATAATTCAGTGAACAACATGTGCACACTTCCTCAAAGTTAAGCAAAAGCAAATATTTTAATCCAATGACATACACTTTGGGCGCAATCATCGATCACACACCCGAATGCAATCAATGTAGGCCTATTACTTCATGTTCCTAAATTGTTAAACACCTATGTGGCATTTTTTCGGGTAGGATAGAAAATTATGTAAATGAACAGGCTTCTACGCATCTGAAATTATTTGATTACGGTCAATTACTTTACACATTTATTTCTTCACTATACAGCACATTAGGCGCACAACAGCCTAAACTTTTGTTTTTTATTATGATCACTTTTCTACCAAATCCTCCTCTGGGGGGGCGAGTCTTTTACCCGGGTGTTGTCTCTTCTCCTCCACGCGACTCTTGGTCACGTTGTCTATGAGGTCGAGCAACAGGCTGGTCTGGCTGCAGCCAGAGGATGGGTCCAACACGTCACAGGGTCTTGTGGAGCCCGAATCCGGGCTCGAGTTTTCCCAAAAACGTTTCCCGGGATGCTGACGCTTGTCGAATTGCTGGAGGGCCGCGTTTTCGTCGTGCTCCACGTCAACGCCAGGGTCACGCTTACCTGGGTGCTGCCGTTTGCTGAAAAACGCGAGGAAGCGTTTTCCCGGGTGCTGTCTTTTAGAAAGTTCACTCAGGAGCACGGGGCTGTCCGAGATCTGTCCAAGTATCGCGCGTTTTCCCGGGTGCTGTCTTTTCTGGAACTCTATAAAGGAGTCTAGGTCGTCGTCGCGTTTTCCCGGGTGCTGTCTCTTCTGAACAGCCTCGTAGTCTGCCTCCCCGTCGTCGTCCTCCTCCTCCCTTCGCCCTGGATGCTGCCGTTTCTCCAGGTCCTCGTTCAGTCTCTTGCCAGGATGTTGCCGCTTTGTGACACAGTCTGACTGAGAGTAAAGCCCTTCTGGAAGAAGATTAGAAAAACATTACCGTTTACTTGCTCTGTTAGATACATCAAAGGAAGATGAACTTGCCATATTTAAATGACTCCTGCAAATTAAATATGTTTTCTGTATCCTGAGTAAATGAAGTGCATTCGATTACAGTCGAGGTTATCAAAGTCAAAAGTTAAAAGGTACTGGATACAAACGATAACCAAAGGATAATATCTTCAATTGTGTTGTTTTTTTTAGAATGTTAACAAATTGAAATAAAAAAGAAAACCAACTGTGTAACCCATATTGTAGTGGCATCAAGATACATGTTAATAAAACAATTTTTCACACAATAATTAACGCACAATTTGAATAGGCTATATGTCAAGTTATTCTCGGCGAGATGGAATTCAATTTGGAACAGCAATAACTGAGCGCAGTTTGAGGTGCGCTACATTTACCATTTGTTTCTCCTTCCTCTTGTATCTTTTCCAAAATGGAGCGCAACAAAATAGTCTCTGCTCTCTGTAGAATAATGTCGTCTATGGTCTTGTGGTCCACCGTCCCATCGTCTGGCATACCCTGCCCTCTGGTACCCGTTAAGTTACCCACCGTGAGAGAAGCCAAGATGAGAAGATACGTCGACTTCATGGCAAGTAGAGTTGTGCCTGGTAAGAAATTATATGAGATTATATTTGAAAAAAGGAAAGCTATAATGAGGATAAAAATGGAGAATATGATCAGATTTGCATTTCAACTAAGATAGAGGTTTGAAATGTGCATGGCAGATGAAGTAAAACGGTATTAAGAATGGAAATGAAAGACTTACTTGGTGTCTTTAGTTCTTCCTCTTGGTAGGCAAATTCAATGGTGATTATGTTAATTTTCTATAGACGTTACCGTTTTGTTCCCCTTCTCACAGCGGTTGGTGACCCGTAAAGGCCAACTTCAGAGGTATGAGCAGATACCGACCCATCGCTTTTTATACCCTCCGCTATCTGTCGTCACACCAACCACCGCGCTGGAAGTTCCTCTGGAGCGCGCGTCTCCATTGATGTCACCAAGTCGTGCGTAACGATGGATGGTGGACTTTAAACGAAGGACTGACTGATTCTTTTTTTAGATCCATAAATTACAACAAGTTGACTTGGAAAAAGTATATATTATTGTAATTCAGCAAAATTTAGAGTGTATTTAACGGCGTAATATACAATTGTAGGCCCAATGGTTGAGCTTTATATTGGCGCGTTTGCAATAATTTAACCGCACTTATCATGTTTGTAACTCTAACCAACATGGTTATTGTACCGAATGGTCTGAGGATCATCTTGCATATCTTGAAATTGTCAAAGGTTTATAAAAATAAGATAAAATAATAATATGTATACACAGAACCTCATTGAGCACAAAAAGGCTGTATGTTAAGGTTTGGTGTGAATTGACCCTTTCGTCATTTAGTTCAGAAGGTTGAAGGATCTACTGGGCAGCTTCGGTAGAGGTGAGGATAGCAGACTCCCCCAGCCCTTTCACACATCGCTGGCATCATTAGGATATTAAGAATAATTTGGAATCTCAGTACGACTCAGCATGTGAGTGCTTTCTCTCCCTGGATCAGGACAGGTGACGGCGCCCTTCCTCCATGTTTAGAATCCATGCAGGACTATGGTTATAATATCAATACCATTATTACACCCTCTATACCCTCTTAGTGTGAGTCTACAGATAATCTGCATGTCAATGATTAGCAAGATGTAGCATTTGCTCTGCAGTCTGTCCTCCTTCAGATGATAAAATACATTGTACATCTGGCTGTTGTTCTCTTCATAAAGGCAGCAGCTATTGACCCTCCACTCAAAATCCATTGCAGACGACCACAGAGGAACGGGTGTCTTGTTAAACCACTCCCAACATATCAGTACCAGCTTCTCTTTGAATCTCAGCCATGAGGTCAAATCCCAAAGGACCAGGTTCCTTGTCAGCAGGTCAATTACCCCTGGAAACACTGGAACAAATGGGAATCGGCATCAAAAATGTATCTGACATCTTCTGGGACCACACAACCGCTGGGTTCATCGGTTGGTATGTGGGTCTCTACGACAGAGATACAAAGTTGTATATTGTGTATGTGAATTTGACGTTGTAGACCCTGCGGCAGGTTTGAATACTCCCTTTCTGTCTTTGTTCCTATCCTTACAAGGATGTAATTAAATCCTGTATTCTTAGTTGGGGCCGTCAAAACTCAGACATGAAGTTAACACAAAGGTTTAACCACAGTTTGAGCTCCCAGAGAGGACAGGCTAAATATACGCTCTCGGCTGGGAGAGAATAATAAGATTCTTCAGCATCCCTCCTGTGTTTCTTCTCACTGAGGCTTGCTTTTTTTCATTTCATTAAGCCATGATGAACTTCCTTCAAGCACAAATGCAATTGGCAATGTTTGGAGACATGAAGTTAAACAGATTCTCTATTTTGTTGCATAGCTACAGAGAGTATTGCTGGACGAGTGCACAGGTTGATGAAGCGCAGAACTGAGCCAGTCAAGCTGCAATATGTGATTCGTATTCATGAGCAACACAACCTTTTGTTGTGGTTCAGCGAATGAGTCAACCGTACTGTCAGTGAAAACAGGGCAGAAAATGGGGTTTTGAAGGGTCTGGCTTCTTCAGCTTACACTCTCCCGACTAATGGCACATTCAGCTATGGGCTGCCAACACACTTAGATATGATTAAGTAATTGAGGCAAACAGACATGTGATTGAAACTTGCCAACCTATATTGAATTCTGTGATTGTTGAACATTTTGACAAAATACATGTGTAACATAAGTAGGGGGAAGAAGTGAATATGAACACATGCAAAACAACTTCAACAGAAGGCAAAGGAGACGCATAACAGTACTTCTAACAAAATGGCGAAAATAATCTGCAGATGAAATATTATCCCTCAAAAACAACAACACAAAACAGAAGAGAAAAAAACAACAACAGCACCACAAGAGCCGACCTCAGCACCTCTGCCCTGACCGGGGGCCCGGGGCCGCTGTGTGCCAGCTACAGGGAGAACGACAGAGGACCGGATAGAACAAGACATCAGCCAACCGGCCGACCCGGAGACACAGGGAAATAAATATATAAACCCTAATGGGTGAGAGGATGTGTGTGTGGATGGCATGACAGCTGCACGCCTTGGCACTGACACTGGCCTGACAGGGGTCAGGGTGGCGGGCAGCAGAGAGTGACGGCTTCCAGTGGTTGACTCTGGACTCACGACTTGGTGGGAGATGAGGTCACAGAGCTCTGACCATGAAACTGTTTTATTTGTGTGTGTTTGTTACTAAGGGCGGTCTTTTTTATATGGCTGGATTGTTTTATTTAAACTGTTTTTTTAGCACCTCTGAAGGAAACCAATTGGGCATGAACTAGTGTCTAATGTCATTTAAAAAGCCATTTCATAATTGAATTCCCTTTTCCGTTTTTTGTTGCGTAGATGTATTGCTTTATCTACGCGTGCTTTGAACCTGTTTTCCAGACACATACATTTGCAATTACAGATTTGTTTTGTATTGGTTTGATTGAGTTTCTACCATTCCTGTTTCCCAAGGTGAAATACCTTCCGTTGGTTGTTGTTGTTATTGTTGTTGGCCCAAGGGGGAGAGGATGGGTTTAGTGACCAACAGAAGCCTCTTTCCCGCTGGTCTCTCCCGGGCAATACTCGATGTGACGCCTGGATAATGGTTTAACCCCACAGGTTCCAGTGGGCATCCACACTCAGGGCATGAGGCAACCCCAAGTTCAGGGACAAGGCACCATATGACTCACTTGCAGTGTACTATGGTGAAGGTCAAAAAGCCCCCCAAAAGACCCCATACAGTGGAAGATTTTTAAACAGTTATCAGCCCCAAACCCTTTTTTACTTTTTCACCCTGAATCATGTTTCTTATCAGACCAGATGCTGAGATGACAGATTCATTTGTTTGCTATTTTGCTTGGGTTTTATTCCAGACAACTTAATGATCACTATTAATTCACTCAGATGATAATTTAACAGAAGGGCTGAGAAGTGCGTTCTGGTACAGGTAACATTAGATGAATGAATGCATTGTTGCTCGACTCCAGGAGCTCCGTCCTAGGCCTTCCCATGAACTCATAGAATCAACGTGTTCACATTTTATTATTCTTTGTTTTTGTGATTAATTATGTAAAATCTGATAATGGGGCTTTCATTTTCTTTAAAGTCATTTGTTTCAACAAATCATGTTGCTGGAGGCAGGGGTCTGTAAGCAGTTGGCGAATCAAAACTCGTCCAGTACTCAAATGCGAAAAAAGTGTAATGTTTCAAATCAACCGTGTAGCCTGGCCACTGCATAAAAATAGCTCCCAATTCAAAAGATATTCTTCGGTAGAATATCTCCTTATCGAAACAGGAAACAAAGTTTAACCCCGTCCCCTTTCAGTTTCTAGTTTCCGGCCCAGGCTACGTGCCGCCTCTCAGCTAGCATAGAGTGGCGAAGTCACGCCTCTTCCGGTAGTGTCCATGGAATTTATGAGATTATTTTCTGGTCCCAGTCTTTATATGCCTCAGAAAACTAAAAATAATAATAGGGCTCTACCGTAAGGGGCGTGACTTCGCCACTCTATAGAGCTCAAAAGTCTGCCCCTTCTGGTAGACCCTACGAGACTACACGTCTCGTATGTGACGTCACGCTCCCTGCGACTGGCGTGGTCAAGACCGACAATCTCCCCATCCATAACTGAAAATCTACACATGCCCCGACTTATAATGGTTTTCACCTCTTTCAATGCTGTTATCCTCCCCTTGGAAAAAAGCAGTGAAGTGGAGCAGAGAGATTGCCATGTCTGTACCAGAGTGGTGGTGACGTATATCATTCGCGTCGAGAGCAGCGAGGAGCTGTAGTTCACAAAACGGCCTCACACAAAACCTAACATTATCAAACTTCTTCGCGATTTTGTTTTGTTTTCTTTGCATGAAAAATTATAATTTAGATCCACGAACAACATATGTGTAATCCAGGGCATATAAAGTCTGGGACCAGAAAATCATTACTTTCTCTCTTGAAACCCATTCACATTTTACGATCTCAGAGGTCCCATGGGGGTCTACCGGAAGGGGCGGACTTACGAGTTCTACATAGAGTGGCGAAGTCACGCCCTTTCCGGTAGAGCCCATGGGACCTATGAGATCGAGAAATATGTATGGGTTTCAATGGAGAGAAAGTAATTATTTTCTGGTCCCAGTCTTTATATGCCTCGGATTACACATGGGTTGTTTGTGGATATAAATGATCGTTTTTCATGTCAAGAGTTTGACCGTTTATTGTGCAATTGTTCAGTTAAAGGCTGTAGAGAAAACACAATGAGAAAGACTACATGTCTCGTATGTGCCGTCACGTTCCCTGCGACTGACAATCTCCCCATCGGCATAACTGAAATTCTCCACATGCCCCAATTTATAATGGTTTTCACCTCTTTCGATGCTTTTATCCTCCCCTTGGAAAAAACCTAACATTATCAAACTTCTTCACGAAAATGTTTAGTTTTCTTTGCATGAAAAAATATAATTTAAATCCACAAACCACATATGTGATATCCGGGGCATATAAAGACTGGGACCAGAAAATAATTACTTTCTCTCATTGAAACCCATTCATATTTTTCGATCTCATAGGTCCCATGGGCTCTACCGGAAGGGACGTGACTTCGCCACTCTATTATGGAATAAAAATGGCATGAAATAAATATATATGGAATTATTAAATAAATGACCTCTGAAGAATAAGTCCCGCCTCCGAGGCTCCTGGTTCCATTGGTCAAATATCTATGGGAAATAACATGGGGTTTATGAATGATCGTACATAACAAACTTGTAGCAAAAGCTACGTTTTGAACTACACACTTTTAGCATCTAGATTCCACTTGGGTTTTGGATTGTCGGTGCCGTTAAAGTAGTAGCGATTATAAATGCTACTCTAACGGCATCGACAATCAAAAACCCAAGTGGAATTTAGATGGGAAAAGTGTGTAGTTCAAAATGTGAGCAGCTTTTACTTCTTCGCCACCTACATCGTTTGTTATGTAAGATCATTCAAAAAACCCGTGTTATTTCCCATAGAAATTTGACCGATGGAACCAGAAGCCTCGGAGGCGGGATTTATTCCCCCGAGGTCTATAGTCGGATTGCTGGATCTGAGATTACGAGACCCCATTTGCCTCATGTTACCTCACATGGTCAACTACATGCGTTTTTCTTTATATATATTTAAGTGAGTTATGGTTTCAAGGAACATTGGCCCAGAGAAGAGCTCCTCTATTATACTTTTTTGGCGATTGAGTAGCTGCCGTAACAGAGTGAGAGAGATAGGTCTACAACAGCAGCCATGGTATTTTCTACATATGCACAGGATTAATAGCCTTATATCTTCATCTTTCATCATGCCGTGGTGTCTGGTGGTGTAACAATACACCCACACCCACATGAGCATGCTCATACACGATCACACACACACTCACACATGAACATGCTGGCACGCGCGCGCGCGCACACACACACAAATATGCACATGCACACACACACACACACACACGCACACACACACACACACACACACACACACACACACACACACACATGAACGCAGACAAAGGAAGTGGAGAGAGGGAATTTAGCATTATTTATTTTGAAATTTCATCTCTGTCTTGTGCTGTGTGTCTGGTTGCCCCGAGAATCCCATTATCTCTCAATAAACTGCGAGGCGCCAGTGCGTTTCTCCAGCCAGGGACCGTGATTAGCGCCTGAGTACCACATACTACAGCTCACTCATCCTCTCCCTTTCGCTTTACGCCCCCATCTCCGTCCGCCGTCATCTCCCCACCCCTTCATCACGGTCAGGTGGTGTCTGGGATCATCCGTAATGGAGGTACATTGAGCTGATCTTTCCATCTAAACGCCCAAATAAAATGCAGATGTGGACTTGGAAATACTTAATTTCAATGGGGGAAATGCAAAGGAGAATATTTTGGAAGAGAAGAAGTTTATCTCAAAGTTCTTCATCAGAGTTGAGAGTTGATAATCTGTATAATAAACAGGAAAACACAGCTTTTGATCTTTGTATTACTTTGAGTGTGCCTCGTGTATGAAAAGTGCTATAGGCTATAAATAAGGTTGCCTTGCCTTGCCTACTGTATCCAACATTTAAATAATTATAAGTTTTCTTAACAGCCATGTCATATGCTCTCATCATTTAAAGTTGCTTTAGGTATGCCATAGTTGAATCAATGAAATTGTAAACAGCTCTTGTTTGGATAGAACCGAATCACAATACATTTTCATTCAAAATGTCAAAGCCTGTATTTGGTGTGAATATCGATAGTGTCAGCTTAATAAATCTAACTTGTTGTATCTCTCAAAATAACTTAGTCTTCCATGATCCATGACTACCCTTTATTCAATAACAAAAGTAAAATGTAAAAAAAGAACACAATGCAACACAAAACTGTACTGGCGCCACCTTAGTAGCCCCTTCATTGTGAAACTATTTGAACTGTACAGCCATACTCCACATAGATTACAAAATAATTTGGACGAATTCAATGTTCACACACAGACAAACACACACACACACACACACACACACACACACACACACACACACGCACACACACACACACACACACACACACACACACACACACACACACACACACACACACACACACACACACACACACATACACACACACACACACAATACACACAACTCCCCCACGTAGAGATGCTAACATGCACACAGACCTCCCCCAAAGACACAAACAGCCGCACACCTGTTTGAACCATCTTTCCATTCACAAAGTGAGTGCGGAGGAGTTTGTACGTGTGTATGTGTGCGTGTGTATGTGGAGTGTGTGTGTGTGTGTGTGTGTGTGTGTGTGTGTGTGTGTGTGTGGGGGGGGGGGGGGTGATAGAGGAGGTGAGCTGTGCTGAGCATCACCTGATTGGCTCATTGTGGAGCAGCAAGCAGCTGGTTAGGCCCAACCGCCTGATCCACAGGAGAAGAGCAACAACTAGGGAGGCTTGATGAGAGCGGAGAGGAGTTCACACCAGGGATTCACACTCTTCCAAGGGCCAGGCATGGCACTTCTGGGCTACGAGAGGGGAGAGGGAAGAGGAGAGAAAGGAGAGGGGAGAGGGAAGAGGGGAGAGGGGAGAGGGGAGAGAGGAGACGGAAGAGGGGATTTAGAGAGAGACAAATCATCTGAATGAAAAGTTTAGCTAAAGGCCGGCACACACACATCCGTTTGATGTTTGAGTACCATCTTGATTCCTGAGGTAATAAAACCATCTTGTTTCCCGTCTAGTCTTTGGTAATCTAATAGGCAGATTATGTGACTGTGGTGTGAGAGAACAAGGACAGCTGAAAATATAAGCATAAAACACCTACTTTAAACCACTTTGATTTAGGAATATGCGTAAATAATTGTTCTGACTTACTCTGAATTTTGTTGATTTGTTAATTGCTCCAAAAAACGGGCCATTAAATTTGTTACCTTTTCATCTATTAATTTACTGTTGAGTGTGGTTTATTTTGTGTGCACATGTTGCTATGACAGAGAACAGGAAATAAATAACAGGAAACGGGATCTGACTCACAGGATTAGGATACAAATGTGTTTGGCTTTTTGAGGCCAACGGCTGTAAGTTTATTTTGTTGTTATTACATCATTATATGTTTAGTTTGTATGAATGTCTTTTCGTTATTTGATTTAATATATTATTATGTAGGATAATGAAGTGCCATGCCTGATTTTAGTATTTCCTAGGTCTTGGACATTGAATTTGTATAATTTATAAGTGCTACAAAGGCAATCATTCCCTGGCTCATGAATTGGGTCTTGAGTCAACAGTGTGAACCGTAACATGATGTCTTCATGTATCCCAAAATAGGTTTGGTCCTCCAAAGGTAAAGTTGCTGTAGGTAAAATTTGAGATTTACAATAGGAGAAAGCAGAAAAGAGCTAAATCAAATTAACAACCCTTGCAATGATAACACTGAGTGCCTATGTGATTGACCAGAGGCCAGATGGATTACGAACCAAGCTCGGAAGAGATGCCCTGATTGGTCAGAATTAAGGCCCAGTCAACTCATAGAGCATTTCAATACGGATTGCTATAGCATATTGTTGCTCTTAAAGTTACCATCAGCAGCTTTGAGGGTTACCATTAAAGATATATATTATAACAGGGAACACATTTGTACGCATCTTTGAAGCCATTTGCAATCTTTTTAGTTGATTAATCCCCTTAGAGAGGAACAGATCTACCAGCAGCAGGTGGTGGTAGTGGTGGTTCTGGACCTTCTCCCAGGAGACGGTTACCGATGGGCAAGCGGCATCCACCGTAAACCCTGTCACTTCTGATTGGTCCATAAACACGATGTAATGCTCCGGGTCTCCATCCCCGGTCGCCCCAGAGAACAGCGCACCTGTATCAGCATATCAACGGTCATCTCGTTTGGTCGAGGGTAAGGTTTGTAAGGCTAAGCCACAGCCATTGGGTCACTGCTGTGGTCCTACTTACTTCATCTTTGCTAATAAAGTTGTGTTTCAGATGAGAACTGTTTTAGCGCCAGACGCTGTCATTATTGTGGCATTATGACTCGTGGGAGGGAGAGGGCATGAGCCAAGCCTGTGGGTGTCCCCTGGCACCGGGATATGACCATTGTTTACAGTAAAGAGCAGGAATGACAGGCTCGTCTGTTCCACCAACCTCATTTTCCACAGGCGAGGATGAAGATGTACTACTTGTCTTAAAGGTCAGGCTAAAGATCAGATACAATTGATATGCTTGTGGAGTTCAAAGTGAATTTAAGGTACTCAGAGAAGTTATTTTGCTTTTGGTCAATGTATATCAAGGTAAAGCATTAAAAATACCAGTTATGACTTAGTTTTCTGTGTCGCATATTCGTTTTTTTCTTCTTTATTTCCTTGAAAGAAACTTTTTTTTGCTATTAATTCACCCTTAATATTTTTCAGCCTCAGTTCCGGTCTATGAAGGAAGGGAATCAATCTCTTGGTTAACAAAATGATCTAATTTCAAACAAAGGCACATACCAAGTAAAGCGCTTCAGGGAATTCTTCTGTAGTTATAGAGAGTATAATTCAACCCTGAATACACCTACAAAATCATGTTATTCTGTTTCGTGGCATCCGGTTTGAAATTGGGACCATTTTAAATGGAGGCAAGCAGATGGGCCGCTTAAAAATCTCAACATATGAAGGATAAAAACGCTTTACTTAGGCCTTTTGTTGCGGCTGGAACAGTATTGAGCCTTGGAGAAAGTAAGCTAATTTCAGTCAAAGGCCACTGTCTAGAACATATAAAGGCACAGTGATTGTGGACAGCATTGAAGGTGGCTTCCTCATTGTCCATGTCTTGTTGCGCACATCAAAAAAGCATCTGTTGAAAAACAGACACACGTACATTTAGCACCAACACATGCACACGTATGCACACTCACACACACACACACACACACACACACACACACACACACACACACACACACACACACAGGCGTGTGTGTGTGTGTATATAGCATAAGTCTTGCTATATCGATTTTCCTTGGGATCTTTTTGTGAACTTTTACAAGAAGTTCAATGGAGCAAATATCAATCCTTTGACTCCAAATGATGGTGGTTAGTGGGGGGTGGGGAGACTCCTTAGCGCCATAGAGGAGCAAGGAGCTGTCTGGTAACTGTAATTTATTATTGGCTGACCTATTTGCTTGTCTATGTGATACGCTTTGTCCATTATACAACTCCTTCTCAAATCAAACAAATGGGATTCTATTATGTTTGGCTCGTCTGCTTCCTACCTCCCTGTTCCTGTATTCAGCTCAGCTCAGTTTGATGTCACAATTAAACATAATCAAATAATTGTCTGAATAGTATCTCTCTGTCTCTCACTGTATTCGTGTTTGAATTATTGCACCATAATGAAGTCTCAAAAATGTCCCCTTCATTTTCATTTAGTGCCTAACAGCCCCAATCTCTAATATTTTCAATCCATCTTTACCTGATTACTTTTGAAATTCTGCATGACGAACCCACAGCGTGACGTGACTCGTTGTGATGACATGGCAGGGCATCATTATAATGCAGTATGGTATGGTTGAGTTCCCACGTCCAACTGGGTAAGAAAAGAGTGAGACCTCTCCACAGATTACATCTTGACTTCAGAAGGCTTAAGATAATGGCTTTGTGATCAGCTCCACTGCACAGGAAGAGGTCTGGTTTAAGATAGACTTGCAGTCACTCACTAACCCCACACTTGGTACACCGGCCATGATTAGGCTAACGGCCCCGTCTCAGAACTCTGATAAAGACCCGTAGAAGGGCGTCGTAGGGTGCTGAATAGTTTAGATAAAGGCCCACTTGGTCGATATACAGTTTAATAGTTTTTGATGGAATGCTTGGAGAGGTCGCAACTCTACAGAGCGCCATGCTGCAGAAGTTAGCTCTCTCTGACTGCGGTCTAAGACACTTCAGCCCCATTCAATATGACATAGTTATTATATCGATTATATTTATAATATTAATAATTATCAGTGTTATAATATATGTTTTTTATTATTATTATTAATGTAATAAAAATAATATTACTAATAATAATAATAATTATTATTATTATTATTACCCTGATACAACCTCAATAAATGCCAAAGAGGGATTCAGCTGTTTGACACAGAAAAACGAGAGAATTCTCTGCTGAAGTTCCTTGTTTTGAACAAGAGACTTTAGTTCCCAGTATTGGCCAGTTCCTCCCTGAAACCCGAGCCCTGTCGGGGCCGTGTCGTCCTGGATACCGGTCTGGTGCCACATCGATTGGGCATCTGGGCTGTGAGGCTGACAGTAGGCCCTACCAGGCCCCTAGCCACCACTGCCAAGGGCCCCTACCCACTGAGCCCCTCCCCCAACCTGACACGTGTTCGCTCTGAGCCGCTTAGACATTTTCCAAATAAACACCTGCAATCGATACAGACAGCCAGGCCTTTATCAATCAGGCCTGACTGGGAGTAATTGTTTACCTATCAATCTGAAAATAGAAATGCTCAGATTCCTTTCCGGGTGTTGTTGTGAATGTTAAATGGAGCGCAGCTCCGGAGCCCTTGTGTTAAACAAGCTGAATGAGAATCATCTTGAAGTTACTTGGAGCCTCTTTTTGACGTCAGCCTGACCTTCCGAAAACAACTTTATTCTACCTAAAAAGCAATAAGCTCAAAATGTCAAGGCCAATATAACCAAATAAAATAGAACATAGAATGGAATAGAAAATATTGAATTGAATGAACTCTACAATTGAATTGCATTCCAAAAACAATGTCAAAGTCACATACTTATGCATGACAAAAGCCTTGTTGTTACCTATTCCTCAGTTACTAAAATAATTATTGAAAGAAACTCAATGTCAGTTAAGGGGTCTATGTGGAAGAGTAAGACACACATATCACCAAAACACACACACACAAAGATACCCCGGGTTAATCTAACCTCTCAAATTGTTATATACGGGTACTGAGAGGGACTCGAGAGCTTTTGAAGAGGGTTTTCTAAGAGAGGGTCCTTGCTGATTACTTTAAATGCTGAATATTTGTGCAGCTAATTGTCAGGGATTCCCTACAGCCGCACCCTCCCTTCCTATCACATTAAATTGAGAGGGTAAGAGAGAGAGGGAGAGAGAGAGTGAGAGAGAGCGATAGAGAAGAAAGAGGGCAGAAGAGAGAGATAGGTACTAAACACACAGATCGGTGAATCAGGATATGTAGTAATGACGTTTGCAGGTTAGACTCAAAGAAAGCAACAGGCTGGTGTGTGTGTGTGTGTTTGTGTGTGTTTTTATGTGTATTTATGTGTGTTTGTGCACTTGCGAATATGTGTTTGCGCGTGTTTGTGAGTGCGAGTGTGTGTGTGTGTGCCTGTGTGTGTGTGTGTGTGTGTGCACGAGCTTCTGATTGCATGTGTGTGTGTGTGTGTGTGTGTGTGTGTGTGCGTGTGTGTGTGTGTGTGTGTGTGTGTGTGTGTGCGAGTGTATTAATGCGGTGACTGCAGAGCTGTGGTCTGTAATAGAGTTGACAGAGCTTTAGGCACACGCCAGGCCAGGCAGCAGGAACTTGCAGGAGAACTCCACCGAGTCCGGTCTGCCTGTAATCAGCAGAGAGAGATGGCGGTCACACCTTTTCCTCTCACACAAACAATCCTGCTCATTCCATACGCCAATCTTTGTGCTTCCCCTTCTAGGATTTTTTGGTCCAATCCTATACCTAATTGGTTGTGTCCATTGTTAATTGGATAACTCTTTCAGGTTAGAGGCTCATCTTTGTCAAAGCCAGCCTTGTGAGATTATCCGTATCTCATGAATTCATACATACATTGTGTTTCTCTTTGCAGATCGGTCTAGCCTTGATCCCGTTGAAAGAAATCCTCTTAAAATGTAAAAGTGATTGGACCAATCAGCTCTTGGGGGAGGAAGTTTCAGTTTCAGTTCCTTGAATGAAAAGATACAATGGTGGCACTGGAGGAAAGTGTTGCAAAATACAGACTCATCAAAACGGTTTCAACCAAAATAGATTGAATAGCTATGTTTAAAGATTAAGAGAAATCTGAACGGAAGACTTGAGTAGATGTTTTAGCTTTACTCCTTCCAACCAAACTCGGCAAGAGCAATTCCAAAGATGAACATTAACATGGGAGCAACTTAAATTCAGATTGTCATAATAAAGGGTGTGACATCATATCTATACATGTCCTTTGGTTGGCCAGACCAGAGACTCACACGCATATCTCTGTTAGAAGCATGTGTAAGATGATTCCCTCTTTCCATTCCGTTGTCCATAGTTCACACTGTATGTTCCACAGTCAAGCATCCACCTGTCCCTCCGCACTGCCCTATTCATAAACCCTCCTGCCCACACACACACACACAGACACACCAACACACACACGCACACTCACAACACACACACACACACACACACACACACACACACACACACACACACACACACACACACACACACGCTCACACACACACACACACATACACACATACACACATGCACACACACACATACATGGACAAACACACACACACACACACACACACACACACACACACACACACACACACACACACACACACACACACTTCCTCCACCACCATCCTCCTCCCTTTAATCCCTCACCGGCTCCTCTTCCGCATACAGAGCTCTGCCCAAACAGCAGACTGAGAATGGTACTATGTGGCTTTAATAGCCAACGCCCCCTCCATAATCATACGTGAGTCTCTCTTCTCCCTGGTCTCATCTCTCCGCGTGTCCGTGTCTATCTCTCCACGGGCTCATCGGCGATACAGAGTGTCTCTGTGCCTACGCCCTCCCCAACTCCCCTGAGGAGACGCTTCATCAGTGCATAAGAGAAGCCAAAACATTGTTCCATTTCCTTGCATTGCTTTGATTTATTTTTGGATTGCAAAAGGGACTTTCTCTATGTCTGGCCAATACACTGATCACTGAAATTACCCCAAAAAACTAACCTGGGGGTGAGAAAAACATTGTATTCCCCAATCTCATTGAACTATATTTATCTAAAAGTATTTAACAATATTCTACTCGTTGTACTTCATTTTAATAGTTATCTTCACGCCTTTCAGTGAACTTACCATCAGGATCCAATGTTCCAAAGACTGGTCTCCCACGGGAGCGATGGGAATGCAGTTAAGCAGATGTCACCGCGTCTGAAGCTCATCAATAATGCTTAGACGTTGCGGGCCTATACTGGCA
>NC_136941.1:15162660-15210160 GCF_949987615.1 Pollachius pollachius
ATAAGACACTAAGAAGTGCCTGACAGTAATACTCATTGATTAGCCTACTGATCATTCAATAATTTACGGTTTACTTCACATATACATACACTATAAAAACAAATATTTAAAGAGAATACGTTTTTATTCAAAGCGAAAATATCTAATAGAATATAATAGCATTTCCATGCTATGTCGTACGTATGTTGTACATTCAATTAAATAGAGAGAAGAGAGAGGGAGAACATGTTGGCTGCCTGATTATCATGTATATTATATTAAAAACAACCCTTTTTCTTCTTGACTTAAATACTTTCCACACACACACGCACACGCACACACACACACACACACAAACACACAAACACGTCAACATCAGATAAGCAATCACGTTATGTGATACCTTTGCTTAAACAGACCTTCGATTCCCCAACGATCATATCTTATTAAACGTGCGTGTAGAGCAAGCATGAATCCAGCTGACAGAGGTTCACTTAAAATACACATAAAACATCAAAAAAATAATTGATTAGAATAGAAGATCATTTCCATGTTATGGCTTGTGTATTAAATTAAAATCGATTAGTAATCGAAAGCACATTTCAATGGAACAACCTGCTCTTTCAGACAAAATGGTAGCAGCCCTACAGAGAACACTGGTTCAATTTGACGGCTCTGGAACAAGCTAACGATCTCAATAACATTATTACTGCATCAATGTCGCCCCCTGGTGGAGATTATTGATTACACCAGACTGCAAACGAAGTAAAAGTTGTTAGGTTTCATCAACATATTTGCATCTACATTCTCATACGTGTTTATGTATGCATGCATGCATGTATGCTTGTGTGTGTTTGTGCGTGCGTGCGTGCGTGTGTGTGTGTGTGTGTGTGTGTGTATGTGTGTGTGTGTATATAGACTTTGAGATACATTTATATGTCTATAAGCTTCAATATCCTGACATTTCAGAACCCCATGCTTACCACTAACTGAATGAGCCACGAAATGAGCCAGGCCAGATGTACGTCACGTCAAATTAGAGTTGATTAAAATAAAATATAGAGTGCCCACGAAAGATGTAAAGAAGATATGTAGACCATTTACGGCTACATAAAATATATGTTTATAAATGCACAAATTGGCAAAGTAGTCAAATAAAGTAGAACAACCAAAGCAGGACTTTCCGTTAGGATAAGCATGCGGTTGTGTATCCATCATTCATCATTCTGCTGAGCACCCCTTGGCGGGCCAGATGGTTTGGTCCTGCAGTGCCATCTTCTTGGCTACGTAGTGCGTCCGCACGTCATTGGAAGGGAGGGGGTGAGCGATTGTCAAAGGGGTGCTAGCGAAAGGCTGACAGCACCAACAGTTTCCCATCACGCCTGTAAGTGTATTTTTACTCGAATTGATTGTTTATAGGTTCTCATCAACAACTCTGTTTTGTATCTATTACATGTTCTAGATTTCGCTGCCATGTGAAAAGTTGATTTTCAATGTCGTCCGCGTTATCGTTTTTCTACAAGTCCTGAAGTGTACAATGCTGGCAGTGAGCGGACTTGGATCACTGTCAATCTGTCCCCGTCCGATACATTGATACTGCTGGATGTAACGGAGACACCGGTTGAATGTGCTGAAATACCAATCCAGCAAATAATTGAGATCGTTTTGTTTCATAATCGGAGCTCATGACGAATGTTTTGAGGATATCATGCGTGAAATTGCCTACACATGAACTTGTCATCCGCTATAAAAGCATCTTTGGCAGATAGGCATTTGCTTTCGAAGTTACGTTGCTGTTTTCATATCAGATGTAGCTTTAGTTCTCATTGTAATTTATACATTTTCAAAAGGTTTGCTGTTGTATGTATACTTAATAAATCATGTATAACGTTAGGCATACTATAACGAAAGAACTCCCACTGCTCGAAAGTTGCATCGAAGTTTTGTACCTACCTACACACGTTTTTTATCAACCCTGTCCATAAGAGTACAATGCAATTCGACAATTAGACATTAAATGGGGAAACGTCTAGAGCTCCACACGGCCCTATTCCATTTGCTCTAACACACACACACACACACAAACACACACACACACACACACACACACACACACACACACACACACACACACACACACACACACACACACAAATAGACTCTCCCTCGCTCTCTCAGACAGACAGACAGGCACCGGGAACATGACGTAATCATTCAATGGATTAATACTTCCATCTCTCAATCTTTTTCCCCATGTGGAAGTCCTGTGGGCGACAGGTGACAGACCTTGTGTCAGAGTTATGATCTGGATCAGGTTTGTTCACCCATTCATCCACATCGCATTACTCAACCTTTGTGATAAAAACTCACCTCTGTCATCCTGCCCCTTTCCATTGTACCAAAGTGCTGTTAATCACTCACTGCTAACATCACATACACACACACTGACACACACACACCCACACACACACACACACACACACACACCCACACACACACACACACACACACACACACACATACACACACACATACACTTGGGGCAGTGCCGACACGATAACAGTGTGTGTCCCACTATCTGTGGGGTGGCAGCCCTCTTCTCAGGGTGCTGCAGTCATGTTCACACTATGCTGGTCAAGACTGAAGGAGAGGAGGTGATGACGCCCACCCACCTTCCTCTTTCCTCCTTCCTCCTTCCTTCCCATCACCACTGCTCCACGCGTCATGTTTCGTTATGCCTATTTTGCAAGAGGAGTCAGTGCATTGTTGAGTGTAGCTGGCATTCAGTGTGTGTGTGTGTATGTGTGTGTGTTTAGGTGTGTCAGTGGTCACTGATTAGAGTACACTGGAAGTTGATCTATGATCAAAGGGAAGTAGCCTGCCTACTTTTGTCCAGGTTGATCTAACAAATTGATATTGACACAAGAAAGACAAAGGGCCATTCCCGCCCCATCTCCATGCTCCTTGATTATTGTGGATAGATGTATTCTCCTGAGCTGTCATAAGAGGCAGATTAAACAAGCATGTGTACACAGAGCATAGACCTACCTTTATGGACACTGGGCTATTTATAGAGAATGTGAATGTTGACCTATAACTATTAAAAATGAAACATGGATGGATTATAGGTAAACAATGATGAGTTAAGACAGTAAAAAGCTCTTGTGACAGTCAAAACATGACTTGTCGTTGTTTATGACCCAGTGATGGCCTGCCATTTGAGATAAATAGTTGCAATCAGTGTCCATGGCATCAATCTTCATATGATCCACCCCTGCCAGTGCTTGGCATTCTGGTTGCATCCAACAATATCCATGTCGGGTGTTACACAAGGTGTCTTGGTTTGAGGGCCATGATGTGGTCCAAGACTCTGGTCTGGCAGTACACCGGAAGGGTCTGGGCTCTGGGCACTGGGGCCTCGCACTGAGGTGAGTGGAGAGGAGCATTACGGACCTTATCTAATGTGAGTGCCGGTCTGTTTTCAATTCAGCGCATTCTGCAAATTAATCTTGCATCGAGTTGTCTCTGTTTTTAACACTGTTTCAGCATTAATCTTATTCCATTCTTTGCCAATGATTGCACTTGTGTTGTTTGCCCAGCTGTGGAGCAAAAGGAAATAGTCCCTCGGAGAGGAAGTCCTGTTTTCTCCCTCTTTCTCCTTCACTGAATCACTGTTAAATACTCTTTTTGTACATACAAAGCCTTTCTTCCTGTACAGCCAGTATACAAATGCCTCGGGACACCAGAGGCTGATTAGCGAATCATTTACACCTTAAGAGCTGTCTTTTTCTGTGTCTCTTTATGATCAATAGGCAATGGTTTACCAATAAGGTGAGGAATAATGCCATTATTTAAATCCTTCTATGAACGCACATGCTCCCAGACTGAACTTGTGCGAAAACTTCTGAAGGAGGGCTGTGTACAGAATGCTTCTGTTCCCCACAGTGGGTCTGCTCCTCACTACAGAGTGGAGGTGGCATTCCTCTAGGAAGGCTGTGGTTTCTAGCGGCAACAAGCTGCCGCCTTTCTCTGCTCCCGTCCCGGATGAATTCAGCGATTAGAAAATGAGGCTTTGAGCAGCACAGCTAGCCAAGTGCTGACGCTAGGCTACAGGTTCACTTCATTGCCATTCGGGTTTGCGCAACAGTTGTTTCCGTTGACATAGCGTGAGATTTTGTGGATGGCATTTTATTTCCTTTGTCGAAAGAAAGTCACTTTTAGGTCTAAACATATTAAAAAAAATAGCACTTTCTGTGTTCTACCTCTTGCTTTGATGGTGATAGTGAACATCAAGACGAAGTGATATCTATCCTGTCACATTATCTCCCAGGGTATAGTACCTCCAGGGGGACGGCTCACAGCGCCACACCTCCCCCCAGTTAAAAGCTAGCAAACGTGGGCTGGGTAGGGCCTCGACCCTCCCTGAACCCCCAAGGGGCCAGGAGGAGTGTCCGGTTGCCTCAGATCAAAGTTGCGGGCGTTAGGGTTGGGGGGGGTGTTATTTAAATAGGTGGCGATGGGCAGTTATGTATGTCGGACTGTGTGAAGTCGGTCTCACCTGCTAGTTGCACAGAGAAGCGACTGACCCGTGGCCCAATAACTTGACTTCACTTGACTGGCCGCTTGCACGCTTGGTTCAAACACACACACCCACACGCACCCAGACGCACACACACACACGCACACGCTCACGCACACGCACGCACACACACACACACACACACACACACACACACACACAAAGACACACAGACAGAGACCCACACATGCAGCGAGCTTTCACCCCTGACACACTTCCGAAATATTTCCCTGGCTCATCCTCCTCTTGCCTGACAGAATCCATGCAATGAGATTGAGTGCTCTGCGAGATGAGATTTGAGCCGGACCTCATTATGCACCTTTAGACTTGTTGAAATATGACCAGTGGCAGAACAACCCATCGAGTGAGTGAACCCAGGCTGGGTTGCAGGCCTTGGCACAAGCAGCACACAAATGTCTGTGACGGAGGACGTCCGGCTTTTGTCTGAAGCGATCCTATTAGCAAACAGTGCGGATGCGGCAGGGCCGTCTCAACATCCCACACCATTACCCTTTTGACGTAACATTTCACATCCCAGCTGTGAACTGATGTCATGTGTCCAGCCGCTGTGCTGCTTGTGTACACGTTTAACTCACGTTTAAAAGGTTGGGTTTGACCAGCAGGTGCAGCGGTGCACATGGCTCCCCTTCTGCCTTCTGATTGAATAACTTCCACACAGTGTGGTCCGTTGTGGCCGAGGGCAGGATGATGTGGATGTGTCTGTGTTGTCAAACTCAATCTATGCAGGGGCCATATCCAAAGTGATTACAGCTATAACATATACATATATATATATATATACATACACTTATAATAAATATCACAAGATACATTAATTGCCCTACTTAATAAAAAACATCGCTATTGAGAGACTCCGACCAGTGAATCAAATCTTCTCTACTTTTGACCAGGTGAAACATACATGCAACCTTCTTGTCTCTGAAGATCTGTCTGGAAGCCTTTCAAAGTAAATTAGCCATTTAGCAAAATGAGATGCATTTCCTCAGTATTTTTGTCTTAGTTATTTTCACGGTAATTTTTGATGAATCACGTTGCCGTCCTGCTACCTCTCTAGTGGCTGCTTGAGTTGACAATGTTGACCAAGGTAAACCAAAAGTGCAACTGATCGCGCCACATCAGGTTGGTCTAGCCTAACACAAAGTAAACGCTGGTGCTACAACAGTTAGTGGTCCTGATATTACGATGTCTCCTTGGCTACAGCAGAGCCACAGCGTGCGCTTTCGTGTGGGTGTGAGGGGGAGGGTGCCGCGGCAATTCAGCATGTGGCACCCACTTAAGAGCACGTTTGCAATGCTTGCTGGGAGTTCTAGTGCCGTGCGTCGCAGGGTGAGAGATGAGCGCCAGAATTTGTTGAAAACTCAAATGGTGGCTCCTGGCCGGAGAGAACTTGGCCGAGGGCCAGATTTGACCCCGGGCCTTGAGTTTGACACGTGTGGGCGTGTATTAGGCTATTACATGTATCATTATGAACTAGGGCATGATTTAAAATATTTATACCAGGGCAAAATGTTGCTGTCAAATCCTCTGTTATCTAAAAAATAAGATGTGTATGTATAGTTTAGATTATTGCATATTGTTTGAGTTTGCAAGTTTACATAATGTTCTCTCTCTCTCGCTCTCTCTATGTATGGGAAACACCCTTATCACATGTAATGCAGCTTCATGGAGACATCTCCTGTGCCTGTCAGAGCTCACATTGCTAGCCACGCCCCTCACTGCCATCCCCCTGGGATTCAGCCACATGCAACGGCCCACTTACACACACATACCCACACACAGCCTCAAAATACAATAACGATTGTTTTCGGTTTCCTGCTGCTGCTGGAAAGTGTCATTATGCAGCCACACAACGACACTAACACACACACACACACTGTCATTTGAACAGTAAGCTAACACTCACATACACACAGACAAAGACATTTATCCATCTATTTATCTATCCATCTGTCTATCAATCCATCCATCCATCCCTCCATCATTCCATTCATCCAAGCATCCATCCATCCCTCCATCCATCCATCCATCCATCCATCCAGCCATCCATCCATCCAGCCGTCTAAAAGCTCTCTTCTGCTTGTTTACTCCCCCTGACGCTCTATCCGCGCCCATTGCTTCCATCCCTTCATGGCGGGGCGGGCTGAACCCTCTGGCCCGGCTCCACTGCTATTGATGTGTGTCGCTCCTCAGTGAGCCCGGGCACAGCAGCAGCGGCCGCACAAAGCATAGAGATGGGCCTGTGTGCGGAGGCCGGCGATGGAGACAAAGCACAGCCTGTCACACGTCAGCTCCCGGGCCTCTTCTGGAAAACTGTACGGCCTTGTTAGCGCGATGGCCATGTTTTGACTTGGCCTACTGTATTGACAACAATGAACAACAACATGGCCACTTCGGTGGTAAAGCTTGACCATTGTGCTGTTAGGGCCCGCACCACATTTCATTTTGGTTTCATTTGTTTTTGGAGTTGGATTCAAACTCTGCCAACCAACTGTCGGATAGAAGTAGAATGACAGCTGATGTAAAGACTTGATGTTATTGTATATGCATTCAGCATTTATTTAATTTAATTGATATGTTGAATTTTCACGTGATAGACAGTACTATGTGTGTCGGAGGGATTTCTGTCTCGCTGCTACATGCTACAATCTGCACCAGTCTGTACCATTGTAATCCTCCATTTAATTAATAACACTCAGAGGGCGCCCTACTTCCATCACTGTATCGCATGTAATTCTGATAGAAAATTGTATTACAGTGGCATGTCTGCAGGATAGCGTTGGTTAGAGACCAGGGAAGAAGTGGGTTTTTAAAGCCAGCCAGAAGACGCAGCCGGCAAGTGGGCTGTTGGCCTAATTAAAGTGGCTTCTCAATTTTTGATTTCTTTGGAGCTGCACTGAGCTGAATTGCATCGAGGTGATTGCATAATCCCTCTCAGGTTGCAAAAGGGAGCCAACGCCGTTGTCGCTACGCCACTCTGCTTCGCTATCTCGCCCGACGCTTTCACTTCAGCTGTCCACGGACAATGGCACTCGCTCAAGGAGACAGGCGGGCTCTGCTCCACGGAATGATCTGGAGCCAGGAAACAAGGTCACACTGTGTGTGTGTGTGTGTGTGTTTCTGTGTCTGCCTGAGTGTCTGTGTGTGTGTGTGTGTGTGTGTGTGTGTGTGTGTGTGTGTGTGTGTGTGTGTGTGTGTGTGTGTGTGTGTGTGTGTGTGTGTGTGTGTGTCAAGCGTGCGTGCGTGTGCATCCAGAAACGCTTCTCATTGTTTTTGCATGACCCGAGCACGCCCACCTTCTGCATAGTGGTGCTCTTGATTCTAAGAAACATGCTGACTCACTGACGCTGTCGTCCCGTGAGTTGGACCCATGGCTGCTGCTGATGACACCTGTTAGTCCGGAGAGTGGCTGCTCTGTTTGCTCCGCTACAGAGCAGCCTCTCAGTAGGACCAGACCAGGGCCAGGCCGCGGCCTGTGTAAGCCCCTCTGCAGCAGGCAGACGAGCGGGTCCCTGGGCTATTCACAAACCTCTGGTTTTTGCGTCTAATCCAATGCCCTGATACCGATAGCTGTACGGCGACGGCGAGAGGATGCAAGTGGGCGCGGTTTGATTGTGGTTTCCTCCATTTCTCCATTCCGTTCATTACTTCCTCCTGTAGCTATCTAGTCTAAGGGGGGGTTGATTTGGTACCAAGAACACTCGCACACGCTGGTTCTTAGATTGGTTTGAGGCAACGTCATGTGACTTCTAGCAGGACTGAGGTAGTAGAGATGTACACATGTTTATTTTATGTTTAAGAACAAGCAAAATCAGGACAGGATAGTTAATGCACTGTGTTTGTGTTTGGATTGTATTGATTTTGTTCTTTATCAAACTCGCCCTCACCAACACAAATGCACGCATGTATGCACAAACAAACACACGCGCAGACACACACGCACACACACACACACACACACAAACACACACACACACACACACACACACACTTGAACGGGCACAAGCACACACAAACACAAGCACACATTGAATAACCCAGCAGGCATGACAATCTAGCTTTGTGCTACAGCTGTAAGTCTCCTGAAAGAGGATTTAGTTTGAATGTAAAACCGTAGGCAATCAAGAACGCATTCACTTGAGAGTGGTGCACTATGATCAGACGGGGGATGATAGAGGGGGATTTAGAGACACAGAGGTACAGGGGGCCTGCCAACGCGAGGACAGGATTTACAAAAGCTCACCCAACTGTTCGTACCTCCAAACTAATTAGGTCACAGTAGGAAAGTACAGCGATGGGAGGGCAGCCAATAGACAACTAATGACAATATTATTAGTTCTATTAACACTATAGCAAATTATTATAACAGTATGTTTCTGATACTCATCAATTAGAGGCTAGGTTAAAGTTATTAGTTAATAGAGATAATAGGGGCCGAATCAGGACGTCAACATCGATGGACACGTGTGGCGTGCATGCACAATCATGTGGGCTAGACAGAGTAGGTGCGAGCAAGTGGGTGTCATTCCTCTCTCTTTGCCCATTGTACACACAAACAAAAGAGTGTGTTAGCATTGGAAAGAGTCAACACAAGAAGGCGATGTTTGTTTGTATTCATTTAGTCCATCGTTGCATTGTGTTAGCCACGGAGTGTGTTTTTCAAGTCCTATGGCAATTTACGGGTGCCTTCAAAGGTGGGATTGTTTAGAAGTCTGAAAACGTGGCTGTGCAACTGAAGCGGTGCAGTGTGCTCGTGTATCACAAACCTCTCCCTGGGGCTGAAGTCCCCACGTGCTTATGAGAGCAGCCGCGCCACTCCGGGGAAACAGACAGTCTGCCTCTCTGTCTCATCAAATCAGGGCTCATCCACAAGTTACGTCTCCGGTTTCAACATAGGGCTTGTTATGTCAGGTTATGTTATGAGTAGGACAATAGGTCCCTTTTCATTCGGTATATGAATTCGAAGGTAATTTGGAGCATAAGGGACCACCAGGCATGTCGCGTTTGTGTTACTGTTGCACTCGGTTTTTTTTCCCAACTCATGGGGATAATAATCATCGATTGTGAGCGAGAGAGAGAGTCGAACGGTGAATCCACTCAACAGGAGATCAATGAGTCCTTTGCACTTCTGGTGACATTACTGTCTCTTTCTTCCCCCCCCCCTCATGTATTACTGACCTATAAAGCTCTCTCAGGTAGTCTGGCGGAGTGATCAGGACCCGTGGGAGGACAGTTGGGCTGATGGTAGGTGGGTGTTTCCGCTTAATTATCTCCTTATCTGTCTCTCTGTTCCTGAATTTCACTTTCCTTCTCATTACCGATCATTCTGTGGATAGGCAAATCCAGTTTCAGAAAGAGGAATATAAAGAGGTTTATAAACTTTCTATAAGCATTTTAAATTCCACAACCCTCCCTTCAGTCTGAAAACATATCACACACTTAAATGCAGATATAAAAACTTTTGTGTTTTCATGTAGAAAGCACTTTCATCGTTTACTGGCTGCTTTTCCTATGGCCTGTACTTTTCCATACCACTTAACTTGAAACTCCCCGCATACATCACTAATTGTTTAGTGACATTTTTATATTCTCACTGTCATAATGGCCACAGAGGAACTGATATTCTCACAGCTGGAGGGGCTGCCATCATTAAATGGTTTTACCACGCTGGAAAGGGGAAGTTTCTTTTGCTACCTTCTTGCAGAAATACGTCCTGTTATTTTGGGTCACTCTGTATACCATGTTGTGCAGCACTCGTATTACATTCATTCATGATCCCCCATCTCATCCTCTGTGTTAGACCAGCATGGCTTCTTGTTCCTGACTCTTTGGCGCATGATAGACCATCTCTGACCCGTCCTTCCTTCCACCCCGCTCTTTTCAACTGTTCTCCGCTGCATCCTACTCCTTCCCCCCCGCCCTATCCCACTGCTGCAGCCTTCTGAGGGACGGTAGAGTATTATCTGAGTAATACTCTACCCCCCCCCGGGGTAGCGGTGCCAGAGACGGTAGGTGATGCCTCGTGGGGGCAGTAGCCAGAGTGAACCAGAGCCTGGCTCAGAGCCAGCTGGGGGGGCCCCTGTGGGGAACCGAGCGCCCGAGCGCCCGAGGAAGGCCACGCCCCCCTCCCCATCACACACCCCCCTGGGCAGGCTGGGCCAGAATGCGCGGGGCGGCGTAGGGCTGCTGGGACAGGGACTCAAGCAGCTGTTCCAGCAGCAGCGCAAGCGACTCTCCTCCGCCCAGCGCCCCACCTTCACCTCTTCCTCCTCCTCCTCCTCCTCCTCCTCTTCCGCCACTTCCTCCGCCTCATCCTCCTCTTCGGCGCTGTCGGCGGCCGTCGGCCCTCCTCCCGCTCCCGAGACGGCGCCCATGGCCCCGCCGGCCCCCCCGCCCCTGCCCTCGCCCTCGCCCTCGCCCAGGGGCCGGCCCGATTCTGACCGGCTGTGTGTGGTTCCCCCCGCTGCCCCCCCCCCCGCAGCGGGCCAGGGCTCCGCAGCTCCGCCGGGCCCCAGGATGAGGCGCGGCACCAGCCTGCAGAGCCGCCGCAGCAAGGGCTCCAGCTCGGGCTCCGCCAGCGGGGAGCGCGAGCCGCCGCGGCGGGGCAGCCCGCAGGCCTTCCACCGGCGCCACACCCACGACCCCCAGCACCACACCGCTCGCCCGCGCTCCGCCTCCTCCAACAGCGACCACCACCAGGCCGTGGTCAGCCCCGGCTCGGGGTACGGCCCGCCGCTGTCCCCCGGAGATGTCGTGCTGCTGTCGTCGCCGGGATGCCATTCCTCCGACGAGACGGACAGGGTGAGTGACCAATCATGTTCTCACCACAGGGGATCGGGGAAGGGGACGGGGGGGTTTAGGGCTTCCTGTATGGGGGTTTCTCAGTTGTGACTCCGACGCTAGATCTTATTGCAGTGTCGGGTGCAGTCTGTGATTCTGACGAGCGTGTGAGGCTGTGTTTGTATGTGAGTTACAAGAGGTGCCGTGTGTTGGAATGTTTTTAAGGTAATGTGAGATGAGCTGTTTTCCGTTAATGCCCTGTGAGCAACAACAGTTCTAATCCAGGCTTACATCCCCCCCCCCCCCCCCCCCCCACACACACACACACACACACACACACACACATACGCAGAGACACACACAAACACACACACACAAAGATAATGAAATAGGCAAGACACAAACACACACAAAGATGTTTAATCATGCTCACGGAAGCTGGTATTACAGAGCCCATTGGACACAATCATAGAGTGTCGTAAGTGATGTTGTAATCAATAATGAAATTAAGTCATGAACATAGACAAACACACACCCACACATAGAGATGGGCGATATGGCCTAAAATCCATATTGCGATATACATTGCAGCCTCTTGCGATAACGATATATATCACGATATAAAATCATAAAATAACCGTTTCAGAACAGGTTACATAGACCCTAAGGAAAGCCAAACTGCTAAATGTATTTAAAAAAAAAGAGAAATATAGTATGTCATTTCGAGAACATTTATTGTGAAACACTGTAATCATACAACATAATGTTGCAGATAAATAAAATTAGTATTGGGTTTCTTTCATTTAGTGCAAACCATTCTAAAAGGCACTACACTTAGTTTAAGTCCTTGGTTCTTAAATGCCACCCAAGATTCAGAGAACAGGAAAAACGGGTGTCTTTCTAGATAAGGAACAGACACTGTACTGACAATTAGGGATGGGCATGATTAATTGATGATCAATCATTGATTGTTAAGATTTTTGTCGATTATGTGATATTTTTAACCATCAAAAGGAGGTTGACCCAGCCGGAGGGGTGGTCTCGGAGACGTTGCTCAACATGGAGCAAAGAGGAGACGGAACGTCTTTTGGATATTTGGGTCCGATATCTAAAAGACATTCCGTCTCCTCTTTGCTCCATGTTGAGCCACCACCCGACGGTCCGACAAAAGCAAGTAAAAAGTATGCTGGAAAACATAACTTAAAAATGCCGATGTATTTAACACATTCCGAGTCAGGATGAGGGAGAAGGAGTTGGACCAGTCCGCAGATCAATGTATATCACGCTGGATATCCATGATTGTTTACTTTCACCGGTACTTCCCCCCCCCCCTTTTTCTTTAACGCTTTACAATGCCCCAGACCTTTTTGTCCAATGATTTAACGTTCTTTGCACACATGCAGGTTTGTTGACGAATTCTGGCACTGTTGTGAAAATTGCAATGTGAAAAGGAATTGCACCAAACCAAAAATTAAACATTGTATTTTGCGTCATCAACATGCATTATCGCGATAGAGCAATAGAATTAAAATCTCTATCGTTGGCCATTTTTTATCGTTTATATCGTATATTGTTTATATCGCGCATTACTACCCACACACATATACACACTAATCAGATGTTTACACTTGCAGGGTTGGTTTCTATAATTTCTTTAGCACAATTCCAACTTACCGGATTTTCAAGCATGTATTTAATTAACACATTCAAATTAGACCATCTTGATAGCAACTCCAGGGAGGGAGGAACTGAGTTAACAATTAATCGCCTTGGCTACAGGCCCACATGGCCACCACACTGCAACCATTTGTGTTGTTATTAATTAGTTGACCAGCAGAGGTCGCTATGAGATCATCTCACCGACTGACACGGGTCAACGTTTGGTCGTGCAGAGGTTGTGTTTGCACTATGAGGTAATGCTTGTGGAAGGCTGAAATTGCATAGACGTGATTGACAGACTGACGGGATGTTAATGAAAACTGTCACCCCCAGGATCCTCAAAGTGGTTACCTATTTCCACATGATTGACACCTTATATTTCAGCTATATGAATTGTAATATGGTCTGCGTCTTGTGTGCCGGTCTTGTAATCACACATTATGGGTTGCTTTTGAATGACCTCACCTGTGAGACGGATCTCGGTGGACGGCCTGACATCTTGGCATCGTTCTCCTCTTTCGGGGCCCGGGACCGTCAAACTCTGGGCCATGGAGTGTACATTAATCTGCCTCCCAATGCTCTGGCATGCATCACACGCCTGTTCTTAGCCTATGAATGAGGTCATTGAGGTCATTTAATGACTGTGGGCGACGGATCAAATGACCTCAATGACTCTCATTCATGTATTTATAGATCAGCATTCATCCGTTTTCTTTTCCACCTGCCAGACGGAAGTCCCCAAACTGAAGAATAAGATAGGAATTCAGGATAGTAAATTTAGGACAAAAAATGACCTAAGTTCCTCATAGGCAAGATTAAAGAGGTGGATTTTCAGTTCTAAGTCCTGTAGGCCCTTCCAGGGAAACAGACACAGCCCACCGCTAATCCACACACTGCCCCCTCCCCTCCCCAAAAAGATCCATCTTATCTCTTATCTTATAACTAGCCCTCCCACCCCCATAAATGTGAACCAAAGAATAGAAAGGAATTTGAACAAAAAAGAAAGAGAAGAAGGAAAGAGGAAAAAAAACAAACAGTAAAAGAGGTTATGGATAGGTGAGATGAACTAGCCTGTCCCCCCATGAACATATGTAGTTGATTAATAAATAGGTAAAATAATTAGTTTAAATATATTGTTTAAATAAATTATACTTTATTGTTTATCTTTTATACAATTCTTAACCTTGCTAGAGGCATCCAAGTTATAGCATCATCATAGCATACTTACTTACATAAGGCAAATCTATTAAAGTAAAAATTTATGAGTCTATAATTATACTCTAGCCTGATCTATTTAGTAGTACCTAGAAAAAGGGGTTCCCTCCAGTGGTGAGTAAATTATCCTGATTTGCAATTGCATAGCTCACAGCATTTCATTTACATGTGAAAGCCTTCAATAGAGCTTTGGTCTGGGGGAGCTTCGTGAAAATGCCGGAAATTGAAACTCCACATCAATTCCTGGCAGATCCTGCTAGATTTCTGTGCTGCCTTAAAATTCCTGCGAACATTGCAATTACTTGCACTTCCACGGCAATTTACAGTGCTGCTTACTGACGAAAATCCTACTTTTCATGCAGTGCGAAATGTGCTCCAAGCAGTATGGAGCAAACGCCCTAAGATAGTTTCCATGGTAACAGCATAGACGACCTTGGATGTGTGTAGCATCCTACCGATAATGGAGGTCAGGGGTGTGTGTGTGTGTGTGTTTGTGTGTTTGTGTGTTTGTGTGTGTGTGTGTATGTGTGTGTGATAGCAGATGATATCAAGGAACTTGGTTGAGCCACGTGTTAACCACAGCTCTTCAAGCTTTTCTCCTTAATGGTGCTGTATGTGAGAGCCAAGAGTTTTAAAGAGAATGCAGCAAAGAGCGGAAGAGAGCAAGATTTGCAAACAGCCAACCAAAATGACCCCCTCTCTGCTTACCCCCTCCCTAGTGTTGCGTTTCACCCAGCTGTGATCGACTGACAGGATGTATTACCGTCAGAAATGGGAGTGGTATCAATTCTAGATTGGCTGATATTTTCACACCACATTTCCCTCACTAATAGCTAAAGGATGGCAAATTACACAAATAATTGCTCCTCAATTACTCCAACAACCACTCCTTTTTTCAAACTCTTTATTTTTTCCGTCTTTGTTTCTGTCGTGCTGTCTGTCTTTCTATTGGCCACACCTTTCTCCCCCCTGCTGTTCCTCTATTCTATGTTCCTTGTCTCTTCTCCTCTTCTCTGCCTCTCCCAAGCTCTCTGGGTCCCGAGACACAGAGAGTGGACCGGTTCAACCCTCCTCCTTCCCCTCCCCTCAGCTCCTTCTCCCCTATGTCCCATTCCTCAGCCCATCGATAGGAAAGCAGGGCTGGTGTGTGTATGTGTGCGTGTGTGTGTGTGTGTGTCGGACTTGGAAAGGCTGTGCGTTTGTGACTGTATATAGGTGTGATGGTGAGTATCTGTCAGTATGTGTGATTGTGTGTGTGTGTGTGTGTGTGTGTGTGTGTGTGTGTGTGTGTGTGTGTGTGTGTGTGTGTGTGTGTGTGTGTGTGTGTGTGTGATTTTAGATGGGCTGCAGCTTGCGCATGTGTTTTTCACATCTTCTGCATCTAAGTGTGTCTGAGCGATGGAGAGATTGCGTTGTGAAAACCAGAGAGAGGAATCCTTGGAGATCCTGCTGAATATTACCAAACGGAGAGCACAGCTGAGCTCTTTTAATATTTGCCGGCGCCTCTCTCTCTCCCCCTCTCTCTCTCTCGCTCTTTCTCGCTCTTTCTTGCGCACGCTCGCTCTCTCACTCTCTATCTCTCTCCCCCTTCTCTCTCTGTCTCTCGCCTCTTCCTACCCACACACTGTGCGTATTAGACGAGGCAGCATGGACTAGACGTACGACATCAGGAAAGCGAGAAGAAATGTGTGTGTGCGTGTGTGTGCATGGATGTTTGGAGGGAACACAAGCTTTTGTGTCTCTTTTGTGTGCCCATAAGCCGTTGGATTGTTTCTGTGTGTGTGTGTGTGTGCCTGCATGAATGTGTGATATGTGAGGTGTTGCGTTGTAAAGAGGTAGCGGTGCAAAGGAGTCGATCGTTTTGCGTGTGTGTTTGTTTGTGTGTGAGTGTGTGTATGTGTGTGTGTGTGTGCCAACATGGTGCAGCGCTTCTCTCTCCGTCGGCAGTACTCTAAGGTAAGTGTGGACAACAACACACACTACTCAATTTCATCTCTTTGTCGTTCCTTTGTTTGATCGCTTTTCACTACAACTGACTATTTTTGAAATCTCATATTCTAAACCTACAAGTGATGTTGAAGTCTATTCAATGTTCTCCTCTCAGTGTCTCGTCGCTCTTTCTCTCTTGCTCTCTTTCTCTCTCGTTCAATCTCCCCTGCAAACATGTGCTGTGCTGGTGGTATTGGGTTGTTTTGTCAGGTGTGTGTGTGTGTGTGTGTGTGTATGTGTCCGTCTGTCTGTCTATGTATGTTTGTAGGAGTGTGTCCGTGTGTGCGCGCGCGTGTGTGTGCGCGTGTGTGTGATTTGGACATGCATTCTGTTCAGCTGTGTGTGTACACCTGTTGTCCAGGACGTCAGAGCCTTCGTAAAGTCGTATAACTTGTCTAAACTCGGCTTGGGTGGAGGTGTGACACAGAGTTGGTGTGAGCATGTGGTGTTGCACATTAGCCCTGCCTGGCATGCAGGCTTTGCGTTTCCTTTTTTTTTTTGCCCTGTTCTTATCCTGAGAACCGTTTCTGAACTCTCGATCGGTCTTTGCTCTTTCTCTCTCTCTATCTCTCTCTCTCTCTATCTTTTTCTTGTGGTTAACCAGTAACCTTTGCTTTTGCTGTTACAGGCATGCTGTAATCATGTATCTGCACTGTCTATTGTAATGAACCATGTACTCTGGTGTTAAAGTGTGTTAAGCATTTTTGTGAGATCATCACTTCCCACCGCGGAATGCGCTCTGATGCTTCCAAAGCACTACGGCCTTTTGGATTGACAGACGCCTTGGCTCAAACAACAAACAACGACAACATCGTCCGATAGGCGTCGACGTACAGCTGGCCGTACACCTCCGTCCCCACTCAAAACAGCATCACCGCCGACCGTGTGCCTGCGTAGAGGCAGGAGGGGATCGTGGGGGATCTTTGGCTCTCTGTTAACCAGCCGGTGTCATGCAGCTGGCGCTCACCCTGTGGGAGTAATTACAATCAGCTGCTGATTAATTGATCAACCGCCTCCTCCTCCTCAACACTCAACACTGTGGATGCACAAAGCACAATGAGGTTATATTTATCAACCTGTGTGTTTGCAGCAACATAAACACAAACACACAAACACACACACACGCACTCACAGCCACCGTTTCCGGTGTGGTTTCCCCCCCCCGCGGGTTCACAGAGTTCGTACCCTGTATAGGAAGCGGCATGAGTACGTCAGACAGAGGCAGGGAGGAGAGCTACAAGGTACAGGCGTGTGGAAGAAGCTGGGACTGGCAGCAGGCTTGTGTGGGGCGCTGGAACCACAACAAGGAGGAGAGACAGAGCAGGGAGCTGCAGATGGATGGGCTTTTGAGTTGAGATGAAGCAGAAGCTAAGCCCCTTCATGCTACATTCTCCGGGTGCACTCCCTTATGCTTTTGTGTGTGCCTGTATTTGTGTACATCCGATTTTGTCTTTTTCTCCATAAATCCTCTCTCCAGGGACTGTCTCATACAGACGTCTAGGAACAATGCCCCCCCCCCTGCCCCGCCCTTCCAGCCCTGCAGCCATCCCAGCATACCCCAAAAAGCGAGAGAATGTGAAACGTTGGTAAGGGGGTCGAAGGTGGAGATGAGAGAGAGGGGGTGGGGAACGGATGGGCTGGAGGGGAGATGTATCTGAACCCCCAGGAGAATTCCCCAACGTCTCTCCCTCAAAGGCTCAGGAGAGAGGGTAATGCGTTGAAGGGTTACGCAGTTCACCGCAACGCCATTTACTTCATTCTAATGGACATCGGCCCCCGCCGCGAGGCATGCTTGCAAGTCCTGCCCTCTCGCTCGCAGATGACGCGCACTCGGAGCCTCCCGTTCCAGGGGTTCCTCGGTGAGGCGTGAACCCCCGGAAACGAGGTGAGCTCCGGGCTCTCCCTCCCTCTCTGTGGGCATGGAGAGGGTGTTTCGCGTGTTTCGGTGAATCAATATAGGCCAGCCTGAAAACGTTGGCTAGACAAGACAAGATAAGACTTTTTTCTTTTTTTCCTTTTCCACTTATTTTCACAATGAAGTGGATGCTTTGTATCCTCAGGGGCCGGAGGGGGTATTCTTCATCTAGGTCCAATCTGTTCTGATGCAGAGTGGAGCATCACCTGGTCCCCGCAGGCTAGCACCATCCTTGATGTTTTTAAACAGCCCATTAATGTCACGCTCGACACCGGCAGCACCTCCACCTCCTCCACCCGCCCTGTGTACTCTTTTGTAGTGAAAAACCCCCCTCGGGCTGACTGTCTGTTTTTGCATTGTCAAACCCCCCTCGCCCCAGTTTTGCGGCGGCCGCCATCCTCTGCGCTAGCTGTCCCATTTCCAGTGCGGATGGGAAGCGCTGCGCTGTGCTGTCATCTTCCCCCTCCTCGCAGATAGATACTTGGAGGCTCCCATGGTGGTGGTGGTGCCCATTCAGCCGGAGCATGCATGTTTTCCATGGCTGCGTATGCCTTCTATTGTCTTCCTCTCTCAGAGCCCCGCTGCATGGGGAGAGCCCAGAGGAATCGGCATACAGAGCTGCAGAAGAACCACAGTCAAGCGGTCTTGGTTTTGATAGACTTCCAGCCGATGAATGGGAAAGACTCTGGAGAATTAGAGAAAGAGAGGGAGTGAGGGGGGAGAGAAGGGAAAGGAACTGTCTGTATCATACAAACAAATCACCTTTCTACATTCCGTCTGTGGAATAGGCCTGATCCTCTTTATTCTTGAGTGCAAATATTGTTTTGTGCTGGTGTCTTTTCCACCGAGGGGCATGCCTTTGACTGCATATGGGCCCTCTCTGTGTGACCGTTGTGTGCACAGAGAGCAGAGCACACAGCTTTGAGCCAGAGAGATACATTGAGTGACACAGAAAGACAGGGAAAGATGTTTCCTTGTCTTAGCACGCACGTTTGATATACTTGTATAGTAGCCTTTTGTTCTCTCTCTCTCTCTCTCTCTCTCTCTATGTATCTGTGGGTGTGTGTGTGTATAAGTAAGTGGTATTGATCAGCAGGGCAAACAGCAGCAATAATGTTTAACTAAGTTAAGCTTTGGTTTCAACCCTGATGTTTATTTTGGGGTTCAAGTCTTTTCTGTAATGAAGTGTGTGTGTGTGTGTGTGTGTGTGTGTGTGTGTGTGTGTGTGTGTGTGTGTGTGTGTGTGTGTGTGTGTGTGTGTGTGTGTGTGTGCCGGGGCGGAGGTACATATTCGCTGTGTCTGATTTTATGTGTGTTTTATGTGATGTCTTCAGCACCTTTCAGCTGTCTCTTCCCTCCTCCTCCTCCTCCCCATCTCTGTGTCCAGCGCTCAGGCAGCGCTGCTGCTCGCACTGCCCATCTCCATGGCAACAGAGGGATGTTCAAACGGGGTCATTTTGCCGCCGGGCCGTCAGCACTCACAGGTGACGGTGTTCTGATGTCACTCGTCCCTTGCTGATGCCTCTGGCAGCACCAGGAGCCCTTGGAGCAGAGAACAGTGATCTCTGAGGAGGGAGGGAACCAGAGGAGGACTGCTCCCAGGGGACGTTGACAGGGCAGGCTTTGATGCAGTGACCTCGCGTGTCAAGAACAACCGTGCATTGTTAACACTGGGCCGATGCATTGTAAAATGCTGCAACGGAGTCAATACAGTTGAACATTTTGCTGCAGCACAGAGCCCTAGCGCAGCACCCTGTGGGGGTCCTTTGTCGGTTTGCTGCAGGTATCGATGTTCCCTCGACCGGCTTGCAGAGAAAGGGTTATTACCAAGCAGGCTTATGACTCCCCAGCCCCCCGTCACTTCTGAATGGGCCGTTAGATGTTGGTCTCAGTGTTGGCATTAGTCTCCAAGGCTTCTGGTTTCAGAATAATTGGACCAACTCTGCAAGACTTTGGTGAATGTCATCGCTCTCCGGAAGTCCTGTAAGGGTATCTGTCTCATTGAGATGTAAGTAAAAATGAGACACCACAGCTTCCTGTTTCCTGTTATTGGACACGTTGGTGTGTGTGTGTGTGTGTGTGTGTATGTGTGTGTGTGTGTGTGTGTGTGTGTGTGTGTGTGTGTGTGTGTGTGTGTGTGTGTGTGATTGTGCCTGTGTTTGTGTGTGCGCACGTGTATGTATACTGTAATTTGGTGAGAGAGGTAAAACTACAATTACTCAGTCAGTCTAAATGCAAGGGCTCAATTAAGACAACCGTGTCAGATAAATCAATACGTTGATATAAAAATCCTTAGTTGCTCTTCAAAGAGATGCAATAACATACAAACTAATCAACCTGAATATGTTGCTGCATTGTACAAACTATTGTCTGTAGTATCAGACTGAACGTTTTCCGATGCGCACGCGTGTGTGAGTGTTTGGGCCTCTGGGCTCTCGCCCACTAGTGTTTATTTTCCCTTTGAAGCGCCATCCCAGCAGGTTTAATGAGGTTGCTGAATATTTATGGGGAAGTAATCACACATCTAGGCCAACGCCCTGACTCGCCTCAGTCTTGGATCCGCATTCAAACGCACAAAGGTCGTATGAGAGAGGTAACGTGTGCCGTTCCAATCAATTAGTTTGACCATCGCTTTAGGTTTCGACTATGTGTAGAACAAAAAATAGAAAGAAACAAAGAAAGAAAGAAAGGGGGGTAAAGTGACCGGGCCCTAGATGGTCCGGCAGACACATCAGAGGCGTCTGAATAATGGGTCTTCAGTTCGGAAAAAGGATCCATGTGCGGGTGTGAGAGGAAGAGCAGTCAGATGACATGGGGCAGTGCTGAACATTTTGTGGACCAAGGGAAGGAAGCAAGGAGGAATGAAGGACAAAAGGGAGGAAGGGATGAATGGGACATAAAACTGAGAGAGAGGTCTTCCGCCCTGGGTCGGTTGAAGGTTTCTGACTAACTGGGTCCGCAGGAGCAAAGGGTCCGGCCGCTACTCTCTGTGGGTCTCTATGTGGGCACTATAAATAGACTAGCCTCCCAAACGCTGCATGTCAAGTTCAGCACTCAAAGACATCCCGAGAATGGACGTGTTTTACCAGGCTAACCTTGGCCCCAAGTTATGCCAGGGCTAAAAGTCAATATAGTCACTATATATAAAAGAGGGGAGGGATTTAATTCCCTGCATTGCATTTTGTAATGACCTTTTCCTTGTTGGAGAAAGATAAATTGTGTGTTTGTGCATGTGTGCATGTTTGTCTATATGTGTGTGGGTGCGTGCGTTCTTGTGTGTGTGGGTTGCGGCTTCAGGTCTTAGATCATATGTGCATGTCAGCCATGAGTCACTATGGGTCACCCCAAATACATTTATTTTTGACCCGCAGCTGGTCATTCCTCTCTCGCTCCGTGTGTGCATGTGTGTGGGTGGTTGGACATGTGTATGTGTGAGCATGCAGTGTGTACATGTCGGCGTGTCCCTTCCTCTTCTTCCTCACGTTTATTTCCGCCTGTGTGCCTGCGATTGTGTTTGCAGGGCCGCCGCGCACAACCCCGGCGTGTGTGTGTGTGTGTCTGTCCGCGCAGCCTGCGCTGTTTTCACAGCCGTTGCCTGGATTGCCGCATATTTGGACAACCACTCGGCCTGTTCTCACCCTTTACCCACATGTCTGTTTCCAGGACAGCGGGCTCCGGCCCCAGACCGCTTCTCCAGTGACTTGAGCAAAGATTGCCTTTTTGCAACAGCAGCCAACCCACTTGACAGGGAGCCTCAACGGATGCTCTACTGAATACTGCCTTACAGTGCTGTTTCGTGAAACAGTAGCCCCTATATTCTTCCTACTAGGGCAAAAAAGACTGAGGAGTGAGAGAGAAGGAATCAGAGAGAGAGAGAGACAGAGAGACAAAGAGAGAGATAGAGAGAGATACAAGGGTGAGAGAGATACAGAGAGCTCGAGAGAAAGACACGGGTGAGAGAGAACAGCGAGATAGAGGGATAGACGAGGGTGAGCGACCCACCAAGATGGGGACCGCCCCGTGACACTGCGTCGTGCCACTCCCTGCTTGCTGTCTTTATAATTGAGTGAGTCAGATGAATTATAGATGAGGCGACGGGTCGCCAATGCGCAGCTCTGCCCCACTGACCCAGTTACAGCCACAGGGGTGTGCACGCACACACGCACACACATGTGCGTGTCACGCACACACATGTGCGCATCAATACAAGCTCACAGAAACGTACACACACACACACATGCATTTGAATCGCGTCGCCAAGGGGTTTGTCGCGTTCTGTCCGGCAACGAATCACAGTGAGGCCTATCATTCACATGCTCATCCACCAATAGGAATCCTGCATTCGGTTTCTTGGGTGATGTCATCTCAAGGTAAATGGATCTTCTCATCGATCCAGCACAGCAAGTCTCTTGGGCTTGATTTTGCAATGGGTTGCGGTTCTTCAGTGTTTCTTTTTGAATCTTCATTTATTCAACGTATTTATTATCTTGTCTTACTGTATTAGGCTAATTGACTGCTGGCTTCCATTGCTTCTGACCTCCACTACCCAGCTTGTCCCTAGATTCCCTTTCTTGCTGTTTCTGGACGCTAAGCTACGGTGTCCACCATGGGCTAATTGTCATGGGTGTGACTTTTGGAGGTAAATATGGCGCAGGAATATCAGTCCTAAAGCTGAGAATATGTCAGGAAATGGCGGAGGCACAGCACACAGACCACTGGTGACACAAAAAAAGATTGTTCATGTTTAGTTTCCAAATGTGCGCCATCGTAAGAAAAGTTTTGGGCTACAGCTCCCCCTGGTGGACGATATATATAACTGCATCACCTTAATATCGTATCTTCAATCCTTACCTCTATTGCAGCACAGTCGGTCACTCCCCAGATGTTTTCTTGTTGTTGGGCAGGATATGCGTATCCTGCAAGTCTAACAGTGTCCTTATCTGGCCCTTATCTGATTGGTTTTCCTAACAAACCCATGTGCATTGGAATGTATTTTATGAGGGAGGCAGAGATTTCACCCTAAGGGCAGGTGAAGAAGTGATGTCTGGGCAAAATTTCCCTAAATATGCTAATTAAATGGGCCATAGCTATTATACTGACACAGACTACACAAGGAACCACACAACATTACAGAAAATAAGATTAAAACAAATATAACTGTTTTACAACTGAGGAATGACATCATGAAAACGGGGGGGAACTACAGGTTTGGGTTTGGGGCAGATTAGGTTCAGCTGGGTCATTTCTAATTAAATGGGTAAAAAGGAAAGTGCATTTGGAATGCAGTGTGGCATTGTACTTTCAGTTTCAACGTTCTCTTTCTTGACCTGGCTCTTTCATTTCTTCACTGAAGATCAATAAGACTTTCTAAAAACATATTTTTCTTCCCAGAGGCCAATAGCTATTTTATCATGATCAGTGTGTACAACTATAAAAACAATACACACCAATCATAACTGATTCCACCTATTTCACCTATTTTTTTCAATTTTTTATTTTTGAAGGTTTTGTCCTTATTGTAGAGTAAGACAGAAAGGTATGGGAGAGAGAGGGCAAGACATTCAGCAAAGGACCGCAGGCAGGAATCAAACCCCGGTCGCTGCAGTAAGGACTAGACCTTAATGGTAAGCTCTCCACCCGATGAACCACCTGGGCGTCCAGGGAGTTCGCCTTTTAATCAAAGGGCTACTGGTTCTACTGGTTTTGGTTTTAGTGATGTCTGAACTTTATGGAGACATTACTCCTAATCCTTGCAAAAAAGGTCAGCTCACAGGATGTGATGTGAATCCACCTCAAAGTGGTATTTGATATCATCCCCATTGGTCAAAAGTCATTTGACTTTATTTCAAGTTTGATGTTTCTGTAGCCCATAATCCCAGCTGCAGTCTGAAAGAGCTTCACAACGCCACTGCCCCTGAGCCTTCTAAAGGCCAAGGACCTCCCCGCCTTGATGACAGCTTCCATGGACCACAGTTTAAGATATTTGATTTGTACGCCGCACTCTCCCCTTCTTCACAAAGTACCAAATGGCACTGTCCCTAATCCCTAATTTACACAGTGTTGTATCTTTCATGGCTTTTCTTTGCCTTGTCTGACCTCAGTCCAAGTTGTGAGGTCAATATCTGATCGTAAAGTGAGGAAATGCCAAACACACTGGGGACCAAATGTAAGCAGCGATTGTCATAAACCTCTGCACCCCCCTGGCAATGAAAAGGCCGGCAGTACTCTGTGTATTGTACAGAACCGGACACAGCCAGAGCTGCCATTTTTAAATAGTGCCCTTTGTGTCTCTATATTGCAGAACCGGCTGGGTAAGATGTAAACAATAGCTGTGCCAATAATACAGCAATACAATCCTTCACCTTATTTTGCCACCGGCCAAGGAATGCAACTCAGCCCAGTCCTAACAGTATGGCTGTATGTTGGCCCTTTTGTGTTGTTGCTGTCGTGTTTGGGTTGGCCACGAAGACCCCTTCACACTCTCTGACCTCTCCAGCCCAGGCAGGGCCCCCATAGCTTAAGTGCCTAACGGTTTATGTAACTGCTAATAGGCTCCATTGATCCGGACAGGAAGTGGAACATAAGGGTTTGGACAGCTAGGAATGGGACGGGGCGGGAGGGCAAGGCTTCCGTCTATTGGCTGTTCTTCAGTGGGGCCCTGTCCCCACCAGCCAGGCTCCTCTCGCAGGATTGAATCATCCTCAGTGCCGAACAAACAAAGCCTTTGCTCTTCTTCTGCCTCTTTACATAACTGGTTACACTGGCAGACCGTGCTGCAACTATTGCAGGCATCACCCTGTATTCTTATGGGATTTTCTTCCCTTAAACCATAGCTTTATGTTAGAACTAAGTCAAACTGGGCCGAACAGTTCTGTCAAAGGCAGCTAGAACATATGTAGGACTATTATGTTTATGTATCTGTTGTACTTTTTATTTTTTTACCTTTTAAATGTCTGCAGAAACAATACAATTATAACCATACCAACACAGCTTTTCATTCAAAATCTTCAAAGGTAAGCTGATTCATCGAGAAATTGCAATCCAGCTCTTGCTATGGTGCTATGGTAACTAAACACAGGAAAGGCAAAACACTAAAATCTATATTCCCACTGGTTCAGATGACTTTGGACTCAGATTTAAATGTTCCCATGAACCCGATGCATCCTCTGTGCCTACATCCTCTTCCTCCTTCCTGTGTCTATATCTATGTCTCCCCTACCTAATACGTTTGGCATATCTTTCAGTTTTCAGTCCTGGCTCTTTTTTAGAGACTGTATGTTGCTCTCTGCCTCACCCCAGCCTCGGGTCCCCAGACTCTTCCAGAATGTTCTGGCGGGGCTGCTGGGAGTGACCTCGCTCCTCTGAATAACAATAAGCAGCCCTGCTCGGATTTTGCTCCACTAGCTGAGACTGCTTGTTTCTTCCACTGGATGACATTTGTCAAAAGATATTTGCTGACCATTTTAATGTGTATATATTTGTTTGGATCTCCCTCAACCTAAAAAGCTTTGCGTATAAATATCCATGGGAGACTTTACTTTACTAAATCAATTAATTGAAGTGTTAGTATTTAGTGTTTGACATAAATCCTTTTGGAAATCTAGATTTAGACAGATATCTATAGCCGTCCCCAGATGCTCATGTGTATCATATTGACTGCAGTTCCTGGCAACGTAATACATTCCATCAGATAATCAGCAGAACACACACCCGAGGTGCGAGCCGTTCTCCGTTACTTTGTGCCCCATCCAGGGAGATTGCTTTGAGCCCAGGGGGAGCCTAACTAGTGGAATGTGAGCGTGGCTCCCAGCCTCCAGCGTCGTCACGAGTGATCGTATACTCTTCATCAGCGCTCATCCATCCTGGGCTGTAATCTCAGCCAGGGAAGCCGACGACGAGGTACGGCGGTCCCTCTCCGGAGGCCGTCTGCGTTGCGTCTCTCTCTCCGCGCCCCTAGCTCCTGCCTCGCACTCTGCCTCCCTCCAGTCACCGGTTGCGGAGCCGCTCGGCAATTTGGAGAATGTTTAAAAGGCATGCTACTATGGAATGCGGTCTCCATGAGGCCTGGGGCCCGACTGGGGCCCGCCCGGACCCCTGAGAGTCCCTGACTGACAGGTTATGGGTAGATGAGATCACCGGTGAGGAGATGGAGATGTTTTTACTTAATACCCGAAGCAGGAATGACGGTCTTTCAATGGCCGTAGAGTGGATTCTAAGGAACAAGACACATTAGTTTCAGCAAATGTCATTTGCTTTTATATGGTGCAGTGTCTTTGTATTTCGGTGTGTGTGTGTGTGTGTGTGTGTGTGTGTGTGTGTGTGTGTGTGTGTGTGTGTGTGTGTGTGTGTGTGTGTGTGTGTGTGTGTGTGTGTGTGTGTGTGTGTGTGTCATTTGAGAGCCCTGCATGTATTTCAGCTAACTCAGTGTCCCTGGGGAAACAACACATGCACTTGAAGAGTTCATTCAGTTAAAATGTTAGATGTCCTTGACAGAGCGGGTTGAATGGGGCCTGTTGATGGCGGCCGGTGATAAAATGGCAGAATTAGTGACGGCCAGTATAACGACAACTGTTTTCTTTAGTCCACAGCAAGGGACTGCGGAAATGTACGTGTCTAAATGTATATATTTATGTGTTTTGAAGCACTTCTTGTGTAAAAGATCTCAAGGATTCCTTTCCTTACATTGGTAGCCCCCCTCCCCCTCCCTCCCACAGCCCCCAGAGTGCTGCCCTTTGCTTCTTCTAAAATAAGTTTTATTAAGGTTGTGATTAATGAAAAGGATATACCACAAACGTTCCTATAACGGATGATAATTGCCTGTTGGATGGGGCACGCACACATGTCATGGACACATGTCATGTACACGTTACATTTACACAAGCAAGCCGTCAGTCATCATATGACTGTGTAATCTGTAAAGAGGGTTAATCTCTGAGTAAACATGGTTGATTTTGATGGTTTTAACAGAATCTTTCCTCCTACGTCATCCATATGACTCAAGGAACTTCTGCAGGGACTCAGGGAGCACGTATAGCAGCTTATGTAGTAGCACAGAGCGCTTAGTCCAAAATACACGACGGCTCATTAGGTAGCACGGTAATTGCTTGGGTCCTGTGAGGTATGCTGAGTTATTACCAGAGTTTCTAAGCCCGTTGGTTCCCCTACGCAAGCTATGGGGGGTTATTCATCACAGCACTATGACTCGCTGGAAGCTGATTGGCGCTGACAATCAAGCTGCGAGTGATAATTGAAAGGAGGGAAATTAAGGATTCTTTTTTTCTTGTCTCCTTCAAGAGATTGAACCGCATGCACTTGGCCACCGTTCTGGAGTTGAACTGGCCTAGAAACTCCCAAAAGATGAAAAGACCAGCCCCCCCCCCCCCCCCCCCTCCTCGTCCTCATCTAAGCCCCCGCTCTGCGATTCTCTCACCCCCTACCTCCCCCTTTTCTCCCTTTCTTTCCTTACTTCCTCCCACTCAGTGACAGCTCCTAGGGGGCTGTTGCCTCCCCTCTGCCCTCTCTCTTTCTTCACATCCGCCCATTATTCTCTCTCTCTCTCTCTCTCTCTTTCTCTTTCTCGCTCTCTTTCTCTCTCCTTCTCTCAGAAGATTTTTGCAAACAGATAAAAACGTTCTGACCATTGCTCCCCTGCACACAGTGAGCTCCACTCCGTCTCGGTACGGACATTGGGTTCCACCGCCCTCGCTCTCTCCCTAACGTCACCCCACGTCCACTCAAACCCGCTCAGACACTTTTTTCGTCTCTCTCTGGGGGCTGCCCTTGTCATACCCACTCAGTAGGCTCTATGTGCTGACCCACTGCGGAATGCGAAATGTGTGTGTGTGAGTGTGTGTGTGTGTGTGTGTGTGTGTGTGTGTGTGTGTGTGTGTGTGTGTGTGTGTGTGTGTGTTTGTGCAGCGTCCGCACAGACTCTGAGGAATGGCTGGTAGGAGTTAGCTCCTCAGCTGGTTGTGGCTAGTGTCTAGCAAGCCCCGCCCCTGCACCCGGCGGGGAGGGTCATGGTTCACCGGGGAGCGCTCTCGAATGGATTCTCCGGCCATTTCGTCATCCCTCCCCGGTCCAGACATTAGGTCTCCTCACTGTCATAGTAGGGCTGTGTCTTCAGTGGGGTGTCCTCTGGTCGCAGGACCCCCGGGTTGAGTGGAGGGGCCTCTTGTCTGCAGGACTTTGTATCCAGTAGGCTCGTGGTTTTTTTCCAGTGGGTCCAGGGGTCATGGGAGGTCTTCTGCTGCTACTCTCTTATCCTCCTGCTCCACATTTCTGCTGCTGCCCTGAGGGGACGGACAGACGGTGAGGTAGACAGACAGGCAGACAGACAGACAGACTGAGTGGCTGGGCTGTTTGCATGACTCGTCCCAGACATGGATGTCATCCTCAATCTGATAACTGCAGAGCCCCCTGCACCTGCACCTCCACCTACCTCTACCACACCTCCCACTACTGTGAGTCTCCACCTGTGCATTGTGTGTGTGTGTGTGTGTGTGTGTGGTGTGTGTGTTTTCAAAAAACACACCACACAACATGATTGTTTTACCAAGATATAAATTGTTTATCATTATTATTATTATCGACAGATAACCAGCACTATGATGAGAAATGACAGTTGATTTGATTGTATCCCTCTGTATTTAAAGACCCATAAAGACAAATCACACGTATATCATATACATAAATCCCGGACACAACACAACACACAAGGAGCGCATCTGTTCCCTCATCGATCACATGATGAGGTCACCATACCTGTGACGAATCCGGTTGGTTGTAAGTCCTCCATGAAGAGCGGGGCTGTGTTGTGTAACCTTAGAGCTGGCTGACCAACGGCCTGGGTTTAAGTGGGGTTTTGTGTTGTTCTCACGGGGACTTAAGGGATCTGCGGCGGCCGGATTGGGCCTCCTTTGCAAGCCGTGTAGGGTTAAGTTGTCCTGGAGCCAAGATGCTGGTGTGTGTTTCTGTTAGTTAGTAGTAGGCACTGCAGTCTCTGTGTGTGTGTGTGTGTGTGTGTGTGTGTGTGTGTGTGTGTGTGTGTGTGTGTGTGTGTGTGTGTGTGTGTGTGTGTGTGTGTGTGTGTGTGTGTGTGTGTGTGTGTGTGTGTGTGTGAGGAAGATTTAGTGGGTTTTAAAGGTTATTAGTACTACCGGGCGTTTGTGTGTGTTCACTCATTTGTGTTTTTAAGTGTCTCTTGCTCAGTGCTACACACAGTTATGTAATATTCCAAGGCTACTGAATAGGCTTCATTGTTGCTGGTCAGAATCTCATTAATGAAGCTCAAAAGTGTGTATTCCTCTTTTTTTTGCCTGTGTCAAAGTCTGCACTAGTAGATTTGGCACAGTCAGGGGTGACTATCAAGGAGTGAAATATTTTGAGTAAAAAGTGAAAAGGGAGATGAATGGGAGGTTGGAAGGAGAATTGATATTGCTAAACATATTCCAATAACATAATGATAGAAAAAACATAACCTGGCAGTTATTTAGCTTGTTTTGTAGCATGGATTGTGTGATAAGTGTTGAGTGATAAGTGCCAGAATACTGAGTCTTGTTCGACATAACTCATTGTTTGTATGATTTAAATATTTATGACTGTAAAAATCATGAGGGGGGGGGGGGGCTATATTTAAACGTTTGAAAGTACCTTGTACCCATATTGTCTCTGACACTTTATTTGATTCTCACCCACTATGCCTTGCTCTCAATAATCTGAGACATGGGATGAATGAATCACAAGTGCTCATGTTTTAGCCATAGCCGAGGCAATAACCTACACTTGCTTATTTTATCAGTTTTTGAACAGACTTTGTGATAGCTCAACTTTTATCATCATGTTGAGTTATGCGCTGACATTAATGACCAGAATCGGTCAAAGATCGCCCGGGCTAATCAGATGGTTTGAAGTTCAGGCAGTCAGCAATGACGCGGCCCCGTGGAAAGAGAGAGAGCGGTTCACGGTGAGGACAGAGGCAGTAAGAATGGAGAGAGGACGGCTGAGAATCACACAGACAACCAATCAGAGGCACTTCTCCGTCCGCTCGGACAGCAGAACCAATGGCCCTGCGGTGCGCGTGGGGCTGAGGCCAAGACCATAAACGACCAAGACCATCCTGGAGGCCGTGCTTTGTGCCGCAGCCATTTCATCTCATGCTCTGTTTTGTACCAACAATAAAAGGATGAGCCGTCGCTCCCCGGTGGCTCCAGGCACCAGAGCAGCAGCACACAGAGATGAATCACCTCTTCAACTCTTCAGCACTTCTTAGAAGGGCGTAATGCGACACTAAGCGGGGGTGGTGGGTAGGTGGGTGGGCGGGGGGGGGGGGCAGGGGGCAGGGGGTGGCAGGGACTCGTTCCCAGAATGAGATGGGGTGTCACAGTATCCCTTGTGGATGTATGTCGCCGGCACCTCGCCGAAGGAAACGAGGGAAACTGGAGCCGGAGGTACAGGAAGCTCAAAGGCACTCGACCGGAGTCAGAGGCGAGTTAACAGACAAGGTAAATATAATAAAAAGGCTAATGGGTTTGAGCTTTATTGCGCTTTGGGGTAACTGTGATGCAGGCAATGCATACAATTATGATTGACATTTATCAAAGAGAGAGAGAGAGGGTGGAGAAAAAGAGAGAAAGGGAGAGAGAGAGAGCGTATACTGTAACTGTGACTTGGTATCAACAACAACACAGGACCTCTTAAGATTTATTTGTTCATAGTGAAGTAGTAGTATTAAAAACATGACCAAATATATATGGATTTTATTTCCCCGATGACAAGAGTTTGAGAGTCAGGGTTTGAGGTCGCCTCTTGTTTTCACACCTAAATATTTATATCTCTACAGATCAAGGCCAATGCTCTCAAGGTAGCACTTTGTAATAATATCCACTTTCAAAATGGTTTAAAACTAACCCTTGACCTGAAATCATAATCACATCTCTCATGATATTGATCTACAATTATAAGTACAATGTATAATTTTGAATTGATGCATGGCTGGGTGTTTGCTGTGTCGCCGTCGTTATGTTTTTCTTGAGGAGGTCAATCAATTTAATGAGAGATCATTGGAATAATAAATGCCACACTATCTATTCTACTGCATGCTAGATATGCCAATGGAAAGATGATCATCAGCATGATAGAGGTCTCATCCCTCCACCTGCTAATCTGCTTCCACTCCTTTGCCAACAATAACAAAAGTTGATGAAATCTAGCATTTTATAGATAGTGACATCATTTGTCCACCAATTATTCAGCATAATCATAATTATCTATAAGCAGGATTTCCGAGGTGTTGAATGTTTTTTATGAATTGTTAGTAAAAGTTGCTATAATTTATTTAACAACCATAAGTATAACTAAATTATAATTAAATATTTTCATGCTTTCATTATCATACATGTGATACACAAAATTGGAGGCACAGGTTTTGAGGAAAGAGCAAATGCAAGAGGGTTGCGTCAACCTCCTGTATAAGATGCTTTGCTATACTTCCTTTCGCCTCATCATTAATTGTTGATGTTGAAATACTGCTTCTAATTGACATTGTTATTAATGTATTAATATGATTAATTGTATTTGTGGTGCTCTCTTGTCATTGTAAACAATAAGCAAGTATTTCAATAATTTAGAGCGCCTTCAACGGTAACATTGTACTTATAACTACATATTGAATAAGTTCTATGGAGCTGTGTGTGTGTGTGTGCGTGCGTGCGTGCGTGTGTGTGTGTGGTATGTGTGTGTGTGCACATCGGTGTGTGCAAATGTGCATAAGGGTGTGTGCGAATGCGGGAGCACACAACATGGTGAACCGTCTCTAGTATGTCAACTGTGTTTGACATACAACTGCACGTATATAGTACACATCTAATTAACAGAGAATGGTGGACAAATGCCTGTTTATTTGAGATGTTTGTCAATTGGTCTGTCTGCAAAGGCTTGGATAGGCTTTCCACAGGCCTTCTTCGGATGGGAGCTCACTCTGCCTTACAGACGGTTGCACAGCCAAACCCATCAGGCTAGTCGACAGACACAAGCTTAGAAGAGAGAAAGCTCTGCCTTTAGGTCCATATGTCTGTGTCTGTGTGTCTATCTGTGTGGGTTTCTGTGTGTGTGTGTTTGTGTGAGTGTGTCAGTGTGTTGGTATGTCTGCAAGGAGCCGACTAGAACTGTATATTCCAGTAGGTCTGATCCACCCTTCCCCTTCATATACACACACACACACCCCCCCCACACACACCAGTTTCTTCTTCTCCTTCCTGTTAATGGCTCAGCAAATAAACATGTTCAGCTGTAATCACTCTGATAAATGACATGTCCCCCTTCAGCTGACTCTCACAGACACATTTACAAATATGAAGCCATCTCCGTTGCTGGGAATGATGTCCATCGAAAACATGGCTGGACATGAGCCATTATCGAGCTATGCCAACATGACATCATGGTCTCATATTTCAATGGAACCTGTTTGGCAGTGAGACCTTAAGCCAATGACAGGGAATACATCCACAATGCTGAATGAAACAAACATACACCCTGACGAACATACCTGATCAATTAGTTTTATCATGGATGTGTGTGTGTGTGGGCTCATTGTTGCGTTAGTTGTACGTAACTCTGCTTAATATATGTTTATCATGCTGTCAAACCAAACTAGTATGATTGTAATGTGTCAGTGTCTGTGAGCCACCCCATCTTATCAGAAGCTGGTAAAGGGTTAACTTGTTTGCAGTGCAGAGTAATCAACAGTGTTCTTTTGCCCCCTTTTATCTATTTCTTGCTCTTCAGGAGACCACCACATTGATTAGGTGTGTCATTTAAATTCCTCCTTTAAATGAGTCCACGACCTTTGATCATATACTGCAGTATGTATGTCTGTCTTCCTAGAGAAATATTATTAATTGGCATTGAAAAACAGTATAATTTGCTCAAGCCAGGGAGACACTGACACTATAATGTACAGACCTTCGAAGCATGCTCCATCTCCTTTTCTCCCCATGCGGGAAATGCTATGTTTATATGCAGAGCGCCAGCTCAATGCGTCACCTGGCAATGCCAACTGTGCACCGCAATCCTTTTTTAAAATTAAAAAAGTTTTCAATTGTTTTGTAAGACTTAGGGGTTGTTTCAGACGCACTGATGAAAATAGGCAGTGTCGTAGCAGTAGTCCCACTTTGGATATTCGTAGATCAGCCCGGATGCCGACAGTATCACACTGCCCTCGGCAGGGAGGCGCGCATTGTGAACGGTACTGGTTATTCTTGTTCTGTGTCAAGACTTTCTTTTGGCTGGCAACTCAAGCGACAAAGTTCAAGTCAAACCTCAAATATATATTATACAGTGCCCTGTAACACTCATGTCAAACTGGATCGTGCACATTTTTGTCTATAAAAAAAGAAAAAGTTTCGATGAATCACTTCCAGTGATAGACCCACCGAGAGAACGCTGGCTCAGGGATATGTAAATGTTAACGGCATGTCTGCGATCATTTCTTTTTGGTGGAAACGGTTACCGTTAAATCATTATTTATTATCAACACATTGACTTAACTTCTAATTAGTTCCCGGATGTTGCCATTTGGCTTGCCTAGGAGCTATATTTAAAGGCAGCGAGCACGAGCGGATAACAACGATTGGCGTTTGACGCGAACTCAGAGAATGATGTCACCTAGTTTCAGTTTAGAGCGAGCATACGAGTTGTGGGCGGAGCCAAACAAACGGGAGGGGAGACGGTTTCAGGTGAGGCTGAACACTCCCGACGGGCAGGAGTCAGTTGGAGCACAACCGGCAGCCGGGCAACACACGGCTCGGGGTTCGTGCCTATCAATTTAATGATTTTTAACAGAATTCGCCCGATTGATGAAAGTGGGAAGTATAAAATCTCTTTGGAGAAAATGCATTGGGAACAATTGCTTCGCTTGCGGAATGGGAAGGTGAGACGCGAGGCGCTCTGCTTTATTTATTTTTTAATGACAGATAGCACATGTGTATATTGCCAGCTGCGAGTGCGAAGTCTTATTTCTGAAGATTGACCTGCCTGATAAGATAGTCATAATACAATACCAAACAGTTTTTTACCTGATACCGTGAGCTTTGATTTGTCAACTGAAGCGCTTGTCATCATATTACTCGTTTTTTGGCAGCCACTAAACCAAGCATTGAGGCGGATGCGTAAAACACCTGTAGTACGATATATGGAGTCTTATCTTCTTATTGATTTGTCTTCTGAGGGGCTTGATTATAGCTTCACCTTTGTCCGTATACTGTTTAATGCTAATTAATTAATTTTAATTGAATCAACTGCACTGTTAATACTGTACAGTTTTTCTAAACACAGTGTGTTTGTGGGGGTGTGTGTGGGTCTGGGGGGTGGTGTTTAACGAAAATGCTTTGCGATATCTTTTCATTTCTCAGAGAAACGCTTAGGTATCCATTCCACAAAACGGGGATGTTACTTCTTTATCTTCTCCTCTTGAGGGGAATTGCCCCACGGTAACACCCTCCACCGCTGTTCCCAGTCACGAGTCAGCAGAACAAAAATACATCTCCTAACATCCCCTTCCTTCCTGTCTCCAGATCGACCGGCTGGATGCGGGCGGCCTTGCCCAGTCGCCGCTGGGCTTGTCGTGCGGGGCAGACGGGGCGCTGGCGGGGGCCGACGACGCCACGCCGGACCCCCAGCGCACCAAGCAGGCCATCGCCCAGCTGCAGCAGAAGATCCTCAAGCTCACGGAGCAGATCAAGATCGAGCAGACGGCCCGGGACGACAACGTGGCCGAGTACCTCAAGCTGGCCAACAACGCCGACAAGCAGCAGAGCTCACGCATCAAGCAGGTGCGGGAGGAGCCGCGAGGGTCCGCGCCTCGGCGGACCCTCTTAAGAGGAGTCCCCTCGATCGCGTTAAAACCTTTCAGAATGGAGACATTTCAGAACCGATACACGGCCCACGGTGCCGATAATAGCGCGGTTCTGCGATAATCACTATGTTGTAAGACAATCCTCTAACGGCATATCAGCATATATGTTTAACTATGAAAACAAAATGACAATGAGAGAAGTTAAAGTGCTGGATATTGTCTTTATTCATGGTCCAAACTGAGTCTTGAAACATAAACAAATTAATTCATATATTTATATATGGGAATCAATTTTTTGGGGCGCAAGTGTGTCGATTCTCGTATCACACGAGGAAGGGTGACGCTATAACGCCGCATCGATCATATGGAGGCAAATCAGCCCGACCGATGTTCTTTTCCCTCTTATTCCAACCTGTGCCTCCCCCCCCCCCCCCCCCCCCCCCCCCCCGTGCCTGGCAGGTCTTTGAGAAGAAGAACCAGAAGTCGGCGCAGACCATCCAGCAGCTGCAGAGGAAGCTGGAGCACTACCGCCGCAAGCTGCGCGAGGTGGAGCACAACGGCATTCCCCGGCAGCCCAAGGACGTCCTGCGGGACATGCAGCAGGGCCTGAAGGGCGTGGGCGCCAAGGTGACGGGCTTCAGCGGGGGCGTGGTGGACAGCGTGAAGGGGGGCCTGTCCTCCATCTCCCACGCCACGCACTCGGCCGCCGGCGCCGTGGTCTCCAAGCCGCGGGAGATCGCCTCCCTCATCCGCAACAAGTTCGGCAGCGCCGACAACATCGCCTCGCTGAAGGACTCCGCGGACGAGCCCTCCACGGTGGCCGGGGAGGAGGGGGCCAGCGGGGCGGGGGGCCGCTCGCTGGGCAGCGTCGGCCATCACTACCATTCCAGCCCCAAGTACGGCAGCGAGGAGGACTGCTCCAGCGCCACGTCGGGCTCCGCCGGGGCCAACAGTATCACGGGGGCCCCTGGGGGCCCGCCCAGCTCGAAGGGGATCACCCTGGAGAGGAGCCAGAGCTCCGGTCTGGACCTGCTGCTGCAGGAGGTGCAGGACCTGAGGGAGGGCCAGACGCGGCTGGAGGAGAGCCTGGAGGGCCTGAAGAGCCACTACCAGAGGGACTACGCGGTGGTGATGCAGGCCCTGCAGGAGGAGCGCTTCAGGTACGTGAGGAACCGGAGGCAGGAGCGTGGGGGTCACTTGTGATCCACGGTTGTGGCAGAGTGAAGACTTGTACCTTAGTTAAATCGTCTTCATGACCTGAAGATATGTTGTTGTCGAATTGGGTACTTATTTCTAGTCCTTGTATAAGGTAAAGGAAAGGGGCCGTTATGTGCTGACTGTTTTCAACTAAGTATTTATAAGTCAGCTATGTGACTTGAAGAGGATTGGACATAGTTAAAATGTGTTTATTGTAGTGTTTTACTGTTTATTGGAGTACTTTGAGAATGTAAAGAAAACCACACATACGCTGTTTTTATGTGGTGTAACACAGTAGACATTCCCCTACTAAAATGAGTGTAAGTATTAGTTTAAGGGGGAGAAGCAGCCAGCGGATGAGTGAAAGAAAAGAACCACAAGGCTCAATGTTATACCCTTTAGCTAGGAATAAGACTTTTCTTTCTCAGGGTTAGAAAGCCCTTTATTTGGTATGATTGGTCCATGTCCACTGTGGACCATAACCCACACAGACATTTGTGACGTTGTGTTTGTTTCAAAGGGAAACTTTCTGATTGGCTGAGTCTATTCTGAGCTTGACCTGTAGCGCACAGCGGCATGCTTGTTTATGTTCTCGTGTGATGAGTACACCATTACTAATCCGTGTTGTCACTGTACACACAAGTATGAGGTCGTATCAAAGGTATCTCTGTCACGGTTCCACTTGTTTTCCTACTGTCTGGCTCGCCGCTGCTCTCACTCATCGGCTTATCATTTACCGCATGTTATTCTCTTCTACTAATAGGGTCTGTTATTTGGCGTCTTACATCCAATGGTTGTCTGTGATTGGTCGGTCGGATCAGCAGATGAGTCATCTCTAAGCCAATTATCCTCACACGTCTTTCTTTCTGTGTGTGTGTGTGTGTGTGTGTGTGTGTGTGTGTGTGTGTGTGTGTGTGTGTGTGTGTGTGTGTTTGTGTGTTTAGGTGTGAGCGTCTGGAGGAGCAGCTAAATGACCTGACAGAGCTTCATCAGAATGAGATCCTGAACTTGAAACAGGAGCTGGCCAGCATGGAGGAGAAAATCGCCTACCAGTCCTACGAGAGAGCCAGAGACATCCAGGTATACACACACACACACACACACACACACACACACACACACACACACACACACACACACACACACACACACACACACACACACACACACACACACACACACACACACACACACACACAACATCAAGTCCTATGATGTCCTTTATTTCATTCATTTCTAATCCAGAGTTGGACAGCCAGGGATTTTCCATGAAATAGTTTTTAAACATACAAACTCCCTGACTCATCGTAACGGGAAACGCTTTGGGAACAGCATCTATATAAAGTGCATGCGCAATCCGGTCCACAACAGCTTTCGATACAGTAATACGAAACTTACTTTCGCATAACTTTTTGCATTAGTCACCTTCCTGCATTTATCTATCCAGAGGGCAGCAGAGGGCGCTGTTATCCTCTTCATGTTTAGCGTGTAATCCCTGTACCAACCATGTTTCTCTTGTATGGCTTATAAAGGCAAGAAATGTGGACTAGGTATACACAACCCAGAGCTTCCGGGTCTGGATTGGCCTTCCAGGTGGCACAGCAGTGTGGCAAAGCGCAACTTTGCCCTCCAATTCATCTTGCATTAACAGTGTGTGTGCGTGTGTCCGGTCTAGGCGTGGTTGTCTAACCCTCTGGCGGTTGCCCCTCGTCTCTCCCCACAGGAGGCTCTGGAGGCGTGCCAGACGCGGATCTCCAAGATGGAGCTGCAGCAGCAGCAGCAGCAGGTGGTGCAGCTGGAGGGCCTGGAGAACGCCACAGCGCGCACCCTGCTGGGCAAGCTCATCAACGTGCTGCTGGCCCTCATGGCCGTGCTGCTGGTGTTCGTCTCCACCGTGGCCAACTGCGTGGTGCCGCTGATGAAGACGCGCACGCGCTCCCTGACCACGCTGCTCCTCATCGTGCTGCTGGCCTTCCTCTGGAGGAACTGGGACGCGCTCTCGGGGTACACCCATCGGGCGCTGCAGCCCCCCAGATGACCGGACGGCCCCCAGCCCCGAGTCGCCGAGGCGACGCTGCGGTAAACGAACCCACCGGCGGAAAGGAGGGCGGAGCGCGACCCCTCGGTTGCAACTTTCGATCCCCGAAGCGTAGGAGAAGAATGTACCCCCGCCAGTTTGATTTAGGGGGGCCGTGAGGACCAGCACCGAACACGAGCTCCGATCGGCTGAGCACACACACACACACACACACACACGGGAGGGCCGGTCTGGACTGCAGAGAGAGAGACGAGAGGGGAAGGGGGGCCGCCCTTACCACAAGGGAGAGACTGCGTTTACATTGTAGGTGACGAGCTATTTGGTGTTCTTACTCCTCAAAGAACACGGCGTCATTCTGTTTTTAGTTTTCATCGAGCACATTGTGATTTATTCTTATTTTTTTCGAATGTTATTTTATTTTCAGCATTATTTTATTCAGTACCATGTAGCATTATGGCCCTCTCGTGGCACGGCGAGAGCCAGGGCGTAGTCAGGAATCTGTGGGGTAATTTCACGTCTGTGGTCCCTTTTGTAAAGGCATGAAGTAATGATCCCTCGACTGGGTGCCTTCGACACAGAGTCCCCGCACGTCCGTGATGGATGCCTTTTCAATTTCGGATGAAGGAACATTTGCAAGATTTTCACAGAGATTTTCCTCCACCTTTTATTCAAATGAATTTCCCTCAGCGAGAAGAACCTTTCCTCGTACATGAAGGACGACCAAGACTTTTTCAGCGTTTTATGACTAGAGACTCCTTGTGCTTCCTTACTCTTTGTACTAAAAAAAAAACGATTGCACCGTTTAACATTTCTTTCTTTCTTTCTTTTAAATTAATAGAGACTGAGTTGTTTGAAGAACGGGCATGAAGTGTGAAACCCTCATGAATGAAAAGCGGTTAGCGGAACCTGTTTGTACAGGAGAAGAAGCTTTGTTGGACCACTGTTTACCACACAACCGTCAGATCCCAGAAACTGCTTATTCATCCATAAGCAAATCTGCGGTCTTGTGCAAAATTTAAGCATGCAAACCTGCATGTTCTCATTAGGAAGAGATTAGAGCGATCGGTTCTTGATGATAATAACAGTGAAGACGGGCCAGCGTAGGGGTGGACGACATCGGAGGTATCATCGCCGGAACAATTGATTTGACCTCGCCGTATGTTGCCACAATGTGGGGGGGAAAAACATGAAATATTCTACTTTATACACCACTGGTGCTTATTCACTCCCAGTTCTAATCGCAACGGAATGGATTGCTCCTCCATATCATCTGTGATCATGTCTGTTGAGATGTACACTGCCCTGGATGTGTTTGTGTGCGCGTGTGTACGTGTGTGCGAGCATGTTTGCGCGCGTGTGTGTGTGTGTGTGTGTGTGTGTGTGTGTGCGCGCGTGCGTGCGTGTCTGTGTGTAGGAAATTGCCCAATCCTTCAAATGCTCTCCCTGTGTAAAAAATACTTCAACAAAAAGAAAAGTCTAATCTGTCTGATGTTTCCAGTCTGACGCCCGTCTCGGCGTGAGAGAAGGAGAGAGTATTGGAGGTTGTCCTTGATCGTTAATCAAATGACACGACGTTGAAGAAATGTTTAAACTCTTGAGGAGATATTAGCAGTGGTGGAAATGTCATTACAAAAATGGACTTGGCCATCTGTGAATAAGGCGCGTGTCAGTAAATCTCTCCCGTTTGTGTATTTCACCCTTTGACTGGAGAGTCCCCAGGTTCAACGCCCGGCCTGATCCTCCGCCCCCCCCATCTGCTCAAGGGCATGGCAGGGCAGGATGGCTGCGCTCTTCTGAAGTTCACTTGCACACACTCGATGAGTGGCTCAACGGGAGATAGCAGCAGATGGTAAAAGAACTCGGACTGGACTGTACAGCCGCACTTTAGCACACGGCCAGAGATGACCTTACCCAGGTTCGGGGAAAGGGTGGGCGGGCGGCGCAGAAGTGTTTTCGTTTGAGACTTGGGAGGGGAATGGCTGTTTGAGTCGGTAGTCCCGGTCAAGGGTGAGGGGTACCCTCGGGACCTGGTTCCCCCGTCGGCTCTGCCTCGCTGAGCGACTCATCACCAGCGACGTTAGGTATTGCTCCACACATGGACGGGTGGGGTTCGCTTGCACTGAAGTGAGACGTGCGGTGGCCTGTGTGTTTATTGAGCTTCTCCATTGTGTGGTGGTCGTGGTGAGGAGCAGAGGAGCGTTGACGACGTGGGCCTGACCTTGGACCCCCCCCTCCCCCCCAGTTTGACCTTGCAGTGACTCCTGTGATACAGCAGGTTTAGGGATGTGTTCAACCATTCCAGTGCCTTCTCATGTCCTTTTCTAAGTATGGAATAAATAAAGTGCATTCCTGAATAAATTATGGTGAATTGTCGTTTTTTTTAATATAGATATTTGTACAGACTTTGTGTTTTCTTTTTAGCTGCGCCCTTTCTTGAATCAGCACGTTCGCGAAGAAACCTCTAGGTGGCGGTATAAAGCCTTGCATGTGTTAACGTGGCTTTGCCTCAGTTCTCCATCCAAGGCGAAGTGTGTGGTCACACCCAATCGCGGGGGTATCTTATCGGGAAATAGAGTGGTCAAGCAAACTAATTTAGTTGTATTGTTAGCTGCGTTGTCCACGCTGGATCTCTTTGCATGATAACTGATTGGGCCTAGGTAATATCTATATCTTGATATCAACAACTCAACATAAATGGCATCAACATCTCACCACCACTACACTAATACATTCGCACTTAAACGAATGTATAAATACACGTCATAATTTATTTTACAACCTCCATCGATTGTGATGTATGATTTCGGTGTACAGCCAACCCGCAGAGCTCAGCCACACCTCCGCCCTGATGTCTGATATCTGACAGCCCTGAGCCACACCATACCTAATCACTCCTGCTTATCTCCCTCAAAACGCACGGGATCCCCAAACCTAAGCACATGAGATACATGGTGCCGGGTGGTAAGGTGCTGGTGGTTTAGTTGCTAAAGTGTGTGTGTGTGTGTGTGTGTGTGTGTGTGTGTGTGTGTGTGTGTGGGGGGGGGGGGGGGGGGGGGGGGGCGGGTCATAATTGTGCGCTTTATCTGAGCACTCTCCCCTGGCAGATTGGATGCGCATGGCGGCGCGCCAAGATAAACAAGGGACGCACTTATCAGTCAAAATAGTAGCGCGTCTAGTGGAGGTGTCGGTGCCGGTGGTGCTGCTGGTGCTGGTGCTGGTGGGGCACAAACCCTGTGGGAAAGAGAGAGGCTGTCCGAAGGGAAATCTGAGTTAAACAAAGCCAAAGAAATTGCGCAAAGATTTAGCGTGAGCTTTGTTCAATATATGTATTTATTTACTTTATAGCAGCACTTAATGCCTGAATAACGCGTTACATTCAGGTTGCATCGTGCATCCCACTATAATATTCGTTCCGACAATTGAGCTCTCGGAGACGTGTCCCCCCCCCCCCCCCCCCCCCCCATCCCTCCCATATGACCCAAGGCATACTCCATCTAAGTCGTTACAGAAATCTGAACCTTTTCACGAATTTCTAAAAGGGGAACATGTGTTGCGCTTGAATATTTATGAGCCACAACCGGCGAAAAGCTCTTCAGAGTAGTGAATGTCAAACCCAGGGAAAGGTGCGCTGTTGTGCCCATCTGGTAGCACTTTCACGGCACTTATGTGCCCAGAGCGTATCTTCACCAATCTGCAGAACTAATCCCGCAGACTGGAGAGTGGAGACTATAGCAGAGAACAGGAGGTGGACGAACGACCTGTCATTAACCCGAGAACGAGCGGAACCCGTGAGGTTGAGGAGCAGTGATCAAGTGGTCCTTTTTACCGAAGGAGATCTCTTTCCCCCGATGTCACAAGTATCCGTCCATCCTTTAAAAGCCGCTGTCTCTGAAAATAAATGAAGAGTGTGTGATTAAAATGTCAACAAAACAAAAATGTGTTGCGTAAAAATGTTTTAATATCAAAACGCAAATGCGTTTCTTGTGTGTCCGAATAGAGCCAGGATGATGGTTCATATTTTAACCAGATCCAATTACAATAGTGCTGTTCTAATTGGGGAGCTCGCGCTACGTTGTGTAGAGAGAGAGGGGGAGAGACGAGAGAGGGAGGGAGAGAGAGAGAGAGAGAGAGAGAGAGAGAGAGAGAGAGAGAGAGAGAGAGAGAGAGAGGGAAAGAGAGAGACGAGAGAGGGAGAGAGAGAGAGAGAGAGAGAGAGAGAGAGAGAGAGAGAGAGAGAGAGAGAGAGGGGGTGGGGGTGAGACAGAGGCAGCCTGCGCTCACAGCTCGGAGCTGTGGTGAGGAAAAGGAAGCACGATCCGCTTCATCACGTCACTCTGGGTCGAGGCGTTGAGCAGGAAGCAGCTTTTCCTTTCGGATTGTCGCCGTAGGAACAAACATTGCATTTCTGTCTTTACTCAATGCACCCCTCGGCGCAGAACACGCGGAAGCCGGCCAGAAGGAAAAATGCCTCCTTCGACAGAGATGGTAGTCGCCCTGCTCCTCGCGGTGCTCCTCGCGTCGGGAACGCGCTGGAGTGCCCACGGCCCGCGCCTTGCCAGCGCGCTCCAGATCCACGAGTCGTTCGCTTCTCCGAACCGCACCAATAACTTTGTGGTAGACAAAGTTTCGCGAAACGTGTACCTGGCCGCCGTGAACACCATCTACCAGCTGAACGGCACGCTGAGCCTGGAGGTGGAGAAGCGCACGGGGCCGGTGCAGGACAACCTGTTGTGCCACGCGCCGCAGCTGCCCCAGGCGCCCTGCGAGCACCCCAAGTCCATGACGGACAACTACAACAAGCTGCTGGAGCTGGACCCCGAGCAGGGGGTGGTGGTGGTGTGCGGCTCTGTGTACCAGGGCTTCTGCGAGCTCAGGAAGTTGGAGAACATCTCGGAAATCGCGGTGGAGTTCCCGCCACAGGGGGAGAAGACGGTGTTTCCGAGCATGCTCAACATCGCCGCCAACCACCCCAACGCCTCCACCGTGGGCCTGGTGTTCAGGAGCCACGGGGGAAACACCCGGCTCCTGGTGGGAGCCACTTACACCGGGGCCGGCACCGCGTTCTTCCCCAAGAACCACAGCAAGGAGGACCTGCGCTTCGAAAACACGCCGGAGATTGCCATCCGCTCTCTGAACACCAAGGATTTATCCAGGCTTTTTACCTATGACATCAACCCGTCAGAGGACAACGTGTTCAAAATAAAACAGGAGGTTAAAACTAAAAACAAACTCAACTTTGTCCACGCGTTCGTGCAGAAGACGTACTCTTATATCGCGATCAACAATGACGCCAAGACGGGCCACAAGGAGAGCCAGCCCAACAGCATCCTGGCGCGGATCTGCTTGGACACTGATCACCCCAGGAAGTCCAACTCGGGCCCCGAGAGCAGGAAACTCACGGAGTCCTACATTCAGATGCCTCTGCAATGTGGATTAAGTGGGAACATATACAACCGGCTGCTGTCAGTGTACCCCGTGGACATCCACACCGACCGCGGCCAGGGCGCAGAGGCCTACCTGTTCGGAGTGTTCTCCAGGTCGGACAGGAAGTCTGCCCTGTGCGCCTTTAGGTTCGGGGACATCGAGGAGGCGATCCGGCAGGGCCGGAGGAACTGCTCCAACTCGCCAAGCAGCGACGTGCAGGTGCTGGATAGCGTCATCCAGGGCTCCGGAGCAGCCTGCGTCCAGAAAGGAAATCTGGTGGTAAGCAGCAGTGATTACAAGTTTCATAGAAAAAATAACACAAAGTGGACTTTTTCATTAACCATTAGATTATATATTTGGCATACAATTAATTGTTATCTATGGGTAATTGTGATGTATTTACTTCGGGCAATGTGCGGATAATTATACAGTAGTAGCCTATATCTATTAATCCTTTGTAGCCATGAATTAATTGGCAATTAAAACCTCTCTCTCTCTCTCTCTCTCTCTCTCTCTCTCTCTCTCTCTCTCTCTCTCTCTCTCTCTCTCTCTCTCTCCCTCTCTCTCCCTCTCTCTCTCGCGCGCTATCTATCTAGGCTTAAGGGGCTATAACAATGAAATGACCCCCGTCCACGTGGGGGGTCTAAAGGTTTAAGGAAACAAACTAAGGTCACGAGTCGGAGGCGTCGTGATAGCGGCAGGCACTTGGTTACACTCGGAGGGTTATGGGAACGGCACGATCATCCAGCTAGCTCTCACATCCGAGGGGGGCGTTGGTGGGGGGGAGACAGAGACAGAGAGAGAGCGGGGACAGAGAGATAGATAGAGAGAGGAGACAGAGACAGACAGAGAGGTAGAGGGGAGACAGAGAAAGAAGAAGACAGAGAGAGTCATTTGCATAGGGAGAAATGAAATGGAATCCAAGTAGATAGATAAAAAACAAACTACAATAATTTCTATTAAAAGAAAAATACTATTTTGATTTGTGACGTTTTGAGTGACAGTGTGGAGGCTTGTTTTCTGTTTGGGTGTCTGGAGACAGCATCACGCTGTGTAAGGTCACCTAAAGACGTCCTCCCCACTGGGCATGTGTCGTCTACACTTCCCACACGCACACAACAAAAAAAACATTTCCTGGGTAGACACCAGCTCAGTTTGTTTTGCATTCTTGTTTTTGTATTTCACTAGTTTATAACATTTAATCTTTTTGTGTATCAAACCGAAGCCCTGGGCTGGAGTTTACTGTGCGGATGAAATCCTTTTTGTAGACTGTGAAGGGCAACACTCGCAGAGAGCAAAGACACAATTTATGATAAGAGTTGAGAGGCTGGGGGTGGAGAACTCGTGGGAAAGAATGCTTTAAATATCAATCACAGTTTAATTCCGCTTTTGCCTCTGCGTGCTCTAAAACACTCTGAGAAGTCCCCATAGATATCCGTGTTTATCCAAGCGTTTCTGTGTAGTCATGCAAGTGTTTTATCGTTCCAAATGAGATTCTGACCAATGTTCAGAGTTACCAGTGTCTAAGCCCCTTTAAACCCCGTTTTATGACTTTCATTCTGTCAAGGTCATGTAATAATGGACAAGGTCAATTTACAAAAAAAAAATCTGTTACGGGCAGTTATGGTGTTTTTTCTTAAAGCCACACATTGTCCAACAGTCAACACACAGGGGGGAAAGCAATAAAACAGTTTCCTTCTCTGACTATTCCATATTTAACCTGCTCCTTCACCTCCCATTTCCTGGAGGCACTCCGCGGTGCGTTGCGTTCAAACTCTCCCGTGTATGTCCCATGGATAGTTTAAATCGAGGTTCATCCATCATCCCTCTCTTTCTCTTCGCGCTGGCCCTTCGTGATTCCTTAAAGTTACATGCTGTCACACAGTGAAGATACTACAGGGAAATCCAATGAAACTGTTTCAATATCTACGACTTGTTTTGAACCTGAACCATGGTGATGGATTGCTGTGGTTTGAATCCCGGTTCATGTCTGGTCTCTCTTCCTCTTTGTGTCGTAGCTCCAGCCGGAGCAGCTGGACTGTGGGGCCGCCCACCTGCAGCACCCCCTGGCCCTGCGCAGGCCCCTGAGGGCCACACCTCTCTTTGAGTACACAGGTCTCAGCTCTGTCGCCGTGGACAGCGTTCACAATCACACGGTGGTGTTTCTGGGCACCCACCACGGCCGGCTTCGCAAGGTGAGGCCCACTGTGTGTCCCTGTGAGTGTGTGTGTGTGTGTGTGTGTGCGTGTGTGTGTGTGTGTGCATGTCCACCTGTGTGTGTGTGTGTGTGTACGTGGATGATTATGTTTGCTCGTGTCTCAGTCTGTGTGTGTGTGTTAGTGTGGCTGTGTGTGTGTATGTGTGTGTGTGCATGTGTTTGTGTGTGTGGGCATGCTTGCGTTTGCGTGCATGTGTGTGTGTGTGTGTGTGGTCGATTTATTTGTCCTTGCATTTGCACCCCGCACACACTTCTAGCTCTCTACTTATCTCCTTTGTATAGAGGCGTTACACAACACGCAGTATGGCATTACACACACACAGTCCTCAGGGCTTCCATACACAGTTGGAGAGCTGATAGGTTGCCACGGAACGCTACTATTCTCGAGCAGTGGGAGCCCTTAAGCGTAGACTATAATACTGACAACATTTTTCTTGGTGTTAGTTAAGCCCCTCTGATGAAAGACTTCCAGCAGTCGGGGAGCAGGCTGGAATGTGGGCTTTAATCTGCTCGTTTCTCTGCTCAGACACCCCGTATTCACCCCCCCACTTGCCCACACACACACACACACACACACATACAGACATAAACACACAGACAAGCCTCCCGCCAATCCACCATCCGAGGCCGTTCGAGGTGGACTAAGTAGCCCTAATCATGTTCACTAATGTTCATCAGGCCTGGTTATTCTCCCTGAGATAACCAGGAGCCGGGCTTTAACAAGACAGACTCAAGGAGCGTGACTCAGCCGTCCCCCACGTAGCACATCTATTCCCCCCCCCCCCCCCCCCCCCCCCCCCCCAGGTCAGGCCTTGCATGGAGCACCTCCGTTCCAATTAAGGCCGGCACATACCTTTTGTTTGTGTCTCATCAGCCACATTCCTAGTCAGCCCTCACTGAGCAGCCCTCACCCCCCCCCCCGCCCTGCCACCACCACCACCACCACCACCACCCCCTCCACCGACACCTCCATCGCAGACTCTATAAAAACTCCCCGTGCCAACTCGGTGACTCTACACCATTCTAACATCCCCATGGGGGAGGGGGGTGGTTGGATCGGGGGGGGGAGAGAATGTACATTTTAACGACATAAAAAAAAAAATGGCCGTTGTTGCTTCAGCGTGTTTGCGGTTTCTTTTTTTTGGAACTCATAAAGGTTGTTCTCCCCGCCAGCCCCTCAGACAACAACATGAGCTGAGCATAATTGGTTCTTGGAAAGTTTTATGCTGAGATTGTTGCCATCCAAGCGATGTTACAACTGCCGCTTTACTTTGTTTGGATGTGTTGTGTGCATTTGACTGCATGAGTGTATGTATAGGGCTATGTGTGCGTGTGTCTGTGTGTGTGTGTGTGTGTGTGTTTGTGTGTGTGTGTGTGTGTGTGTGTGTGTGTGTGTGTGTGCGTGTGTGTGTGTGTGTGTTTCAGGGTACATTGATTATGTGTGTGTGTAACTATGTTTGAGTCTGTCTTTGTGCATGTGTATGTGTCTATGTGTTTGTGTGTGTATATCTGCTTGTGTGTGTGTGTGTGTGTGTGTGTGTGTGTGGTGTGAGAACGTTCATTCAAGTTTGTATGTGTGTTTGAATATTTTGTGTGTGTGTGACGAGTTGCCTGAATGTCGACAGAATGTGTCACCA
>NC_136941.1:15215160-15245160 GCF_949987615.1 Pollachius pollachius
TCTCTCTCTCTCTCTCTCTCTCTCTCGCTCCCTCTCTCTCTCTCTCTCTCTCTCTCTCCTTGTCTCTCTCTCTCTCTCTCTCTCTCTCTCTCTCTCTCTCTCCCTCTCTCACTATCTCTCTCTATCTATCTTTCACCATATCTCTCTGTAGCTGAGCTGAGCTGAGCACTCTCTCTCTCTCTCTCTCTCTCTGTCTCAATGTGTCTCTCTCTCACTTCCTCTCAGTTAGTGTCTTCATCTCAGTTCTGTTTCTTCTCCTACCTTGTGGTCTACCTGATTTTCCCCTGGGTTATCTGGTCTATCTTTTCTGCCTTTGTTCTTTGCGTTACGTTGTTTCGCTGTGATACTGCTGTCATCGTCTCTCCCTCTCTCTCCTCTACTCAAACCTCCACAGTGAATAGCATAATTCAATCTGTTTTTTAATGTGCTTTACTGTTACATTCATAGCGGGATGTCCGACATGCTTAGCAGAGGGATGAGACAGGGAATAAGAAGCAGAGGAAGAATAACAGTTAGTGCATGAGATGTAAGAATCTAACCTGGTTACCAAAGGGACACATCATTGCCCATACTTCGAGTAGAAGTAACGAAGATCTAGCAGTGCATTTTTAGCGGTTTGGTGGAGTAATTATCAACCAAACTATGGAGAAATAACACAAACAACGGATATTTAACTTATCAAACACTGCCTCCTGTGTTTTCCGCCTCCTACCATGATCCATCTCCATTATGCCTCCATTAGCCAAATAACTGGGAGCGGCACACTGCTTTCTAGGGCAATAACCGCCCAAGAAAGTTTCATAAACATATAAAAAGCATCAAATATATCTTCGTATTAAAACCCTGCGACTAAATATCAGCACTGCTTGGATGACTTCCCAGGGTGTTTTGCAGCGTTTATTGGCTCAGGGATTGTGTCCAAGCGCCCTGTGAGGAGCAAGTCGTGAGTGCCAGTGTGAGACGGGGACGGTGTTGTTGTAGGTGCCACTCTGTACAGCTCTGTGGGCTTTACGGTGTGCCTCCGTTCGCTCGGACGCGGGCTGTGCAGCCTGTCTTCCTGCTCACACTTTGTACTTTGAGACGCCACCCTGTATTTTTGGTATTTTTGTTTGTACTGTATGTCCTTTGGGTTGCTATCATGTGTCTGTGTGTGTGTGTGTGTGTGTGTGTGTTTGTGTGTGTGTGTGTGTGTGTGTGTCAGTTTGTGTGTGCCATTGTGTCCGTCTGTAGATACACGTATGTGTGTAAGTTTGGGCGTCAATGAGTTTGCTTGTGTACGTGTGTGTTTGTGTGCATGTGCGTGATGAAAGCAGATCGGAGCAGATAGAGGTATGAGCGAGCTGTGATGCTGCTCTGCAGGCTCTGGCATGGCCGACGGCCATTTACAGCCGGGAGAGTGTAGCTGATGATAGCTCAGTGTTTGTGTGTGTGTGTGTGTGTGTGTGTGTGTGGTCAGCCTGTGTCTCGGTCTGTCATCTCCCAGGCTCCTTCCCATATTTATGTATCTGTCATGCCTTGATCGCGGCCCCGCTCTCCTCGCTTCACTCAATTATTTCACCCTCCCGATTCTCTCTCTCCTCAGCCTCACCCACCTCCTCTTATGCCCCTTGAAATGTAGTTGTGCTCTCCTTGTCTCACACTCTCCCCCCCTTCCCCTCTCTCTGTCTCTCTCTGTCTCGATCTCTTTCTCTCTCCCCCCCCTCTCTCTCTCTCTCTCTCTCTCTCTCTCTCCCTCTGTTTCACCGTCCATGCCCCTTGTTCATGCCCCTTTGTCACTGTTCTTGCTCTCTGCCCTTCTCTTCTTCTTCTTCTTCTTCTTCTTCTTCTTCTTCTTCTTCTTCTTCTTCTTCACTTGTCCTCTCTCGTCCTCCACAAAGAGCAGTGATTGTACTGCTGGTGGCGGCAGGGAGAGAGCACACTGGCTCTTTTGACAGGGAAATGTCAGGCGTGCCTAAGTGTGAACATGTATTTGTGTGTGTGTGTGTGTGTGTGTGTGTGTGTGTGTGTGTGTGTGTGTGTGTGGTGTGTGTGTGTGTGTGTGTGTGTGTGTGTGGTGTGTGTGTGTCTGTGTCTGTGTGTGTGCACGAGCGTGTGCGTACTGTGTGTGTATGTATGCATGCCGGTCTGTGCATACATATTCATGCGTTCACGGCTACGTCGCTTGCTACGTGCTTGAGTCCAAAATTCCGATGTGCTTTCGTGTGTATCTGCGTGTGTGCCGTGTCGGGGGTTTGAGGGAGCTTGTTTGCTCGTATAATTCATGGAGCCGGGGTCAGGAGTGTGTGTGTGGGAGTCAGTGTGCATGTGCTTTCTGCGGCTGTGTTTGGCCAGTCACAATGCTTTCTCAGCTGTGTGGTGTCACCCCCTCGTCCCCCCTGTTCCCCCCCCCATGGTTCTCCCGTGGCACTGGACCGGCCGTTGGTAGGGTGGGAGAGAGTTCAGGGGGGTTGTCATGTTCGGGCTGCTGACCCTCTGCAACACAGCGCCAGCGCTGCTCGTTTCCCTCCAGAAAGAAAAAGAGGCACACTGACGACACTAACCTCTTCACATTAAGAAAAGTCTGCCACTTGTCTCCTCCGTGGGTGTTGATTTGATTTTATGCATGGCTGTGACGTTTTCCTACCAGGGTGTGTGTGTGTGTGTGTGGGGTTGGGTGTGTGCGTGTGTGTGTGTGTGTCTGCTGTGTGTGTGTGTGTTTGTGCATGAATGCAAGCCTGTTCTGGTATCTTGGATGGAGCAGTGTTGTCTGAACATGGGACTAGCTTTCCCCTCGCAGATGATCAAAAGAAGAGTCTCTCTCTATCTCTCTATCTCTCTCTCTCTCCCTGTCTTTCTCTGTCTGTCCCCATGTCTGGCTCGCTCTCTCACTCTCTCTCTCGCTCTCTCTCTCTATCTATCTCTATGTATCTCTCTCGCTCTCTATGCCGGGGTCAATTTGGTCTTGGAGCATCACATGAATGCACTTTAATATCTTCATTCAATTCGGATGGCGTGTTCGTGTGGTGTCATCTAAGCCTGCTGAAAGTGATCATGCTTATCTGATCCGGCCAGACTTTCAGCCGGACTCCGGCCCTGATAGTGGGCTAGAGTAGGAATTTGTTTTGCAATGTATTTTGTGCGACATGTTTGTGCGTGTGTGTGTGGGTGTGAGTGTGTGGTTATTATGCTGGCTTTCTATGGTCCTATATTTGATAGGTCTTTGGGCATGTAGTGAAGTGTTGGCCAAAAAAATAGGAAGTGAAAGAGGAAATGAACACTTGCACGCTGGCGCCTGGCTCAGGGCGGGGCAGTGTGTAGGGGCCTCTCATCTCTTGCTGTGAGCATAATACCTAAAGAAGGCTGTGTGCTACAAACACAATCTAGAATGAAGAAACGCAGTGTTCCTGTAAACCATACCTTCATTCTCAAACCAGCCGTCCCGTTTAACCTCTGCTTCTTTTGCCTTTGTCCTGTGAAACATGGCACGGAATGTCTCATGCCAGGAGTTTGATTACCTTTTTGCGGTGGTTGATTAAATTTTCCTTCCTGAGCGGTCATAAAGATAGTAATGCTATCCTCAGTGTTCTGCCTCGCCATCTCTGGACCAATCGCACCAAACAACAAGCGCACACATTATTTTTGTACAAAACAATTGTATGGTTCAAAGTGTAAATGTTCATAGTGAGAACAGAATCATTGTATTATAAATAATATGTATCATTTTAATGACTTAATAATGCCAAGACAAGCCCTTTATTTATGTACGTCTATTTCATAGATATTAACTGCAGTTTGTGGTTCATTGTTGGAAGGCACAGTATAAATCCTGTCTCTCTGATTATTATACTGTGAATAAAGTTGTGTATACTTTCTCATAGTTAACACTGCATCTCTATTCACACTGTCATCAGGAATACATGAATAGACCTGTTTGCATGATAAAAAATGACACAATGGTTTAAATATACATATTACAAGGTCCCGTGCTATGTTTGAAAAGGTTCATATTCTCGGTAAGCAATTAATAATGAAATGAATAAGCATACTCATACACTTGACTATCATGTAATGATTTTAATTAAAGATAAATTATTGTATAGTTAAGACAATGGAGGTCATAGTGTGGTGTCTGAGCTATAATTTCAAGGTGTTTAATACATTTCACAACAAAATAGGGAAACGGCCATTTCACATTTCTGTTATTTGTGTTTTTTTCTTGGCGATATTCTGAAAATCATGTGATCACGAAGAGATTCCACATATCTGACAATTTCCAACATGACTAAGTCCAGACACAGATTCAGCCTTTAGGGTTGGAGTGCGTTGTGCTGGGCTTTCTATTGCTTTTAGAAATCGTTTTACATTCTTTAACTTGTCCCACAGACAGTTTATCCCAGTTTAAGACCTGTTTGTGTGCAGGGGATTTCTGTGTGGTCTGTAGAGCCAGTCAGTCACTTCTATTCTTAGATCAGCCAGTGACCTCATGGTTCCCCCATGTCCCGTTGTGCCAGTGGGAATGACAATGTGCACATAAACTCCTCAAACACACACATGCATACACTCAGACACACACCCACACACCCACGAAAACATACATACACACAAAGATGTGATGCACTTACCATAACATACTCAAGCCAAATCTTTCACTCCAACCCACACATGGGCACCCATGCATACAGGCAGCGGCATCCATGCATCTATGCCGACACACGCACATGCACACACACACTCCCACACACGAATGCACACACACACACACACACACACATACGCACATGCAAACACACATGTGTAGATGGGTGTGTGATCCTTATAATGCGAAACAATGCTAAATGGGATTCCTTTGATATCTTCATCTTAAGAGAGAATTATGTCCTTGCATTCTGTGCTTCAGATGAACTATGCTTTTCTCTTTTGACCAGGGACTGTATCGGTGGTCTATTGTTGAAACAAAAGGCGGAATATGTGGTTGCCCTGGTTCTGAATGATGACTGTACTGGCTATAGTCACACAAACAAACACACACACACACACACACACACACACACACACACACACACACACACATGCGCACGCACACACACACTCGCACACATTAAAACACACACACACACACATGCGCACGTACACGCAAACACACACATAGAAAGACTTTCGATTGAAACAGATTAACAGTCAAGCTGGTAGTTTCTTAATAGAATTATCAGCAAGTGGCCCCTGAAATCACAGCCGTAGGGAATGTTGTCATGGCGACAAGTTTGACCCAGTGTCAAACAGGGCATGCTGTTTTGAACCGAGTCTTGAATAGGACAAATAAAACAGAATTTACAGTCTTTGGTCGTCTGCGATTTCGGAACGACAACATCAGTTACCAGAAAACGAACAAGACGCTAAGTTGTTCTCAAATGCCAAATGCAGAAATTGTTTTCTTCTAAACACCGTCTGACTTTACAATCTTGGTAAGCTTTCCTAAGCTTTAAACACTAATAATTGTTAGTCAAATCTTTGCTTTGGAAAGTGCTATGCAACCAACAACATGCAGTGTGTTGATTGGGCGCAGATGGAAAATGGCATCCAAACAGATTTTTATGACAAGCTTAACTGTTGAAACAGGGTGACAACAAGAGATGGTTTGGTGGAATTTGGAAACGAACGGCGCCTCATCAGTGTGTAAATCACTTTTTAACCACGACAGAATGGCATGCTTTATTGCCAGAAATGGAAAAAACGCTGGTAATTTGACCTGCACATCAGACAACCAACTGGTGTGGCATTCAAGAAATGTCTTTACCGTCCCTCTCTGTCTCTGTCTCTGTCTCTGTCTCTGTCTCTCTCTGTCTCTGTTTCTGTCTCTGTCTCTGTCTCTGTCTCTGTCTCTGTCTCCCTCTCTGTCTCCCTCTCTCTCTCATCTCTCTTTCTCATCTCTCTTTCACATCTCTCTTTCTGCGTGACTTTGTCTCCACGTCTCTCTATCGCTCTCTCAAACAAATTAAATTAAATTAAATTAGACAGAAAATAGCTTAAATGGCATGGAAAATAAACATTTGCATTGCCGAAACAGTTAAAAAATTCAAAATAACAAAGAAACTGAAGCGTTGACTATCTATGAGTACAGTGCAATCACACGGGGGATTGATTAGAGCGTGACTCAAACTATTCCCTTTAACTGGGCCACAGAGTGAGTCGTTACTCAGCCCCATAGAGGCCATTGACTGTGCAGTGTCTCCCTCTCTCCTCTCTACAGATGCACCATCCAGAAGGAGTGTGTCCAGAGGCCCCTGGTGCGCTCCTGGATCAGCCTGGGGGAGGGCCCGCAGCAGTGCCCCTCCATGACCCTGACCCCCTCCGAGATCAGCCTCTCTGCAGACATCAAGGTGTCCTCATCCGCCCTCTCTTGTTGGTGTCTTCAGGGGCTTCTCTGACCCACGAGCCCCCTGCCCAGGGGGGGCTACCTGGGCTCATGAGCATGCCTACTCCCTAGATTTGAAACGTCCATCAAAATCTTACAACGCATTATTTTGAGCTATCTAGAGTGAGCATACAGCAAATGCTAATGAATTTCAGTGTATGAGCGGCAATATTATAATAGCTAACAATTTTAAGTTGCAGCCCTAACCCAGCCTATTTATATTTGACATCACAAGCCTGGATATTAAATAGTAGACAAGGACAATAAATAGTTATTTATTTGGCTAGAGTGAGACGCTGTTGTAGAAAACTTTAAATCGTAAGTTATGTTTTGTTTGTTTTGATAGAAGTGGCTTGTGAAAAGGTCTTCAATTTAATCAGACTAATAAATCGGGTAACATTAAAACTAATTTGACAAAACATATGCTTGATATGCTGCTTAAAATCATGGTCGTGCTTTGAAACGCGGGTGCCCAGTTTGACAGGACAAGAGCTAAGCATCCTGATTCCAGATCTGCACCGGATAGTGTTAGAGACAGATTACAGTTACGCCGCATTAAGCAGGCGTCCCCCCAGTGGGCCATTTGTGGTTGGGAGTTGGCTTCCATCCTCCACAGGCAGGTCATCAACTGACTGTACTTCTACATTGTTGATGTCAAACTTGTATTCAACTCAAACCAAGGATGGATTGGGCTCGCACGAGACAACATGTGTGATACCTCCGACAACATCCGAAAGTGGTTTAGGGTTGTCAGACATTAATGCTGCTTGAATTCATCATGTCAGTGTTTTGCTTCTTGGAGAAGGCATTTTAATGCCAAGTGTGAACCTAATTAGTCCCTCTCTATGTCATCATGATGACGATGAGGATGAGGAAGAGGACGTGTTAATTAGACTCAACATGGGACAGGGCGTTCGTAAAGGATATAAAGGGACAAATCAGGTTGACACAGTGTGAGAATACATTTGATTTCCTCTCCATGTTTTTCAGTGCTGTATATGAAGGGTTAGGTCATTATTGGCCGAGATATTTGTCCAGTATGTAGGTCAGATCAGGGCCCGCAGCTGTCCTAGCCTCTGCCATAACTCAGAGTTACAGGAAGCGTTGCTCAAGTTGTCTCCCTAAACAGGAAGTTCTGGTCAGGAAGCGGGAAGTTAGCGCCATAGCCAGGATGTGATCAATTCCAAAGACAATAGAACCAGAGTTTAGTGTATTTATCTGAGGCATGCAGGGAATCTAACCTGCCTCTTAGTTGTATGTCATCTTCCTCTTTCTCTCCCACTCTCTAGTCTTCCTTCAGAAGTCTTTTTCCCCTGTTTGCCACCCTGTTTTTCTCACACTGAAATTAATTTATGTCAGTGAGGTGTTATCTAGCTGATTATATGTCTCTCACGCCTCAGCACGTATCCAAACTTAGATATGATTGTAGCACTTTGCCATCTGCTTCTTCATCACACGTTACTTCTTACCTCCATCATTCTCAACTCCACCCATGTGATGCCGCTTACCTTTTACTTTGGCAGTCGCCCTCCACCCAAACATACCCTGATAATACACTCCCATAACGCTCTACAGAATATGTACCCGTCTTGAGGCACACACACACACACACACACACACACACACACACACACACACACACTGATGTACTCACCTTGTATCTAAAACATCCACTTCCTCTATGTCTCTCTCTCTCTCTCTCTCTCTCTCTCTCTTTCTCGCTCTCTCTTTCTCTGTCTCTCTCTCTCTTTCTCGCTCTCTCTTTCTCTGTCTCTCTCTCTCTCTCTCTCTCTCTCTCTCTCCCTCTCTCTCTCTCTCCCTCTCTCCCTCTCCCTCTCTCTCTCTCTCTCTCCCTCTCTCTCTTTCTCTCTCAGGACGTGGGCATCCTGATCAACGGCAGCGTTCCCGACCTGATTGGCTCCCGCGTGGAGTGTGACTACGGCCTGGGCGTGTCCACGTCGGCCACCGTGCACCTGGACTACGGCTCGGCGCAGATCCAGACCTGCCCTCTGCTACCCCGGGAAAGTTACCCCCCCCCTCCCCCCTGGCGGAGGTGAGTCCGCCCGCCTGGGGCAGACCACTCACGTCTGGCTGGGCCTCCACACCTGGCTGCTGTCTCTTCTTATAACTCCACAAATATCTATTTATAGATATATGACAAAAGATAATATCTAGATATTCTATTTCAATGTAATGAGATGGTTTTCATCTGAGGGGCAGTGTTTCACTCAGGAGGTAGAGCGGCTTGGCTGGTAACCGGGAGGTTGCTAGTTCAATCCCCAGGTCATCCTAGCTGAGTGTCAAGGTGTCCCTGAGCGAGACACCTTACCCTAACCTCTCCCGACGAGCTGGCCTTCGCGTTGCATGGTTAACACCGCCGTCGGCTGGTCACGTGACGACTAGTTTGTGTTGCGACAGTGACCTCGTGCCGCTGCTTGTGTTTGATTTATCTTTCTCCCCCCTCCCCAGACCATCTTATTGTCCCTGTGGCGATAAAGGTGAACGGCACTTCGGTGGTATCGGGGAGCTTCGTCATCTACGACTGCGGGCAGACCGGAGCCATCCACCCCAAGACATCGTGAGTCACTCACTCACTCGTCATCCCCCCTGTCTGGGGATCCATTAAGACACGCGTAAATCAAACGGGGGGCTTGGGGGAAAATAATGCCACTGAACAAACAAGAGAGCCGGCCAACATCTAGTATTTGAAATGTCCTCTAAATGTCAGCCGTAGTCTCAATGGATCTCTCTGAATGCAGTGACGTAGCTAACAACAGGTATGATCACTGCGTGCAATGATTCCCTAGGCTAGACATCATCTCTCTCTCTCTCTCTCTCTCTCTCTCTCTCTCTCTCCCTCTCTCTCACTTCCTCTCTCTCTCTTTCCTCTCTCTCGTTCCTCTCTCTCTGTCTCCCTCTCTCTCTGTCTCCCACTCTCTCTGTCTCCCTCTCTCTCTGTCTCCCTCTCTCTGTCTCCCTCTCCCTCTGTCTCCCACTCTCTCTGTCTATCTGTCTCTCTCCCTCTCTCTCTCTCTCTCTCTCCCTCTCTCTCTCTCCCTCTCTCCCTTTCACTCTCTCTCTCTCTCCCTCTCTCTCTCTCTCTCCCTCTCTCTCTCTCTCTCCCTCTCTCTCTCTCTAGCTCGTCCCTGCCCTCTGATAGGGCTGCTGATAGGGAGTGCTTCCACCGAGCCTGGCCGAAAGGTGGCATTTATTATGTTTAGCTAGTTCAAGGTTCTGTCCACTAGAGGTTCAGCCGTGGTATTAGTATTCTGCCGGCGTAAATACCACGGAAATTGGCTGTAGTCTCAAGTCTCACTGGATGTGTCCATGTTTGTACCGTGGAACTGTGGTGCGGTCTGTGGAGCCTTTGGGTGTGTGCGTGTGTATGTGTATGTGTGTGTGGGGGGCAGGGGGCACAAAGAGGACCTTCTGCTCTCTGGAGCCCATTCAGCTGGCTTCCTGCTGTCTGGGGCCTGCTTTATCTGATGGGCAGCCTTCAGCCATTTCACCCGCTCTCTCTCTGTCTGTCTATCTATCTCTCTCCTCTCGCGGGCTCTCTCGGTCTCCTCCCTCGCCCCCTTGCCCCCTTTCTCTCGCTCTCTTTCTCACTATGCATCTCTCTCTCTTTCCCTCTCTGATTTTCAATCTCTCACCTATCTCTCCCACTGTCTCTCTCTCTTTCTCTCTCTTTCTTTCTCGCTCTCTCTTCTCCCCGCCCTATCTGTTTCTCGCTCACACTCCCTCTGTGTGTCTGCGTGTGTCAGTGCTCATCCTCTACGTGTATGTTAGCTGTATGTTACCCTGTATGTTTGTATGTATGTATGTTTTGTGTGGGTGTGTGTGTGTGTGTATGCACAAATGTGTCTCTGAAAGACTATCTATCTTGAAATCGGTCTTCTGATTAGAACCGCTCATTTTGGTGTCATTGGTTCACTTCTCAAGATGGTCCCGAGGTGTCACGGCGTCAGCGGCGTCGCTATGCTAACGCCGCGGCGTAGGATTAGAGAAAAAAAAAACCAAGCTCGCTACCTTCACGAGCCGCGACCCCCCCGTCTTCCTCGAGGTCTCAGAGAGTGTGAAATGAGTTGGTGTTTTTCTTGTGTTTTTTGTGCGAAGGTGATAATGAGCTCGGCGCCTCTCGCACAGGAAGGCTCCTCTTCGCCGCGCGCTGACGAGCTGATTCACGCTCGTTTTAATCATCCCGCACGGCTTTGATTAACCTGAGACTGATTCCATCGGACAATCTCATTAGAATATTCTAGTCTTTTTTTTTTTCTTGGAATTCAAACAAAGTGTGGAATCGTTTTTTTGCACATTAATGGGTGTAACCCCGCCAAAAAATGTGTTTTGTCTGTGTGTGTAGTTGTGTGTGAATGTGTATGTATTTGTATGTTCCAGTGTGTGTATATGAGTGTGTTTGTGTGTATTTAAACCACTCTCCCACGGCCTACTCTGAGTGGTTACTAGGCAAAGTGTTAATGGAAACCAGAAGGGAGCATTCCTCTCCCAACCAAACATCCCAGTAGGACTATCAGCTGACCTAGCCCCTGTATTCCTCTCTCTCTCTCTCTCTCTCTCTCTCTCTCTCTCCCTCCCTCTATCTCTCTCTCCCTATCGCCCTCCTCTATCTCCCTCCTCCTCTCTGACAGCTGTAGTGTTTTGCTCCATCCATCCTTCTGGTTTTATCAGTCGTATCTTGTTTTATTTCCCTTGATTTATTTTATTGAACTTGGTGTATATATAAAGTCTTCACGACCTTCCTTGTCTGGTGTGTTTGCTTGGCTTTCACACCAAACTCCCTCCACCACCACCACCACCACCTCCACCACCACCCCCATCACTGTCACCACCACAATTTGCCCTTTTCTTGACAACGTCCTTTTCTCCCTGACAGACGTGTGATTGAGAATGTGTGCTTATCCTCTGTGTCCACTCAGGGGCCCTCAGAAAGTGCAAGCTTGTGTTTGACAGGGAGAGAGCGAGACACAGAGAGAAAGAGAAGGAAAGAGAGAAACGAGAGAGGGGGAGAGAGGGTAAGAAAGGGTTTCAGGGAGGGGGGGTGGGGGGGAGAGAAGGGAGAGAGAGACACACACAGAGACAGAGAGACAGAGAAACCTAGTGAGAAAGAGGGCGTGAGAGAGAGAGAGAGACAGAGAGTCATAGAGAGTGAGTGTATGATCATTATGAATGAGGAGGCCCGGGTTGCAAGGTCTTGACTGTCAGTGCTAGGTCAAGCAGAGCGCTTGTCTGAATGTTTTATGTCTGTGTGTGTATGTCTGTGTGTGTGTGTGTGTGTGTGTGTGTGTGTGTGTGTGTGTGTGTGTGCGTGTGCGTGCGTGCGTATGTGTGCATGTGTGTGTGTGCGTGTCAGTGAGTGACACAGAATGGCAGTCAGGGAAGACGTAGACGCCGTGGCAGATAACAGCTCTGAGAAGGCGGTCTGCTTTGAATCAACCCTCCCCCCCCACACACACTCAAACGCAGACACACCCACATGCACACACATGCTGTGGTTTGTTGTGCTCCCTTGTTGTTAATAGAGTGGCGCTTTGTTCTGCAGCAGAGAGACATTAGCCTGGTTTGACCTCTGCTATCCAAATAGTAATCAGCTGGCTGACGGAGCGTTACTCCGCCGCTGCTCTCCACGCACCTCCCCATAATCAGAGGCTTACAGTCTTGTCCGTCATTAAACGCCACATATTTTATTGGTCCTGGTGTCTGATTGTTTTTCTGTGTGTGTGTGTGTGTGTGTGTGTGTTTGTGTGTGTGTGTGTGTGTGTGTGTGTGTCCGCCTGCGTTCCTCAGGTGTATGAGCTGCCTAAGCAGCAGGTGGAGGTGTTACTGGGATCAGGAGAGCCACACCTGTCTCCCCACCAAGGACGAGTCAAAACACAGCATGCTGGAGGTGAGTCAGTCGCTCCCATTCGGAAACATAGGAAACATTTGTCCCTGTGGGCGGGAGTTGAGGGAATTGTCAACCAATCAGCTCCAGGGATTGTGTATAATCCAGATCACTACAGGCCCAGCGCTCAAAATCTCCGCAGACGCTCTTGTTCTTCTTGGGTGTTGTTGGTGAAAGCTGGAACACTCTCAGCCAAAACATTAACGGACCACAGCCGTCTGGGAGTGTGTGGTTTAACAAATCTATCACATTAAATGTAGGGGTTTCAATGTCCTGCTGACTCACTTAAGGCCTCGTTTGGCTTCTGCAGCAGTACATTTAGCCTCCATTACTAAGCTAATGTCAAAGGGAATAGGGCTGGGCTTAAAAAGGGACGATAGCTCACATAAAATGTTATGTACACAAGGGATCTCCGGCACGTGTTTATATTGGACAACCCTATGAGGACCGAGATCACAAACCGCTCTATTAAAAACTAAACTATTAAACCAAACATGCTTGCAGCCAGTGTCTTCTAAAGTCCATCACAACTCGTAAAAAAAACGCCATTAAATCGAACCCAGGTCCCCATTATTATCACTATTACCCCTCATTAACCCCACTCCTGACTGTGTCTATTTCACAGTCAGGAGTAGGGTTTTTAATGTCCGTACCGGGGCCTCTCAGGGCCCTTAGGGTGGTCACAGGGTCTTTCACCCCCCCCCCCCCCGGCCCTTAGCTAGAAGACATGTTTATATACAGTAGTGCTCTGTCATTGGAGCCGCTGGTTTGTCTGGGTTAAGGGGGGAGGGGGGAATGGGGGGAAGGGGGGAACTTCAATGTCGGGAATCACCATACAGTTCATCACAAGACTACGCTCAGCAAACATAATGAGAGCCTTTCTTTGTTGAGACGATTTGAACGGACACGCACAGACGTCATGTCATCATCAGTGGGTTCTTTCCCCCTTCTTCCCCCACCCCCACCTCACTGTGCGTAGGATGGTGCGATGACTGAAAGGGAGACTTATGGGAGTCTTATGGTAATATAGTGAAAAGATTTTGGGGATCAAATATGTCCCCCGTGGAACTTGTCGGTCGATCGAGTCGCTCAAATTGGAAAAACAACACTTGAGTTGTTATCAATAACAATCTGGTGAGATGTGTGAATGAAGCCCCTGGGGGGCACTGAGGTGGGCTGACCTACTGCCAGCATCCTGCCTGTCTGCTCCCCACTGCCCTTGATGCTATTGTAGAGTCCCCTGGTGCCTTTCCTGCCCGCCTCGCTTCCTCCGCCTGCGCATAAACAGGACAGGTATTTTGGGAACGTGAGTAGGTGGGCTGTAGCAGAGGGTGTGGGCCGTCCATTGTTTTTGTTTAACCCCTGTATGTCACTTCCTGTCCCCCCCCGCCCCGCAGAACGCCGCTTCCTGTCCGAGCCTGATGTCCCCGGAGGTCCCCCCATCCCCATCCGGGACGACCCAGGACTTCAGCTTGTCAATTAGCAACGCCGTCAAGGTACGGGGGGCGGGGGGGGGGAAACCAACAGTCTATTTGATTTAACCATCGAGGGGGTACTTGGCCGACCGCCAAGTGCCTTGACATGAAATTGGCAGGGCTGAAAAAAAGGGAAAGGGAGCCATATGCTATAATTGGTTCAAAGTGAGCGAGATGCAGATGGACGTAGGTGTGAAGTGATTCTGGTCGCTGCGTGATACTGGAGCTGACGTAACCGCATTGTCTCCGTTCTGAGACGGAGGAGGGGGGCACGATTGCACTGGCTAGTCTGAGACGGATATGATGAATGTCTTGATGCCTTTGTGGCTCACCTCTCGGCTGTGCCCCATCCCCTCCCACCACACGTGCGCGCGTGCACACACACACACACACACACACAAACACCCACACACACAAACACACACACACACACACACACACACACACACACACACACACACACACACACAAACACCCACACACACAAACACACACACAAACACTCCTCCTCCCCCTTCTCCTGTTTATGCAGACAGTGTCTGGCTGGCCTATGTCTTAGTCAGCACACGGTGTGTAGTCACTTAGGTCCAAGTAAAATCTGGAGATCATTTCACCACTACCTCTACTTTTATTTTCGCTATTGACTGATGCTTCCTGTTTGGCCGGACTCCCCGGAGAATGCTCCCCACAGGCTTACTCAACACTGGAATTTTTTGGGGGGGATTTGCGAATTGTAGCAAATATAGCCGATAACCCCAGGTTTCCCAGGACGAATTCCCGGGCTGAATACTTTTCCGGGTGTGGTCAGTCATATGCCCGGCTACCGCGTTGCTATAGCAGCAGGCTCTGAATCTCAATCGGCCACACACACATGTGTGCATGCCGACACAGGCTCACAGACAGACAGACGGACACAAAAACATTCCAAACTCTTGATTCAGAAACAAACACACAAACACACAAACACACAAACACACAAACACACAAACATACAAACAGGCAATCTTTATGTTTAATTTTCTAAATGTTCAGTTAAAGTTGTCTGCCTCCACATGACTCAGAGAACCAGGAATTATGCTGCAAATGTATTCCACCTTATCTTAAGAGCTTTATTATCATAAGGCACTTTTACCACTTCCCCAGCTTCATCATCCAAACGCTCCATGTTCTTTTCTTAGAATATGCCAAGAGGCGCGGAAAATATTCCTTTTTAAAAGCACTTAACCGCTAAACTTGTGCTAAATTGTTTTGCATTGTCACAATTACAAATTTAAGCACGAATAAGCTTCTTAGCGATTATTTTGCAACGCGCTGGAGGTATGGTAATGGCATTTTAATTAGAGTTTCAATTTGTACGCGTCACAGCACAAAAAAGGCTGGAAGGTTATGATTTAAATAGAGTAATATTGGCGGTCTAGTTTCCCCAGTCACATGATATGCACTTGAAGTACTCACACTGCTGTGTCCTCACCTATCTCACACTGACTGTGTGGTCCAATGCTTGGCTCATAAAGATTGAATTCATATTCATTACTCTGGCTCCCAGATGAGTTACTGAGGTCCAGATGTTTATGAATATGAATTATGAATGGATTGCATCTTTGCCTGGCAGGCACAATTATCCCGGGGTACTTTAGTTCCCTTGTACCTCTGCCAGAGTTGTCAATGGTTACCAGACCTTTCTCAGAAAAAATGATCTCTCAGGTAGCTACCGTTTTCTCTGTCACTTTGCATGATCCGGGGGTGAAGATAAAATACCCTGCCACAGATATTACGTTTCAGACCGCCCATCGGACACTTAAAAGCATGTTTGATCATGATTGGGAACATTTCAATGAAAAGAAGTTGGCAAATTGTGCTAATTTGAGTATGTTTCCCTTTTGATAAAATGGTTAACACAGGATTTTGTTCAGTTGAGTATTTTTCAGATTTGAATAATAATAATAAAAAAAAAAAATGTATTTGGCTCATTTGAGTGTTCTTCTCATCCTAGGGGGACAGGCTGGAGTGTGACTTTGGCACAAATCAGCGATATGAGGCAACATGGTTGGACAGCTCCACTGTGAAGTGCACTGGAGTGACAGTAAGTTCAGCCAATCTCGTTCAAAAAGCCAACTCCTCCTTCCTGTGACCTTTTAAGGTCTTAGAAGCGCCCAGGCAAGGGTACGGCTGCTGTATCATCGTCAATTTAATAATACCTATAATCTCCTATAACCGCTCTCTCACTCTCTCACGTACGATAACTGCACACGTAGCTCCTTGGGGTTGAAGATATGCATATATATTTGAAAAAGGGTAATAAGAGAGCGTCTTGTCTTTGTTTTGATCATATTTAAATTAGTTTGACCTTACTAGATTGAAAGCACACAGAGAAGTGTGTACTTTGTGCTGTCCATGCAGCCTTGACGACATTCTGCCTTAATATCTCGCTGATTGTGTCAGCAAGATAGAAGTAAAGTAGATGCTGTTTAAAACAGCATTTCCTCGCTTCGTTTAACGACGCCTTCTCTGCAAATTCTCCAACGTCCGTGTCACAAGATTTGTGATCTCAATTTAACTTCCTGGTTGGATAAAGGTTAACGAGAAAAGGAAATGTGATGATGTTGTCCTGTGAACAATGTAGGACCCGCTTGAAGCAATTACAAATTATTTCCCATGACACTTGACACTCACGGCGGTGCCGTTACGTGCGTCCCTTATAGCTGGTCACCACACAGAGGAGCCAAGTGTTCCAGCTCAACCTGAGGAGGGCAAAATACGAGGACAAGTACATGGACAGCCCCACACCTGTGACGGGTAAGCAACGTGCCACTTGACAAACACACACACTCCCACGTTGAAAGAAATGATTAGCAACAAACAAAGTGAAAAACAAAAGAATTAATCTTCATCAATGCGTTGAATTATTAACTCGCTTTTATCTCTTCGTTCGCATGCAATCAGACAAAAGTAATCACGCCTCATTACGACATTGTTAAATTGGGGTGAACATAGAGGGAATTATCTGGAATCACCTATGGAGGGAAAAAAAGAGAAAGAAAAGATAGCCTTTGTTACCTGCTCGCTGTCTATTATTAGTAGCGCATAACAACACATAATTTCAACACTTATTATTTACCATAGTGTTATATTATCCCAGTTTCTAATTACACCACAATTACGAAACCTTTCCTACTGTAATTTAAAGTGTGACCAAATTCTTTATTTTCTTTGCAAACTCTGTGCGTAGCTGTTGTTTTGTGAACAAGCATCAGTTTTTAAAACATGTTATCTTGAATGGATGAATTAGGTCTGGCCGGCTTTATAAGTGATGGGGGGTTCTGTCCTATGAGATAACAGCAGACGTAGTCCCTACCTATGGTGGCTGCGGAGCCATTGCTCATACACCATGTGGTGACCATGTGAGCAACACTCACCGGCCTGCAGCTGCAGCCCGCCGCCGTTATAGTGCACGACGGATGCTCTGTGGCATGCTGAGTCATCACAATTTATTATCTCACTTGCATGCACACACACACACACACACACACACACACACACACACACACACACACACACACACACACACACACACAATAGAAGATCACAGGTAAATATTCACACACCTCACGCACATACACACTCACTCACACACTCATGCACGGACACACACACACACACACACACACACAATGCAAGAAAACACATACATGCTCACACACATGCTCACACACACACACGAACAACCAAAGATTACACGTGCATATTCACAAACAAACACACGCACAATCTAGGGTTCACACACACACACACATCCGAGACTACACGTACATACACAGACACACACACACACAAACACACACACACACACAGTGATTGCGATACACTCGGGGCTTTTGAAGGTGCGGCAGAGCGTGAACATTATCATCTATTTCTCCATGCTTCTCCAACCTTCTTCTCTCAGCGGCTTGATTTGTTGCCGTGTTCCCCTGCGGTGCTGATTCCTTCCCTACACACACTAGGCCTGCTCCCTAAACGCTCAGCTAATACTGTTTGTAGAGCCAATCTCATCGCTTTCATTATCTTCATTACCATCAATTAAATGTTCATAGTGAGCCTTGTTATGTGGGGCTTATTATTTGTTTGTGTGTGTGTGTGTTTGTGTGTTTCAGTGTCTGTGTGTGTAATTTATGGGCAGTTCATCAACCGCCGCCCTCGGGCATGACTTCAAGTGGACGTGAATCATTTTAGGATTAGTTCAGACCGGCGTTTTGACTGTGATTTAGAAATAGGTCAGCTTCAAGACTGATTACCCGTAAGTCAAGAAACCACAGGCCGAAAGAAAGCACGTTCACAGCAGCAGTGTGGTCAGCCGGTCAGCGGGGAAGGAGCAGGGAGGGAGTCTTCAATTGTGTTTTTGAGTTGTTCATCTGGTAGCGCGTTACTGTGGTGTAATCAAATATACCTTTAGCATGCCCTAAAATAAACATACGGATGGAAACTGTTCCACTTTTCAATCCATTCCCACGAAGTTGTAATCAATCCCACCCTGGTTAAAATCGTTTGCCTCCTTTTTTATTTGACCAGTTTTTCCCTTATGTCTACGGACTGTTCTGCTATTACTGTTGTTCAGCACTTGGTAACACTTTGCGTAAAAAGGTGCCGTATAAATAAAGACACTAACTTACTCACTTCCTTTGTTGCAAAAAAAACAAATGAAAAATGTGTTCAGCTGGTCTCGTGTGATGGATGATTCACCCCGTGTGACCCTCTCCAGTGGAGGTGTACAACTGCGGCGTGGGCAGCCGGGACTGCTCCCAGTGCTGGGGCCGTGAGGACCAGGGCCATCTCTGTGGCTGGTGTGACAACAGCTGCAGGCCCAGGGACGACTGCCAGCCAATCACAGACCAGTGTCCCGCCCCCGAGATCCACAAGGTAAGGTCACGCTCTGGTCCTCTCACGCACACACACACAACCGCCCAGACATACTGACTTACAAACATACATACATACATACATACATACATGCATACATACATACATACATACATACATACATACATACATACATACACACACACACAGACACAAAAATGCCCACACTCCAAACACACACACTCACACACACACACCCCCACACACACACACACACACACACACACACACACACACACACACACATTCCAACATTTCAAACACACACACACACAGAAATTCCCACACTACAAACACACACACACACACAGACACACACACACACACCGACACAAATTCCCACACAACAAACACTAGCCAACTGTCCATCTCTTCCGCCTCATACAGCCTAGAGCTAGCTTGTGTTTATTATCCCTGGTTGATGAAACAGTGAATCATGTGCTCTGTCACATGGTCCCGTGCCAGGGTGGCCTAATGTCAAACGTTCCATGTTGAGGGTCCCAGAGGTCTCAGGTCTTGAAGTGGCCCTCGTTAAAGGAGCCCCCATCTGTGAAAACAGAGTCTACTTTACAGTAGTAAAATACATGCTACCCTGGGTTCCCTGCCCACTTTGCTAAACAAACTGTGGGGGCCAATCAGGTCGTATCTCGCCCCGGCTATGGACGGGACGCACGTTGCTGCAAGGAGCCCTGCTGAGTGATGCACATTTAAGTGTTGGAATGAGGTTTCCGTGTGTGTGTGTGTGTGTGTGTGTGTGTGTGTGTGTGTGTGTGTGTGTGTGTGTGTGTGTGTGTGTGTGTGTGTACGTGCGTGCGTGCGTGCGTGCGTGTGCGTGTGTTTGTGTCTTAAAACTGGGAGGACTGGTTACAGTTTGGGGTAAAAGTACAAGTGGGCAGCTATTTGTGCATTTAACCAGAGTAGTTCATCACTACAACAATTTTTGTTTTGTTTTGTTGAAGGGGAGCCACAAAAAAGACTTAAACGGCCACTTCATGGAAGGGGAGTCAGTGTGTTTGTGTGGTGAGAGACTGTATTCACCTCAACATGTTCAGCACAGTCAGCCTTACTGGCAGGGCCATTGTTTAAACAGTTAATTAATGTCATGTGCAAGACAATATTTATCTGTTTGGTGTCGCTTTCCAACTGTGCAAGTGAGTTTTGGGTTCAGTTCAAACCATGCAGCTCTCTTATTTGTGTTGCTATGGAGGCGATGGGAAGTACGGCTCACATGAAGCCCAGTCGGGCTTAAACGTCCTGTAGATAAAGCCTGCTTAGCCCCGGTGAATAAGCAAACAGAGCAGGAGTTGACTCACACACACACACACACACACACACACACACACACACACACACACACACACACACATGCACACACACACACACACACACAGATTCACACACACACACACACACACACACAGATACACAAGCACACACACACACACACAGATACACACAAACACACACATCCACACACCGACAAACACACAGACAGATACACACACACACAGATTTACACACACACACTCACACACACACAGATACACACACACGCACACACATACACACAGGTACACACATATACACATAAATCAAGGGAAAACACCCTTGCTAGTCATGCCCTCACATTCACTCACTCACTCACACACACACAAACACAGGCGCGCTCACACACACACACACACACACACACACACACATGCACATTGCATGTGTGCACCCATTCAGGCACACACAAACACGCTATGAAGTTACAAAATAAGTATTGGGGCTTTTTTTCTTCTTCATGGAGGCTGGGGGTGATGCAATGTTTTGGCAGCCATATATTCACAAAGAATCCACAGGGGTCAGGGTAACAGTCTGGCCCAGTCTGAGTTCCCACACAGACACACACGCACAAATACATACTCTCGCACACACACCCACATACACACTCCCACACACATAAACACATACACAAACATACATACAAACATGCAAAGACACACACAGACACACACAAACTCACTGAAACCACATCAGTTATTGTTAGTCATAGCGACCGTGTAGGATGGGATATTTTGGTGGGGCTTGTTACTCAGGCTCGGTGGTTTTTTGTTTTACATTGCAGGTTTTGTTCGTCGAGCCTCAACTCAAAATGTCAGAGATAAGCATTTTTGATGCTTTGCCACGCCCCGTGTTATTGTGCAAAAAGGCCCTTTGTTCCAGTGTGAGATAAGAGACGTGGTGACCTCAAAGACTCTCCTGCTCTGTTTACGGTGTGGTCTGTTGTTTAGAAGACTTAATTGATTGTTTGATTACAGGGCCCAGAAAAACAGGAAGCGCAAAACATTGTTCGCTGTTCTCATGACCAAGCGGCACATGAGGCCGGCGGGAGGGAGACGTAGGAGGGCGGTGAGGGCAGGGAGGGGGGTTTACCAAATGGGAGGGAAAAAAAGAAAGAAACTGAACTGGGGTTTCAGTTCAGTTTGGGACTTCTTCTTCCTCTGTTTGTCCTTGTGTCCACGTTGATTAGTGTGATGGCCAGGATGTAAAAACCATGACCTCACTTTGATCTAAAAACAGACAGATAGGCAGACAGAACGGCAGACAGACAGGCAGACAGACACACATTGACAGATTAATAGATATATTGTTACATGGACAGAGTTCCAGAGATAGTGTTGAATAATAAGGAGGGTTAGATAGAAAGAAAGAGTTGGATCAATGAAAATGTATAGGTGGATAGAGAGAGAGAGAGGGAGAGAGAGAGGGAGAGAGAGAGAGAGAGAGAGAGAGAGGGAGAGATATAGAGAGAGAGAGAGAGAGAGAGAGAGAGATAGAGAGAGAGAGAGAGAGAGAGGGGGGAGCGAGAGAGAGAGGGATAAAGTTATAGATAGATAGAGAGGGAGTAAGATACAAAGAGAGATAGAGAGAGCACCGTTTCCTGCCTTGTCAGCTTAATCAGTTCGATGAAGCTTTATTTATCTTCATCCTAAAGAAAGTTGTCTCAGCCTCACACCCTGAGATGCCTCTGCATCCCCCCGGGGAAGCGCGGCCTGTAAATCAAGACTCACAGACGCACAGAAGGTGGAAATGAGCAGCAGCCTCAGCCACTGTTGTTGTCAGCACGGGAGTTGATCATTGACACCACAGAGGCAAACAATCGAGGGCACGCACACACACACACAGGTGCTGCCGAACCTGGTGATCACACGCGTTGTTACTGCTGAACTTTGCGAAGCTGTGTGCCACTATCTGTTATCTTGCAAAATATCACCTGTGTGTGTGTGAGTGCGTATGTGTGTGTTTCTGCATGTGCAGTATGTGTTTTATGTGTTAGTTAAGCGGCGGGTGTGTCTTCAAGGAGAGAACATGTGAATGCGTCAGGAGTATAAATAGCTCTGGTATACACAGTACTTAACCAGGCTAGCTAAGCCTTCATAACCCTGACGCTCAGTAGTACTTAATATTTCTTTTTCCCGCTACCTAATTCTTAAACCGCTACCTAAGGGGAGACCTTGAGGATAAACGCTAAGCCCTCCGTCCGTCTTCAACAGTTTGCCTTCACGTGATATCAAAAGTGTCACATACACACACACACTCCCTCATTGTGTGAGACACTTCTCACCCGGGTGTGTGTTTATTTATCTTGGCCGTCGATCTGGCCGCGAATAAAGCACCAGTATCCATATCAACTAATATCGTCCTCTCTCACGCACCCAGCATGAGACTTGTTTTTTTATTCATAAGATCGTCTGTGTGTGTGTGTGTGTGTGTGTGTGTGGGTGAGTGTTGGAAAGAGAGCGAGTACAGACCGGATCCCAGGCTAAAAGCATGCAGAGGTCACAGTGACTACATCTCTGCCAAGTGTCGTTCAGAGGGGAACTGCGAGCAGTCCGGAGGCTCCCTGGACCCCTTGCACACACACACACACACGCGCGCGCACACACACGCATGCACACATGCACCCACACACACCCACACACACACACACACACACACACACACACACACACACACACACACACACACACACACACACACAGGCCTCTATCTCAACCCCAGAGGAGGGGGTGCTTGATGGTAGATTCCCGATAGGCCAGGGAGCCAGAGATTGGTTATCTGTAAAGCAGCGTTTCTTGTTGGTGAATCAGGGGCCGTAATGGTTCCCCCTTTCTTCCTTCTCTCTGCTTTCCATGGAAAAAGAAATGTAGCGAGAGCTCCGATGGAGCATGCAGCTCCCACATTTGAACCCTGGGCAACACGAAAGCGGAGGAATTTCTCAAAGTAGTAACATGCAAACAGATAACGGGAATAGCAGTGTGCAGTAATTTCCCTGATTCGAGTGTCGCTCTCTGCCTAGCTTTGTCCCCACTCACAATCCTCTCAACACTCCATTTCCTAAATTGGCCTCCCCCACTCATCCACTCCTATGCATTCCTCTTCACCTCTCTCCTCCACCTTTCTCGCACCATCGCTCTCTCTTCATCCTAATCTCTCTCTCTCTCACTCTCTCTCTTTCTCCCCCTCCTTCTCCCTCCCCTCTCTCTTTCCCTCTCGCTCTCTCTCCCTCTCTCTATTTCATCACACGTATCATGTGGGCTATGATAAGGAGCTCTTAGGCCCACTCTTCATTTGCATACGCTATACAGGGCTTGAAGAGTCAAGTGACTGACAGGCCAAGACAGTAAACAGTCTACTTTGTGTGTGTGTGTGTGTGTGTGTGTGTGTGTGTGTGTGTGTGTGTGTGTGTGTGTGTGTGTGTGTGTGTGTGCGTGTCTGCGTGTGTGCGTGTGCATACGGCTATGGCACAGCTTTCTTCATTAATACCATGTGAGTCTGCTACTCAAGAATCAATGGAGTGGAGTACTTGTCTCTGATCCTATCTGATTTTTCTTTGTCTCTTTTTCCCCTATATCCTTTCTCTCTCTCTCTCTCTCTCTCTCTCTCTGTCCCTCCCCCACAGATCTCCCCCCTGAGTGGGCCGGTGGAGGGGGGCACCCTGGTGACGGTGCAGGGCAGGAACCTGGGCAAGCGGGCGTCGGCGGTGGAGGTGTCCATCGGAGGCGTGCCCTGTTCTCTGCTACCTGACCGCTACTCCGTGTCCGTGGAGTGAGTAGCACTGCTACCGCAGCTAGCACACCACAGAGCTGCGTTCGGAATTAGCATTGCCACCGCAGCTAGCACACAACAGAACCGCCATCCAGAGTAGCACTGCTACCGTAGCTTGCACTCAACAGAGCTGCGTTCAGAATTAGCCCCGCTACCACAGCTAGCACGCACCAGAGCCGAATTCCATCAGTGCATGGCGACTGCGGTGCATACAAAAAACTTTTATCACCAAGATTAAACTAAATAAACCCAAAAAGACAATTAAAATCAAGCGATTAATACTTTAATATCCGAAAACACCTATTTATTTATGCAGTAAACAGTAGGAAGGAAATGAAGGTTGGGAGAAATCAATACATTCCTTATTTTATTCAAGGCTTGTTTGCACAACCCCCACATCGCCTTCTGTTAAATGGGCCAATATATTTATCTCATTATCTGTATTTGTTCCAGTTCACGCAATCCTGAGCAGACTGTCGCTGAAGTCGACTAAAGTACAGTTCTCATGAATTTCTGTCGCTAATTTTCACAAATATTATTATTCGGCTCACGCCGTTTTAAACGGTTCCCTTCCCGCTCCTCTGCAACTCGGGGACCCATAACACTGTCACCATGGCGACAGGGGGACCCGGGATTGACACCTGCACACAAAGCACGGTGCGAGCCAGCAATTCTGGAATCACATCCAAAACCTCCACTCCCAATTTCAGAACTGTTCGCTGAATGGAACTGTTTATCTGGTCCCGCTCCACTGAAGCTAATCACTGTATTAGAATTTCAGAGCGGCCGGCGGGTGACCTGCCGGTCCTTCCTGTCACCATAACTCGCTGACACATTACCCCCTGAAAACATGAAGAAGAAAAACAACGAATCACGTTGCACTTTTTTTGGGCTGATCTCATCCAGATCCCCATTGCTCATTGGTTACCTGTGCCGGGTTGTTTTGACAGCAAACCTATATCCTCCTCTCTGAAGGTGGTGCTGACGAATCATAACATGTCAGTGTTTCTGACGGCAGCCAGAGACTAAGACAAATACACAGCCGTGCCGGCACACGTTTGAAAGTGACCTCATGTGCTAGTCAGCTGCGGCAGGTGTCTGCCGGCGGAGCGGAGGGGCCGAGAGATCACAGCTGTGTGCCAGAAGAAAATGTGCATGGCTGGAGGCTCGGTGCCCCAGCGGCAACGTGTCAACATATTAATTAATGGCATGTTGGGTCGAGAGGCACCCTCCATTTACTAGGGAGGACCTCTCTTGATGTTTTGTCCCCCTCCTGCCGTTCCTCCTCCTCCTCCTCCTCCTCCACTTTCTCATCCACTTTCTCCTCAACCTTCTCCTCCGCCTCCTCCTCCCCTTTGCCCTTCTCCTCCTTGTCCTTCTCCTCCTTGTCCTTCACCTCCTCCTCCTCCTTCTCCTCTTTCTCCTCGTTTTCTTCCTCCTCCTCCAAACAGTTTTAAAGAGCTCTGAGTGGTCAGGCTCATGCAGTTTCAAAAAATCGAAAGATGTGTTTCTAAAAGACACATACAGGCACACACACACACACACGCACACACACACAGACCACACACACACACACACACACACATATCACCTAGGCAGATTGCAGTAAGAGAGACGTGATGGAGACAGGGATAGAGTGGGAGGGAGATGGACATGAAGAGGGTAAAAGAGAGAGACAGGGAGCTATAGATAAGAGGTACTTCATTAGTCCCAGACGGGGAATTAGGGAGAATTAAAGAGAAAGAAAGATACAGAGAGTGACAGGGGAAGATAGAGATAAAGGGAAACAGGCAGACAGAGAGTGAGCGAGAGAGAGAGAGAAAGGAAGAGAGGGAGAGAGCGAGAGAGAGATAGAGAGAAAAAAAGAGTGAGGGAGAGAGTAGAGAGATAGGTTTGCGAGAAAGGGAGAGAGATTTTAAACAGAACTTTATTTCAACATTTTTATTTTATGACGTTATTATTTTAGCTAAACAACCTTGAACAATATATTAATATTATCCTGTTTTATAGGAATAATTAATTTCACCATTAAATGAAGAGAGCATAGAGCCGTTAACATCCCAAGTAGTAGGAATCCAGATCCCTCGATTCTTGTAAAATCTTTCAAAAGTTGCAACTCAGTCTTTTGTTTCACCTCCTGCTATTTATAGAAAGAGAGGGACTGGGAGAGAGAGAGAGCGATGGAGCGAGTGAGAGAGGGAGAGAGAGACACACACACACAGTGACAGAGAGAGAATAAAAGGCACCAAGAGAGAAAGAGAGAGAGAGAGAGAGAGAAATATCAAGTGACAGCAGAAACAAGAGAAAGAGCAGGAGGGAGAGAGAGCTGAATGTTTATTGCCCTCCTCATCTCCTCCAGGGGGAAATAACCAACGCCTCTTTACTAGCCCAGATATCACCCTGCACAAGCCATCCGCCCAGCCAGTGGGCGGGGGCAGTGGCCGAGGAGCCGGGCAGAGAAGGCTCCCGTTGCCACTGTGTCACTGCTCACACTGGGACTACTGGGAGCCTGTCCTCTACCCCTGGGTCACAGCGAATCACCGTCAGGCCCCACACACACGGACACACACACACACACACACACACACACACACACATATACAGATATACGCACACACATCCACACACACACACACATATACAGATATACGCACACACATCCACACAAACACACACACACATATACAGATATACGCACACACATCCACATACACACACACACACATATACAGATACACGCACACACATCCACACACACACACATGGACACACACACACACACACATACACGTACACATAGACATAAATATACACATACGCACATGCACACACACATACAAATACACAAGTACACACACACACAAACACTCACACACACACACACACACGCGGACACGGGCACACAGACACACACACACACACACACATACACATACACACATGTACATACACACACACACACATATACACATATACGCACACGCAAATGCCCACAGACACATACAAACACACACACATACACACGCACACACAAGCCTTGCTTAACGCTTGTAGAAGAACAAAAAGACACCCTTTCAGGGGATGAACTCAGGTTGAACCCGTCCGCTGAAGTGGTTGTGGCAGATTCTTTGCCACTGAGCCGTGCATGTGGCGTGCTGCAATGTCGTTGCCGTGATCCTCGGGTATTCCACCTACCAGGGTGAGGGATGTGGGTTAATTTAATTGCTTGAGTTTGTACGAACACGAAAGCCTGTATTTCCGAGACTCGGTTGGTTCTCGTACACTGTAAAACTCCATACACCCGATCCATCACCGTGACAACCTCCAAACAGACGCTCACCCACTCGCAGTCTGACAGGCCGCGGCGCCGCGGAGCCTCCGAGCGCGCGTTAGCCCCCAAGAGTCCCGCTCTGCGCCTCCTCCCGCCCGGTCTCCGGGGGCGACAGACGTCTATGCATCTTCTTCCCCCAACATGTGTGAGGCTTTAAACTCTCATTAGGAGCATAAGGCCTCTGTCAATCATTAGCTGCGTCCGTATACCGGGGGACTATTTATAATCATCTTTGTGCACGGGGCACCTGACTAAATAAACCCACGGCCTGTGTGTCAAGCTGGAGGGGGGATGGGGGCGGGGGCGGCTTTCCTTCCACTTGTTGGAGGTTGTGTTTCCCTTCACACATTTATATTCAATGTCGAGGGATCTGAAAAAAGCCCTCTGTCCCTGTGTCATCACAAAGACTCACACTGCCACTATCCGCCACTCCTAGTCACTGAGCCTGCAGTACTGCACATCTTGTCTGAATCACTTTGAGGCATGAAGCCTGCTACATTCGTATGGCCCTTCCCAGGGAGACGACGCCATGTGTCTATGGAATGCTCCGTAATTAATAGCTTTAACGCGTACACAAACAGCTCCGAGTCAATGCTTTTTTTCTCTCCCCCCTTGAACCCATTGTTTGTCAGCGCGGGGTTTGTTTTCCTGTTTAACGGCCGCTCGTCGGCGATTAACGGGGGTCCGTCGTGATGTCCTGTGTTTGTTCTTCTCCTTCCCAGGCTGGTGTGTGTCAGCGGGGGCTCTGGCAGTGACATGGTGGACACCGTACAAGTGTCCGTGCACCCCAACGGAGTGGGAACGTCCAACGAGCTCTTCTCGTACTTGGTATGTACCCCCCCCCCCCCCCCCCCCCCCCCATTCCCCACCACCCGAACCAGATTTTCTTCTACTTCACCGGATCGTTCCGCCCCTCCCTCGCCCTATCTCCTCTCCCGACTCTCCCTCTCTTCCTCTTCCAATGTTCTCTCTACTCTCCTCCTCCTCCGTCCCGATCCGTCTTCGCCGCTCCTCGCTGGGAAAACCTCCTCTCCGCTGTAACATGTCGGCTGAGCGCTAACAGATGTGTTTTATGATACCGAATAATGGCAGCGCGTGGGAAATCTTCAAACGCCGGTCAGCACCGCAAACCCACAGTACCGATGTCATTCTGGAAACCGCCGCCAGAGAAAGCAAACATGGGGCTGGTGTGTTAAAAAAAATAAGAAAAGAGAAGAAAAAGAGAAAGAAAAAGAAAAAGAGAAGGGCTCCTTCTCTGAATCCATTTAGTGATAGAGGGAAGCGGGCCGCGTTGGGCTAATTGACCCGGGCCCACACAGAGTCCCCTCGGATCAAGGCGGCCACTAAGGCGGCCAGTGGAAAAACCCATGTAAGCCCTTTTCCCCTCTTTCTCTTTGTTTACGGACAAAGAGTTTCTTTATCGCTTTAATTCTCCAACACTCCGTCATTGCGAGCGCCAGTGGCAGTGGCAGGGGCCCGGGGTCTGTGGGTGAGTCAGCCCTAGAGGGGGGAACAGGGAGGGGCCCTGGAAGCCCTGCTCTTGTCTCGTAGAGACCGAAAAACAACAAACATCGCAAACGAAGGACGGGACGTGGGGACGAGATGCTCAGGGTGAGGCGAGGATGTGGGCGAGAGATCGGGGTGAGGCAGGTGGGCGGCCAGGGGAGGAGGTGGGTAGTCGGGGAGGGTGGTGGTGGTGGTGGTGGTGCTGGTGGTGGTGCTGGTGGTGGGGGTGGTGGTGGTGGACGGGGTCACTGAGGAGCGGGGGAAAAGGGGAAATAAATGGTTTGCAGACAGGATGCTTGCCTCCTGTGCACCTCCTTCCTCAGACCCTGGGACGGAAACATCTGTCTCCTCACACCCACACCGGCCACCTCTCGCACACACACGGACACAAACTTTCACCCACACACAGTTAAACAAACACACACACACATGGGCCTTCCCCCAGCAGTGCGGAGACAGGGGATTTCTACATAATTGCCATGGGAAGAGGAGAAGTGAGATGTGAGATGTTCCTCCGTGGGTCAGGGTTCATGAGGAGAGAGTGAGACAGATGGGGCCCAGGATGGGCCCTGGAATGTTGTTTCACTATAGAACTGGACATGGGAGTTTATCTTCCCCCCTGGAGCTTGCCTGTGCTGCTGCTGTGTGTGTGCGTATGTGTGTGTGTGTGTGAGTGTGTGTGTGTGTGTGTGTGTGTGTGTGTGTGTGTGTGTGTGCGTGTGCGTGTGCGTGTGTGTGTGTGTGTGTGTGTGTGTGTGTGCGTGTGTGTGTGTGTGTTAGTGAGTGTGTGTGTGTGCGTGACAAGGCCGGCACAAAAGGAGCAGTCTTTCCGTTTCCCATCGCATCACTTTATACGTGTTATTAAAGTTCTTGTCTCTAACCTGAGGTAGCGTTAGTTTATTTTTGAAGAGCGCCCCTAAGGCCAGTTGAATTCAGCAGCTCCATAACGTCCTGTGGAGAAGGGGGGTAGGGGGGGACAGCCTTCCCAGTGTTTCACTCTCTTACCCTGTGAGTCAGCAGCTGTTTCAGCAACTCAGAGAAAAACAAGATAGTTGAACCCTATGGATCGCTTTGATTTGTCAGATTGATTCGAGCGCAGCAGAGCAACTTGAAACAGTAAACGTCTGCAAGCAGAGGGGAGTTGTTTGTGGGGAGGGGGGGTTTATATGATGACGTGATGCATCATAAATCCTGATTATTTGGAACATCTCCCCCGCTCCCCCTGCCGCTCCACCTGCTCCGCATTATTCCCAGGTTCCCAAACTGCTGTCCCTGGAGCCCAGCCGGGGGTCCCGTGCCGGGGGGACCAGGGTGAGCCTCAGCGGGCAGAACCTGGACACCGGCTCCCAGGTCAGGGTGATGGTCAACAGCACACAGGAGTGCACCA
>NC_136941.1:15250160-15267660 GCF_949987615.1 Pollachius pollachius
GTTGAAGCGGCAGAGTGGGAGGAGGAGGAGGAGGAGGAGGAGGAAGGAGAGAGGAGGGAGAAAGAAAAGGAGGGGGAGAGGGAAGAGGAGGAGGAGAGGGAGAAGGAGAGGGAAGAGGAGGAGGGGGAGGAGAAGGATAGAGTGGAGGAGAGGGAGGAGGAGGGGCAGGAGGGGAAGGAGTGGGAGAAGAAGGAGGAGAGGATTGAGAGGTTGGAGGGGGAGGAGAGGGAGGAGGAGAGGGATGATAGGGAGGAGGAGAGGGAGGGGGAGAGGGATGATAGGGAGGAGGGGGAGGAGAGGGAGGGGGAGAGGGAGGAGGAGAGGGAGAGGGAGAGGCAGGATGGGAGGGAGAGGGAGGAGTGGGAGGAGTAGGAGGGAAAGAGAAGGAAGAGGAGGAGGAGGAGGAGGAGGAGAAGACAAGGTGGGGAGGAGAGGGGGGCAGGGGAGATGGCTGGTGTGCTGTGTTAAGCTGAACTGGAGGCCAGGCTGTAGAAGGGTTTCTGGTGCCGGTCGCCTCAGTGTGACAGCACGGTGACAGGCGTGCTTCCTGCCGCAGCCGCTCCTGGCTGTCAGGGTGCTGCCCATCGCCCGCCCGCCTCTCGCGGAGGCAAAAGCCTGCGCCTTGATGCGTGTGTGCCTCTGCGTGGCTTTTTCTGCAGAACAAAAAACAAGCAAGATATGTGTGTCAGCGTTATCTGTGTCTGCTCCGACCAGGCCCACCTGCATTCTCGTGTTTTTAATGTGGGCTCCTTTTTTGCTTCTTTCTTCCCCCTGCCCACAGAAAGGGCCGAGTGATCTGGAGCTGGCTCCCGATGAATATTCAGTGATGATTGGCTCCTACAAGTGTGACATCAGCTTCCACAATGACCAGCTGTTTCACTGTACAATCAACAGCTTGCTGAGCTCCAGCGAGAGAGAGCTCCCTGTCACTGTGAGTAGATATGGGCATATACACGTGTGTGTACACACACACACACACACACACACACACACACACGCGTACACACAAACTCACACATGCACACACACGGGCACACAAGTGTTGACACGAAATCAAAGGACACATGTTAACACGCTCACACCACACAAACGCATACACACACACGTACACACACACTACACAATGCCCTTGTGTTGATTTTGCTACTCAATGGGCCCTGATAAACACGGCCTATGTGACTAAAGGTTCCTGGGTCTTTGAATGATGCCAGACAGTCCCAGAGCGAGTTCAAACGGGACCGGTTTCGGTGGCCGTTGTGCTGCTCGGCAGTTTGGTGGTGCGTCTCTTTATGCATTATGAATGCTTTCTACTCCTTTGTGCTGCCATGAGTCAGCGCTGAATGGATATTTTCATACGGGACGTTGAACCAGGCAGCCCTTTTAACCACAACACAGATGAAGGAACCCCAGGAGAACCACTCCCAAATATCTCCCTCTTTATCTCCCTTCTCTTTTGATCTGTAGTCAGACTGGTCCGGTGATCGCATAACACAGTCCCCAGTAAACACACGCGCGCACACACACGCACACACGCACGGACCCTAACACGCGGAACACGTGCCTCGCCAGAGCTATTGATGTCATTGGTCCTTGATTGTGTTCCGGTTTTGTTTTGTCTCCAAGTTTCCTACGGTCCAAGTGAAAGAGCTCCATTATCACAGAGCCAAGCCCTGCACAGTCATGATAAGCCCAGACCTCCTTCGCGCTCGCTCTCTCACTCTCTCGCTCTCTCGCTCTTGCTCTCTCTCTTCACTCTTGCTCTCGCTCTCACTCTCTCGCTCTCTCTCGCTCTTGCTCCCTCGCTCTCTCTCGCTCTTGCTCCCTCTCTCTCACTCTTGCTCACGCTCTTTCTCTCTCTCTTTCTCTCTCTCTCTCTCTCTCGTTGTTTCTGTCTCTCTCTCCCCTCTCTTTCCGCTCTGTTAGTGGTCCTCCATCCCTAGGTTGCCCATTCTGGCCAGCTTTAAAAGAGCTTCGTTTGGCGGGTGCAGCAGCAGCCATCTATATTTAAACACAGAGCGTGCGGCAAGGTGGAGTGGCTGTTTAAAATAGCCCGCTGTCACAACGCATCCTTGACCCGCGGTCCGGACTCCAGCAGGTATAGCGGCTAGGGACAATCCCTCACTTTGTCACCGAGGCAGGGAGGGACCGGGGAAAGGTTTAGCTCCCAGATCACACTTTCTCTCTAAGTCTTTAGGGCTTTCCCTCCATGACCTCTCTCTATCTCACTCTTATTATTTCTATGCCTCGCTCTACCTCATCCTCTCTCCTTATCTATTCCTCTGTCTTTCTCTTTCTCTCTGTGTCTCTCTTTATCCCTCGCTCCCATCGGTCACACTGTCTTCATCCCCCTCTCTGATCCTCTTTTGTATTTCTCTTCAGCCCTCAGCCTATCCCTCTTTCTCTCTCTATCTATCCCTCTCTCTATCTCCCTATCTCTCCCACTTTATAGCTCTCCCTCGCTCCCTTTTTAGCTCGCCAAGTCCACTCAAGTCTATAAACCCCCCCCTACTCCTCTCCTCCTCTCCTCTTCTCACCACCCACCACGTACCCAGTCTCTCTGTAATTAGCAGCCAGACGTACATTCGAGCCAGAGGTCAGATGCTGTGTCACAGCGCTTATAGGTGTGCGTGCCTTCAGCTCCCCCTGTGTGCACCTGCGTCATTTCCAATGGGAGCCGCTCAGATGGAGAGCGTGCCCGTGTCCTCCGCCAGCGGCCATGCTGTACCAAAGCTGCATACACGCTGTGAAAACAAATATCTTTAAAAGCTTTTCTGAAATAGCTTTATTTTTTTTGTTCTAGCCTGGCTTTGGGTGGCGGCTGATCTATTTTGGGATTGCGCTTATTTAAATATTTCTCTCTCCACTGCCTCTGAAGTTGCGTCGAGCAGCAACGGTGGTGGAGGAGGTGGTGGAGGAGGAGGTGGTGATGGAGGTGGAGGAGGATGAGTAGGAAGGGGGAGGGCCGACAGTGTGTTCAGACCCCAAGCGAAACAGGAACAATGGTATTTTCCCCTCCATTACACCAGAGCAGGCGGCTGCAATCTCTAGGAGTGGGCCTGCTTTAGCCTCCCTGGACAAATAAACGCCTGAACCAGAGAGATATATATTTATCTCTCTCTCGCTCTCTCTGTCTCTCTCTCTCGCTCGCTCTCCCTCAGCATGAGAGAGAGAGAGAGAGACGGAGGAAGGATGCATTGAGCGTCCTCTTAAAGTAAGCCCAGTGTTTGAGGGATTTGGAGTGCGGATTGGGGCCGTACTCTATCAGTATTTGGTCATGAAGTCTGTCACTACTAAGTTTAGGGAAGGCCCCACACAGCGTGCTGACTAATCAGAGGAGCAGAAGTGGAAGTCAGATTTCCTGGTGACTCTTCCATTTCCATACAGCAACGAAACCACTTGTGAGGACACACACATTTGTATAGTGATGTCCTGTGCATATTTGTGTGTGTGTATGTGTGTGTGTGTGTGTGTGTCTGTCTGTGGCTGTGGCTGTGGCTCTGTGTGTGCCATTGTCAGGTTGTGTGCATTTCTAAACTGTCGCATCAGGAACTTTATGTTTGCATAAAATTTGCCCCCACTCACCTATCTTCTTCCTCCCATCTGTCTCTCTCATCTGTTTCTCTCCCTCCATCTTTCTCTTTGTCTTGCTCTCTACTCCCTCTCTCTCCCTCCATCTTGCTCCCTCTCTTTCTGGCCATCCATCTTTCTCTCCCTCCACTTCTCCCTTTCCCTCCATCCCTCTCTCCATTCATGCACCTCTCCCTCCATCTCTGCTCCTCTTAACCTCCATCTCTCTCCCTCCCTCTCTCCATCCATCTCTCTCTCTCGCTCTCTCTCGCTCCCTTCATCTTTCTGTGTGTAGGTGCAAGTGGGGAACTTCCACCACACCATCGCCAAGGTGCAGCTGGGAGGTAGTGAGCTGGCCATCGTCATATCTATCGTGGTGAGCTGTGTGCTGCTGCTGCCGTGCACCGTGGGTAGGTAACACACGCTCACACACACTGGCACACTCTCACACACACTCGCACACTCCCTCTCCCAATCAGGGAGAGAGAGGATGATCGATGTCTGGCTGCCGTAGCAACAAATGCTCCAGATGTGGTCCAGATTGAAAGAAAGAAATAATAATATGGGGAGGTCACCGTGTGCCCGGTCATCCTCAACCCTGTATAATGGACACGGCACACATAGTGCTCTGTTCACCTCTTCCTCTCTCTCTCTCACTCTTTCTCTCTGTGGCTCTCTCGCAGTATCGCTATCTCTCTCGGTGTCGTTTACTCTCTCTCTCTTTCTTTCTTTCTCTCTCTTTCTTTCTGTCTCTCTGTCTCTCTCTCTCTCGCTCTCTTTCTTTCTGTCTCTCTGTCCCTCTCTCTCTGTCTCTCTCTCTCTCTCTCTCTCTCTCTCTCTCTCTCTCTCTTTCTCTCTCTCTCTCTTTCTTTCTCTCTGTCATAAATATATATATATATAATATATATATTTTTTCTGTGTGTGTATGCGTTGGTGTGTTTTCAGGTGACCTTAGGTTGCAGTGTGTCTATTTCAGTGTGTGCTTTGCTTTTAGGGGTTGTGCCCGTGTGCTTTTGAAACTCTGCACGCCGTTATGTGCTGGAGCCTGTCAAGCTCCCATCACAGGCGTGTATTTGCTGAAGGTCCATATGTCGGAGCCATTTATAGACATTCAAAGAATCTAATTGCTTGTAACGTGCTTATACTTACAGAAAATGATATGCTCGCTCAAATGTGTAAATCACACTTATGTAAAATGTTCTCTTTATTCTTTCTCTATGAGTGAACTCTGTCTTAGTGTGCATGCTTGTCTGTCTGTATAGGTGCCATGTCATTCGTTGTTTGGTATGAAGACCTTTGTCTTATTGTGCTCTGTTATTCCTCACTGGCTGCAGCTCTCGTGGTTTACTGCACTAAGAGCCGCAGGGCCGAGCGCTACTGGCAGAAAACCCTGCTGCAGATGGAGGAGATGGAGTCGCAGATCAGAGACGAGATCCGGAAAGGTGTGAATGCACACACACACACACACACACACACCCACTCTGGTCTCATATCACTTTTCTTGGACTTTGCCTTCCCTTTTCTATCCCCGTTTCCCTCTTCATATTTACATTTTGATCAATCTCATCTTTGTAGCAAAATCAAGCACACATAGACAAACACACACATACACACACACAGAGACACACACAACTGAACACGCAGAAACACACACACACACACACACACACACACACACACACACACACACTCAAACACATGAAGACAATAGCAGCATTCAGCCTGTGTGATTTTCTCTGTGGATATTGACCCATTAACCAGATTAAGTAATAAAGTAGTGATGGACCTCATGTTTGTGTGACCGTGGTCACTGTGTTTGTTGGTCAGTGTGTTGGTGTGGCAGAATGTAGCCTCTAGTCTGTAGCTGGAGACAGCTGACCGACCTGGCAGAATGACTCATAAAGCAGTCCTGACAACAGATCAGTCACTTGAACGCACACACACACATGTACGCGCACACAAACACACACACACACACACACACACACACACACACACACACACACATAGATAGAGACACACACACATACTGACACACACACGCACTCACTGGTCACATGACCTCTGATGCATCCACCCTAGAGAAATGAGACCTGCGTGTGCGTGTGTCTGTGTGTGTGTTTGTGTGTGTGTGTTAGTATTTCTTGTTTTCCTTTTGTTTTTGTGTCTCTGTGTGTTAGTGTCCTTGTGTGTCTGTGGCTGTCTGTGTATGTCTTTGTGAGTTAGTGTCCTCATGTGTGTATGTGATTATGTTGGTGTGTGTGAATGTGTTAGTTGGTTAGTGTGTGTACATGGGTTTTTCTGTTTTGCTCATACATTTTTGTCTATGTGTATGCCAGAGCCTATGTGCGTGCATTTGTGTGTGTGTACCTGCGTCCGTGTGTCTGTTTGTGTGGTTCTGTGTGTGTGTGTGTGTGTGTGTGTGTGTGTGTGTGTGTGTGTGTGTCTGTCTAGGACATTAGAGTAGAAGCGCTGCGAAGGCCACTGGGTGTCAGATGCGGCAGATTTATGGGGACGCGTTGGACAGGGAGAGACGCACAGAAAGGGAGGGAGAGAAATGGAGGGAGGAGGCGATAGGGACGAGATTCAGGGGTGGGGGGGGGACATGGAGTAGGAGCAGACACGGGGAGTGTGGGAGATAAGGGGAGAGGTTGGAAGGGTTATTTAGGAAGAGGCAACGCTGAGGGATTTGTGTCTGAGGTCAGGGTAGGGGTGTCAGAACTGATGCAAGAGGGATCGTTCTGAGAGGAGAGGGATGGGTTTGAAGTGTGAAAGAGATAGTGATAGAGAGAGAGATATAGAGATAAAGAGAAACACAGAGAGAGAGAGAGAGAGAGCCACAGGGAGAGAGAGAGTGAGAGAGAGCGTGAGAGAGAGAGGGAAAAAGAGAGACAGACAGACAGAGAAAGAAACAAATAGATAGAGAGAAAGAGAAAAGAGAGAGAGAGAGAGAGCGAGAGGGAGAGAGAGAAAGAGAGCTAAACATATGGAGAGAGGGAGAAAGAGAGAGTGAGAGAGAGACAGATAGAGGAGAGAGAGAGGAAGAGAAACAGAGAACGACAGAGAGAGAGAGAGAGTCAGAGAGAGACAGAGACACAGAGAGCGAGAGAGAGAGAGGTAATGGACGAACTCCAGGTTAAACAGAGAGGATGGTGTTTGTTCATGTCCCAAGATGTGACGTGGCAAGAGAGTGAAGTTGTGTGACTTAGTACTGCAGCTGCTTACGGCTCAGTAGTTTCCAGATGAAATGTGAAGTATTTAAGGAGGTTGGTGTGTGTGTGTGTGGGGAGGGGGTCGTTACTAAGAGGATGATAACTTGGGAGGCGTTGGGGAATATGTTTCAGCCCTAAATCCTCTGACTCCACTATTGCACACGCAGACAGCTTCAAAACCCAAACACGACCCGCTCCTCCACCACCACCGCCACCACCGCCACCACCACCACCACCCTCTGCACCACCACCGCCACCACCACCACCACCCTCTGCACCACCACCACCGCCCTCTAAACACTTTCTCCACAAATAGAACCCGTGCAGCCCTCATGAGATGAGCATATTAGCCGCTCCTAGAAATGAAACAGAACGTGCTACAAGAAAGCTAACGCCGCATCTGTGTGTGTAGATGCGTGCGTGTGTGTGTGTGTGTGAGTGTGTGTGGATGCATATGTGATTAGACACACGCTGGCATATGCTGACACCGCTAGCGACCATGTTAGCCCCAGCCTGCGCCTTGCGGCTCGGATGCGCGTCGCAGATGGAATTGGGCTGCTCCGATTCCCTTTCTTTCCATTTTTTTCTATTGTTTGCGTAAAATATTTGCCAACGTGCGGCGCAGTACCAGACTCAGCACTCTGCCAGGGAATTAGAACGGGAGAGGAACAGACACTGACAGATGGAAAGCAAAGGGGGAGGGGATCTAGAAAAATTGAAAATGTTGGTTCTGCTTCCGATCGCCGTTGTCTTCCCTCCCATCGCATGGCGCGTTAACATTTCACAACTTGATCCTGCAAAATGTCACATTGTGCCGAATTGTAATAGATTATAATAATTTGCCATGTAACACACTGATTCATTTTAAAGAGCTTCACGCTGAGAATGCAAAATGACTAGAGGGTCACAACTGTCACGTGAAATGTCACAACCTTTGTTTAGAATCACTTGCTGATTTTTTTCCCCTCCCTCTGTGTGTGTTTGTGTGTGTGTGTGTGCGTGTGTGTGTGTGTGTGTGTGTGTGTGCGTGGGTGGGTGGGTGCATGCGTGTGTGTGTGTGTGTGTGTGTGTGTGCGTGACTACACCGCACGCCTCCTGTGGCCCCCAGGCTTTGCAGAGCTGCAGACAGACATGACGGACCTGACCAAAGAGCTGAACCGCAGCCAGGGCATTCCCTTCCTGGAGTACAAACAGTTTGTCACGCGCACCTTCTTCCCCAAAGTGAGTCTGCCGTTCTCCCGCCGTCCAGCCCACCCGCCGCCAAAGCTCCACAACTACACTACATCAACTCATTAACCTGTGATTCGCTGCTTGTCTTTTATTTATATAGATATCTGCGTACATGTGGGGTTTCAGGGTAGCACAATATAGCCGTGCCGTATCGCCCTATCGTCTCCCTGACATATGTTCCCCTGGGAGGCGATGTGCTTTGAACCCGCTGTACAGTACATGTGAGCAGAGCTGTAGTTAGTTTGGCTCGAGGTGGGATGAGCGTTTCCTCTGTATGTAAGCACTTTTTTCCCCGTGTTGTGTGATGATGAACCCCCCCCCCCCCTCCCCCCTTAAGGGTTCGGGACTCTGGGGGATTGCTTTGGTGGGTGCTTGTGTTGTTTTTTTGCTGAAACAAGATGGATACATCCAGCAGCCTTTACTCTCCTGAGCTGGGCTCCAGAACAGGCACACAGCCTGGGTCAGAAATCAGAGACTGAAAGGGGGGGAGTTACGCTTGTTTCCTTTTATATTATAGATATTATATAAAAGAGATATTATACAGAATAATTGTATTTCTACAGTGGCCATCAGCACAGTGTTGATTTGAACAAATTGATGCAAACACTAGGAAAGGTTTTTGACACTTTTTTGAGCTTACCAGTACCGGCCAAGTATGTGTTCGCTCTTAATAGCCAATTACGCGCTTACAGATCCACGCCTCAAACAACACGATTCGTGACAAAACTAATGAAAGAAAGTTCAAGAAAGAAGGTGAAACGCCCTGTTCGCCCAGACTGGCGCTCTTCTGCCAGCTCTTCCATGCAGATCAGAGACTAATATCTCACAAACCAGACATTACATTTATTTGTGATACTATTAGTCGTCTAACCACACACATGGGGGTTAAAAGCATCTTCTTTGCCAGTAAACGCAGTCCGCAACTTACTTTATAACTTTCTCTGTCACCCAATCTCTCTCTCACCCTCTATCACCCAAACTCTCTCTCTCTTTCTCTGTCTCTCGCGCTCTCTCTCTCTTTCACCCAATCTGTCTCTCTGTCTCTGTCTCTGTCTCTCTTTGTCTCTCTGTCTCTCTCTCTCTCTCTCTCTCTCTCTCTCTCTCTCTCTCTCTCTCTTCTCTCTCTCTCTCTCTCTCTCTCTTTCTGCATTGCGTGGGATTTGTTCTAGTGGACACAGGGCTGTGGAGGTTTTGTGGTCATGAGGAACGTGAGAGTTGGGGGGGGGGGGGGGGGGGGGCGTGTTGAATGGCGACCCAAGGGCAGTATAAATACGTGTGTCATTACCTCAGCCCTGTCCTTCCAAAACCTGTCCACTAAAACCGCCCACACACATATCAACACTCATATAAGCACAAACCCAGACACAAAAACACTCTCTCACACACACACACACACACACACACACACACACACACACACACACACACACACACACACACACACACACACACACACACACACACCAACACACAAACAACATTCTACCAGCACTTTACCAGCACACCACCCACATGGTGCAAATCCTCACCATGCACACAGAGTGTTTAATGCCTCAAACTTGGGCCACTCTTATGTGTGAAGCTCGTTTCAAATATTTAATCTGCAAAGACACATGTGCAATACCGCGCCAAACACTGTGACTCACGACTGTCTCATCTCTGCGCCAATCCAGACGATGAGCCCACAGCTGAAAGGCTGTGTTGCCTGGCTCTCTCTCTCTCCCTCTCTCCCTCCTGGGCTGTAAAGCTCTCAACACTCCCGCCGTCCCAAGTCCCGGTGTCGTGTTTCTCTCTCTCCATGGTCACTCAGCGCCTATTCAGGGCCGGCTTTAGATATGAAGCCCCTTTGCCTTCCATTATGTAAATCTGCTGCCCGAGACTCAAGGCCGGCTATGTCTGCCTTGCCCCCCCTCTCTCTCTCCCTCTCTGTCAGCCTTACTGTCCGTGTGTCTGTCTGTCCACCCTCATGGCATACCCTCCTGCCCTGCATGCCTAGCGATGTACACGTTTCTCCTCACGTGTGCGTGACTCTGTCCTCTGGACGCGTGCGTGTTTCAGATGTACTCCGACTACGAGAAGAGCCTGGTCCAGCCCATCTATGACAACGACGCCCTGTGCCCCAAAGCGCTCCCGGAGACCCACCCCCTGCTGCAGGACTGGCAGGTAAAGGGTTAAGCCATTAGCTCGCTGTATTCGGCCGCTGTCTGTGGCCCGAGTCCCTCCACTTGGCTGCTTTCTCCCTTCCTTGCTTCACAACTGGGTCACACTAGAGCTTGTTAAAGTTCCACTATGGGGCTGTTTATAAAATGAAAAAAAAAAAAGCATGTATGAGCGAGTGTTAACAGTGTTGTTTGCCGGTCCCTCTGTGTGTGTGTGTGTGTGTGTGTGTGCGCATGTGTGTGTGTGTGTGTGTGTGTGTGTGTGTGTGTGTGTGTGTGTGTGTGTCTGTGTCTGTGTGTGCGTGCTTGTTCAGTGTGTGTGTATGTGTCTGTATGTGACGGTGGTCTGTGTGTTTGTGTTTGTGCGTGCATGTGTGCATTTACATTTGTGCTCATTATTGTGTGTGTGTATGTGCACGTCCGGTTTTGTGACCAGGTCCAGGTGTGTTAATGTGTGCGTTTATCGCCCGGTGCTTAGGGACTCCCGATCACATTTGTGTTTACTTACATGCACCTCATTGCGTTAGTGTGTGCCCATGCATGTGATTCAGTTGTTGCCAGTGTGGCAGCTGGGATTTTAAGCTCGTCAATCATTAACCTAGCTGCTCAGAGTGAGGCAGCAGTTAAACCTTCATGTTGTCTCCTGGACAGCAGAGAGGTTTGATCTTAAGGGTAGCAACCCACGGACGTCTCTTTTAGCCTCTGTGTGCAGCCAAGTGTGCATCTGTGCATGCGTGACCGAGAGAGAGCGAGAGAGAGCAAGAGAGAGGGAGCGAGAGAGGAAGAGAGAGAGAGAGGGAGGGAGCAAGAGAGAGAGAGGGAGGAATGGAGTGAGGCAGAGAGAGAGAGAGAGAGAGAGAGAGAGGGAGAGGGAGAGAGAGAGAGAGAGAGAGAGAGAGAGGGAGCGATGGAGTGAGACAGAGAGAGAGAGAGAGGAAGAGAAAGAAGGGGAGGGAGAGAGGGAGAGAGAGGCAGGCGTTAGCCATTGTGATGCTACTTTTGGGTCTGCAGCCGGGGGGGGTAGACTGTCTAACGGTGATGAAGTGCCTTAGATCCGCACCGTCTTCCACCGAAGTGTTTTCCAGGTCACAGCGAAGAAACCTAACAGGCGGGCATTTATCTTAATGGACATCCCTGTTCTCCTTCTGTCAGCCTGTGAATCCCACCACATGGCCATGGTCCAGGGGGAAGGCTTCATCACGCCGCATATCTCCGCCGCCGCCGCCGCTGCCACCACAGATAGAAGACGCTCATTAAGTCGACGCTGCACATTTTAGGGGCGCATTTCGCCGGCGTCAGCATCCCCCCAGAAAAAAAAAGCCATTGAAATAAACAGAAGGAAACAGAGAATATGATTGACCAAAAGAGTAAATTGGGATGGGGAAATAACGCGGCCTCTAGATGGGAGGCTGGAGGCTGGCAGCCGGCCCCGGTGACGTAGGCAGGGAACAGCAGGTGTAGCCCGATGCAGTAGCCAACCATTCTACTCCACCTATCTTCACTTATTTCTGTCCTCCTCTTTCCCTTTTCCTTTTTTTCCCCTCCTGCCCAGTCCTCCAGCACGACTCAGCCCAACATCGAGGAGGGCATCACGCTCTTCTCCACGCTGCTCAACAACAAGCACTTCCTGGTCACGTTCGTCCATGCCTTGGAGCAGCAGAAGGACTTTGCGGTGCGAGACAGGTAATTAAATGTCAACTCATTACGTTTGCCAGGGAAATGAGCCCTAATGACTGTGAAATGACAATGGTTTATGTTTGAAAGAATGCATTTTCCCTCATTAGCTTTTCTTCGTGTCGTGTGAGGGCACAGATTTAAATTTTCTAGTTTTCTAAAAGCTTTTGGCCGGATATTGCACTTTCTTGGTTTCCTGTGTGTTATATGCTAAACCCTGTGTCAAACCTAAACACGTGAAACATTTGGCAGTTGAGGAACATAAGACAAAACAAATATAAACAACCATTCCTACAGACATTTGCGTCATTGAATGTCTCGAAATACATCTGAACACACCTCTTACACAGAGCCCAGTTGTTTACAATCAACTTATAACTAATTATGTCCTTATACAGAAATCTTTCAGCTCATCTGATCTGTAAGCCTTGACTGCTGGCAGTCTATCAGGCGCCAGTTTGTATCGGATTGCAAACATTATCTCTAGATCTCCATTGTATACTCATGGCTTCTGTTTAGCCTGTTTAAATCTGTTCAAATCGAGACATGTTGCATAATCACAGAGTCGTACAACTCACAAACAATTCAGCAGCTCTTCAGTAAGGAATGATACATTTGTGTTTGTGTGTATTGTGTGAGTTTTACAGACTAATATAAATGTCACATCCAATACCAATTCATCCAACATTCTCCTGTGTGCATATGAACAGATGGTGGTCACTTAAAGCACTGAGGTTCTCACTTCATGTGTCAACATCACTGTACTGCTTTTGGCGAGTTGCTCTGGAGGATAGCCCACAAGAGAGACCGCATATGAGTCCCACTTCCTTGTCAGCATTTGGACTGTTGCTCCCCTGTATTTTACCAAAGGATGTTTGTAATGGTAATCCCCAGCAGGCCATGCCCTGCATTAGATCACAGCTTATTATAGGAACACAGTCACAGGTGGTTTGCGGAAACACTGATGGTGTTGTGTTGGGGAAATGAAACAAAGTCTTGTTGTTGTTGCTCTACATTTACATAATTTATTTCGGCTCCCACCATAGAACCAAAGCTGACAGTGGCATGCGGTGGCTGCCCCTTAAAAGCAGTGTCCTCTCTCTCATCTGTGTTTTTTCTTTTTTTTGTCTCTCGTCTGGCCCCACAGATGTAGCCTCGCCTCGTTGCTCACCATCGCCCTCCATGGTAAACTGGAGTATTACACCAGCATCATGAAAGACCTTCTGGTGGACCTGATCGACGCATCAGCCTCCAAGAATCCCAAGCTCATGCTGCGGCGCACAGAGTCGGTGGTGGAGAAGATGCTGACCAACTGGATGTCCATCTGCATGTACAGCTACCTCAAAGTAAGCAGTGGACAAAGTCGAGTGTGTGTGTGTGTGTCTGTGTGTTTGTGTTAGTTTATTTGTGTGTGTGTGTGTGTGTGTGTGTGTGTGTGTGTGTATGTGTGTGTGTGTGTTTGTGTTCGTTTATTTGTACGTGTGTGTGTGTGTGTGTGTGTGTGTGTGTGTGTGTGTTTGTTTCAGTGTGCCTGTATTTCTATGTGTGTGAGTGTGAATGTGTGACTGTGTGGGTTTGAAATTCGAACCAAAAGTCGCACCAAAACCTGAACCAATTAGCATTTAGCAACGGCTACAAATAAAGACTAAATGTGAGGGTTTAGAAACACTTGCAGCAGTGCAGCCCACGCCTATAGCCGAGTGTAACTGTCACTGCTGTCACTGTGTGTGTCCTATAGGAGACGGTGGGAGAGCCCTTCTTCCTGCTGCTGTGTGCCATCAGGCAGCAGATCAACAAGGGCTCAATAGACGCAATCACGGGCAAAGCTCGCTACACACTCAACGAGGAGTGGCTCCTGAGGGAAAACATCGAAGCGAAGCCACAGGTCAGATACCTCACACGCTGAGGTTGGAGGTCACATTCTAAACACTGATTGGCTAAGAGGGGCCACTTAAGGGTGTGGTGTGTTCAAAGAGAGTGTGAGAGCCATAAACACGATCTTTTGCGATCCTGCACCGTGACGAAGAGATTCCAGACTCCCACTCATTTTCACATGTATGAGTGTGTGTGTGTGTGTGTGCGTCTGTGTGTGTGTGTTGGTTTGTGTGTGTTCATTTTGTTTGCAGAACATAAACGTGTCCTTCCAGGGCTGTGGCATGGATTCCCTGTCAGTCAAGGTTATGAACACAGACACGATCTGTCAGGTGAAGGAGAAGATCATCGAGGGCTTTTACAAAAACCTCCCCTTCTCCCAGTGGCCGCGGGCAGAGGACGTGGACCTAGGTAAGAGGACCTTTCTCTCTCCCTCCCTCTATCCGGTCAACCTTTGTCCCAAGCGCCTCGGATATTGTAATCTTTCCTTGCGAAAGGTCAGTTCCTCTTATGAAGCTCAACTAACCTGCGGCTGTAATATAGCAGATGGCAGAATACGTGGAGGGTGTGAGGTAATAAGCACAAGGACTTATTGCTTTCAGAGCGGCTGTGCTGCAGCCTCCAGTGAGGATTTGATTAATGGCCCAAGAAACTATCCACTGGTTGTGACAGAGAGTAAAAGCAGCCCTGCCCTGTGCTTCTCTCTCTAAATTACACAGATAAATATTCTCATATATCTTCTCTCTTCTCCTCTCCCCTCCTCTCCTGTCCTCTCCTGCCCTTGTTCCTCTCCTCTCCTCTCTCCTCCTCTCCTCTCCTCTCCTCGCCTCTCTGTTCCTCTCCTCTCCACTTTTTATCTCTCTCATGTCACTCTTCCCTCTCCTCCCCTCTTCTGTTTTCCCCTCTCCTCTCCTCTCTTCCTCTCCTTCCCTCATGTCCTCGCCACTCCTTCTCTCCTCCTCCCATCGCCTCTCATGTCCTCTCTGCTCCTCCCATCTCATCTCCTTGCCCTCCTCTCTCCCCTTGTCTCCTCCAGAGTTGTTTGCTTCGGGCAGTAGCAGTAAGATACTGCAGGACATCGACAACTCCTCATTGATGGAGGACGGACGGAAGAAACTCAACACAGTGTCCCATTACCAGGTGTGTGTGTGTGTTTGTGTTTGCGTGTTTGTGTCGGTATACCTTGTGTATTGTCTCTTCTCTTGACACAGATCAGTTGTGTCAAGTGTGTGTGCATGTGTGTGTGAAATCGCTGTAAAAGGTGTGATCGTGTGCTCCACATGAGCCCTTTCATATCATTAAGCCAACATCAGGAGAAACAGGAGGTGAGAAGGCTTAGTAAATGGTGGTCATATGGTGTGCATGGTTGGAGGTCTACCCTCCCTCTACCCATGGTGCACCTGGATGTGCCAAACTCTAGGGACCGTATGGTGTTACCTAGGTGTAGCCTAGGTAATGCCATACGGTCTTTCCGACCATTCACATACATAGGCCATTTCTAAATATTTAATTAAGCTTAGCATCAGTTTTATAGCTTTTTATTTAGCTAATGCAAATCTCTCAAGTCAGGCATTGGCCTCTTGATCTAATTTGTGGAGGGAGATTCGATCTCTTTTCAGTCTTTGAAGAGGGCAGGCTTCAATAATATGCTCCATAGTTTGCTCCTCTCCGCAGGCACACATTGGGCTGCTTCACCACCCATTTTATTAATGAATGAACCTTTTAGAAAGAGGCCGTCGCGACTTTGCTCACAATTTGTGAGCCAAACGTGTCCAATGGTGACTCAGTCTGAGATGTGTGATCCTGAAGCGCCCGGTCGGGAAGAAAAAACCTCAAGGAATGTACAAGTTACTTGTAGGCGTATTTGTCGACGCCGGTGTTCATTTGTGTGTGAGTAAACAGACACAGGGTGACCTTTGCCCTCCGCCCTGTCACGTTGACGTGTTAAGTGCTCTGTTTAGTTTGGTGCGAGCACTGGGGGGCAGAGCTGTGAAAGCAGCTCTCCCTGGCCGGCTGCTTGGTTCACTGGCAAGGCTGTTCAATCCATTTCACCACGGGCCGACTTTAATGAGCCCAGCCAGTCCCCTGCAGTCTGGTTGTCACTGTAGAAGAAGCCCACACACAACACACGACACACGCACACACACACACAAACAAGTTCACATGCATGCACACACACACACACAAACACACATCATTACATGCAGATATAGGCAATTGTTACATATGCCTCAGCACGTGTAACAATTACCGCACCCAGCACCCCAAACTAATTCTGTCTTTGTCTGAGAGGGGTCTCTCTCATTCTCTCATCCTCTCTCTCTTCCCCTCCCTCTCTCTCTCTCTCTCTCTCTCTCTCTCTCTCTCCTCTCTCTCTCTCTCTCTCTCATTTAAAGGCACACACACATGTTCTTGTATTCAAAGACACACATGGGCACCACTCAACGCTCCTCTCCCCAAGAGGACTTTGCTAACGATGCTCATCTGGTGCTCCTTCGACTCACCTTTGACCCTGTGACCCCTTTGGCCCACCCCTCAACCCCCCCTCCCCCCCCCCCCCCCCCCCCCCCCCCCCCTCTCCTCGCCACCTTACTCCCCACAGATTCCAGAGGGTGCTTCGCTGGCCATGAGCATGAAAGACAAGAGGGATAACACGTTGGGGCGAGGTATGTACCCCCCATACACACACACACACAAACACACACACACACAAACACCAAAACACGCACCCTGTCACCTCATCACACACCACCAGCGTGGATTAACACACACACACACAGACGGACACACACTCACTCACAACCTCCCCAAAGTCTCTCTTCATCATGGAAACACAATCGCCTCCGTGTAAACACACACCAAACCACAAACTCGGGGTACACGCATAAACACGTCTGCGCCAATCCATCACATGGGCCCCGGTCACCCTCCTAGGGCGATGTGCACAAGTGTGTGTGAACGTCTAAACACCGCCGTTTCCAAGGACTCGCTTGTTCGGACGCTGTGGCAAGAAAAGCCCTCTTCCTGGTCGCTGTTGACAGAGGGGTTGAGAGGAAGGAAGCAGCCTTTAGCCGCCTGCTCCGTCCCTATCCAGGCCCTACCTTTGCATAATCATTAGCAGACTTGGGCTGGGGGTGGGGGGGGGGGGGGGGGGGGGGGGGGGGGCTCTTTGTTGTCGCTTTCCAGCTTTGTCCATCGTAGTCTCTCCGTCTTATTCATAGCAGGCCAGAAATGAGCCGAAGGGAGCCAAGCCTGGCGGTGAGCTCAGAGCATCAAACAGGGGCCTAATGTGCCTGTAGTGTTCCCCTGCTAATATGAAACAATCTTCCTGCCCGACTGTGATGGGCTAGGGTAAGGAGGGGGGGGGAGGGGGGGCTGGACCGAGGCCCGCTGGGCGCCAGAATCGCTGGCGAGCCGACTGTAATGAGAACACAGTCACAATGGGAGTCGGGTTTTGTGAGTGTCTGTGTGGGTGTGTGAGTGTGTAAGGTGTGTGCGCTTGTGGAAAATTATTTGGGTGTGGGCGAAGTGGATGTTTCATGTATGTTTGCCCACATACGTGAGTGTGTTGAAAGAAGATAGCCCTGGCCTGTGTTCTGTTAGTGTGTGTATATAAACCGGCAAGGTCTCACGTTCGATTATTTTTTCTCCCTTGACAATTCCTGGGCATTACCATCTCATTACCGCGGCTCCTAGACCAATCATGGAGGCTGTATGTCTGCCTCTCCTCATCTGCTTCCATTCTCTCTCCTTTCACTCATAATCTTTCTCTTCCATTTTCACAGA
>NC_136941.1:15277660-15445160 GCF_949987615.1 Pollachius pollachius
CGCTGAAATGCTTCTTCTGTGTGCTGACAGTTCTCCCAGACCAACTAGAAGCTACACACCACAGATTTAGTACGGAGCTAAAATCCTTTTTTGTATGAAAAGGCACCTATTTTCTTCTCCTTGCCTTTCTTTCTAAGATATCATTTTCATTTTTAGCTCCATGGAAATGATAATGACAATAAATACAAACGTTTTAGCTAATAAAATGAACAGAGCTAGACAAATGAAAAAAAAATACATTCATTAATTATAAATTTTACACTTTGGTTCAGTTACAGATGTCATAGGTTGACTGTCCGATCAAATACACAATGTGAACAACATGATGTAACATAATGCATCATATAAAGTAATATTCTAATTTGGGCTAATGATTTTTAACCTTTTATTATAGAAGGAAGAATCCAGAAGGAGAGAGGCCATTTTTAGTTGGAGGGTTGCCCAGAAAAACCCCAGGACGTTTTACAGTTTAAAACTCAACCAAGTCCAGCTGAACGCTTTCCAGTGAACATGAGGGTGTGCAGTAGAAAACACAACATGAACACTCTCCATTGTACATTGGTTTGTGTGTGGTAGAGCCTATACAACATGTGTGGGCCTTTAACTGTATGTGTCATCTGTATGTGTGCATGAGGCCCGATGCGGCAAACGCGGAGAGGAAGGTAAATCAAAATCACCGGCCAATCAGAACAAGGTTGGGGGCTGTGTGATTGGGATTCTGGTGCAGGGGGTTGAGTGCCATAGCGGGTCAAAGGTCAAGCCGGGGCCACCTGGCTGGTAGAGATGGTGGAGGACTGGGTTTTGGAGCTGAGCCCAGTGTCCTCCTCTCTGAACGGGTTCCTGCCGCAGCATACCGTGGTGAGCATGCAGTTCCTGAACTGGGAGACGCAACGGGACACCTCAGTCTCACACAACAACACACACAGAGACATGAGTGACGCCCTTGGGCAGGAATAGGGAGGCTGCGTCTCCACAAATGTGAAGGGCATGACTGAATTATCTCTAGCAGTTACTTTGATGGATTGAACCCAACTGTACGATCCCCACCACATTTGAATTTCACCCCACTTGTGTTTTCCCACCGATGACAAAAAATGAATATTTGAGCTTATACATGATGCACACACACACACACACACACACACACACAAATACACATACATACTGGCCCCGACAGACATACACACACACGTGCACACGCACACGCACACGCACACACACACACACACACACACTCACACACACACATACACACACCTGTCTGTTGAGCAAGATGTAGATGACGGGGTTATAGAGGGCGGCGCTCTTGGCGAAGAATGCGGGCGCGGTCATGAACACAGGTCCGAACTCGGCCCCCTGGTTGATGAAGATGTACCAGGCAACGGTGGCGTAGGGCACCCAGCACACCAGGAAGGAGATCACCATGACGATGACCATGCGGGTCACTTCCTTCTCTGCTCGCTGGGTGGATTCAGACTCCTGCTGCAAGGCCGCAGCCTGGGAGGGAGGGTAATTAAACACAGCTGCTCTCTTACATCTGGATATGTCAGGGTCGTACCTAGGTGTGATGCGATCGGGCATCCATGTATACATTCCTAGGTACGTACATACATACATACCTACATGCATACATACATGCCCACGTGCATACATGCATACACACGCGGCCTTTCAAGAGTATGCAGTCAGGATATTACCTAGATGTGATGTGATCGGACTCGTGGAGGTCATGACCTTGGTGTGGTTCACATTGTTCCATTTCCCCTTCATTAAATACCTAAATAGCATTCCTCAAATGAGGAAGATATTAATATGCTGATAAAATATGCAGTTTTATCTGCAGATTCATTATTGAGGTATTTTAGGAAATTGGATTTTAGAATAAGATTGAAAGAATACCAAGGTCATGACCTCTATGAGTCATATCACATAATAGCATATCTCATTATGATTCTTAATTCTGCATGTGCATACACTTGAAAAGGGTAATCCCTTCAGCTCAACAATAAAACAACAACTGTCTTTCCTGTTACTAATCCCTGACACATGAATCCCTCTGTGAGGCTGAGGTATCGTGTCGTGCTGGGAAAGGTCAGAGCCTACAACTGCTAAACTGAGTCATAAAACAAAGAGAAGAAGGAGGGGACCGGTGGTTCAGAGGGGACCGGGACTCGTGGGCATGGGGCGGCGTCGTACCGCTCGGATGGTGCAGAGCAGGCGGCCGTAGCAGAAGAAGATGACGAAGAGCGGGACGAGGAAGTGGAGGATGAACATGTAGATGACAAACGACGTGTTGTTGATTTCAGGCTTGGGGGTGTAGTAGTCGATCCCACAGGAGCACTGCATGCCCTCTGGGATGTACCTGCACACACAGCACCCCCCAACAGCATCCCCCCCCCACACACCATACCCCCAACACCACCCCCCACACACAACGCATGTGTGTCAGAATGCATAATTAATCAGCAAACACAGAAAGAATTGTATGTATGTATTATTTATTCCCTTTTCCCGTTTCATGTTCTCTGACCCAAATGCGAGCGTGTTCTGCGTGTAAGGGTGTTCTCCTTTTACCGGGACCAGCCGAACAGAGGCGGGCCGGCGCAGGTGAGCGCCATGACCCAGGTGAGGGCCAGGCCCATGACGGCGTGCTTCTCCTCGAAGCGGAAGTTGCTCATGGGCTTGCAGACGACGACGTAGCGCTCCACGGCCAGCACCACCAGAGACCACAGGGCGATCTCTCCTGAGGCGGACGCAGGAGATAGCCATGACGCGCTGGTGCGTGTCATTAATCACACGCAGACAGTATGCATTTACATAATTTAGTAGTATCTCCACCTATGCTGCATTCTACATATCATTTGTATTAATCATTCGGGATGTTGAGTGATTTTCTTTTTTTGGTTTAAGATCATTCAGCTCTATAAAAAAAGAAAATAAACCTCTAATGGGAATATAAAATATATTGTGCCTTAAGCTCTACCCCCCTTTCAGAATCACAGAGAGCTCTCGAAGGCAAGAAAAAAATTAAAAAGAATGAAAAAACAGTTTGTTGTTCCAGCACTTTGAGCAAAAGTGCTGGAACAACATAATGCGCTGCATTATATCCTATCATACACTCCACTACCACTAATGAAACAAAACTATCCTCTGCACTCCACTTGTTATTATAAACTTCCTCTTCTCAGCGCTCAACATTGTGCTGCAGCGCCTCCGATATCGAACGCACGCTTTGATCATTCTCCTCAGCCTCACCTTTTTTTAAAAGTCGCTTTGGATTTAAGTGGCTGCAAAAAAACATCTCTATAAATACAAAATGTAAACACACATCATTCCAACACACTAATCTCTGAGGGTTCAGACACTCTCCACACAGCGCCTACCTCCCAGGGTGGCGAAGAAGCCTTCGATGTTGCAGCCGCCGACGCCCAGAACGAAGTAGCCGTGCAGCGCCGTGTACAGCGTGACCGTGAAGCCCCCCACCACCATGAAGAGGTCCGCCACGGCCAGGTTCAGCAGGATGTAGTTGAGCGGCGTCCGCAGCTTCTTGTTCTTCACCGTCACGTACAGTGTCAGGAAGTTGACGGGGAAGGCGGTGGCGATGAGGAAGAGCATGTAGGCGGCCACCAGCGAGTACTTCCAGGGCTCGGCTAGGTAGTACTGGGGGTGCTCGAAGGGGCTGCGCACCACTCCCGTCTTGTTGGACATGGGCACGTAGAAGTTGGGCCCTTCTGTGCCGTTCATGGCTGACACTTGAACAAGTGTGTGTGTATGTGTGGGTTTATATGTATGTGTGTGTGTGTGTGTGTGTGTGTGTCTATGCAATAGCGTGTCTGCAAATGTGTGTGTTACCTGCAATAAGTCTATTAGCAGATGTATTGTAAAAAAATCAGCTCCCTCAGTTCGCTGCTTAACGGAGGACTAGTAATTGCAGGCTGTCCGCTCGTGTCGTGGAGGTGGAGGCTGGAAATAGATGTTGACAGGGTGGAGAGGAGAGCTCTGCAGCCCCCCGATGTGGCGGCGGCACCTTTTAACAGGCAGGCTGGATTAGGGAGGTGCAATGATGGAATTAGCTCACTTTCTCTCCCTCACACACACACACACACACACACACACACACACACGGACTAACACACACATTTCCAAAGTACTATAGCTGCAGCACACTCCTCAGTCAAATAAGTGGTGTGTATTCAAGGGCAAATAGGGTTCTCAAGGGCAGACGTTTTGACCCTACTGGCATCATAAATGCTCCATGACACGATGATACAAATGCTGTTAGTACAAGAAAAGATAGGCTGACAGCAGTCATCAAGACGGACCAAGACTGACATCGTCTGCAGACTCCAGACATTTCCTCAACGTCGAAAGCTGTATATTTAACTGCTTCTGCTGGAGTATAAATACATGAGGTGTTATACAGAACATGTGTTCTTGTTAGTCAAGAGTTGAAGCAGGAGGGTACATAAGCAGCTAACATCTTTAGAAGAAAGATTAAACACACCAAAACCTACTTTAGAAAATACAAAACCTTTATTCAAATGTTGTATTTTTGTTCAAAAATACGGTAACTTTTATACATTCATGTCTAAATATAAAAAAGCATTTTGTATAACATCAGTATAAGAAGAAATACTTGAAATGCATGCATTCAAAGTTGCATTTCAGTCTCTGCGGCAGAAACCACCATAAATATATTCAGTTTGATAAATATAGTCTAATTTTCCTCGGTTCAGTTCCCTTCATGGCCCGAGCCAAAGCAGACTCCCCTTCAGGTGGTGCATCCGTGGACAGGGCCCAGTAATCTGATTCTCCTAAGCCGATCGAGGTTGGCTGACAAAGCGCATGGGCTCACAGTGTGTAATTACCAACACATAGCCACTTTCATTCCAACCTAATGACATTAGATGATCCTCCTACAAACAATAAATAAGATAGCTACATTTATAAACTAAACCGCAGCACCGTCACACAACACAAGAAAGCAGGGAGACGTCCCGGTGGAGGCTCAGCGGCGAGCGGTGGCAGAAGGCAGGACCTAGGAACGTCCCCTCCGCCTCCGATCAGTTGGGTTCGTCGATGGGTCTCCGGCAGTACGGACAGCAGTTGTGCTGTAGCACCAGGAGCTCATAATCCTCGCTGTGGAACATCTGCAAACATAGCACGGAGCACAAAGCAAACACACACACACACACACACACACACATACAAGGATTTAGCCACACAGGGAAGAGATACGACCTGCCGAAGTCAAAAGCAACCCGAGGTCGTTGAGATGGCAAACACAGATAACTAACCCGGTGTGTTGGAGTGGCAAACAAAGTCTGTGTGTGTGTGTGTGTGTGAGTGTGAGTGTGTGTGTGTGTGTGTGTGTGTAGAGGGAGTCTCAGGGGAGGGGGGTTTGGGGGGAGGGGGGTGTGAGTGAGCAGGGGGCTTCCTACCTTGAAGCAGGTGGGGCACATGGTGATGCTGACGTCGGGCAGCAGGGAGCGGAAGTACTCCCACTGGAGCGGCAGCGGCCAGCGCTTGATCAGGACGTCCCGGCGGCTCATGGAGCGCAGCACCGCGCGGCTCACCCGCACCGGGACGAAGTGGGAGCCCCCCTGCTGTGAGAAACAAGGGGACCTCAGCGCGGGGACACACACACCAGAGCTGGCTCCGTTACGGGGGGCTTTCTGGCGGCTCGCGCAGGTGTCCCGAAACACGTTGTGTTTATCGGCTGCAAACACAAACTCAGGAATTTCCACTCGACCCGCTTGGCCGGGTGTTTACGTCCTCGGTGCGAGCGTTCCCAACGTTCCGTACGAGAAGGGGAAGGAGAGCCAAGACTCCGGCCATGATTGGAGCACTGAGCTCCCACCGTCGACGTCAACGTCAGACGACGAGACAAGCGGTTTGGTTTGGTTTGAAAGGTTGTTTTCGCAGCGGGTAAACAAAGCATGTCTGCACACTTGAGAAGGACACCTGCCTGACTTCTCTGGGAAATCTCAACTGTCCAACAAGTTCAAACGAGACCCAGGGGTGTGGTGTTTTAATCGAGTCACATATGGGGCAGGGCCAGATATAGACTCAACGTAACTCAAGGGCTCGTATGATCACACTGCCGGCGACATGAAACACAACTCAAAACAATTGTTGCATAAACAACAACGTCATCGCTTATGAGTGAAAGTGTGGAGCTGATGCTAGCGTTGAACTGAAGCTGGGCGTGGTTTTTGCTTTGGACGGAGCGGACGGACGCCATTAAGACGTTGACACAGACTCATTAGCCTAATTAACCTTGCCCCTCCTGTGAGACCCCAATGGACACTTGAAATATTTACAGATCAGACATTATGTATCAGAACAGGAAAAACAGGAAGAACAATATCTAATCCTATATGTACACATCCCCCCCATATTTGCATCAGGTCTTGGATGTGTCCTCACCTCAAAGCTCATCTTGGCCGTGAACGGGTCATCCTCTGGGTCCTCCTCCGTGCCGTTCTCCAGTGTCATCGTCTGGGACTCTGAGTGAAGGGTGAAGAAGAGCTTAAAGCACTGGTCCATCACACACACACACACACACACAACCATAGGATACAATATGAAAATGCTTAAATTATCTTAAAAAGCATGAAGAAAAATGAAAGAGTGCCCTAGGCTGGAGATGTCTTCAGAATAATTAACAGTTCTTTAATGTGCGGGAGGTCCGCCGTGGTGTGGCTGTACGTGTGCGGCGAGCGAGACCCCGGTGCCCTTGGGAGCGTGCGGGCTAATGCAGGTTAATCCGAGCGCTGGGAGCCCGGGCCGCAGCTCTCAGAGGGTTAGTGTCATTAAGAAGAGACAGGAGAGCCTCTCTAACCCTATTAGCTCCCAGGGCTAAGATGACTTAGCTCTGACAGCTTAACCCGCAGCGCACAATCAAGGCCAACACAGACTAAACAATTTCTCAGAACTGTCTCGCGGGCGTCTGATGAGGCACGCCTTGGTGAGGGGGGGATGGGCCAAGGGGTTTACGAGGAGCGAGCTAGGCATAGCTACCCGGGTGGAGAGACACGGCCATTTAATCACCGCACACGTTCCCACACTACTGTTTTAATCATTTTTGTGTGCGCGTGTGCGTGCGTGTGTGTGTACATGTGCGTATGTGTGTGTGTGCGTGAGTGTGTACATGTGCGTGTGTGTGTGTGTGTGTATGCGTGCGCGGGTGTGTGCGTGCGTGTGTGTGCGTGCGTGCGTGTGTGTGTACATATGCGTATGTGCGTGTGCGTGCGTGTGCGTGTGTGTGCGTCCGAGCTCATCAAAGGACACCTCCAGCGCTCCGATCCTGCCACCTCGCCCCGCTGCCCTCCTCGGTGTGCGGGACCTCCAAGTCAATAAGACAAACCGCTTCCTCATCACCCACGCCTTCCTCCAGGTAGAACTGCACCAGGGGGAGAACCTCTGGGCCCAGACAACAACAAACAAAGACACGCCACATAAGCACCATCATTACAAGCTCTGTTATCTACCGCCACCTCTGGGGATCCAGGGGGCAGGTTATTGCTATTTGTTTAACTGTTGGATCCTTTTTATTTTTTTTTATCTTTATGGATTTATGATTTTGTTTATGCCCATTAGGGGTTGCTGGAGCTCCGAGAAAAGATAGCTAGTATGGGCTGACAGGCAGCCAGACAAGGATGAACTCATTGATTTTATGATGAGCTGCAACAGAAAAGATTATCAAAAGGATAGTCTTTCTGGAGCTGTAAGTAGCTAATAATGTGGAATTGCAGTATTTTGACTAGATAAATGAATACAATGATCGATGGCCCATATTAGAATCAGTACATTTTCTGTCAATCAATTAATTGATCAATTATCATTGTGCCACCATTAGTATTAAATAAGCTAAGGGATAAAAGCTGAGTAAATGTCCCGGATACAAGGTTCATCACAGGGCATGGTAGGCAGCTCTGTGTTCGACTCACCGTATGAGGAAGAGGAGTAGATGAAGGGCTGTCTGCAGTTGATGCATATGCTGCCTTGGCTGTTGAGCAGAGGGTTGGTGGTGGAACAGCGGTAGCACATCATGTCCTCAATCAGGTCCTACGCACCAAGACCGGACACAGTGTTTACAGCTGACAAGTTTCCCCCAGCCCAGAACAGCATCGCATCTGTTTACTATTCAGTCATTTTTTATCACATGCTGTTATCCAGATGCGACCTCCAAGGGAAATATTTAGTTTTTATGCCACCATTTTAGGGTATGTTTTATTGCACATTCCTTTTTAGCCGCTGGTCATACTTATAACACAATCCCACCACTTGAATGTTTAGCGGGTGTAACACATACAACAGCTTGACTTGAAGTGAACTCAGATACATGTCTTTAAGGTCCAACACCACCATCCCGGCGTTCCCCGCCACCCACCTCGCTGTCGTGGAAGGGCTTAGACCTCACGGTAAGGCTGCCCAGCTCAATGCTCTCCTGGAAGCGCGAGGGGATGTGCAGCTCCTGCAGCTTCTCATACGAGTACCTGGCCAGCTTGAAGGCGCCCAGCTTCCGACTCTGCTTTGCCAAGGCGTACAGGGTGTTACTGATAGAGGGGGGTCAAGGATAACCTAGTCTACACCGAGTAAGGAGGAAGAGCACGCGTTCCAAAACGCGTCAGCTCGACGGCTGGATTTACGGGCTCTTCTGTGGAGATTGATGTGGCTTGGCTAATTATATGTAGGTGTTTTCGGTTACGATGCCAGCGGTGACGAATTTCAATCTGCATGCGCTTGCATACCCACAGCGACACTCACGGTGCGTCCTCTCATTTCTCTTGTCAAGGAGAGCCAGAACTTAAAGGGGGGTAAAACACTAGAGCGACTTATGCTGAAGCATCGAATACGTCATTCACCACTCCACTCTCTCCCACCGCGTGATTTACAACTGCATGGGCCCCAACGACTCTAAAATAATAGCCTGGCCTTGGAGGTACGGTTGTTTATGGGCTGTTGTGGCATGCCTACACAAGCACATGCCCTGTCTGCCTGTGCAGGCGTCCCGTCTGCCTGAGAGAGAGAGAGAGAGAGAGAGAGAGAGAGAGAGAGAGAGAGAGAGAGAGAGAAAGAGAGGGGGAGAGAGAGAGAGAGAGAGGGAGAGAGAGAGTGGAGAGAGAGAGAGAGAGAGAGAGAGAGAGAGAGAGAGAGAGAGAGAGAGAGAGAGGGACACGCTGCTTGTTGCTGTTTTTTAAGGAAGCAGACTGCTGTTAGTAGTGCGAGAGAGAGAAAGGAGAAAGACAGAAAGGAGAAGGAAAGAGGGGGAGAGAAAGAGACAGAGAGACAGAGTCAGAAAGAGAGAGAGATAGAGACAGAGAGAGAGAAAGGAGAGTCTGAGAAAGGTGAGGTTTCCAATTTTAGAGAGAGGGATTCAGGGAGAAAGAAAAGAGAGAGAGCTGCGCACCAAAAGACAGGTTAATGGGTTGCAGCTGCAGCAGCACTGAGCTGGCGCTCCTCCATCATCCAAAACATGACTCTCTCTCTTCCACGGGGGTGAGTCTGCTATTTCCCCCCCCACCACCCATTCTTTCCACACCGCCGGGCCAACGGCTGATAAACGCACATCCATCTATTGTCTTGTTTGTCAAGGTTTTTCTGAGTGGGACTCGGCTGGGTTCTTCCACCAGGGTCCAGCTGATCCCAGTTCACCGTTTTCCACGCGACTCTGAGGAGTTTGGTTGGGGAGGACTCCATCAGTCCCAAGCTGGCTTCCTCTTCAAATGCCCCCATTTCCTTCCTCGTCCTCACAGAGCCAATCGGCTTCTCCTGTGTGCGCGTGTGCGTGTGTGTGTGTCATGTGTGTCTAAGTGCGTGTGCTGGGGCTTGCTGGTTCTGTATTTAGAGCTCAGCAGGTCAATATGATTGCATGTGAATTTAACTTTTACCAAACGGGTCTGTGTGAGACAGACTTGGGTAATCAGAGCTTTTGTTTTGGTTCTGCGTCGAAGTGTTTCTTCCTGGCATCTTTTCTCCCCCCCAGCTCCTTCCTCCACTCTTCATCATCACCACACATTCTCTCGCTCAGCAGCAGCCCTGGTTCCTCCCTGGCGCCGGTTCTTCCCTTGTCTGCCTAACGCCCCCCCTCCCCTCCCCTCCCTCCACCACCACCACCACCACCCCCACATCCTTTTCTCCGTTCCCCCGCTACACCAGTACAGCACCTCCGCAAACAGCCCCAAATTCTATCTGCTTTGCTTTGTTTGTTATCTTGGGATTTTCCTGGATATATTATCAGGGGGCAAACAGACACACACAGCACTAAACACAAACAAGATATTGGAATTGGCCCTGCCAAATATTTTCAATCATGGGACTATTTTCTTGAATGGAAGGATACACTTTGGAGATGCCCAGTGGCACGTCCTTGGTGAGGTTGTTGAGGAGAAACCTGCAGATGTTGAAGAGTGTCTCTGGCATGTGGGAGCTGAACGGCTCGTCCTGGGAAAAGGGCAAACAAATAAAAAGGAATGGAATCATAGAACAGGAAGTAGACAAACAACATGACCCAGAGTCTGTAATCAAAACATTACGGAGGTCTAGCCCTCACAGAGTGTATTGAATGTCTGACAGGCTGCTAAACCCTGTGGCTTGAGCCTTGGGAGAGAGAGACTCTTTCTGCCACTCTCTTTATTTATCTCACTCTCCCTCCCTCTCTCTCACGTTCCCTTTCTCTCTACAATTGGAAACCTCATCGTAAAATAACAGGCCTGCCACCCCCAGCCCTAGAGTGCAGGATCTACTCTTAATCATGGACCTTTGAGTGGGGGGACAGAGGGGTTGGTAGGGGCCAGGTGGGGGTGAAAAGGTGCATTCGTTAGTTCAATCATTTAAGACGTTTAGTTTTTTTTTTCGTGCTGATGGTCCCGGTCCACAGTGCCCGCTGCCAGGGAGAGTTGAAGTGAGCTATGGGGGCTTTCCTGCTCTGCTCCCAATCACGACCCTGTCTCTGTATGACACGGGGGGTGTGCCCAGGGCAGAGCACCTCAAACTGGGCTGGAACAACAAACAGAGGAGGACTGACACACACACACACACACACACAAACACATTGATGCTGGCCAGCGCACCGTGTATGCAGAGGTCATAATCACCCGTTGCATACTTTAGCAGGTTAGTGGTATTTTTGGTGGGAATTCTTTAGGGGTCGGGGTTGGGTTAGGGGGGGCTGGGGTTACAAGTGAGTAATTATGATCCGTCAAGACGCTGGCCGCCACCATGACAGTGGACAGAGTGGGGGGCTGGTAGGAAAACGTCAACCGTTGTGAATGTGAGGGGGAGGTGGGGCCAGTCGCTGGAGGGCTTCAGGTGGGGGCCTCTATGGAAGCGCGGAGGCTCTGAAGTAGAGTGTGTCTGCGTGTGTGTGTGTGTGTCTGTGTGTGTGACACATCGGTGCGTGAGCTGTTTTAATTAGCACAAGCATACCACTAGCATTTGAGTTGCTCCACATGCAGCCAAGAGCGACTATAATGGGAAACTGAATAGCTGTTGTTCTTCCTTTTGTCTCGGTGTCTCATGTCTTGTAGAGTATAATTACCTGTTTGTTTGAGCTGTTCTAATCAAACCCTCAGGCCGATCCACTGTTATGTGTTCACTCTGCCGGCTCACACTGAAAGTCTGCTCCTTCTTTGCGGTGTATGCTCTAACTTGTCCCCCGGAGCCCCGCTGGCTCTCTGGGCGGCTGGTCTCACCGTGTAGCGCTGGATGGAGTGGTACACGTGGTACAGCTCAGCCAGCCGCTGGAACACCTCAAACTTCCTCCGCATCTCCGCCTCTTGTTCTTCACTGTCTGGCTCACACACACACACGAACACACGCGCACGCGCACACACGCACACACGCAGACATTTCCATGGACCCAAACGGGTACACACACATGAACATGCACATACACGCACACACACACACACTCACAGACAATTTAATAAACAGATCTGTCTATCACAAGCAAGTGCTGGTCTTCCGTATTGGTTGCTAGTTCCAACAAGCACAAGGCCTCACCGCGGGCGATGTCCAGACATTGCATGGACAGCATCCAGTAGTAGTAGCCTGCGTCGTTGAACCTGCTCTCGCCCACTGCATTGTGGGTAAGCTGCTCCAGCACTTTCACAGCCTCATTCTGTCGCCCTGCCTTGTGGAACGCTGCAGAAGGGGACAAACAAGAGGAGGAGGGGGGAAGGGGGCGGATGGTAGTGTGTTGGCAAAAGAGACCAATACTTTGTTACCGCAAACTGTTTGTTTGTGTGTCTGCCCTAGAAAACTTGTGCAGTAGTAGAACAGAAGAGCTTATCTCCACATAATGCTGTACGTTAAACTAATATGGCGCTCACACCTCGTTCTAATCACAAGCCAAACCCGTGTTCAGATTTACAGTGCAAACACAAACAGACGTGTCTGCACTATAAGGGAGACATTAGCAGGCAAATAACACAACTACAAAAACAACTACACACACACACATATCACATAATTTCCCCGCAAAGTGCCAGGGGCAATTTGTACTCTGTATTTAAAAGTAACCGACACAAGTGTTCTCTCGCTCGCTATTCATGTAGTGAAATGACAGACACGCCGAGCACTTTTCCCATGAGTCAAACCGGCAGGCTGCTCATAACTTAACAGACGGCGTGACGGTGAAAGCCCGCCCCGGTCAACGGGGGTGCCTGGACGAAGGTTCCCCCTGCGGCGGAGGCTAATTAGACACAGCTTCAGTCACCCTACCTATGACCCCGCCTCAGCGGCCATGGGCGGCGCTCATGATGTACGGCATTAGCGGCAAATATTTATCAGTCCACTTCACCGGGTGAACAAAAACCCACAGACACACACACCGACAACCACGCACACATACAAACAAGCACGCTCCAGCTCATCTGCGGCTGATTAGTGTCTAGATGGAAACCAAGCGTGACCCTGTCCATGTCTCGACATGAACTGAACAAACATACACATGTTAAGCATGAGAGATCGGCCGCGGCGCGCTGCACGTGTCGAGGGGCTGGGCTCCTTTTTCCTTTCCTTTTTTAAAACATCACTTTATCTGAATTCATTTAACCAGTAATCATTTTTATATAGGTCATCCTTAAGATCTCCTGGGGGTTCCCTGGCCCTAGCGTGTGCGCCAGCGCGTGCAGGTGGGCCCCTCCCCCATCTCCCACCCCTCCCCTGCCTCCCGTCCCTCTCAGTGATGAGAGCGGAGCATAAGTATGTCATGTTAACTCTTCTTATTATACCTAGCTCTCTGCTTTTACTCCCGATGAGGCGCCCTAGTGGTGGCAGCCGTTGGGGAGATATATTAGGAGGTGCGCGTCAATCCCAATCAACTCTCTGCATGTCTGTACAGCGCGGGCTGCCTCGCTGAAAAACACCCAATCAGCACTTCGCATAGCCATGGTCCTGCTCCGGCAATACAATCAGACCACTTCATCCCCCGCCCCACTCTCAGGCCCGCACGCCAGGCGCGGGGAGATTATGCAGGGTAGGAAATGAGCTCTCCGGGATCATAATTATAAATCTATGAGCTGATTATAACTATGGTTACATTCGGTAATCATCATCACAGACGCTTGTAGTTGCTGGTTGCGATGGCGTGCGCGGCTGTCGTCCTGGTTAGAGGGTGCGTTGGGCGGCGCCTCGCTCCGCTACGAGCAGCGAAGGGTTTAACAGGACGAGCCGCAGAGTTAGGAAGAGAACAGGAAGTTGTGAAATATGGCCGAGCGAGCCAGGGCCTCTTATTGTTTCCATATGCGCTGCAGAGCGCCGGACGGGGGCTGTTATAGACGCAGGCGGATGTCGGCGTGTAGCGCTCCCGCCAGCCGACGTTGGGGGAAGAGGACGGGAGGGGGATGAGGACGGGAGGGGGATGAGGACGGGAGGGGGAGAGGACAGGAGGAGGAGAGGACAGGAGGAGGAGAGGACGGGAGGCCGGTGCTGGATCCGCTCGGGGGAGGCGTTCTGGCCAACAGTGAGCGAGTGCCGCACTCACCCTTCTGCGCCTCTTCAAAGCGGTCGTTCTCCGCCAGCCACTGAGCGTAGGGCACGTAGACCAGGTCCTTCAGCTGCGTGTGTTTCTCTGCCAGGGAGAAGGCCTGAGGCGCCGGGCAGGAAGCAGAGCGGGAGACACGCCGGACAGAAAGGGAAAGACAAATAAGCACTCTGTTAAAGACAAAAATAAGGGTCCCCACGTCAGAGCCACACGCCGTTAAGACACAACAGATGCCGCCGCCGCCGTCAGGAGGAATTTAACAAGCATTGCACGCACGCACGCATACACGCACGCAGGCATGCATAAATACACGCATGCTCGCATACACGCTCGCATACACGCACGCACGCATACACGCACGCATGCACGCACGCATACACGCACGCATACACGCACGCATACACGCACGCAAACACGCACGCATACACGCACCACTATGTCGTGCGTTATGTCCCGTGGGCTAGAGTCGTCCAGGCCCATTAACGCTGGAATAAGCCGTTGCATTGCTAGGACCGTGATACGTGCTATTATCATTATTTGCATTTTTTTGGGGGTTGGTCACAAATCCCGACATTGTCCTACTGCACAAGCAGGAAACAAGCACAGGTGCGAGAGCTATGTTGATTTCACACTTAATTAGCTGGGGATTGCAGACGTGTGAATGACAGGACGCGCAGCGCCCTTGGCTTGTCTGTCATGGAGACTGATTAACCTTCATGTCCTCTGGCCAAGCCTCAGTCAGCTCAGCCTGCGCTCAGTAATCACACAAAATGTGGACATAAAGTGTTCCAAGTGTGGCTCGTCTGTCGGTGTGTGTTCAGTTCTCTTAACTCTGTGCCAAGCCATCACAAATGGCATTACTGTGCAGTCAAACTGGAGTTGGACAATCCAGAGAATCCTCTGAAATAGTATCCATATGGTCCACTGTTTAATGAAGTCTGTCATGTATATGCTTCACTTCTTTCACGATTGCCCCCAACACACACACACACACACACACACACACACACACACACACACACACACACACACACACACACACACACACACACAACCTCGGCCGAGTGAAGGACATTAAACGCAGAGCTCTGATTACTCCACCCCTATGCCTCTATGTATTCTCCTGTTCCCCGAATGGATAGGATGGACAGCTTGGCCTTCAGCAGGCCTTTGCCTCTGGATGAGTGACCCAGGCATGCAATCTAGCTATACGTCAGTCGCTGGTACTTGACCGTACGTCCGTTATGGTCTGGGTGATTGTCGGTTATCTGATTAAATGTCTGTAACAGACAACACCGGCCAACAAAATGTGAATGAATAAAAAGGGGGAAAAAAATGATTTGCAAGTTTGTCTTTTGCTTCCCGGGATGCAAATGTGCTCATCTGCTTCTTAGTGATGCCTTTAACTCGATTAAAGGACTGCCAACCGAATTAAGGAAACACAATATTTTCTGTCTGTGGGCCCGATGGAGGCCTGTGATTGGAGAAGTCAATAGAAAAACGCTTTAACGGCAACGCTCTCCGGTAAATACGAGCATCGTTTTGTGTTTCTCCGTCTCTAATCGTGCTTTTGGGCACGGATTCAGAGAAATCTGAGCACGGCTAATTACCTCGGTTGTCGTGAGCGTTGGGTCGCTTTTTTGCCTTTTGTGTGAGGACATTATGCAGACCCATTGTCTCATTGTTTGGCTTTAGTCATGGATATTATAGCCAAGTAACACTGTACACACATACACTCACACCCTTCTGGAGGGTATATGCTGGGAGTCTGAGCCAAACACTATGGCCGTGCTTCTTCATATCGCCAGAGATGCAAAGACGTACAACATTTTGAATGCTTTATTGGGTGGTCTACATATAGCAGATAATATCTGTGTGTGTGTGTGTGTGTGTGTGTGTGTGTGTGTGTGTGTGTGTGTGTGTGTGTGTGTGTGTGTGTGTGTGTGTGTGTGTGTGTGTGTCTGTACACCATGTAAATAGCATGAGACTTCAGAGGGCAGGATAGTCTAGTGGCGAGTGAGTTTGACTCCAAGTAGAAAAGGAAACCGTGTTCGAGCCCCATTCGGTCCGCTCTCTTAACTGCAGGCGGGATACCTACTCATCCACGACAAGCGTCTAAAAAAGAAAATTCTGCAACTCCAACAAAACAAAAATAGTCTATAGTAAATAACATTGACTGAGACTAGTAAATAGGGCACTCCACATCTGCGCCGCGCTTGGCGCTGAGCGAGAGCCGAGCAGGTGTGTCTCCCAGGTGTGTACATGCATCTGTGTGTGTGTGTGTGCGTGTAAAGTGTGTTAAGTGTGTCAGACCTCGTCCCAGTGGCGCGCGTCCACGTGCAGCTGCACCAGAGCCTGCTGGTCGCCCATCTTGGCGTAGGTCTCCGAGGCGTAGCCGTGGTGCTGCAACTGCTTGAAGTACGCCGCGCACTTGGCCAGCGGCTCTCGCTCAGCCTTGTCCAGCTTACGGGCGATGTCGATCAGCCTGGGGGAGGAGGAGGGGGGGCGATGGGGGAGGGGGACACACACGGGGAATGAGCTCACTCTCAAAGGAGAGTGTTTTGTGTGTGTGTGTTTGCGTTTAGAGTGCAAATAAATCATCATGGGGGGGATGTGTGTGTGGGAGGGGGGAGGAGGGAGGGTTGCATTTGGGGGGGGGGGGGGGGGGGGGGGGACCACTATGACACCCCCAATTTATCAAGTTAACGCTGAAAACACAACGCGTCACTGGCAGCCGGACGGTGACCTCAGCCAGCCCTGATATGGCAGCTGGGGAGGGAGAGGTGGATTATTCCTCTCAGACCCGGTGTTCGGTCCCCACTGTATGACTATGACAGGAACCCGGCTCGGCTCAAGAGATCGGAGGGGCCCGGGGCCTCAGCGGGGCCTGTGATTGACAGCTAGCAGACATGCTGGGGGCCGTGTGTGAGGGGGGGTAGGTTGCTCACGTTGGGGAGGATTTGCAGGGGAGGTTGATAAGACTGGTCGGTCTGATAAGTCTCTTTGGCTTTTGGCTGTTAAACACGCTGGACACGGCCGCACACAGCTTTCCCAAGGGTCTAATCTGCGCGCGCGCGTGTGTGTGTGTGTGTGTGTGTGTGTGTGTGTGTGTGTGTGTGTGTGTGTGTGTGTGTGTGTGTGTGTGTGTGTGTGTGCAAAGACAGCTTCATTTGCCGTGTTTGTAGGACATCAATCTCTCCCCTGCCTGTAGTTTACTTTATCACAGGATTCACCCTGTGCTCTATCAGTCTTTATCCTTTAAATGTCAAAGAAGCCAGTAGTAGTAAAAGTAGTAATCAAGGGTGTGTTTTATGTGAATGATTTTTATGTACTCGATATTAACCGTGATGTCACTGCACAGAAGCAGGCTGTGCGTATCCATGGCGACGGACCAAACAACTTAATAGCGCGGAACCAAACATTCTGCACAGACGCTGAGGGCTATTAGGGGGTGATATAAAACATCTAAAGCAAAATCCTATTATCATATCAGTGTATTGAGTGGGTCATTAGAATAACATTCAAATCCAGAGCTTTAACCAAAGCTGGAGCTTTCTGACCCTTTTAAAATGAAAAAATAACTTCATTTGTTCATTCATTCCTCGACTCCTAATTTGACCAAATCGACCAAATCTAGAGCAGGAAACCATCAACATTAGAATGCTCATGGCACATGTCATCATCACACAACCATTAGGGCGCCTGCTACCCACATGTCGGCCCAGCCGTGCTCTCCTATGATGTCGATGGCTTTGAGGTGCTCCCCAGCTGACAGGTACATCTCGGCCGCCGCCCGCGGCTCCTTGCTGCTCTTGGCCCAGTCCGCCTGCTTGGCCATCAGCATCCGAGTGTTCTTCGGGTCCGTCGATCCTACAAACTCCTGCAGGGGATGACCAGGGAAAAGAAGGGGTGTGGATAGTCAGAGAGGTTTGAGGACTAAGCTATTTACACGTTAACTCGGTTAGCCATTAAGACTAGCATGGCGGTTATCGGACATGTAAAGGCCAGTGTGTTGGATTAGCACTGGTGTTTAGTGGTGGTGGCCTAGACACCCAGTTTGCAGCTAACTTGAGCAAGAGCTTAAAAAATAGAGGACACCGAAACAGCTCAAACATAGGAAATCTCTGCTACCTAAAACAAACAGACATAGAGTCCAGATGGCTTTGTAGCCATGTTAACACACATCAAGAGGGGCTGAATGCATATGCAGACTGATAGGTGCACACGCACACACACACACACACAATGAAAATAAGCAGTGTATAGCCGTTTCATATGTCGAAGGAATAGAAAGCGTCCAGAAGATCAAAGTGACTTGCACAAAGTAAACATACAAAATACTAGTTGGCCTCAACTCCAACTGACCTCACCCTCAAAGTATCCAATGGCATGCTCTGCTTCGGATTGTGTGTGAGTGTGTCAGTTTAATGTTCCCTCAGAGGTCTAATTGACAGTGTGTGTGGGCGTGTGTGTGTGCGCGTGTGTGTGTGTTTGCTGATCATGTGATATATGAAGAGATGCCAGTGACAGATGAGGCTCAGGAAGATGGAGCATGAAGGATCAGAGGGCCCCAACTTGGCTTGGCCCAGCGTTGTGAGGCAAAACACATGTTCTGTTCCTCCAAACAAAACACTGCTTCCCAGGTCTACACTCTTTTTTTTACCTTTGTGATTCCATTTCACATACAGATGTTTACCATATTCTGTTGTCACTTTATTATCATCATTACAGCTATTATTACTAATGTGTTTTTCATGTCAGCTGCTGCAACGGCCTCCATTCTCCCTGGGGGAATCACCAAACATCGATCCTGTCCATGGCGCGGGCCGCTGCTTGTGTCTGTGTATGGGTTCGTGTGGACCGGGGAACACACCTTGGCGTACTCGAACATGCGCAGGTCGGTGTACATGCTCAGGGCCCGGGGCTGGTGGCCGGTGCGCTTGTACAGCTTGGCGGCGTCGTGGAACTTGCCCTGGTAGGCGTGCACGTCGGCCAGGAAGAGCTCGTTGTCGCTCTCGCCTCGCTTCTTCCTCTCCTGCATGGGGGCGACAGAAGGGGGGTCACACCGGCACAGGCGCTCAGGCAAGAGACAAGCCCCGATTTGAGTGTGTGTGTGTGTGTGTGTGACGTTCACACGGACAAGCGGCAATGTGCAAGTCATGCCCACAGAGATACACGCGAACACACACACATCAATTGGCGTACTCAAATTGGAATACACCCATGCGTGCACTCACGCACACACACATACATACACACAGACACACACACATATATACACACACACACACACACACACACAGACAAAAAGGACATAGATAAAGAATGCCTGGGCTTCAGGACGAGGTCAGCCCCACAGCAAGAGCAGCAACTGCTAGACTGCAGACCCCACAGTTAGAGCGCTGGGAGAACAAACACCATTTCTGTGGATATCAATGAACCTTTCATTCCATATCAACTCCGATCAGCTGGAAGAAAGGGCCCTTTCAAAGAGCCACTTTCTCTCTTTTTCGAAAACTAACGTTCGGAGCCATTCTTATCTTATCACACTGAATATATGTAAAAATGGAGAAAGAACATGAATGCATTCATGGTCCCACCATTGGCTGGAATTAAACGTTAGCCAGATATCATCAAAGTTCACGTTACACATTTGCCTTTTTTTAGTGTTAAAGGCCTCTGTGTGTGAACGGGTGGAGTGTGGTTAAGACAAAAGATTATGCAGAGGCTTGTCTCTTCAATGTTTTTGGATTAAAGTAGAAGCCAAGGGAAAGCTTACAATGGAAATGTGTAATGAAGGACGTGTGTGTAGGAGTGGGAGTGTATGTGTGTGTGTAAGTCGTGTGAGTTTGTGTGTAAGACGTGTGAGTTTTTGAGTGCGAGTGTGTGTTCATGTACGTGTGTGGTGCGTGTGTGGTTGTGCGAGCGAGTGTGTGCACGGACTATTCCTTTCCTTCCAACCCGATGATGCAAGCGCCTTCCAGCCAAGTCCTATGCAACCCTCCCAACTTGTGTTAACCTTCACCTTTCTCAAGCAGAGCCTGTATACCTTTAACCCATAAAAATAATAAAATAAACGAATCCAAATGTTTTACCTCAATGCTGCTGATGAGTTCCAGATAACGTAGATCCCTAATTCGGATGAAAGCCTGCAAAATAAAACAAAAATATTATATTCATGCTTTTCAGTGTGCTTTGAAAAAATAGTGTGTGTAAGACTTGAGGGGGCGTAGGGGTATAACTGGCCTTCTTGGCAGTGTCAAAGTCAAGCCCTTCGAGGGCCTCTGTGGCCAGATCCCTCCAGTCGTTGTCTGTCACACCCAGGCAGGCGGTTTGGTAAGCCTCCTTAAACATCTTCCTCTCCAGGTACTGGTACATGGGAGCCGACTGAGGACAGGGAGGAGGTAAGGATAGCGCCGCCAAACACAGCCGCCGAGACGGCCCAGCGGAGACACGGGCGGTAAATCATGATCATCGCCGCTTCTAAAACGCCCAGTACCCCAGCACCGGATTGACCCAACGTCTCCTCTAACTGGATTACCCACTGATCAATGATGTCTGCCTGTGTTTCAAAACGGATTATCGCGATACTAGTTGTGAATGTTTCACATTTAAATACATTTTGAGTGCTTCAACCTCCCTATGTCTCAACGTCTGCTTATGAATAAAAAGATTTGTATTTAATCCGATTAAACTAAATCAAAAGGTTAATTTACATGGGTTTTTTTTGGGACATATCTCATGCACATTAATCACCATCCTAATTAAAACCTCACTAGTCACTTACGCCTACAACACTGATAAGTGATCCCTGCCATAGTGATAAGCCCCTATATTCTACTATCACTGCACAATGTCACAATGTCTGAATGGATCCTTTGTAGGCAGCTATCAGACCACCTGGTGTATATGTGTGTGTGTGTGTGTGTGTGTGTGTGTGTGTGTGTGTGTGTGTGTGTGTGTGTGTTTGTGTGTGTGTGTGTCTGTCTGTGTGCATGCGTGTGCGTGCATATGTTCGTGTGTGTGTGTGTGTGTGTGTGTGTGTGTGTGTGTGTGTGTGTGTGTGTGTGTGTGTGTGTGTGTGTGTGTGTGTGTGTGTGTGTGTGCGTGTGTGTGTGTGACCCCTGCAGCAGGACTACCTGGGGCACCTCCACGGCGGACATGGAGTAGACGTGCAGACAGAAGATCTTGGAGCCGTTGTAGCCCACCACAAACCCCTGCAGCTTCTGCTGGTGCACTGGGAAGTTACTGGCCTTAATGTTGAGGTAGCCGCTGCCTGAGAAGCACAGCATGTCCTCGCACTGCGTGTTCCAGGCCACGCTGTTGGCATTGGGCTCCTGGAGGGGAAGAGAAAGGTGATTATTAGGACAACACAACAAGGCCCATGGGGGGTGGTCTGGGGAGGAGCATGGTACTGAGAGCTAATTCTGTCTGATTGTTTTTACAGCTAGTGTCAATTAATTTATTCATTCATATTTTCATCACTCATCATTAAGCCCACACAGTATCATAACTAATGTAAAATGTCCCGCGTTGCACAATAAATATCAGTCTGGCTTTGGCTCAGCAGCAGTGCATTACCACATATGGGCGTGGCCTTATATTGTTCAAAGTTTTCCAGCCAATCAGAGTGACTCTGTTGCTCTCTTTGCTCATGCTGAATCCAGTGTGAAGCAGCAGATCAAAAACAGATTATTCTCAGATAAAAGCCTTCCCTGCAAATGTCTGTTGACCTTCAACATCGTTATTCAGTCTATCTGGGACAAAACAGTTAGGATCACTCTGTTGTTTTTCACACTCTCCGCGGGCGGCGCCATTGTTATGAATATCTGCCTACTGGGAAGTTCCTGGCTCATCATGCACTGAAAATCCCTACCCTTGCTCAGATAATTTTTTTGGAAAAAGCATTCAAAGGGCTCTGCTATCTGCAGTGAGTAACAAGATGTAAACCGGAGAGATCAGAATGGTCCCACAAGGCAGCCAGCTGACCTGGAAGAGCAGTTCTTTGGTGTTGATGTCGTAGACCAGGCAAGTGTTGTGCTCGTCCACCACAGCCAGCTTGTTGCGCGACGTGCTCATGTCCAGGCAACGCACCGACGTGGACAGCTTCAGTAGGGTAATGGCAAACGGGTTGTCCACAAAGATCTTCAGGATCTACACCATGGGGAGAGAACCAGAACTTGCTAGGATTACAAGAAACATGAGCAGTGTTCAACTTCAGGAATGAAGTTCAGCATGAGTCAATAAAAACAAAATCTGAATCCATAGCCAGCCCTTAAACCATAAATGAGCCCAACTTTGATGTTGGTCAGAGCGTAAACTTTAAAGCAATCAAATATGCTTCCTATTCCTTTTCACAAAATGGCATGAGAGTTGATCTGGTTATGATGATGACTCACAGCCCCGTTCTTCAGCCCCACCAGCAGGCCCTCTCTTCCAGGCGGCCCCCCTATCACTTTGATGTACCGAATCAGTGACTCCATCAGCCACTCCTTCTCCTTTACGCTGGTGAAGGACAGGCACTGCAGCCTCTTCTCCTACGGGAGGCAGGGAGAGAGACAGAATTTAAATATTTGACACATAATGTATGTATATTTTCACTGTAAATACACATTTACATTTATATTATTCTTATATATAGGATTGAATTTAATTTTGTTAAAAATGTTTATTACTTTACAGATTATTAAGCTGACTCTTATTTTATCATTGTGTTTTAGCAATATGAATGTACGTTTTCCATGTGAGTAAAGCCCCTCAAATCTTTAATCTTGAGAGAGAGAACGGGAGACAGAGGCAGAGACCCAGACAGAGAGGGAGACAGAGAGAGAGAGATAGACAGAGAGAGACAAATAAAGAAAGAGAGACAGAGGCAGAGACACTGGCAGAGTGACAGAGAGACAGAGTGGGAGACAGAGAGGGAGAGAAGGGAAGCAGATAGGGAGATAAGGGATTGTCATTCAGAGCACGCCGCCCCTTATCCAGCCGAGAAGAGATGGCCATTAGCGTGGCCCTGGACAACTTATTCAACAGGACTATTCAAATTCGACTCCCCCCCATTCCCCCCACATACAAGGCAGGTCATACAGTGCTGTCCTCCCGTTAAACGCAGCCAATGTGAGGTGTAACATTGCAACACAATCCTATTAAAGACAAATGTTAATTTATTTGGAAGAGACATGCAAAACCTATACGCACAAAGCGGCTCATTTATAAAGATAACAGCCTGTCTCGAGCAGAGAGAGAGAGAGCGAGAGAGAGAGAGAGAGAGAGAGAACAAGAGACAGAGAGGCAGACAGAGCGAGAGGATCCCTCTCAGACAAAGACAGAATTAAACAAAAAAAACTGTCTGTTACACTGTATGTACTCCCACTCAGCAACAACGTTTGTAAGATTCATAGAGACAAGATGCAGACACATATGTTCCGGGGTTCAGAGCGATACACCAGATTTCCTCTTCTCCTTCCTCTGTCCTGCTTACAGTCTGAAATGGACTGAGAAGGGCAGCGCTCTTGGATCACACAAACACAGCTGGATTCTTTTACGGGGCACGGCAATAACATCTGGGGAAACCGGAACCTCATGGCCCTTATCTTTATCTGGGGGGCATTTTGGAAGAAGCAGCACGCAGCCCGATCACTAATTCACTCTATTTCCATCATGTTAACAACGCAAGGAAACGTCTCTGTGGGCTCTTTGGCCATTTCTCAGCCGTGCATTAAAGTCATTTGCATAGGACATGAATGTCACCACGGGTCATTGGAAGTCAGTCTGGAGGGAGGAAAGCAAGGAAACCGCTGCTGTTGTTCCAGAACATTACCGGGCTGACTTGGAAATAAACATCCGCAAGCAAAGGAATCATGCAATTGTAGCGTGAACACAGAGAGAATACCTGAACCATTTTTCACTTTAAAACAATATACAGCATTTCCTTTGTCAAATGCTTTCACACAATGAGTGCATACATTCTGAGCAGGCGTGATGGGAAAATAATTGATTCCAACCCCAAACCCTTGCGATGCTAACGCCATGGTGTACCAATTGAGCTGCAGAGGATACCACACTTTCCATCCATTGCATACTGTCCCGTTTATCTAACCTGGCACAGGATGATGTGCTGGGAGCAGACCACCAGCAGGTTGCACTCAAACTTCCTGCAGATCTTCTCCTTGATGCGGTAGTGCATGTCCGACGTGTCGTCCGAGTAGAGCTCGTAGATGAGGATCTTCTCGGGCAGCTGGATGGCCAGCCGGTTCCTGTAGATGGCGATCTTCTTCACCAGCTCCCGGCACTTGATCCTCACTGTGAGAGGGGAGAGGGAAGGAGGAGAGAAGGGAAGAGGAGATCAAGATCAGCAGGCTCCAAAGAAGCTCAAATGCTATCCAGTGTGTGGTCACAGTTACGTTTAAAAACGTTATACCGTCTTTTGCAAAAAGAAAACGTTTTACATGATATACCAAGCTATTAACCATAGAAATATGTTGCAGGTTATTTTTGTATGTATTTTATCATATTAAACATTATAATCTTAAGAATACTCATGAAAGAATATTGAGGCTGGATATTGCTCGCCAAACTAAAGAATCGTTTGATTTGTTTTTCTCGTTATACGTTGTTAACTTCCTTCCACACCACGCTACTGTTACCGGATATTGGATGTCAACACCTTTCTCAAGCACCGTTAACACATAGAGGCCGCTAAATTACTGGGATAACATTGTAGGCAGTGTTAGTGATTTACACTATTCACACATGCAGGTAGGTTCGGGAACATTTCTGTCTTGCACTCATTCACGCATGGCATAGCAATACCGGAATATGGGCCAGGAGACCAGCAGAGGGCCGTAATGCAACACTGAGAGGAGTCACAGACTCAGTCTTGAGAGTGGTTCGCTCCCTCTACACGTATGGATGACAGCTGCCATAAAACTCATGGATTGAGAGGAGCTCCCTTATTTCGGATCCTTTCCAGAAAAAAAAAGCTTGTGTACGAACATCAGAAGCTGTATTGATATTACTATCGGATCACCCGATAAGCATAGGGCGTTGAGATAAACAGTCGCCGATTTCATATACATCCTCAGTCTTAAGCCAGTCGACTTAACCCTTTACGTGCCTTGACCCCGGCAACGTGACTGCTTTCATTCACTACCCCGACGTAAAGGAAGCGATCCGGAAACATTACCACGTCTTTGTCAGGGAAATTGACGGTGCGGATTTGGTGGAATATCGATCCTGGTTTCCATCCCCACATGAAAATGAAAATCTTTGGGAACTTTGCAGGGTAAGACTGCATGTGTGAAAGGTGCTTAAAAAAGACAGACAGAGAGAAGGACAGAGAGGCAGACAGAGCCCGGCACCTTTCTGCTCGGTGATGAGGTGCTGCACGATGACGTCTGTCATGCTGTCCCTGTATGCGTAGCGGTCCTTGTAGAGGCCGTGAACCGTGCTGAAAATCAGCTGGTAGAAGGCAATGGTCCCGTCCTGGCAGCCCAACACCTGGCATGCGAGAGGGAGACAGAATGAAAGAAGGGACAGATAAGATTATAACAGCACATCCCATTAACACGTCTATAAAAAGAAATGTAAGAGTGGCAGAATGTTCTCGTTGTTAAAGAAACGGTGTCTCGCGCGGTGGCACCAGGGCTACTCACAGCTCCTGCTCTCTCGCGCTCATACGCCTTGTCACACTCCGTTTAGTTATAGGGTGTGTGTGTGTGTGTGTGTGGGGGGGGGGGGGGGGGGGGGGGGGGGCGTGCAGAGGTGTGAGGGAGGTAGAATAAGTACGACTTTGTATGACTGGAATTCAAAGTGGTTGCTGGTAAAATATGTCAATGGTGGATGGTTGATTTTCTTTATAATTGATACGTCGTCTTCTTTCCTATCGATAACCTTTTTTTTTTTTTAACTCTAAACGTAAAGAACTTTCTCTATATTTTTTCTGTAGTTACTCCAATATCCCATAGGATTCTTTGGTTCTCTAGATAGATGCATGTGATCTGAGGTGTGATCTGAAGGTAAAAAGTGTTTGCTAAATTATTTAATCTTAATGTACAGGAAATGTGCATTATTAATTCAAGAAAGGAAGTTCAGGATGATTAACATAGAGGGAGTCATATCCTACAGGGAGTATCAACCTACAGAGAGTCATAACCTACAGGAGTCAGTAAGGGAATCATAACCTACAGGGAGTAAAAACATACAGGTCGTCATAAAGGGAGTCATAACCTACAGGACTCATAACCTACAGGAGTCATCATGTACAGGGAGACAAAAAAAAGTCATAACCTACAAGGAATCATAACCTACAAGGTGTATCAACCTACAAGGAGTAATAAAGGGAGTCATAGCCTACATGGTGTATCAACCTACAGGGAGTAATAAAGGGAGTCATAACCTACATGGTGAATCAACCTACAGGGACTCATAAAGGGAGTCATAACCTACATGGTGTATCAACCTACAGGGACTCATAAAGGGAGTCATAACCTACAGGGGCTAACCCGGGGGATAGTCATCTCCAGGAGACGTTGACCCACCACATAGTTGGAGTCAGGCTTGACCCGGCACGTCCACACCCAGGAGTTCTGCTCCCCGACAGTGCCTAGCCGAACCCCGTCCTTGGTGTAGAGGGAGGCCTGCTTGTCCGAGCCGCACATGACGATGTACTCGCCCTTGGAGAAGTAACTGACGCAGCAGGGGTCGTAGGTCAGCGTTCGGTCTTTACCAATCTTTGAGGAAATGGAAAGAGAGAAAAAAAACATGAAGGAAAAAAAGGAGTGTTCTTCTCAATTCTGAAGGATAAATAAATCATGTAGGATGAAGGGACCCAGGACAACCAGAGATCACTGTCAGAGACTCTTCAAAAGACACAAATCAACATACCGCAATCTATTGAACCCTCACTTTGGGAATACAATGAACACAAAAGAAAAATGTTTCGCTGTCTTTATTGTGGCGGTACTCAAGGTCCATTGCGCATAATGATATCACTTTCAGCTGGGTGCATCTGTTTCTGCTCACTCTGGGAAGGAACCGTCTCAACCGTCAGCCTACTTGTACACTGAAATACACATTTGGACAGTTGTTTTATTACAAGCTATTTTGAGCCACCGTAATCAAAACAGCATGTTCACTTAAACAGATAAACAGGCCGCAGACAATGCCTGAGCCGAAGGTTTGACGCCGGAGAAATGAAGAGTGCATAATTGTCCATAATTACAGCACTGCCAAAGGAGATTATGGCGGGAGGAAGAAATTCTGGGGGAATTATTATTGGAAGAGGAGCCAAATCGTTTCCAATGCACCAATGTTATGGATTCAACCGCACCTAGCTACAAAAGAGGAAAAAACAGGTCCCCGCCAAAGCCTTAAGAATAACTTCATTTAAGAAGGGACGATAAGTATTGTCCTGTTTGTATTTTTATCAGCACAGTGATGTTATCATAACTAACAATCATGATGATAAAAAAAAATATGTTAACTGCACTCGTCAATCGCCTCCTTCAAGCTCTGACAGTGTTTCACACTTTTCGCACAGAGGTGCAAATTGGTGACAGTCTGGTTGCCTGTACTTGCTAACATGGGAGCTGCCGTTGCTCACCTGCTTTCCACTTAGCTGGTAGAAGGACAGCTTCTGGCCCCAGTCCGCCACAGCCAGAATGTCATTGTGCTCATCCCTATGAAAGTGACCAGTAAATAGTTGGTTAACAATGAAGTTATAATGACCTACCATAGTCGTTGGTGAAACCATGATGAGTCTAGCTATTCGTCTTGCTAAATTCCCTAGTGTATATACCCCTACTAAAGACATCTTTATTTACTTCCCCTTTCAGTCTTCCTATACCATACGCCATATGTAGATATCGGAATTGAAGAAGCTTTCCTGCTGTCCTTTTTCCGCTGACTCTTCCTCCCACATATTATCTCCATCTGCCGGTTTCTCCCTTCAGTTATTCTCTCGTATAGCTGCTGCTGATGACGAAATGTTTGCCCTGACTGTAGGGGGCGTTATAGAGCAGACACAGCTGCTCTGGCACCAATGGCCATATCGTATTCTTGCTCCCAAAACGATATGCACTCCAGCAGTCCCTGTCATAATGGGAGTGGTTAAACACTGCCATCTGCTGGCCCTGCATTAGATCTGCATCTAAATGACCCTGTATTCTCGATACCTTTTTATATATTTATTATTTTCATCTAGGTGACCTTGAATTTACAATGTAAACAAGGACAACCATTTTTTTTACACCCGTCATAGAATAAAAGTGCTGTGCAGTGCAAGTCTGATTAAATCGTTTCTGAGAAGGACTAACTTGGAAGGGTTCCAAGCGATGGACCAGATTGGTGAGGAGGAGCCCCCTGGTTGCTCAATCTTGACCTTCTCTTCCCCGTTCTTGTTCCTGATGCTCACCACTCCGTTCATCATGCCCAGGGCCAGGTACTGGCCGTCATTTGTCCATCTGTGGATAGCCAAACCAAGGAATCAGAAAGGCAAAAAATATAAAAATAGGGCTGAAATGTTAGTCAACACTAAAGCGTGTCTGTATGTCACTTACCCACAACATGTTATCTTGCTGCTTACTTTATGCTTTGAAACAGATTTCTGCTCAGGGGACCACAAACCTAAGAATTGTGTGAGAAATTAATGAAACTATCTGTTTGACTTGTGTTCCGACATGAATACATTATTTTTATAATTGTCTGAATACATTTATAAGCAATGCTACTGAACCATCCAAAATCAAGCACAGACATGCACGCACACACGCACGCACGCACGCACACACTTACCAAAGTCCCCAGATGAACAGGAGGCAAGTTGGTGGGTGACAGGGTTGTAGGCAACACATTGGATGGAGTCATTATGTCTACATAAGATACAAAAATAAATACGACTATTAAGATCCAAGAATTCTAGCTATATAGAACTACTTTGTACCTGTTATAGTGTGCAAAGAGGACACCCACGTGTATTTCAAAATACCCTCCAGCTTAGATGTCCATATGATTATGCTTTTGTCCGCCGAACCCGATGCAAACCTCTTTCCTACAGAGAGAGCATGTTAACGTATGGTTTTGCTCGTATTTCAATGATAGTTATGATTATAAAAAAAAATTACCATCTTTGGCGTAGGCAACACAGTAAACTGTGTCTTTGTGTCCTTTGAGCGGTTGAATAAGAGTGCCATCTGATGTGTCATACACCTGAAAAACAAAACTATTGCGTTAGGGACCAGGTAGCCTATCATTAGTTTATTTGATACAGATGTTATTAATATTTATTCTCGTGTTTATCAGCGGTGTTTATTCATAATACTTTGTGATGATTTCTGTTGCTGTTAACCATAATTTCCCCTCTAAGATAAATACAGAACAATCTATCTATATTATATCTAATCTAAGATAAGTGTGAAATAAAATACACCTGACAGTCTTACCAAAACACGGTTACCAGCAGCAACAATGAGTTGGCTACCATCTGGTTTGAAGGCAAGGTCGTAAATACTGAAAGCGAGGAAAGGAAAGGAAATGAAAATATGAGACACTTCAGTGAATCTGACATGTCGTAGCTGTATTCCTTTATATAGACTTGGTGCGTTCATTTAACACACAGGAAACTTCATTCCTGTAATACAAATAACGGTCACTTGCAGGATGAATCTCACTAACGCCGAATATTGTGCAGCAGCTTCCTATCCATAGAGATGTTAGCCTAGCGGAGCAGCTAGAGACCCCAGCTAACGTTAGCTCCCCTCCCCTATATGCTGTGATTACTGAGATGAGTCCTCGTATACTATTATGTTATTATGCAAAGAGAAGTCAATCGTCACGACAAGACATTGGGAAGGTTAAAAATGCTGTAATTGAAGGAGTGATAAACGTCAAGAAGTATAAGTTGGCTTGCTTAGTTACGAGTTAACGTTAGTTGACATAGCAACCCCCGTTGCTACCCATATCCCTGCATCAAGTAGAGCTCAGAATTACTCAAAATAGCTTATACACTTTGGTTCTTACCATTGTTCAATTTTGTCGCGATCGTGAACTTTGTCTATCCATGTCGGCACGGCTCTCATTCTGTCTTTTTACTGTGAATATAACATAGAAACGGTTATTCAACAGGTTTGCACCAGGATCGGCTCTCACAAATGTACTCCTGCTGCGCATGCTCCGAGATTGTGCTTCCTGTGTTTTGATCGGCGCGCGTAGCAAGGCGACATCAGGGTTGTTTACAGAATGATCAGGAAAGAGCAAAGCAAAAGCTATGTCTGTTCACAGCACCATGAACAATCCCATTGTCAAATTTCAGAGCTGAGGAGATTGAGGTAGGCATGCGTTCGGATGTAACTGCATTATAAAGGCGCATTTACAACTAGATACCTAGTTCTTGCATTGTTAGGATGTTCGATATTCGATCTGGGATTCTGAGCAGTCTACTTTTCCCATCAATAGATACCATTAAGATGCCTAAAGAATAGACAGCCCTATCTTTATTATATACCCCTGTTACAACCAGGAATATAAACAATACATAACTGAAATGGATTACCCGATGGCTACATGCAATAGTCAGTGGGACAGTGACACAAATAGAGACATTATAAATATTCAGACAGACAAGGATGAATCATCATCACATACTTTGAGAATGCCTACCGGCTGGACAAGAGTAGTGAAACAACGGAAAGCAGGCAAGACAGCAGGCAAAATGGACGTCTACATTACAAGGTAATTAAATTGGTTCAGATCACACCTCAGATCACATGCATCTATCTAGATGCATGTTAAAAAAACCAATAGAAGATTACAGCTAATAACCTTAAAATAATAATTTACATCTACTCCTACAGTTCCCAAGGGAAGACATTCCGGTCCAAAGCATCTTTGCAAGCTTTCCTTCTGAAAGATGGAGAAGGAGGTTTACATATAGACCTCTTTGATTTTAGCACCTCTCAGGGTGGGGTGAGACACACATCTCTGGCTGTTCCCGTGGATAAGAGGCAGAGAAGAAGAAAGCTGGAAACAGGTGCCAAAAAGCTGGAAATTAAATCAGAAAGTTTGACTGAATTGTCAGATCTGCTAAGTAAAACAAACAGAAAACAAACTTCCCCGACCAGAACTCAACATCAAGAAGCCATTGCATCCAAGCACACTTTGGACGTCTCGCCTATAATCAAAGAGGAGATCGAAGAAAACGCAGAGAACGTTGACATTGGTACTGTAAAAAACATGCAGGTATTTTCAATGGGAGGGCGGTGTGATGCTATGAACGCCGGGGAATGTTTAACGCAGTTTGTGTCTTTAACATCGTTGGGTGATTCTCAACCGGAAAGTAACCTTAGTGGTCGGCTGAGGGAGAAGCTCTTCAAACCGTCTGCTGCTCTGACAAGCCAAGCAAATACCTGGCAGAGGCCGGAGAATACACAGCCAGGCCCCCTGCCTCTGGCTGTCATTGTGACTGTTGATGTGGCCGGCCAGAGAGAGAGTGAAGCTGAGACCGAGCAAGGAAGGTATGAGGAAAAGATTCCAGTGGAAGAAGAGCTGGAAACTCAATCTGAGTTCCAATGTGCTAATAGCGAGAATGAGAATGTGAAGGAGGAAGTGTCCTTGTCACCTGACACGCCCGATGAATGCTGTTCACCAGCAAGAGAACCCCAGAGTATGTATGATCTATGCACTTTTGTGCATGTCATATGATATGCATATGCTGGTGGCATTAAAAGCATACCTGCATGAGGATAATTCTTGTTGTATGTATTTAAACAGAGTCCAAAATCTTGGGTGACAAACGAAAGACCAGCCCCTATTTCAGTGGTAAATCACGAAGAGACGGTAATTGTTACTGAATAAATGTATGCAAATAACATAATTGAGAATACTAATGTCAATATCAGACGTTTTTTTATTTCTATATTTTATTTTTGTGACAATTTTTTTTTTTAAACAACATCGTGATTGCCCTGTCTTCTCATATTGTAGTTCTCAGCCCACCAAGGAGAAAAGCTTTCAAGAAGTGGACCCCCCCACGCTCCCCATTTTACCTGGTGCAGGAAACCCTGTTTCACAACCCCTGGAAGCTGCTCGTGGCCACCATATTTTTAAACAAGACCAGTGGTGAGTTGATCAATACGGGCGGACAGACAATAAACGCATTCATCATGTAGTACTAGTTCAATTACGTTTAAAAGTCAGACGATATTGGGTTGATGTATGATCTTTATTATTTACCTTCAGGAAAAGTGGCCATTCCGGTTCTTTGGCAGTTCTTTGAGCGTTACCCATCTGCTGAAATAACTAAAGATGCAAATTGGAAGTCAATTTCTGAACTTCTGAAGCCACTTGGCTTGTATGAGATCAGAGCCAAAATAATAATTCGCTTTTCAGGTAAAGCTTTTAGAATTTTCCCACTGTCAAAATGTTGCATGCTAAATATTGATCAAGCACATGTGGTCACACTACTCACACAAACCACACTCACAACTGTTTGTTTTTGACCCTACAATATCAAATAAAAGCAATAACCATATTAATCCCTGTGCTTTTTCTATTACAGAGGAATATCTAAGTAAACAGTGGCGCTATCCAATTGAACTACATGGAATAGGAAAATACGGCAACGATTCCTACAGGATCTTCTGTGTGGAAGAATGGAGAAAGGTAAGTTTGTTTTATTACCAGTGGTTTACATTTTCATTGTACAAAATAACTTTCTTAAATCACACGTATGGATTGTTTTCTTGTAATATCTAAGGTCACCCCTCAAGATCACAAGCTGAATAAATACCATGCCTGGCTGGTTGAAAACCACAAGGAGCTGGGCATATGAGGCGGCACAAAGAAACTGCTCAGTGTTTTAATTTCAAAGCGACAATCATTATTCCAAATATTGAATACCCACACTGACTATATAACCATGTTTAAAAGTTGTAATGTTAGAAGAGTGAGTTGCTTCAAGTTAACAGGTGCAATGTTCCTGCTTCCATAAATGCTAAAGTAATTATGTTGAATAAATTATGTTGAATTAAGTATTTATTAATATCATGATGTTGTGATGTTTATTTAACCCCCCCCCCCAACCCCATTTTTTCTTACTCCATCAATCCAGTGTATATTTCTCTATTGGTAGATGCCGACCTAATCACACAGTCTCCTAATCACACAGTAGTCTGTTGTTTTTGCTGGAGTCTAGAGTTTTTTGTCTGTCTTTTGTCAGAGGCTATTCAACTTAAAGTCCGCCCTGCTTACTGCTAACAATGGGGCTGGAGGTAAAGTGGTAAAGTGTGTATTTCCAAGGCAACTGTTGCCAATGCAAAACACTCAAGGACAACATTCCACTTAACAAACACATGATTAACTAGTACTGTATGGACTGGGATTATATGCATTTATTTTTCATGCATCCTTATAGGCTACACAAGCCGTTTTCTGGGATGTATGACGATGTAGGGTTCAAAAACGAGAATAGAGAGAGAGAGTTGGAACGCCTGTTAGAAATGGAAAGAATGAAACTTCACCGACTGAGGGACACAGCCGGCTTCAACTTCACCATGAAACTACGTAAGGAAAAAAAACGTTTCAGCTGCATTTAAATGAGTTGAATCTCTGTTTAGATCGTTTTAAATTTGTATCGGTTGACCGTGCGCTGTTTACATCACCGTAGCAGGCATTTGCTCCGCCTCCACTCCGGTGATTATTCCTCACAGCTCACCTCCCTCACGCCAGAGTCGGTGCCTGATGGTCACGTCTTTGGCGTTGCCAAAGATCTCACATGTAACCCAGTCTTGGAAAGACTTTCAGGTGAATCGAATAGGTCGACCACCAGGCTGAAAACTACAATGCATTACTACTACAGCCCTCTCGATTAAAGATCAATTATTTCCATAATGCTTGGTCTCCAGAGCCTTCCCAGGCTGAACCCTCTGCGTCCCCCGCTGGTCCCTAAACGCACCGTATGCCTGGAGACGTTGGCTGTCCACCACCACAATCAGCAGAGGTCCCTCTGCATGCAGAGGAAGGAACACTACACGTGAGTCAGTGTCTGTGAACTGCTCTAATCCAGTCTGATTGTCAGGCGAAATTTAAAGGGCGAGAAGAGCTTTGCTTTCTTTGAAAATAGGCGTATGAGTCAGTGATAAACGTCACCTCTTTTCCTGTTCTGACAGGTATCATCAAGGGTGGCGGAGACCTTTCTATGGCACCAGCAGTGAGAGAGAAGATTATCGGTATAAAATAGTCTGCCCCCCCCCTAACCCTAACCCCATTGATTAAACAAGCTTCGGGGTCGTCTTTCATCGTAGGCCTACACCTGCCATGTGTTCCCTACTGCAAATAACAATACAATACCGACCCTGTGACACCGCCTTTTCACTGAAATTCTATAGGGAAAATCTTTTACTGTTTACTGATGGGAAAGAAAACTGAATGTGCTGTCCTTTCACCAGGAAAGAGATACGAGAGCAGCTGAAAAGGCAGATAGAGGAGAAAGGGGTTGGGTTGAGGCTGCAGCTGGCCAGTAAAGTGAAGGAGGCTGACTACATGCGCGATGAGGAGCGCCGCGCTGTGACCAGAGACAGAGAGGAGCGCATCAAACACAACAGAGCGATGACGCTTTACCGAGATGAGAACAAGAAGGTATAAACACTTATATCTCAAGGATGATCATGAACACACGCTTACGATCACAAAATAATTCCTGCACCGGGAAGTAGAAAATTATTCAAGTTTCACTTAAGGTTGCTGTAAGGGAATTAACCGACTTCTCCACTGTGTGTGTGTGTGTGTGTGTGTGTGTGTGTGTGTGTGTGTGTGTGTGTGTGTGTGTGTGTGTGTGTGTGTGTGTGTGTGTGTGTGTGTGTGTGTGTGTAGCTAATGGAGCAGACATGGAGAGACAGAGCACTAACCCGATCCCTCGGGGCTCTGGAGGAGAGGGAACTACTGCGCTTAAACCCCATTAACTGGAGTGGAACACTGAAATAGACTGAATCTCAACACATCCACTCTGATCGAGATGCATCTTTTTGGCAGATGGGACAGACTGTGTAATTGCTGATGGGTGGGTTCTATTACCCCATTATAATTGGACACAATGAGACCGCACTCCAAGTCTCATTCTCCACAGTGCTGGGTAATTGCATGATAACGTTTAGATTTTAATAGAATCAGTTTGTTTTTTGAGGATTTTCCGACTTCATTGATAGATTGAGAAACATGCCATTATAGAGAATTTCTCAGATTATGTTTAAAGATTTTATTGAAAGTGCAAAAAAAGGAAATATTTAGGAAAAAATGAGTCAAAGCTATTTAATTAAAAGGGAAATTATAGTTTGCAAATGATGTTTTTGCAGCAGGGAACTGAGCCTTCTAGTCTAATAAAGTGGGGGGAAATCACAATCAACCAAATAGCTTGATGGTTTCTAAAAGTCATGGCTCACATAATTCTGTAAAATAAAAAAAGAAAGCAGAACATTTGAAAACATATCACAGTATTCAATTCCTCCCAAAAAATATTCTTTGAAACTAATGTCCAGGAAATAAAAAAGAGTTTATGTCTTGCATTAAGGAGTGCAAATACATTTCTAAAACACACATAAACGCTCTAGTGTTAACGCTCATCTGGCAGTTTGATAAATAAATTAAATGAACATGCAGCAGTCGATTCTCGTCCTGAAAACCAGATAATAAATAAACAAACAAAGTCATTGAAGTACCTTTTCACATGCATTCATAAAAAAAAAGCAAGTTAAAAACAATGGAAATTAATAAAACAGTTCTTCATAATGGATGGATTCCAGAGTATTTCAAGGAGCTTGCTTTGAAATGATAAAGGCTCAACCCCACCCAAGCAGCAGGCCTACATAGTGCAACACCTTACCCAGCAACACCATATCAATAGCTCTACCATTCATTCTGAGAATGCTTCGGTTTCAAAGCATACAGCCAAATTAAATAACGATAGGATTGACATGATAAATGCTCGGGACGTTCATATTATGTGAATAAATAACTTTCTTTCTTGTGCAATATTTTCCCACAGATGTAAAATGAAAATGCATAATAAATGTGTGACAATCAGTGGTGGTGTGATTGATTTCTTGACCCCTGCTTTTTGCAATGTTGAGGTAGGGGATCAAGTTCAATTCCATCATTTCATTGCATTGCGGTCGTTGCCAAGTACTCCTCCAATGCTCGCGGCTACATAGATATATTCTCCTGCATAGCCTGAGTTTTTGATTCAAAATTATCAGTCCTGTATTTCTAACAGCAGTCCAGGCAGCATTCAAGTAACTTCCCAACCGGAAAGCAGAATTCTGATTGGCTAGTACTGCGGGAGTCACCTTTACCTCTTGCCTGGTTAGCATTCCCATGTTTCCTTTATCTAACCCAGGGCTAGGACTAGCGTCCCTTCAGAAAGCCGTCAAGCATGTAATCTCCCTTTTCAGTGAACCAGTAGCCAGCCATCGCCGCCACGCCGCCGATGAAGATGGCGGTGAAGACCATGTCTCCCTTGGCGGCGAGGGTCGCCAGCGCACATATCACCACGCCGAAAAACATCTGCTGCAGCACCAGCACCTCGTCTTCAGTCATATCGTCGAAGAGACCTTTCTCTGGTCCCGCTGGGAAAGTAGACATTACCAAATTAACAGGGGCTTTCTTAAAATGCTAGTTCTTTGTTTGTTGTTGTGGAATTTGAAGTTGATGTTGAAGCTGGAGGCACTTTGTTGAGATGTATGATCGCTGAAATGTATGATGAAGAAATAAAATAACTAATTGAATCTAGCTAATGCTGGGGGGATGGGTATCTCACCTCTAGGATACTATAAGAGATGTAATGGCGCAAGACATTCAGTGATTAACTTTCATTCTCTAAGGTCAGAAATGCATGTGCCCCGCAAAGAAGTTCTACCAATGATGTCTTTTCGATTCATATAGCCATTCTTTTTTTTGTGTATGGTTGCTTTGATATTGTTCTTAGATGCACTTATAGTTGGATAAAAGCGTCTGCCCAATGGCTAGCAGCAAATTGACCAATGTTTTGTGTCTGCCAGTGCATACCACGACCATACCATAGCACTTACTGGGTAGCTTGTTCTCCACACAGATGCTGTCTCGTCGGATAAAGCCCTGAGCGCAGTCACAGTGGAAGGAGCCCTCCTCGTTGGTACATGCCTCGTTCAGCCCCGGACACGCTATCGCCCGTTCGCTACACTCGTCTATGTCTGCAAGAGAGGAGGAGGCAGGAGATGATGCACATTTATCAGGGGGCATACTGAAATATTGAGGAATAGATGTGGATCAATGAATATTATGTCACCTACCAATACATTTGGATCCTCTGAGCCTGTAACCGCGGGCACACTTCTTACAGCGGGCCGGCCCGCTTCCCATGCAGCCCACACACGCTTGGTCACAGCCTGAATACAGAGAATATCATACAGATATTTCAAAAAATTTGGGTTATTATTTAATGTTGCCATAATAGATTCCCTTCTGACTATATAATTTTAAAATCTTACAATTTTCATTTAATTTGTACAGTTATTGTCTCTATACAAATACGGTCTAATACTGAGCAGAGCTGGCATGATAAAGAAAGAACAAAAGACACATTGTTTTGTCTTCAAAATAGCACTGCAATCAATTCTCAGGTCATGTCATCGTGTAAACATGACATTCCTGACCTGTGCTTCAGGAAACCAGTGACTTGACAGCTTGACTGACACGTGTGAGCCGATAAGGTGTGTGCGCGGCACGAGAGCTCACCTCTGCACTCGTACGACCCATCGGTGTTGTGACAGTAGGTGTTTGTAGGGCAGCGCGCCAACTCGGTGCCACATTCATCAGTGTCTAAAGGAGACGATGAGGGCAAGGTAAACAACCTGTGCCCCTTCTGACATGACATATTAGCGCTGCAAATGCGTGGGTGAAAAAGGAGGAGGGGAAAGAGACCACACTCACCTACACACTTGTTGTCATGGAGGATCCAGCCTGGTTTACAATCCAGGCATTTGTAATCCTGTGGCCCCAAGCATTTATTACATGAATGGTAGCAGGCTACAGAGGGAGCGAGAGAGAGAGAGGAGAAGTCTTACAAGCAGTGCAGAACACATCGCCAGATAAGGAGGCCGTCTTGGATCCTGAGGGAGGGGGGGCTGGGGGGGTTAGTCACCTGCACAAGCTGCCATGCTGTGATTAGAGCTCTTCTCTCTGTAGTAGCCATCCCCACAGTTCTGGCACAGCTGGCCTGAGTATCCCGGGTCACAGACACACTCTCCGTCCCCCAGACGGGTGCCCTCGCCTTCACAGCGGCCCAGGCCTCCGCACACTCCCCCCGGACCGGAGAGACACTCTGCCACGCAGGAAATCACACACACACACACACACACACACACACACACACACACTTTACTCTTATTATAACAATTTGTGTAGAGATTGAGAACTTTGATTAAAGTGGATCTATGCAATTACTGAAAAAAAAGATACAATAATATAGCATGTGTTTTTGTGGAACCTTTGCACTGAGGGCCATAGCGTCCTGGTGGACAACAGAGTCTCAGTTCCTCGATGCACAGCCAATCAAAAAGGTCGGGGGCCTCCTGCTGTCTACAAACAGAAGGACCGTCATTGCAGTTCATATGTGTTGAGGGCACAGTGATACGTGCACAACATCAATATCAGAAGCGCTGCATCCACGTCATCAAGAGAGGTAGAGACCACACAGCATGGCCTACCTGTGGAACCACCACGTCTCCACCTGGTCCTCGATCTGCTCCAGCAGCTGGTTACATTCAAAGTCGGTCTTCTCACACGCACCCTCGACAATCTCTAGCAGCCTGGTCTCACTGAAACACGGACAGCATAACATAGACTCAGACATCGCAGCGCATGTGAAACCAACAAAACTAAAATAAACTGTCACGTCACGTCACAAAACATGGACACATGACGTAGCACGATTTTGATGATGAAGGGAGTTTGACGGAGGTCCATGAATGTGTCCACTTAACAAAGTAATCTTGAGGGAGTAGACCTTTCTCTTACCTGCGTGCATATTTAGCTAGCTTCTCCTCCTCCCACGCTGTGTTGCCACCGCCAAAGTTCTTACTGGACGTTACCTCCAAGCCCTGAGGAAAGTCAAAAGGAGGTTGAGTAGAAAAGTAGAAAATCATGTGCAAGATCACAATCGATCATACAAAAATCATTTGAGTTATGCGCTTTTGGCCAAACCACAGTGGTTCGGACCTATGAGGAACTACATGATGGACGGTGATAGACAATTGGTTCCTCCAGTGACAGTAAAATATTTCTTATAAGGTGTACAACTTCCCAGATGGATCTTTGTAACAAACCACCTGGCGCTTCAAGTAAGGGCAAAGGTGAACCAGAATATAAGGATTTCTAGAGAAATTTTCCCTGGATGGATTGACTCATGGTTAGCCCCGTTTTACACTTGAGAAGTATTTGTAGTTTAGATATTTTTTCAATACCTGCATTAGAAATGTTATATAGTGCAGGTTTGAAGAAGTTGAAAAGATGAGTTACCTTAATGAAGCTGTCAGTAAGTTTGTGGCAGGTCTGGCATGGTGCCGTCTCTACTCTAACCACAGATAGTTCCCAGACGAGTATCAGTAAAGGCAGAGAAGACCAGTCACACCACATCGCTCCTTTCCTGTTTGGGAAGTCACATCAAGGCATTTAACAAACCCAAGCATACCATTACAGGGCATAAAAAACAAGACGTTCTTTATAGAATGAAACAATGAATATGTTGTTTAGTAAGTAAGGTGACTGACCTATTAAAAAAGTATGAAATCTTGTATGAAAAGAAAGTGAGAAGCGCTGAGTTTCAATACTAGACAATCAGACCACACTTTCAACATAAATCAACAAAACATTATGTTTAATGAAGTGTGATAAGACATTGACATGATGTTCTGTCACTTTCTGTCAGTATTTTTCTAAATACCTCATTCAGATAGGTTTTGGAAAATTCCCATATCAAAACATTATTGATGGTGTGCTATAAATAAATATAAAGGAAAGAGAAGCAGTGTGTCGAGTCGACTCTAGTCCGGTTATACGGCTCACTAGTTATAAACCGATGAATAGTGAGAAACAATTGTTTTCATTAGTTAACAGACTTTCCTCATTAGTTTAAATATGTTTCTTATTATAATTTGAGGTGTCAACGAATAAGTAGGCCTACTGCTATCCAAAATTGATTTGTCATTCATCTGTTGGATCTGACTCCCAACAGATTCATCCAGGAGATGTTGAAATCACACCGATCCGTCTATTTGCAATTTCGGCGCTAAATCACAAATCCCTTGTGTATCATTCCCGTACCCCCCAATGCCCACATTATATAATATTTATCATAGTTCCGGTTAAGAAACGCCCAAGCAATTTCCGAAGTTGCATAAATGGGTTTAAAAAAAGGGGACCAAATGTAACTTTGATTTGAGTAGATGCTATCAGAACAGCGTCCAATATACGTTGATGTAATTTATATCCACAAATCTCCAACTGAGAAGCGATGGTCGGGGCAAGGGATATCCTGTTATCAACCACAGAGCCAGCTCAGCATCAGCACCAACAAGCCTATTAGCCTAACCAGCATTACGCTAAGATCAGGTAGCTGCTAACCTGGGCCGATTAGAGCTTGTACAATTCGAATGTTAGCCCGAAAAGGATGTCTACATGTTGTAAATACAATATAATAATCGCATGTTGAAGAGCTGTGTGAGCTATATTTGACACCCATAGTTGATGTTAGCTAGCTCGGTCTCACAACCGGCTAGCCTGCTCGTACCTTGGTGCAAAATGTGCACGTCGTTGAAACAACTGATGGCCAGATTTCTCGCCGGTGGGACAATTTCACGTCTCTAGCCAAACCCCCGATCAAAGAATCAAGAGTTTCATGTTATAGCGGGCACCTTCATGAGCAGGAGGGACTCGGAAGGATGATTGGAGCTGGGCTAGATGAACACACAGCTCCTGTTGGGTGGTTGTCCTTGTGTTCCTTGCAGCTGGGCTGCAGCATGATAGGCGCCGCCCAAGTCCGCTGGGGATTCATTTCATCCACCAATCGCTACCACTCATGTGAATCACAATGTCCAGCAGGCCCATGTTGAACTGTCACCGTGTTGATAAGGAAGGCATATTAAACATGTTTCCATTTTGGTTAACTTAAGATATTTTTTCTTTTCATAGGTGGGCAACAACTATGCTGCACAGGCGAAAGAAAATGTCTTACTAAGTATTCGAATTGTATTTAATAGAAAACAAAGGCATAATCATACAAATCGAATATATTCTCAAAATGACGCAATCCCTGACGCAGTCTTCTCATTCAATGAGATGCTAAGAGGTAACATTAAATTACCGGTGGTTAAAGCATTTGCACTGTAGGACAAAGAATAGTTCTCTCCATTGAGGTATATCCATCGCACTGAGCAGGAGACTAGTGTAAGTTATTAGTTGAAGCCGTAGAAAATACTGCTATTGCCTTAACATATTAGGTAGCATACCTAATATGTTTAAGCAACTTAAGGTTTCATAAAATCATACAGCATCATTTAAACTTATTATAACTTATTATTTCGTTTCAGGTTACACTAGTGTTAACACAGTGTACTTGAAATACACACACAATGAACTCTTAGTAGCAGTCAATCATTTGAATACAAGTATTTACATAGAAGCATGCTATGTACACACACATAAATCTTCATCAAGTAAACTGAAACCAACATCCAAGATCTGAGGATAGCCGAGCAGCATACTTACCCGCAGGAACGACTTAAAAATGCCTTGTTTTGTTATTGAGACATGCATCTACAGACTATGTCTGCGGCTCATTAAGACAAGGGCCAAAAGTACAGTCAAGATAATAGCACCAGTGTGCAGAATACTTGTTTGTTTTGATCTTTGGAAGAAATTTCAACAAAAGTTTCAAAGTCTCGTCCTTTAGTCTCGCCCTCTAGCTCTCTTGCTTCCTCGCTCTCTTGCTCCCTCGCTCTCTTGCTCCCTCGCTCTCAGACCCAAGCCAGCCCGGCCTCCTTAGGGCCAGGGTATGGGCTTGAAGGAGGGGTGGTGGCATACGGCTGCAGGGGCACTGATTCCAAGGAATCCTCCTCCCCCGGCCCGACACAGTCCTGGGGCAGCCCTGCCAGCCGCAGGACGGTCACCCCCGCCCCCGCGAGTCCTCTGGCCAGCCCCCTGGACGCCACCCTGAGCGTACCCGCCTTCTTGCGTCTCGCGGACGCCGACGACTCGTGCCTCCCCCCGGCCAGGTCCGTCAGGAAGGCCAGGCTCTGGGAGGGGAGGCAGTGCAGATAGAGGCCGCGGAACAGCTCGGGCAGCGGGCGGTTGGAGCCGGGCGCCTGCGGAGGCAGAGACTCAAACTGCACCAGGAGGAAGCGCTCGCCGGCGCGGCCCTGCATGCAGTCGGCCAGCACGCAGCTCAGCGAGGCGCCGAACGCGTCTACGTGCTTGGAGGGGAAAGGGCTACCCTTCCCGGCTTCCTCTTCCTCTCCCTCGCCGTCCCCCCTGCTCACCCTGCTCTTAGCCCCGCCCTTCTCCCAGCCCTGGCCACCCCACTCGTCCGCCCTGGCCCAGGCAGCCTGGGTCAGGGCCAGCACCACCTTCCCCCCCTGCCTCTGGACCCGGTCCAGCTGGGAGTGGAGCCAGGGCACGGGGCCCATCCCGCCCAGCTCCGTCTGGCTCCAGAGGTCGAGGGACACGCTGAAGCCCAGGGCCTGGAGGGAGGAGCCCAGGCGGGACAGCAGCACCGGCAGAGCCCTCTCGCCGTCCGCTTGGTGCAGCAGCACGACGTGGCTCCCGGCGACCATGCCTGTACCAAGAGGAAGGCCGTGCATCATGCAACTATCTTAGCATGCCAGTATGTACTGGTCCTGTGCAGAGTCAGAGCTCTCCCTCTTACCTTTGACGTCGCTCTCCTTAAACCATCTCCGAGCGTACCCTATGGGAGGAACCGAGTGGGATTTTAGTTACCTTGTTAAGAGAATGTGCATTAGCAGTAGCAGGAGGGAATTGTTTTATGGCTGACCTTTCAGCAGTCCTTGGAGCAAATATGCCCCGAGTAAAGACATGCACATGAGAAGGAGGCCGAAGAAGATAAGCAAACTCCATCTCCATCGGGGCTCTAGGAATGAGATGTGAAAAGTACACGCAATGAATTTTGAAGTAAACAATATTTATAAATAATATATAAAGACAATAATAAATGCGTGATAATAATTTGAAGTTGTCAAGGACAGTCAAGGTCAGTGTCATACCCGCAAAGGGACAGTGTGGTTCCAGGTTTGAATGAGACCCATGTAGCATGACCTAATCAGATAGCACCAGAAGAGTATCTTAAACATATTGCACTGGTCAAAAACAAAATGCAGGCATTGATCAGCTATATATTTATCACATTCAGGAAAGGAACAGACAAAGATCACCTGAATACAGAGAGTAGGGTGCGATGACATGTTCACAAACTCCCCTTTTTTCTGTTGAGAAAAATAATTGATACATTAAAAAAAGATTTGGGTTGCTCAATATGATTACAGATATTCCTTTGACCAAATGATTGAGATATTGGATTGAGATATTAGTTATGTTACCCAATGCTCGTTGACTGTGGCTCTCCAGCCATCATCTGTGTGGTTGTACAGACTCTGTCTTGAGCCAGTAACCTCCTCACAAACACCCCCTGCGGAGTCCTTCTTGCAGAGCCACACTTCTCCCTTCAGCCTGCAGGGGGCAGTCACATTCCAGCTCAACGCCGTAGCCTGCCTTGTGTTCCCATGGTTACCTCTCACCGGGGCCACGGACATGGACACAGTCACATTGGTCTGCATTTTTTCAATAATTCCTAAATAAAAGATAGAGATAAAAAAGGTTTGATACAATTTAAAAATATATTTTTAGCATAAAACCAGGTAGAATGTCCTTACCTTGCAAGTTTTTGAAGGGACAGGATCTCCTACGAAGTGGCTTTCCCTTCAACCACACCTGTGTCACACAAAAAATAAGGTTATTTTCATCTTCAAAGTGCGTAAAGGTTGTGTCATCATAGCAGATACCCAACAACCAATAGGCTACCTGGAAGCATAGGCACGGTGCTACAGCATTTGTCGCAATGTTGATTTCTTTTTGGCCCTTTGGCTGAAAGAAAACAACAAAAGACATATTGTTTCACATAAACAACCTTGTTTTGTACTATCTTGAACGGTGAGGGATTTGAATGATTGGTGTTTGGGACTCACCCATTCAAGAACCTCTCCAGGCATTTCATTCCAGAACTTTTGGTACAGGACTGTCTCTGTGCAGGGGTCGGTAATACCCAGTCTAAGGATGATCCGATCTGTCTCATTATCAGCCACAACCTCGAGCTTGGGAGCTACGGGTAGTTAGATGACAGTTGTACATTGTCTTACATATTGACTATTGCCAGATTTCTATTACATTATTAGGCCTATATATATACTAATCCTTATTCATTTATACCTAATACTTCAGGCCAAAAGCAACACACACACACACACACACACACACACACACACACACACACACACACACACACACACACACACACACACACACACACACACACACACACACACACACACACAGTACAGTACTGTGTGTGTTTGGTTGTTAAAGTTTGGGCACCGTTCTGTGTGTCTATGGCAGCTAGCCAAGGACAGATTTCTACTTTGAGGGACATTTATTGTGAAACTACAGTTTATGTAAATAATTGGGCTGTAAGTAAATATTTGGTCTTATTGGTCTCGGCTTTACTTTTTGTAGATTCACAATTTAGATCTTGTTTAAACTGCTTTTATTGGTTTAAACGTTGATAGGCCTAATCAAATTGCTTTATAATAAATGTATGCTGGACTTTAATACTTAATACAAATATACCTCAAACTTGATTTGAGTCATCACAGTATCCCTAGACACATTCTGTTGTTCTTGTACATTCATCTCAGATTGCATTTTCCATCAAGGCTTTATTTTCACCAACCCACGTCCAGTAAATTTAATTAACCAGCACGTCAGGTGGTAGCATATCAAGTGGATCAAATACAATGAAAAAAACGCAGAAGGAATAAGGCATTGCCACACTTGGCAAGCTTTTCAGCTAAACCTTACATGATTGGGTATTTTATGTTGTATTATGCTATAACACAGAGGGGTCAATCACAGGCTGAGAATAGCAAGTCATTTTATTAATATAGTGTTATACAAATCACAACTGATTCAGTACCAGTCTGTAACTCCCACCTGGGTTATGCACGGCTGCCTTAACCATTGATATGTTAAGCACCTTTTCAAATGAGGCAAATCATTGTCGTTACTCTGAAGGAATCTAATCCATACTTGTACAGGCCACCTTCTATTATACCCATTGAGTTTATGTTCTCTTCTTACCGTGACAGTCCTTGACACTGGCGTCTAGGTTGAGGAGGCACACTGTAAAAAAAAAAGAAGAACACAATAAGATGGAAGTATACTCTTGTGACTAAGCATGTTTGATTGTGTTTCCGCTTTGTTGCACTATGTCACTCATCCCACCTTCTTCTAAGGACGGAACCGTCAGGTTGAAGCCCTTTGTGGATCTGGAGTGCACCTGAACCACAACAGGACTGCCAAACTTCACCTCCTCCCTCAGCATCAGCCACAGCTACGGGACAATGTACACACAGTAGGCCAGGAGTCAACTGTGGGAGGCTTGTGAATCTGCATTCGCTTTCTCAGCAAACACACAGCTGAGCTACTCAAGTGGAACTGGATGACTTGAGTAAATAATGATACAGCAGAAACTCAGCGCCGGGGCACTGAGCCCTGTCTGGGGAAGGAAAGAGCCTTACCCTGCGCTCCGCCACGTATTTCTGAAATCTCTGGACAGGTCGAAACTCCACCGCCTTGCAGTAGCCGATGCCCGGAGAGCTCAGACACACCTTGACCAAAGCTGTAACACACACACAAACACACAAAGTCTAAAATTGTATTTCTCTCTCACATTAAGCTTGTGTGAATGTGTGTAACCTTGAGAGCGTGTTTGTCGTTTTTTTGTCTTACTATACCTGTTGGGTTGGATAGCCCACTCACTCCACCACTTCCCTCTCCCGGTTGTTTTGTGCCAAATCTCTCTTCTTCGTTACTAGGTTCCATCAACTTCTCTGATTCCTGCTTTTCATGTTCCAAGTCTTCACCTGACATCAACCATAGCAATGAGTCATCTGCCGCAAAAGTTTCCCTCAGATAGCAATTACAGTTTGGGTTGACTAAAACCTCACAACACAACACCAGCAAGGATTTATTCAAAAAGTAAAAACTGTGGAAGTCAAAACAGGTCTTATTGTAAATTTGACAATTGACATATAATTGATTAGGGTGGAAATTAGTGTCTCAAGGGGGAGGGGGAGTATGTTTGTTGTCTGTGTCCAAGTGAATATCCGGAGCCTACCGTGGATTGCGATTAAGATTTGCAGGCAGGGTTTGCAGTCCTCCCTGTCTGAGCAGCAGAGCACCAAGTTGAGGTCGACACGTTCAACGTCCACTGTAAGCTCCTGGTCCTCAAAGGGAAAACTGTACAGAGATACTGAGGAGTGCAAAAATAGCAGACACAATCAAGTCACTTTCCTACATTTGCTGATATATTAATATCAATGTAAAAAACGACATGTCACTTGATGCAATACGAGGTCTTATGTGATCTAATAGGAGATTTTATTATAATTGTTATAGGTTTGTGTTTTTGGAACATAATGATATTATTATTGGGCCTCACCATCTGTCACTGTGCAGTCAGTCAATCCCTTTGAGGAGAAGGAGCAAGTGTGAATAGTGTACACACACACGCGCACACACACACACACACACACACACACAGACACACACACACACACACATTAAAATACATGAACAAATAATTGTATTCTTGGAATGATACTCTTACATCTACAATTACTTAATTCCAATGACCGTTCAAGTCGAGGATAAGCCTGGACACTGGGATCAGTAAAAGTAGACTGCCCTCTGAGCTGAGACACAGTAGTAAATTATAAATGGACATTGATATTTCTCTCGCAGTCTCGATGTCGCACGAACTTTACGAACAATTAGAACAGTAAAGACGACTTTAAAGTAGTTGTTTTTTTCCTGTTATTCAAACTCTACGTTTCTCAAGTGAAACTATGATGGACGTCATTATATTAACTGGTGATCAAGTACAAATATGGCAAACCCGTGCGCTACAGGCTAGGCTACGCCAATGAATTTATACCCCCCGCTGTTACCTTGCTGCATATTAACCTGGATGCTTGGTCCACCACATCTAGCCCACCCCCCGTCGAGAACAGCAGCAGGAGAAACAGTGGTGGTGGTGGAAGACAGTGGAACGGCGGCGCGCAACGAGCCATTCCTGTCCATATGCTTCTGGCTGCGGTGCGTCCTGGTCCTACGGTCTCCCGGAGCCTCGCTCGCTCCGATTCAATCCCTTTGCCCAGTATATTCCCTTCATCCAGAAGATAACACAATTAAATGTTTCTGCCCTTAAAGTTCCAGTCGATCACAACGCCATGTCTTCTTCTGAACAGATTATAGCAACAGCATCGGCATCTGGAATGTGACAACCTTGGCACTAGCTCTGTCGCGCTGTCGACTTGACTATGGTCTGGAATGACGCTGGAGAGCTTCCTGATGAATGGCACCTGAGTGACGCAATGTCTCCTACTTGCAGAGTGAGACTTCGGAAACTGGTGGATCCGTGAAGGCGCGGAATGCTTTGCGACAGCTACTTGATTTATAATCTAGGCCTATCATCGTGGTATTCTTCTCATATATCGGTGACTGGACCCTATTCTGCATTCAAACCGCCTAGTTAGTTTTGGGGTGCCAGTCGGTCCGAAAAGTTCGGAACCCTACAACCAACACAACTATTGTGATGAATAGATATATTTTTTAATGGCATTGTCCAGTGTGTTTTTTGTGTTAAATATGAATTTTGTATAGGAATTGTTGTTTGCATCACAGTGATTTTTTTAAATTTCACTTAACAATTGAAACGTGCTATGTGATCTAACCTGTCGTGTAGGCCTACGACTGTCATCCCACATCAGACTGTGGCGTTTCTTTCCAACTGTCTATGCAGGCCAGATTTAAAGATATGTCACATTACGATACCACACTGTACACTTTGTTTATCCCAACGGGGAAACTGCATGGGTCACCCTGGGGTCATGACATACATGTGTCCATAATATCTGAGTGGGCACGTCGTAAAATAAGAAAAATTCTAGGGACCCATATTCATCACATTTCTGAATGCACCTTTAATAGCATCTCTCCTATCAGCCTTACTCCACGGTCCCTGGATAATAAATCAATAAGTCTGAAGCGTTTCATTTGTCAGTGTTCTGAAGTGGTGGCATGCCGATACAAAGGACATAACCCAAGCTGTCCGCAATATGAATGAGTTGAGTTGAGTTTATTGCCATTAAACACATCAGATAAGACTTATGTTTTCATGAATGGGGCACTCCAGGGAAATGCGACTAGGAAGTCAGATTACCCAAATGCTAAATCAAAGGGCCTCTTCGATTGCTCCTATAGGCCCACAATACATCACATTCCAAGAGGCTCTGTGCAAAGCACAAAGTACAACATTCAAATGTTAGTAAGTAAAAACAATGTGATTAAACAATGTGTTCGTAATCTAACCAATACATTATTTTTCTCTCCCTCAATGGTGTTATATGGCAATTTGAAATACATTGACAGGAAGTGTGTGTGTGTGTGTGTGTGTGTGTGTGTGTGTGTGTGTGTGTGTGTGTGTGTGCGTGCATGCGCGTGTGTGTGTACACACTATAAACCATCATGGTCAAAAGAATGTCAACAAATTACTTACAAAATAACCTCGATGCAGTTAAAAATCTTGCTCAACAAAATTAAAACATTGTCCGGACACATCTCAAGGGTGACCCACCAACCCCTCCCCCCTCCATCCTGGAGACTGGAGGCCTGGGATGCTGCCTTTCCTGGCTGAGGTATCGGTAGCTGGGCTGTCTGGGTGGGCTGGGGGGGAGGGCCAATCGCCTGGCCAGGGCAGTAGCTCCACGGAGCTCCCGGAACTACCTACGGGGAGGCCACCCTCCCCGTAGGTAGACAGGGCTTTCCCCCATCTCCCTCGTGGAGCATGGGGCCTTTGGCTCCTGTGCTGGATGGCCGAGGGGTAGCTGATCCCGGGCTGCTGCAGGCTGCATGCAGGGGGAAGTAGCTGCAGACGGTTGCCGGGCTACCTCCCTGTCCTCTGCTGGGTTCCGACACACTGTTGGAGAAAGGCCTGGTGCTGGGTGGTGGCTGTCCGTCAGCACTGCTGGGGGCCAGTGCGTCCTCAGACAGCCCTTCCGTGTCCTTAAAAGTCTGGAGAGGCGCAACATCGGGGAGAGGTAGAGGTGGTAAGTAAATAAACATGCCAATGGTGCACTACTGCCACGCAGAAGATCTGTTAGTTTGAGAGTGTTCGTTTGGGAGACGCCTGTGAACAGTAAGGCACTCATTGTGCAACATGTGCGCACTCTCACCCAGGCCATTCAGACTCAGCCGGATGAGGCCGCCTAAACCTGCCAACATACACACACACTCACACAGAAGTTAAGTAAGCATGAAGATTATTTACACAGGCAAGCTGCCTGTATTTCTTTCGGTTTCTATCTTCTTCTTCAGATCAACGTTGAAACAAAGGGATCCGCCATCATGCACATCATGTGGCATTGATGGATTGATGGATGTGAGCGTCCTACCCACCCAACAAGCCTCTCAAATGTGGAGTAAGACATATACTGTGCTACAACCGACCCGCAGGTGTTCAGTATAGATCCACATGTGAAGAAGCCATAGGCATTGTCAATGTCTATTTGCTAGGCAAATAACCACATATTTACTTATTCAAAAAAAAAGGCAAAACAAGCGGTTAGATGTCACCAGTGCCAGATTGTGATGAATAGCTCTTTGATTAGGTGACTGTAAGCGGCGCTGGTCGTGGTTTAACAGCGTCTCTTTGGAGGGCTGGCTCGTGTTACACGCTGGAGCAGTTTGGTGCCGTCACATTGCTAGAACTTGAGACGTCACATGCCTGTTGTCCCCAGGGTGACCCTTCACCACATGCATTCATTTGCTCTTGTTTGATTCCCTGTTTTGGCGTACAGCCAACACAATGGTCAGAGAAACCTGACCTGTCCAACATGGAGCCAATATCCCTTTCCATCAAATTATCTCCAGATTTCACGGCTCATTTGTCAAGTCCTCGTGTTTATCTGGGACTATGGCAGCCACGTTTTCAGTTGGTGGGACAGTCGTCGTGCCAACCACAGCAACAGTACTTTGGAGCGCAGTCTGGGCCAGCAGTCGCACCCTAACTCCTCCCAGTTTGGTCCCGACGCGATGCCCCCTAGTTCCTGAATCAGGCCCCTGAAGTCCCCGGGGAGGCTGTATCGCGGGACCCCCCGGAGCTCGTCGGGGATGTCTCTGTTGTGGTTGAGGCCGCGCAAGGAGATGAGCACCACGGGGTGGCTCCTTCCCGGCTCCCGCAGCACCCCCTTCAGGCGGGCCAGGGTGGCCCTCAACACCGGCCCCGTGATCGAAGAGCCCTCGCTCGAAACGTCCGAAGGATCATCGCCCTCCAACAGGGCGTCCTTCTCCGTCCCGTACGTTAACGTCCTTGCTATCGTTCTCCAGCCTTCCTCCCCCTCCAAGGCGTCCGTCGCTTTCCCCCTCTTCGCCTCTACCTTGCGGGTTCCTTCTCGTTTCCTCCTCTCCGTCTGAGTCTCCTGCTCTGTTGTTCTCTCAAAGATCCGCTTGGCCTCGGGGCTCCACACGACCAGCACCTTGCCCTGGGCCCGTTGCACTGCGTCCCACTCTCCGTAGAGCCAGGGGAGCGGGCCCAGGTCAGCCACCCTGTTGCCGGCCACGGCAACGGGGTGGCCTGCTTCCCCAGTGCCAGCTCCGGCGCCAGCCTGCCTGTTGGAACTCTGGCTCCACAGGGCCATGCGCACGGCGGCACACAGCTCCCCCTGCAGGATGGAGGCCAAGGCGCAGGCGGCTGAGACGTGGGCGGGCTGTCCTGAAGAGCACACCAGCAGAACAGGCTTGTGGATCGACAGCCAACCTGCACATGTTGGCAGGAGATAGAAAAAAGGCAAATCAAATGATGTTATTTTTCTCTCATGGTTGTATCATAATAACGTAATTATAATAATATTATAATGAGCAACTACCAGACTACGCATGCAAGTCTCCATTTATCGGCAATGCAAGGAGACATTGCATTGTAGAGATACCAAAAGTGTTAAGAGAGCTGACCTGTTGTTCCACTCTTGGTGACCTTGTACACAACAAAAGCCAGCAGCGTGAACAGCACTCCGATCAGCAGGGCTGCCGCCACCAGCATACCACTCCTCCAGTGTGTGTCTGCTAAAACAATTATCACCGCATTGCATCTGGGTTCCTGGTTTGCACATCCATAGAGCACCGGTTATGTCTTAACTGCAGGTGTAGTTGATGGAAGAGGTGAAATGTACATCTGGAAGGACACTCACATTCAGGGCACAAGATTCTCTTCCCAAGTCGAGCCGGTGCTGACTGCCACACCTGTAAAAGAACACACATTTTGTCCATGTGGTTTGATTGCATGTTAGGGTTTAGTCTTGCACACACATGGTGTTCATGTGGGTTATATGCATGCTAGGGTTAAGTCTTCTACACACATAGTGTTAATGTGGGTTGAATGCAAGCTAGGGTTTTGTCTAACACACACAGTGTTCATGTGGGTTGAATCACGCTAGGGTTTGGTCTAAAACAGGCTACATTTGCAATAGAGGAACAAATTGGAAGAAGAACCCTATGTTTTGGGATTTGTTGAGATATACCTGCACACACGGCCTCTCAGCGATGGTATGAACAGGAACATTTAACTGCAAGTCACCCTTGCTCCCATCCTGTCAATACAAAACACTGGTTAGTATTCAGTACCAAGGAATTGGCTAGGCAAAAAATATATTTTCACCAAGGGGAGATCAACCGCACAGCATTTTATAATTTGCACATGTAATAGTTCGTGAGATAGCCATGCCGATGTTTTAGATTTTTTCAATTCACACTGGCAGGAACGGTGGTATGAGAGATGTAGATACCATCAAAATTCAAAATCGGTTGCAGAATACACCCTTTTTTCTTGTGTAAACAGTACTTATTTGTGTTTCAACTGTCAACTATGTTCCTCACTGTTTGTCATTCTGAGACTAAACCTTCAAGGCCCCACATTTGCATATGGAAACATATTAATGGGGAAAAGCAGAAGGAAATGGTGGCTGTCACACAATTTTTTAATAAACAAACCATTTTGCAATGTGGATTAAAGAGCTGTCGAACTCTATTGGACTAGAAAGATTAACGTATATTGCTAAGGGCAAGCGGAAAGACTTTAATAAGCTCTGGGAACCATACATGGATGTCATGACAGATGAAGACATTAGATTCACGTAAAAAAAAATCTTTATTTTTGTGTATATAAATTTACTATTTTTTTATTTTTTTTATTTTATTTTATTTAAGTAATTACTTTATTGGTATCCTTATTATGATGGTGCAAGTGTCTGTCTGTGTATGTTGTTAAAAAAAGATTAAAAAACGACAATAAATATATTCTTAGAAAAAAACAAAAAAACATTTTGCTTAGAAATGAAACTACCATTATTAGTCTAAAATTGACTGGTTAAAAAGATAAGGTTGACAGTTGAGCCTATGCCTCCTCGCTCTCTCACTCTCTTTATCTCTCTATATCTCTCCCTCTCACCCCCTCCCTTTCTCACCATTGTCCCTGAGTAAGTGTGTCCTACGGAGTGACAGCCGCTGTGCTGCAGGATACAGAGCTGAGCGGAGAAGCTAGCTGAGGCGTTAGAGGTGAGGTGGACCGACATGCTCCTCCCACCAGGGCCTACATGGGCCTCCCATTCGCTCTTATCTGTGCAAACGACCAGAGAAAACACGTTGACGTTGTAGGCAGAGAATGACTGAATGAGCACAGTAGGACTAGATAGGGAGGGACATGAACGATGATAGATGATCTCACCCGATTTGAAGGGACAATGGACGTGACTGTTGTTTTTTATAGAGAACTATGAAATGGAAAGAGAAGCATTTCAGACTCAAACACAAAAGGACAAGATGCATAATATGGGCACATGCGCTCACATATATGCACAGACGCAGCATTGACCGCTGAACCCGTGGCTTCGATACCATATTCAAAAGGCCAAGATTGGCCTGTAAACAGATGCAAGTAAAAGTGGGAGCTGCGATTTTTCTGGATAATAAGCACTTAACCAATAACAATTCTCAGTAGAAAAGTCATATTTTACATATATAAAACAAGTAATTGAAAATCGTTTGTTATTGCCTATCCAATAGGTTGACGTATGATCCAAAGGCCAATACATCGTCCATATATGTCTACACCAATTTGCATACACACATGCTCACCTGCAGACACATTTGTGAGTGCTTGTCTAAAGTTGATATGTTGTACAACTGTAGAGCAGACAACAGGGATAAGACATGGTCAGAAAAAGGGTTACACAAAAGGAAAAAAATATCCCACAATAAGACCCCATCCTCATTACTTCCGTCATACCACTTACTAGACTTGAGCTATTAATCATCGCCAGCCTTGAGTTCAGTATGGGCGTGCAGAGGCCTGTGTCGTTTTTCCAACAGAGGGCGGCAGAGGGCTTCAGGTAGCTAGAAGGACACCGCGACGTCCAGGCGATGTGGTCCGTGTACAGTTCAAATTTACTAGAGAGCCAAACATCTCTCACTCCTGCATACACATGCATATACACGGGCACAAACACAAAGACACACACACGTTTTTTTCATCGAAATATTTAGTGAAAAATAAAGTTGGAAGTTAAGTAAATTACCTTCAAATAAATATTTAAATAATAATAGTGGTTGTCGTTTATACAACTTCTTGTCACATGAAATGTGTGTGTGCTCACCTTCCAGAGAGATGTTTGTAAAAGGACACTCCATGACTCGCTTGGCATCAGAGTGTGTGTAATACACCTGTCCATATAGACACATGATAGAAGCGGTCATGACACGTTATTCATAGACATTTAAAATAAGCTTTAAAACAATCAAATGCTTAGTTCATTTACAACTCACCTGTACACAGACACAGGGCAGCAAGTACGACACATTCAGAGTCGCAGACAGAGACTTTGAAGGATCAATCTAAAATATATAAATAACAATACAAATATAACAAATTGATATGAAACACGTTGACACACAACAACTCCTTTACACACAACATGATTATGGTGTGATGATATGGACAGATAACCCTCCCCTGACACTTACAGAGATGCGTGAAGGTTTGTTGCACAAGTTTTTATTGATGCGGTAGCAGAGTATGGTGTACACTGAGGGCCCCGGGGCCAGGGTCACATTGACCAACCTGGAGCCCGGGGCCACAGACAGGTGAAACTGTGGCACTGGAGCTGAGTTTGATTAACAGAGGGGGACATTTTAAGAAAGAAAAAAAACAGTCAAATAGGGAATGTTTCAAAATGAATGACAAAATATCAATCAGCAAAAGCGTGTGTTCAATATTTTTTTCAACTTAGGAATGATTCAGCAGAGGGACGTGTGTAGGAAAATCTCTTTGCAACTTGTATGAAAGAGATAGTAAAAGGGAGTGTTTGCAAAAACATCCGCCTGAGCGAGTCACACTCGGCCAATCATGTTGATGTCTTGATGTCTGAAATGTGTCTAAACCAATAGAGGGGGCAGGTAAAAACACCTGGATGGGCTAAGCCCCCTTAAGACCTTTGTGGCACTGGGCCTGTATCAGTGTACTGTACTCTACATCCTATTCCCTAAGGGTATAATGGCTGCTGACGGCCCCAGGGACTAAAGGGAGAGACCGGTAGCACGGAAGAGAGACACAACAGCAAACAGATGGCGGACAAAAATGACGATAATAAGGTTTGTCATACCTGGTACGTTGTATTTTTCAGTGTAGTTTGTTGAACCTATAAATGACGCGGACACGGTTGAGCCAGCTTCGGCCTTCACACATGAATAGTTCAGCTCCCACTGCTGAAAAAAAACAGTATCATGGATCAAACCACCACCAGTATTAGCTGGATTCTGAGTTTGGAGAATAGGAACGGGGAAAAGGGTTTTCACCATTGTGTGATGTTTTTTGTAAGGGTTAGGGGGACATATTCTTTGATTTGGTCTGACATGGGGAGCCCTTATCCTCCACTGAAAGCAAGAAAACAAACGATTCAGCTGATATTATTATTTTCCAAAGTTCTTTTTGAGAATGACTTTTATTTCATTGCAAGTGAGAAGAGAATGTCCAACCTTAATATTGTTTGGGCCAAACTTCTTGATGGTAATATGTATACCTGATGACAGGATAATAATCCTTCTCGTATGGTTTGTTGTATGGTTGAAGTCTAAAAGAAAGCAGAGACCCAACAAATGTTGATTTGAAGCAACCAAAAGAAACCTTTCTGAAAGACAAACGTTAGATGATCTGCCTGTACCTTCGGGTCGAATCCGAATGTGCATGCTGACACACTGAGAGAATCGTCGAGTCGCCAAAGTCTCAGTGGAGGAGAACCTCAGAGGAGATGAACCCCATGCTCCAGCTGACCATGCCAAAATAAACAGTACCACAGGTGTGTAGCTTTCAATCATTCACGCCACTACAATACACCCTTGATGTGTGTTAGCATCTGATCAGCAGATAACCACAAATTGCGGTTGGATAGTGTCACTGTGTATAACTATGTGAGGATTTTCTGCATGAAATGTCACATAGAATATCACAGCTGACTTATTTTTGTTTATTACATTGTTTGTATTTTCCTTCTTATTTGTAACCTCCTCATCTGGCCCCACTATAGAAGTAATGCATTACTGTGGTACTGGAGCCCAGTCCCATGCCCTCTTCAAAATCACAAATATGTTACAACAAGTCATGAGTTTTAATTGTGCTGTATCTGTTAATAAGGTTTTAAAACCAGAAGGGTTGCACCGGTATAAGGCACATTGATAGGTTCATATACTATATAACGGTTTTCAGGAACAAGTAAACAGCAGGCGGCCAAAGCATTAACATGTATGAACTCCATACGGATTACACTTAAGGCACTTTAAACTCACCATCTTCATTCGGAATCTGAAGAGAGGGCGACAACAGCAATACATTATTAAACTATAACGATGCAAACAAGCATAGTGAAACAGACAACAAACACGTGTCTGAACCATGAACCCCAACTCGACTCACCTCACATCGAATCCCCTCCGCAGTGAGGGAGAGCCGCACAAAGCCCAAAATGATGAACAATGACAGATACCTGCCAGGACACATTGCAGGCCTACGATTAAAACAAATAAATGTTGAATCCTTAGATCTTGCGAGTGGCACCGATCGTTCTTTAGTTACGAAGCCTTGTCTAAAAAAGCGGAATTTTCCATTCCATAATGGTTGACAGGGCTAGTTACGATAAGCCCTGCAGGTGAAACACGCCTCCTGTTTCCTAGTATTACTAACCCTACTTACAAGACTGACGGGACGGCTAGAGCAAGCAGGGGTTGTAAGGAAGACTGTTTTCCACGCATTCTCTACAATTAAAAGTAATTTCATTTCATGTCATTACTGCGAAAAAAATATGAATTATCATTTATCCCATTTCATAAAAATGTTATTTAAAATCATGTTTTACTACATTTGAGGGATTCCATTTGGCTCCTTCACTCCCACCTATGATGTTGATGTTTCACTACAAGTACAATATTAACCATAGGAATTCAACTTTAGAGAGGTTATAAGCAAGGTGGCTGTACAACAACCCAAATGTCCCCACCTCGTGAAGGATTTATGTTGTTTTTTTTAACCAAAAATAGGTTTAACATCACAAGAGCTTCTTAAAGCACTCAAACCTAAGTGGAGTTGGAAATACATGAAAAACACTGGAAAGAATGTTATCCCTCCAAGATCCTAAAATTATTAAAATGACTAATCATCAACTAGTTTTATTAAACAAATTAGTAATTAAACTGATTAACAATCCAAACTGACACATCTCAACAAGAATGATCTCCTAAAGGTTAAAGCCTGTGTTCTAATGAGTGTCTCTTATTGTTCAAAAGTTGCAAGTTTTTCCATTTGATAAACTGATTGCATTACTTGTACGTCTAGCCCTTGTATTGTACCACTAGTATCTACTTTGAACCCCCAAAACATGGTGTGAAAAGCAGGAAACTCGGCAAAGATTCCTTCCAGGGATGGGCCGGAGTGCAACAACTTTTGGATGGGCAGGCTTCAGAAAAATCAAAATGACATGAAAACAATCAAATGAGAGGGAAAGCAGTCAAATGATAAACATAATTAATAGGAAAAATCAGTCAGTTTAAAATCAGTCATGTCATCGGAGAGTGTTGGGGGGGAAAAGCAGAATAACTTTCCCTTAATACATATACTTCCAAGACCCCCTTTGCAGTGCAGCAGCAGAGCACTGACATACTGTGGTAATGAATGTGGTATAAAACGTACACACCTTCACTGATTTCCCCCTTCCAGAACTCTCAATCCCAAGCCTTTACACACTTTGAAGCACCAGGAATTTTAAGTAGTACTTTATTTGCATTGCAAACCAACTTGTCTTGCCCTAAAACAAATGACTTGATAATGTGTTGTAGTAATGTTGGCACGCGCGGGTGCACGTTGGACAAAAATTACAACTGGAGGTATGTCATGTTTATCTATAAGAATGAATTAATTATTAAGGCAAAGTATTTTAAGTAAGTATTTTGTTGTTGCATTTGCTTTGACCTTATCATTCAGTGATTCATACAATAAACCCACTTTGTGAAGGGCTGTCCTTTTTCCTGAAAGGAGACAAAAACAAACATTGACACAGCTCAAGCGCAAGTGTATAAAAACTCAATTCTTTTTATTAAACTTCTATCTTTATGCAATTTTTTTATGTATAAAAAAATTCTACAGCCAATGGCCTGAGACTACAGACAGTTTTCGATTAGTCACCATGAATCATTCACCAGCAGCCTGCATGATACGCACACACGCTCACACACACACACACACACACACACACACACACACACACACACAACACACACACACAAAAAGGCATGATCAACAAGAATGTTGGGTTAAAAAATAAACATCAGGGCTGCCGAGCCGGGTCCGCCGTCAAGGTGAGCGTTCCGGGATTCGTGGGAGCGGAATAAATAAACAGTTTGGTTGCACCGCAGACCTGGCGATTTGGAGGGGGGGGTCGCACTATGGAGTCTCTGCTTGTGCTCTTTGAAACGGCGACATCACGGTAGTGGGGATGGTTGGGGAGGGGGGGGTGGGATTAAGAACAAGGCTGATGCACAACACAGTGTCACCTCACCACAGAGTGTGTGTTTTGTGGAGGTACAGTATTGGAATTTCCTGTCTGAATGTAAACAGAAAGTGTGTGGGAGACAAATGAGAGCGCCTCCATTTCACGCGATTAATATCGTAATCTTTGTTTGTATTCCTTAAACATCTTATCAGGCCGCATTTAGATCGATCCACGTGAATCATGATTCTGGACACATCTTTTTTTTTTTCATCATCATCACCATTATCATTATTATCATCATTATTAATACCCTTTTTCCTTTATCTTAAATACAATATCTTACATTTCAGGTTAAATAACAAACTTGTGTATGCGTGCGTGTGTGTGTGTGTGTGTGTGTGTGTGTGTGTGTGTGTGTGTGTGTGTGTGTGTGTGTGTGTGTGTGTGTGTGTGTGTGTGTGTGTGTGTGTGTGTGTGTGTGTGTGTGTGTGTGTGTTGAGGATGTAGTGCTTTTCACTGGGTGCTACTCCCACTACTCGTGTCCATCAGCAGGACCCCAGACTTGGTGGGCTTGGGGTCTACACCTCTTCACCCCCGCCCACCTACCCCCACAACCCCCACCCGCCTGCTCCATCACGACACGCGGCGTCCGCGACTAGTGTGGGCGAGCCTGCCGCCGCCGTGTTCAGTCGCTGTCGCTGGTGTCGCTGCTGGGGTCCCCCTGCACCTTGTTGCGGTGCTGCATGGCGCGGTGGTAGGCCACCTGGACCGACTTCCGGATGTTGGACTTCCTGCCCTCCAGCATCTTCTCGTTGTCCAGCTTCTGGTCCACGCCCAGCTGCACGAGCTTGGACCGCGGCAGCCACTGCCTGCGAGACACGGGTCACACGGCATTCAGTTAGAGTCACAGTGCGGAGGATCTAGCCCCTCCCGCATAGTAGGGACATTATGGTTCAAAAAAAAGGGAGGTGGCCGCTCTAACTGAGCAACGCAAAAGAGCGTCGTTTGTCTGCCTGGGAGGTTTGAGTGGGAGGGGTTTAGGGAATGTTGATGGTACGCTTCTTGTAAACTATATGCAAGGTGCGGGCTTGCCAGACTTTTTTCTTTTCCGCAGATGCTATCAGATAACGGATGTGAATTTATTGATAACATTATTGAAATCATTCTCAGCATTGACTACAGATATTTCCTGGTTATTTTAAGCTATGAGCAAGTTAAAAAGGTACACATTCTGACTTGAACTCCCAGTGTCACCCCCAATGCAAGTCTCAATGTAACTCCCAGTGTTACTCTCTATGAAACTCCAAGTGTATCTCTCAGTGTAACTTGGCACTTCTTTTCTTCTAAATAGAGGTATATTTTTGGAGTCCGATTATGCACTCATCAAATGTATCGACGTTTAGATGTTCCAAAACATATTTTCATAAAAAGGGTAATAGTTAATAATTTAACATATACACCTCTCAATCATCCATATATTATAGTATTCATTTTCTTAAATGAAAAGCTTCTATCAATGGAAAAAAGTAAGGAAACCTGATACGCAAGTATGTAAGTGATTCATGTTCAACGTGACGTTTGAAGACATCCTCAATAAAGTTAAACGCGTTTAAAGACGTAGACAAATAATTCAGCTGCAAAACCATGACCTAAAAAGACGCCTCGTCGTCTTCCTATCCTCCTCCCTTAAAACCACAGTTGCCCCATTTCTTCCTGAGGCAAAACTATAGTTCTGAGTTTTCTGTGTGTGCACTTTGTTCAAAGCAGAAAAACAGATGCCTGAGACAGTATGTAGATAATAATCGGAAACCATCAGATTTGTCACCTTTTTTTTAAACCACATTTGAAAATGCAAGATAATAAAGGGCACAAGCGGAAACTCGAGAATGGAACACGATGGTCTGGAACTGAAGTGAAACATGTGCCCACGTACCACGTTCGCTTGTTGTCAAAGAAGAGCACCAGGAAGAGGTGCTCTCTGGCCTCCTGGGTCATCTGCTCCCCCAGCTTCAGCACGTCAAGGGGGGGCACTGGGATGGGCACACCCCGGTGGAACACCCCTTCCCTTGGCATCTTGGGGTCAATGATCTGCAGCGAGTGGTGGGAGGAGGGCCAGGGTTAGATCAGCTCAGTGTAACAATTGGACACAGAATACTAGCGCAATCATGTTTCAGGTGATATGTAATCCCAGACGGATGTCTTCAACACAAAAGAAGGAGTCTGAAATACATTTCATGACACTGCTGCACAAAATTGTGGCATTTTATCTTCCGTGTCTTCCACTGGTGTGGATAGCAGTTAACTATACACACACCATTATGGGACGGTTCTTGAAATAAGATTGTACAAATATCTTTGCGTATATAATTTCCCGTGGTGGTGTGAATGGCCTTCAAAGTAGCTATAGTATGACTAAATTAGATCTTTGGAGGCATGAACTTCCACTCCAAACCACAGTCACACAATCTTTTTTTACGGGTCTGACCTGAAAAGTAAATGGCATCACCAGTCATTGTTTAACCAGTAGTTTTTTTAGTTGCCGCACCTACCACCAAGTTCAAACACTTCAAACTGTGGAGTGTGCAAAAACACATCTTATCAAAACGTTGCATTCTTTCATTCTAAAAGTAATGACAGAATGGAGTTTCTTGTAATCATTGACAAATGGAGGTTGTACACTCATTATATAAGTGCAATACACGCACGCGCACACACACACACACACACACACACACACACACAAAGAGACAGAACCCCACAGAGAGAGACACACAGACAAACAAACAAAGACGGAGAGAAGACAGTGCGAGAAAGAGATGGAAACAGAAATCAACAAAGAGAGAGACCGAAAGAGATGGGGAGGGTCAGAGACAGAGAGAGATCAACAAAGAGAGAGACCGAAAGAGATGGGGAGGGTCAGAGACAGAGAGAGATCAACAAAGAGAGAGACCGAAAGAGATGGGAAGGGTCAGAGACAGAGAGAGATCAACAAAGAGAGAGACCGAAAGAGATGGGGAGGGTCAGAGACAGAGAGAGATCAACAAAGAGAGAGACCGAAAGAGATGGGGAGGGTCAGAGACAGAGAGAGATCAACAAAGAGAGAGACAAAGAGATGGGGAGAGTCAGAGACAGAGAGAGATCAACAAAGAGAGAGACAAAGTGATGGGGAGAGTCAGAGACAGAGAGAGACAAAGAGAGAGACAAAGAGATGGGGAGAGTCAGAGACAGAGAGAGACAAAGAGAGAGACAAAGAGATGGGGAGAGTCAGAGACAGATCGATAAAGAGAGAGACAAAGAGATGGGGAGGGTCAGAGACAGAGAGAGACAAAGAGAGAGACTGAAAGAGATGGGGAGGGTCAGAGACAGAGAGAGACAAAGAGAGAGACTGAAAGAGATTGGGAGAGTCAGAGACAGAGAGAGACAAAGAGAGAGACAAAGAGATGAGGAGGGTCAGAGACAGAGAGAGACAAAGAGAGAGACTGAAAGAGATTGGGAGAGTCAGAGACAGATCGATAAAGAGAGAGACAAAGAGATGGGAAGGGTCAGAGACAGAGAGAGACAAAGAGAGAGACTGAAAGAGATTGGGAGAGTCAGAGACAGAGAGAGACAAAGAGAGAGACAAAGAGATGAGGAGGGTCAGAGACAGAGAGAGACAAAAAGAGAGACTGAAAGAGATGGGGAGAGTCAGAGACAGAGACAGAGTCAAAGACGTAGATAGACAGAGTCAGAGACAGAGTCTCACCAGAGCCGGGTACGAGGGGTAGCCTCTGCACTTGGCCCAAACCAGATCTAGGGCGTCCAGGGTCGAGTAGTCGTCTGAGGTCATCCAGCACCCAGAGCGGCTGCGACTACGCACCACTGAGACAAAAAAAAAAGCCCCCACCGCATGGTCACAGAAAGACGACACACCACCACACACGCACACATTCTCCCACACACATACACACAATAAGGTAACTGGGCCTCCGTCAGCATAACACCGCGGCAACAGTGTCTCCTTTCCATATACTTTCCATATACTGTTGCAAGTAGTGTTTATCTCTACATAATCTTCTGTTGACGGGAGCGGTAAAAGAAAATAAATTACAAAACTACGACTACTTAACAGGTGTTTGTATGTGTGTGGGTCTGGTGTGCAGGTGTGTGGTATTTGCGGAAAAAAAACAACCATCTCTGTTTGTGTCAATGGTCACTGTGGCCATTCCGACACATACATACTTTGTAACTATAAATCGAAACAGAGTCATTTCAAGTACTGCATCACATTAAAACTTTCCATCATGCCTTTCCAGTGTGTCACATTGTTTCACTTCATGCATCATACCTGTACCACCTAAACCACTAGAAGATGGCAAACAATGATACCTAAGGATGACCCTCCCCCGCAACATGCATGTCCGTGTTTGTGTGATCAAGTGTGTGTATGTCTGTGTGTGTATATGCCTGTGTTTTTGTGCTTACGGTGTGAGACACTGCGCGAGCCTCCGACGGAGTAGGAGTCGTTTTCCGTGCCAGACGTTTCCTCGCTGCTGTCCTCGTGGAAGGCTGAGCGGGAGAAGGACGTCTTTCCGCGGCCCTGCTTGGATGGAGTGGTGCTGAAACACACACATACACACTGTCAGTCAGGAGGTCCCAACAGGAGCTATCAAAATGCTCTTGGCACGAGCAAAGTTAGCTTAAGCTTCTTTCAGCACCTAACTGTTTGATTATGACTTCCTCAATACGAAGAAGATAAGACGATAGTTCTTTATTAGGCGTCATATCTTTTGTTGAGCTGTGTTCTTCCATTATACAAATGATTTCCCGACATTGTTCACCTGTGCAGACTGATGACTCAATGTGCAAAAGGTTTGCAGCCTCACCTAGCACCAGATTCCAGTCAGTCTGCCAGGTAAGGCTGCTTAAACCAGCCATCAGACACACCCACTCCCGTAATGATCATGAAGGGTTGTTATTGGCCTTACCCCGCAGAGAAGAGGCTGGCTAAATCTATGAAAAGAATCAATGAGAGTTCACAAACCAGTACTAGGGCTGCCACAAACACCATTAAACTCCAATCTTAAAGGCCGTGTTGCAGGGTTTATTTTCCAACGTATTTGTGGAATTTGCTTGTTGGTAATAAAGATTTAAACTGTTATTTATTGTGTTTAATGTTGTTAGGTATCACAAAACGGAATGTGATACGAAGAAGTAGGTACTATTTTAGCGGTTTGCTATTGATTTTCACGTTGGGGAGACACAGACCAGAGTGTTCAGCAGATTATACAGATACATAGATAAATACATAGATATTATCTATAGTTAGAATATGCTACACTTGAACCCCCTAAGATGGCGCAATTTGTTTGGTTCGCTATCTCGGGATATTGGGCAATATCCCATGATTGACATCTCAAACTCGATATTGTTTTCATCGCAAAATGTCCGCTTACAACAACAAATAATCATTCGGTCTCGGGGCCTATTCCCCATTATTCACTTCGCCTTCGGCGAATAATTGTTGATTAATAGCCTAGATAGATAGATAGCCTAGTCAAGTCTTTATTAATACCAAACTACACAAATCGTCGAGAATTCATTTCGGTGATTCGGCTCACACAGTATAGCCTACAAGACCACACAGAACAAGGGAGACAACAAGTCTGACTGGACATACACAAAATACATCACATTAAAACTAGACACATGCGATGATAGATAGACAGATAGAAAGATAATTAAATATGTTCTATTATTTGCCTTGCGGAGCCAGCCAATCCTGTGCGCGTGTGCAAATTAGCCATGTGCGCCTAACACAAGAAAGACTTAATGTTGAGAAGTCATACTAAAAACGGATAGCAAGCGAAAGCTAAACCAGACTGTATCAATCACATACTTTGGGTCCATTCTAACTGGTGGTGATGGTAAGAGGCTAGTCTTTAAATCTTTGCAGTGACTGAATGTTGATGATAAAACGGATTGTTTGATGAGTGTGTGCGACTGTGCGTGTGTCCTTTCCGGCTTCGGCATACTGCATGGTTATGAAGGCCTTGTGGTTAGTTAGAGTGATTGTGTTCGGGCGTGCGAGAGTGAGAGAGTGCACACCCATCGTGGTGATGTTTGGCTTGTTTTGGGCTGTCTGTCAGCATCCGCCGGGTTGGACGATGTGCTTTGTGTGTGTGTTCAATGTAAATCTGTCTGGTCGTATTTGCAGTAAATTGATGGTTAAATAATGTCACACCACGATCGGTTATACTTGCACGCAATCATTTGCAAGTGCACTGATTGCGTGTTCGATAGCGTTACGCCTTCTATTTCTAGATCTTCTGACTAAGTTTACCGGTACTTGCGACATAATCGCTGTCACTAGATATAAAGAAAACGTTGACTTTCACTCGGTGCTATTCACTGACAGTAAAAATAAATAAAAGCGTTGTTATTGTATGCACTGCTGTTCATTGACTAGCTCCAGCGCTCGTTGCTGCGTTGCTAAATTCTGGTTCTTGCCACCTCTTAGACACCATCGTTTTAGTACTAGGCTGAGGCTACCTTCCACCACGTCTCCCCAACGTGACGTCATCGCCGAATGGCATTAGAAAACACCTGTTACTGCCAAAAACTGGACTTTAACACAATTTTGGAGACATTTTATTAATGATACACATATTTTGAGTGTTTTATGTACCTGTTAATCAAAACTTCCGGTTAACCTGCACGTAAGCCTTTAATTCTGATACACGGTCAAAAATTTAAAGAGTACCCGTTTTATCATTATGTAGGCTTTTTTGTTTGTGTGCCAAGAATTTGAATATTGTTTACTTCGATGTACACATAAGGAAAGTAAATTAAATATATCATATACGGTCTATCTTAAGTCAGTTTAACATACAGTTATTGTTAGTGCGATAGCTTTGACCACAGAATAGGAGGGATTGGCTGCCCAACATAACATTATCTCCAGCTGTTCGGGGAGTCCGGTCGTCTGATGGTAAATTAGCAAGTTAAAGTAATGTTACTAGCGTCTAATTCATTCGATTGACATGACATTATGTCACTAAACTTAGCGTAAATAAATCGAATACGTTAACTTGTAGTCTGAGACGTCATATAGATTATTGGTGGTGAAGACAACCCCCAACAATGATCCAACATTTCTTACATCTTCTTACTACTTATTTTTTTATTGTTTGGACTGAGATGCCTACAGTATATAGCTTTAAGCCCTATGAGCAAAAGCAGGGGTCACAGTAACAGATTAAAAAGGTAATGGGACATTGTTTTTAACCCTTCTATTGTTATGTTCTTTGCAGTGTCCCTGACAAATAAATAAATAATTAGACAAGAAAGATCGATTACTTGGTGGTTTTGATGTCATCTAATGTCTTTTATTTTGTCTAACTTTAGAGTGAGATTGTTTTAAAGGATCATGACTGTTTGTATTGTTTTAAATAAAAGACTCGCTTGTATTCTCTTGCTAGTCTGAAAAACACTGCCATGAAAAACTGCTGGTAAGAAGCAGGTGAGTGGTGAGGGGCTGAAATGATCAACTTGTGTGGCGAAACCCCCCCCCCCCCGCCCACACATCGTTTCCCTACCGGTGTCCCCAGTCAGAGGAAGCCCCTTAGGGAAGCGGCCCTCTGAAGCGGCCCTACCTGGTGCGGTCCGAGGCGGCGCTGCTGCTGCTGCTGCTGGTGGATTCCGAGTCCGAGCTGGATCGCGGCAGACTCCTCTCGTTCCTGTACACCCGGAAGCTCTCCGTCACCGGCTGGTTCCCGCCGTCAAACCCGTTGCTCGGTAACCCTGGAACGCGGAGTATGTTAAGTTGATTAAAATAATGACTACACTGTGGTGCACTGATTGAATATATGCACTGAATAGAGCAATGCATGAAAACACGGAAAACAAGACTTTCTCATCTCTTCAGACCGTACTAAAACTTTAAGGTCGGCTTCTCCGTACGATTTGTTTAACCGTTCCTGTTGATCCGTCTTACTGCTTGGCTTTGTATTCAACGTGCATGTTCACTGTTGTGCTTTACTTGTCAAATTACTGTTTAGATTTTAATTTGATTACAGGTCTCTCTTGGTAAAGAGACCTCGATCTCAACAAGACAAAAATAGCCTTAACATCTCACAGAGGGACGTATCAACTACACACCTGACCGATATCGTATCAGGAAAATGTCCGAACGTATTATTTACACATATTTACTTCCTTAATTACCAAAGGGCCAAACCGCAAGCAACAGGAACCACTAACAGAACGTGAATGGCTGTGACCACTTGAGCGTACGGGTCATTTGTCAACCCGCCTGGCTACGTTTCCATACCACAACCGTCGAATCAACGCGAAAGCTCCGACGGATATCGACTGTAGCTCATGAGATTGATTGGATTCGAGGCGCATGGTTGTCTGGCGCTAAACAAACACCTTGATAAGCCATGACACAATCGGAAGCAAACGGGCTGATTTGTGACGTCCTTCGACCAAAGGACGAATCAAAGCAAACAAAGCGGCCCCCGCACCCAGGAGCAGCTCCTCGTTGTCGCTGTCGCTCTCCGAGGTGGAGCTGCTGTGGGGGCTGCGGGGCCTCTTCCTCTGCCGCGACGGGGACAGCAGGGGCAGCTGCGGGGGTCCGATGGGGCTGGGGCTCACCCCCGTCCCGCCGTGGCCCAGGTCCCGGTTCTTAGGGGGGCGGCCGGGCCTCTTGGGGGGTCCCGCCGTCTTGGGGTTCTTTTTGGAGAAGAGGACGGAGGTGCGGCGGCCCACCTCCGGGGCCAGCACCGAGGAGGAGGCGCTCAGATCTTCAGGGTGGGGGGGGGGGAAAGAGAGCGAAAGGGGTTACTTCTTCACATTGATTTTAAACGATTGATTCATAAATGTGCAGGAGGAGTTCAGCAACAGGAATAGAGTAAAGGTCATAACACTGTTATGATAAAAATTATAGTTGCGATTATTTTGCTGATTATTTTTCGACAATGTGCTTGAGTTGTAACGTGTGTATAATGACATTAATGTGTTTGGGCATACAAAATTGGATGTAAACATATGTGTTACCTCTCTTTAATTAATTGTGTCCTTTCACAAACCTCAAATGCACAATTAATTATGCTTGAAAAGGTTGAGTAGATTAGTAAGGTCATGTTGAAAAAAGGCTAAGATCAAAAGATTTAAAGCCACAACCACACGTTAAATATACTGATACATACTGATAGATTCGCTATGTGGTGTCCTCGTCAATGCGTGTTTGAATGTGTTAAGGCGTTTCCTAATGCATAGCATGCCCGTGCCATGCATTGGGACTGACCCTTGCCGCCGATCTCCTGGCTGCTGCTCTCCCCTCCCTCGTCGTGGCGCCCCGGGCCGGAGGGGTGGTGGGGGAGGGAAGAGAGCCGCTCCCCGCCCAACACGGGGCCCAGGCCGGCGCCCAGCTCCCGCTGGTGGGCCAGCTTCCTCTTGATGACCGCCATCTCCTTCCTCAGGGCTTTGGCCCGCCGCGACTGGCCGATGCTGTGCTTCCCCGAGCTGGTCTCGTCGAAGCGCGCCTGCAGAAGGTGTAGCTGCTCCTCCAGGGGCAGCCGCCGGCGGTTCTCCGGCAGCAGCAGATCTACAACACGAGCGCAGGGGGAAGAGGTCACACATCTGCCATGAAACTCAGAAAGGTCAGTAGTGTGTTGGGGGGGGGGGGGGGGGGGGGGGGGGAGTGTTCCCTTACCCTCCTCATTGGAAGACAGCGGCAGATCTCTGTCTCGCTCCCTGTCTCTTTCCCGCTCCCTCTCCCGGTCCCTCTCGCGGTCTCTGTCTCTCTCGCGTTCCCTCTCCCGCTCCCGTTCCCGTTCCCTCTCCCACTCGCGCTCGCGCTCCCGGTCCCGGTCGTGGTGGGGGCTGTCGGGGCTGGGCTCGCGGGGGAGGTGCAGGCCCGCCTCGTAGTCCAAGCCGATGCGCTCCGCCTGCCGCCGGGCACTGCGGATGACGGCGGCGCCCATCTCGCGCAGCCGCAGCGCGGCGCGGTAGAACACTGTGTCCTTGGCGTTGTACTTGAGGCAGTTGTTGACGATGAGGCCAAAGTGGGACTCGAACGCCTCGAACGTGAGGTAGTGGTGGGACTCCAGCAGGTTCCACATGGTCTGGAAGTCCATGGGCGTGTCGATGTGGTCCAGGTAGTCGGGTACCTGTGGGTGGGTTAGAGGGACGTCGAGTAATGAGGCTGTTCTGCAGAGTGGATTTATACAGCGATACATTCCACGTTGATCGACGTGGATGTGGAGCTCATTGGTAAGACTGTGGCTACATTGATTCAGCCACAGAACGCTCTAGAGACATCGTTAACTAGACTTGAACTTTCTTGCGTTAGCCCATTCGCTAATAACATCTATAAAACAATGTTAGTGTTTAATAGCAATTTTACCTTATTATATTATACATATTGTGTTAACCTGTCCAGGGTGGGAGACGAAAGATTAAAAAAGATTAATAAAGTGGATTATATTGTCAAAAGGACATGATCACACTTTGCAAACGTTTTATCCCATTAAAATGTTTTAGTGTTACTGTTAAACTTTTTAATTAATCATAACACAGATGTTGGGGAAAATTGCCAGCACTGGATAAAATCTTGGGTTTATGCAAGGAATCCCATCTGAAATAACAATAGACGAAACTGTACATGTGTACATTGCGTCTGCATGTGTGTCAGGTTACCTCTGCCAGTGGAACAGGTTCGGTGAAAAAGTTACTGGTGTCTCTTTCCTGTAACTGCTCCAGGGTGCTTCTCAGCAGCACCAGGAAGGGAGTCAGCTGCATCTCTAGCGCCATCTGCTGGACCTTGATCTGAACACACAGGTTCAGACCACACGCAGACACGCAATCAGAATACAATGAATACATCATCCTGCATGGAAAATATAGGGGTGAGTACTGCCAGTGGAATTAGGTAGTAGGTATGATAGTTATGCTAATACATGCATTACAAAAGCACATGGTTTCATTATTAAACTTCAGGACAAATCTAAATAAATATATAACAATGTAAGTAATATAAAAATATATGGAAATATGTGTAGATTTGTCCTCAGGCACGTGACTGAAAGAAGTGCAGAACGAGGCAGCAGGTCGAGGACGCAAACCAAAAATAGCTGCACAAAGCACAGGGAATGACCTCTGAATTAGTGGACTAGACTGAGACGTAACCATAGAGTGTGAATATTATGGATGTAGCGTCCGTGACATCGCCCTTTGGTTTACACACGACTGTTACTGTATATTTCACATTAAGATATCCACCACCAACGCTTGAGGTTTTGCATGCAAAATCTTTTTTTTTGGCAGATTGAGGGCGGATATAAACTCATTGAGTTGAATATTAACTCATTAATGTTCAATCCGAAATAACTTGTTAACTTATTAAATAACCTTAATAGAAATACATACTATGGACATTAACTAGCCTCTTTAAAAGGGGGCGCGCTTTCTGCATCCATCCGCGTTGAACCCCCTACAGGACGTTACTGGAGCTACACGTTGGCCTCTGCCGCCAGGAACTCGCAAACAGAGGTCACGGCAGCCACTTGGAAGTACATTTATCCAGCAGATTTGATCTTCCAATGGACGGAATGAGGTGGGAGTGTGAATTAATGGAGGGCGGGAGGGATGTACAAGGACATGGGGGCTCACCGTCTCCCTCTTGAGCTTCTCCCTCTTGCGTATGAGCTCCACCAGGAGGCGGGCTCGCTCCAGGTCATGCCTCAGCCTCTGCCAGGCCTTCAGCTGCTCCTTCAGCGCAGACGGCTTCTCCTCGCCCTCTCTCTGGAGCATGGGCACCGCACATACATAGAAACGAAAACAGACAGACAGACAGACAGACAGACAGACAGACAGACAGACAGACAGACAGACAGACAGACAGACAGACAGACAGACAGGCGTTAGAAATAATAGTGATTCATGATAAACTGTGGTGGAGATTTCACTTGGGAAAAATATTCTATACATAGGCCTATGTATATATATACATTTATTAAACATATTTGAGGATGTCCAAACTTGCGCAATATTGTACCCAAGCTTTTTCAAGCGCTGTTCAAATTAGTTCTACACAATTAAACCTGTGAAGAAATAAAGAAAATACTGAAATAAACAGAAATGTCTCAATGTCCGATTTTTAGATGTAGACCCAATTCTTAATGTTACATGGTGGTACAGCAGCACTACTGCATTCTTTGGAGAAAACCCTGCACATGTGCAGTGTGGGAGCACGTCTGTGTGTTTGTATGTGTGTGCGTGTCTCACCACAGGAAGTATGGCGCTGCTGGGTGGCGGCGTGGGCAGGATCTGCTCCACATTGCGTTGGGACTGCAGGTGCGTCTGCAGCCGGCGCAGCAGCGGCACGCCGTTGCGACTCTGCCTCTTCAGGGTCCAGTAGCTGTGCAGCCGCTGCATGAACTGGCTCTTACGAGGCACCGTGAGGTTGCTGGTGATCTTACCCAGCCTGGACACAGGGGAGGCCCAGCTCAGTTCCGTTATTCAGACCACAACCTCTAGGTTCTAGCGGTATAAAGAGATTTGTTTATGTACCATGTGCACTGGGTTTCTGTGATCTGATGGGAGTTGATTGATTGTCGTGTTGTGCTGAAGCAAAGTTCTTTCTCCACGGGGATAATTAAAGTACTTATCTATCTATACATGCTTTACAAAAAAATATTTTACTTACTTAATAACCACTATCATAGGTTGATGAGTTTTATTATTTTATTTAACCTAGATAGTCTTAAAAGACTAGGAAAAAAAAAAGACTTAAAAGTGGTAATACCAAAGATTTTCAAGAACATAAATGTCAGGCAATTCTTATCGAGGTAACACAATGTTGATTGAGAATGTAAAATAAATCTTTGAGATAACCACTGTAATGTCACAAATTAAAGATGACAGATGGATAACTAAAGGAGAGCCGAGGTGGAGGGAGGCGTGCGTACCTGTGGGGGGGTATGCAGGGCACCGACACCACCGGCGCGGCCGCCCTCTTCTCCGCCAGAATCTTGCGGGCGCGCTTCATCTTGATGCGGGACTTGGCCTTGGCGCGCTTGGCGCGCTCCGAGCTCCAGCCCTTGGAGTCGTCGTCGTGGCCGATGCTGGGCTCGTCGTCGTCCTCCAGCTCCCCCTCGCTGTTGGACGAGCCCATACTGGCCCCGCCCACCCCGGCCAGGGGGCGGGCCGAGCCGGGCGGAGTGTGGATGTCGCAGTAGGCCGTCTTGCGCACGCTGAACGACGTGCCGTTGGCGCCCGTCTCACGCACGGGCTCCATCTTCATGTAGAGGCCGGCCTGCTGCGCGCAGGTCACGTGGAAGGCGGTGTAGCAGTTGGCCTTGTGGCACTGAATGCAGGCGCCCGAGCCGCGCTGCTTGCAGATGTAGCAGGTGAGCTTCCAGCGGGCGGGGGGGATGTGCTCGATGCTGTCGATGGGCTCCAGGAACACTGTGTTGGCGAAGCACACCTGGCGGGGGGGGGGGGCATCTCTCAGGTCACTACTACGGTTCACTACTTCAGCACTGGATTAGAGGGGCGTGGAGTGCTGGGTTGCTGATGTGATCGCTGACTGACCCTGATGTGAACACTGACTGCTAAATGGGAGAAAGGATAACTTTGGGAGTTTAGAACTTTACTTCCATCATAGAGGTGCCTGTCCCCACATTTGTGGCTCATTATCTAAACAAATGTGGAAGATGAAAAGGGCATAGCTGTTCAACATTTCACCATCATACTTAATCCCATCATTGTACACTTAAAGCAAAAATCAATGCTTAAAGCAAAAATCAAAACAAATAAAATAATTTAGTGTTCCAAGTTTGGATTTGAGACAAATACGATACGATAACGTACACACACACCTCTCATTTTGTTCTTGTAAACAATCAATTCAGAAATAACTGAACACAACCGAAGGGCAGGTAGCCGTGTCACGGGGCACAGGCAGCTCACCTCGGGGATCCAGAGGGCGCACACCACGTGCGCCCAGCGAGCGTCGTCGGTCTGCTTGAAGGCACCGCCCTTGTTGGGGCACAGGGCGCAGTCCACCGCCCTGCTGGGGGACTGCAGGCAGCGGCGACACAGCCACTGGCCCTCGGGGATGTAGGGCACGCCGTAGCACTCCTGGTGCACGGCCAGGTTGCACATGTCACAGAACAGGATCACGTTGCTGTTCTGACACTCGCCGTCGTTGCAGATGCAGCACACGGCGTCCTCATCGATCAGCGAGCTGGGGTCCGCCTGTGCGTTGGAGTGGGGGGGGGGGGGGAGAAGCAGTGGTTTCAGTGGACGGAGGGATGTTTTCTTTCTGTTAGTGATCTGTTATTTGTATTACCTCCCTGCACTTTGTCTTACATTGGCATTGCATCAATAAGGAACAGTTGCATTGTTTTAATCCAAAAGAAGGTTAAGCTTGCCTAAACGTAAGTTATAATTTATCTATTTTACACATGTAGCCCTTTTTAATATTTTTACCATTATGTTGTTCTGCTGCTGCAACATCAAATTACCCATCGGGGACAAATACAGCTTTATCTTAACTTCTATTATCAGAGATAGGGTTGACTCTGATAACAAACCACTCCATATCTCCTTCCCCCTTGAATCTATCCATCCAGGTCACCCTGCCGTGTCCCCTGCTTAGCGGCTGTGAGTTCAGGTGCGCACCTTGTTGTGGCTCTCAAAGTAGGACTCCTTCTCCAGGCGGTCCATGAGGTACTCAAACACCTCCTGGGGGATGGGCGTCACGCCGTCGGACCGCCGCTTGTCGTTCATGATGTCCAGCCAAATGTAGTCCTCCTCGTCTATGTCGTACTCCACCTCCTCGTCCAGCTCCTCCACCGACTTGTCTATGTACCTTTGGGGGCGGGATTGGGAAGAGGTGGTGAAGTGACTACCGTGATGAACGACCACCAGGGGCGGGAGGAGGTGGGTGGAGAGGGTTTACAGGGAGCATACGGTAGTACAGATCAGTTCACAGAGAGAAGCCAGGGACAATGTTATCTGTTCAGTCGGGCAAAACAAAAAACTGACTATTATTTCTTATTGTGCCCACGTTGTTATTGCATTAGTCTGACAAATCGGACTTTAGAATAATATCTGAAGTCTGATGTTAGACAAGCTGACTCCGGGTGAGCCGTGCATTTCACTTTCTTTCGCTTTGTATTTGTTTCGTCCGAGCTTGTGACTGGAGGCGAGGATTCTGTAAGCGTGTAATTGGCAAACACAAACTCGGCCAGCAGTGTTATAAGTGTCTGCAGAGGTTTCAAATCAAGACTGTGTACAATGGCTACTGTCGACTGGCAACACTTAATTAAAGCCCCTTCAGAAAGTCACATGCACTCGTGTGAATGAGTTTTCATCGGTAGAATATCTCCGTGATTAAACACTTTTACGTTCCCGGCCAAGGCTGGGCACAATCAGCCAGAAGTACTGCTATAAAATAGAAGGGCTGCCAGATACGAGATTATTATTGAATATACATACACATCTTTATTTGTAATAACATGCATCTGACGCAATACAATAGGAGTATGTAGAGTGAGAACCTTGAAGATTGGTTACAGCATATTGACTTCAGTTAACCGGATGCACAGGGGAGCAACAGGATTTTGAGCGACTGTGTCAGGTGTTGAGGCTGCATTACGTGTAATTAAGAGCCCTTAGAGCTAGACGGCCAGACAACATCCTCTTGGCCCATTTCATGTTGTGGCCAACCGAAAAGGATCCCAGTCAAAACTCACCTGTAGTAGGACAAGTGGCGAGTAGGGGCGTCGGGCCTCTCCTGGTCCAGCTCTCTGAACACCGCCTCGGGCAGTTTGACTGCTGGGCCGGACGGCGCGCTGTGGTGATGCGATGAGCCCTCCTTCTTCTTCTCTTTGCTCTTGTGCTTCCCGGACTTGGGGGTGGCTTTGCCCCCGTTGGCGGCCGGCGTGTCTGGCCCCCTGTCCTTGCCGTTCCCCCCGGCATCGCTTCCTCCCGCGCCACTGTCCGCGCCGTTGCACGCCGCACCTCCGCTGCCCCCCGTGCCGGACGACGGGGGGTCCTCCGTCTCGCTGTCCTCCTCGGACACCACGTCAATGTTCTCAAAGATGTTGATGCGGTGGATGCGCCCCTGGATCTCCAGCTCCACCATGCGCTGGGCTTGGGCATACGTCATCGTATCCCGGCCCGGGGAGTGGGAGCGGTCCGACCGGCACGGGCTGCCGGGCGTATTCCCCCCCTGGCCTTGTCCGCCGCCCTTGCCGCCCCCTCCGTCGCCATCCATGGAGCCCGCGAGTGACACCCGCGGGGGCCTGCCTTTCCTCTTTTTCTGGGGCATGTTAGGCGCAGGCGTGGGGTTGTCGTGGTCATAGTGGTAGAGGTGATACTCTATCCCGCTGTAGCTTTTGTAAACTTTGCGGCAGGTCTCCACAGGGCACTCGTATGGGGGCTTGGTGGCCCGGAGGTTGTGACAGAATGTCTTCACGTCAAAGTCTAGCCCCATTGTGCCGAGGGCCACTGCTGGGACGGCTCCAACACAGTTTTACATCTGGAGCATGGGCAAAAGGCAGCAGATGAGACGCAGCTTAGCATATATATATTGAATATAGACGTTTTAAAGACAGTTTAAAAGGTAAATGTGACACCAACTAACTCAGCTCAGGCAGTTCACTGGTTTTGTTATCATCACGTGACAAACGTCTTTCTGTACCATGGCAACAGACTGACTGATAGATATCCTCAGCCTCAGTTAAAACATATAAACAGCCACCTGTTCTAGTCTAGCTACACTACATCTACTTAAAACATGTTGTCGTGGGCGGGTCAACAACAACCCATCAAACGAATCACTGTATCCTGGACTACAAACGAGGACCAGCCTGTCTGGTAGCAAGTAACAAGGATTTTGAAAAGAAACAAGCACAACGGAATAAATTAACCCGCTCTAATGTTAGCTTTAGCATATAGTGCGTCCTCCATATAGTACACAGAACGAGGCACCCCAGCCTGCTACTCATGAGCTACCAGGCTAACGATAGTAAACAAAAGCACCAACCGCATTTCCAACCACAACATCAGCCACACAGCCGAGAGGACAGAGCCAACGTTAGCTCTAGCTGTCGTTTGTTAATTTTGGCGGATTTTTTGTTTTGTTCCGCTCAATGTGGCATAATACACCCCATGCAGTTTACACCAGTGCCTGTATTCACGTGCTAAACGTTAGCCCGTTAAAGCTATTAATTTGTCCGTAGAGGAGAGGACGCTTCGGGACTTCACAACACAAGCAGGGGACACATTTAAAGTTCGCAGGATGATATATAGTAGTCTTACTGTCGCTCATCATTCAGGCTGCTACCATGTTTCCCTCCACAATGACCTCACCCTGAGAATGCTAGACACCAGCAGCAGAATGACAGAAGAATGTTTAGTTAATAAGACTACGGTGGGAAAAAAGGTAGGGATACCCTGCTTGACTAGGCAATGTGTTGATTTAATATTCCACCAATTAATAGTCTTGAAGCTGGCAAGACCCACACACACACACACACACACAAGCGATGCTTGGTGGTACACACTATAGAGTTATTTTGAGTGTTGCCGATCAGGGTAGTCTGACTTCTATATTCATATTTAGCTACTATACATGAATTGTTGGAATATAAGCTAATATTAATTAATACTCAACGCCCCATCCAGCTTCATGGTCCTCAAACCATGTAGCGATCTATATTATAAACACTTACTACTCCGCGTTCCTCGAGACTGCGTGCGGCGAAATCTCACACCAGATCGGAAGGTTTGCAGACCGATGTGTATCAATCAAATGGTCCCAGGTAGATTTACACCAAGCGCACACGCATTGGAAATGTTTACAATAAAAAACAGTATTACATTGAGTTCATTGTGATAGGAATAATTCAGGAACTCGACCGAACAAAAGGGGCCACCATTGCTGAACGCCATTGGCGCGTGTATACACATTCGTCAGGCGAAGCAGGATCTACTTCTTTCCGTCCAGATTCAAAAATGTCCACATGTGGAAGTTTTTGTATGTTTTTAGTTATATCAAATATGCGATAAGGTTCAGTAGACATTTTACTCTGCATTTGTTTTATAACGAAAACGGTCTGTTGTTGTTCTCCTGATAGTGACGAATCTACCGATGTGTTTCGCCTGCTATAGGCTTTGATGTTTTTTTCTTCCGCCAGTTTACTACTACTGAACCGTACTGAACATCATGGGCGTCGGGCGACTGTCAAGGCGTTCAAATACTGGACCCCACTTTTGCTAATTCAGTTTAAATCAAAATAACGTATTTTATTCAGAAATATATTTCAGAAATTAAACTTATGACATTGATAAATATGTTTGAATATATTTTATTCATATTTTTGTGATGTCAAAAATAAGTACATTATATGTAATTGGAGAAAAGTAAGCTTTAATTGTATGTAATTGTACAAGTACAATTGTATTAGAAAACAACTACTAATTGCATATCCATTTGTGGTAAATGAACAAGGATAATAAAAAACATCCAACACTCAAGCTCAAAATAATTTTATTTCTCTCACACATGTACCGTCTTAGTGATTAGAGTGCAGCTGACAGGTTGGATCGGGTAATGCAGTGGGAAATACAGCAGACCGAAGCAATCCCACACAGAGCTTAAATGCAAGCGTGTAGACAATCAGCGCATATTCACTAGAGGGTAGTGTTGTTCCGAAAGAAATTTGATGAAAGCACTGTGGGCACAGATCTGTACATTTTGTGCGTCCATGTGTACTCAACTCTCCATCACGGTGAGTATTCAAACAGTGTCAGCAGTGTCAGCCCTCACCGGCTGACGACAATAGTCAAGTCTGGGAGGTGGAGAAATTTGTACCAGAAACAAGTTACAGAGAACAGAAATCTCTTACTACTGGAAGTCTTTAACCAAAGCAGAAGACTCTGCATAATGATCTATAAAAGTCCAATTCAAACCGAATTGATGAAATACTATACATCAATACTTCCCCCGCTCTTCCCTCACATAAATACAAAGAAAACTGTACAATTCACAGCTTGGCAGGGTTGGTGTGCTGCAAAATTGGAATAGTGTAAAGGAAAATTAAATTCTATACCACAGTAGCTGTAACGTTAACCATTGCTGGGAGGATAAAACTAACACAGTAAAGCCATGCTCAGTGATGTAAAGTACACCCAGATCATATTTGAAACCCCTAACCACATGTAATAATTGGGAAGATCGTGTTCTGTTGTGCAAATCTCCCATATTGGAGTCAGAGTTCAGCATTTCACGCAAGGGAATTTAAAAGTAGAATGTAATATGAAAAGAAAAAAGGGAAATAATGCATAATCGTTTTTCACACAAGGCAATAATACTGCTTCTTCAACATCTCATCGCAGAGGAATTTTGAAGTTATTTAAGTACCATCTATCCTAGTTCTTCATCCATACATCACAATAGCAGCGTCAAAAATGTTTCACAATACAAGAACACTAAACAAAGATTGCACCAAATAATTTTACACATGAAACATATATAGGACAGTGTTGAAAGTAAACAAGAGGATTTCATGTTTGTCTTGTGATTCGTAACTTCGGATCAACTTTGCAGCCAGCTCCAGTTACACATATGGGGTGGGGGATAAGGCTTGTGGCAAGGCCACTGTCAAAGCTTTGCACGGGGTTTAGAAAATTGCACTTTAAAGCCTCAGAAACCCAGTTATCATGTTTAACTGCTACATTCTGATTGGGACACTACCAGAGGTCTATATAGAGGACTTTGTACAGTATACATGGCTCTGGACACACCGACGACCCAACCATTTCCAGCACAAAGCTAGGATAACTCCCCCATGCTCCTATCGCAATTTAGTCATGCTATTCACGAGGCTGTGTCCAAATGAACCGTTTGACCTGATAAAGTGTAGTTTGGCTGCTGGCTTGGTTAGTCTCATCTCTTCTAGTACCTCAGCTATAGATATACCGTTTCTGCAAGGCGGACAGACATGTCACCATTATGGCGTTGTGTTGCCTTCACAGGTAGGGAGCATAAATGAGGACAAAACAGGACTTTTATTACTTAAATAAGAGCATATACTGTGTTTATAGTGCATTTCTACAAGGGCATTCATATGTAAACCAACAACAAAAAAAGTGTCTGCAATGCATTAAAAACAAGTAGCACTCAAGCCACCATGGAAATAAAAATCACTTGTATGCGGACGTGCTTTGCTTCACAGAAAAAAAGCTATGTTCAAGGCACTACATTCCTTTCGACATTGTCATAAATACTGTTCCTTCTCAAGCCACCCTGTTTGGATTCAAATGTAGTGTTTTAAAGTGGACAGAAATTGAAAAGGCAAAAAAAAAAAAAATCACTGGAATCAGCAGTAAATGAATTGTATCGAGAAACGTCTCATTGTGACGGCGTGTCGTATATGCAGTATGGCTTTGAGCTAGACAAAACCAAAGCCTTGAAGTATTAAGACACGCATACGTTAACATATATACTATACAAACATACATACTCACGTCAACTATAGGCGTTTTATAAAGATATCAACACTTAGACAGCATTATTTACAGTAAGAGCACACATTGTGGACACGCTCTGTGTGTGTGTGTGTCTCTGGCGACCCAAGAGTCAGAGCGTAATGGACCAAGAGTACCGCTCCTGTAGACACTGTACTGGTGTTCCCCTGCTTGGCTGCGACCACCGGGGGTCTCTTTAGTATGGGCGGGGGAGGAAAACTGAAGATACAACCCTTCACATCGTCCGGTTGCTGTTGGTACACACGGCATTGTCAGGATTGTGGAGGATGAGAGGGAAAGCCTGGACCGTCGGGGTTGCTATGGCAACATAGGGCATCACGCCGGCGACGCCCAGCAGCCCGACGGCCCCCACGGGGCTCGGCATGCCGGACCACTGCTGGGCATAGATGGGCCCGGGCAGAGGCCCTCCGACGTGGCCCACCGGCATGATGTAACCGGGGGGAAACACGGAGGCGCTGGGACCTAGAGCTGTGGGTCTAGGAGGGCATAAAGCGGCGGACAGAGGGCAGGACAGAGGCAGCTGCAGCTTGTTAGCAGCCGTAGGGCATCTTACCTGGGAACAAAAAGGGAAGTTTAAAAAAAATGACCTTGAAACTGTGCACTTTCCTGAGTCATAATCGCATCAAAATGGCACGGATCTCAGGGCAGTTCAACGATTGTTCCCAAATCTCTTCTGTCCCCGATTATGCCTCTCCGCGGCAGATACCTCGTTTGCGGCCGGTCCGATCGCTTTGCTTCGGCCTCCCAGGTCCTGCCGGCGTGTCTGCTCTTTGATCTGGTTCAGGGAGGGCCTCGGCTGGTGGGCGCTGGCTAAAGTCTCCTTCGTCCAATCGTCTACCAGTCTGTGAAGGTCTTCTGTGAAGGTACCCTTCTTGTTGTTGTTGTTGTTGCTCTGGATCCTAGCTTGCCCCGTGATTGGCTGAGGGGACTGAGAGGGAATGGCTGAGACGAAGGGCTGCGTCTGATTGGAGGCCGTCTGAGCGACGGGTGTGCTTTGAGATGACCCTGGAGGAGAAGTAAACAATAACTTTACCTATGCCATCATTTATCATGTCCTGCTAATCAATTGGCCGCTTGGCAGTTTGTATCTGAATCAATTGAATATGTTTATAGGTAAAATTACAAAGCTGACATCACATATCTTTCAATGCAAATGAGACATACTTGCATTAGAGATTATGATAATTTGAAGAATATACACTTTATTTCCTACTGAGCAGCCAAAGGACTAGCAGTTTTTAAAAAGTATTGACGATTAAAACCAAATTTTTTCAAGCAAGCACTAAATGAAACATTCAAGACTGAAGGCACACTGCCATGCAAGACAAAAAAACATATCAATGTATACATGTATGCATTTTTCCTTGTATTTCAAAGTCTACCTGTATTTTCAACAAAATCTGCCACATTATTTCAAGTGACAAAATTGCACTGTTAAAAACATTACGTATCCATGCAAAAAAAAACAATAAAGACGACAAAAGGTATTCCAGACAGAAGAAGGAAGTAATTGAGATAGTTACTACTACTGCGCTCTTTGCCTAGACAAAGTCGTTTCAGAGTGGACCCTATGAAGGAGCAGAACAGCAGAAGACAGAAACAGTTAGGCCAGGACTCGGGACAAGCTCCCTCAAACCCACACACAGCTACCAAATCAACCGGGGAGAGAGAAGAAGAATAGAAGAATAGAAGGGTGTATGGGCCGGTGCTTTAGAGATGGGAAAGGGAGGAGGACCTATGGGTGCTTCCGCTCATGCGCCTATTCCAGAGGCTGATGGGGGACGTCTAGGTGATGGAGAGGACTACCACAGAAAAATAACCCTGGGACCCACGTTATTTTATGGTTATAATAGCTGTCCACAATTTGGTGACGAAGGGATTTAGTTTATCAGGAGGGCGTGGCAAAGACACCTAAAACCTTCCGACAATCTTGGAGACTGCCCGTATTGATTCTAAAGATTGGACCTTCACATTATGGTTAACATAGCACTTTGTTCAGTGGAACTGTACTTGATGCCATTAACGGATAGTGAAGTCCTGATAAGTCAGTTGAATCATCTTCATAAAGAACGTGCCTGATAACATTTAATAATGAGTATCATATAACATTATAAACAGAATTAAACTCCTGCCACAGAGAAGTCCATTAGTGAGCATCGGAAGCCTAACAATACAATGATTTGACTGGAAAGAGGCGGTTGTGGAACTGAGCATGTATTCAACAAGAGAGCCCTTCTAGCACAGAGTAAGTCCATGTACTGCAAGAATGCCTGTGAAACATGAAATACGTAAACAGAAAAGGAAAAATCCATACGGAAAGAGCACAGACATAGTAGCTGGAACACATTATAGTCTGTACTTGTCAGGAACATGCAGGTAACAGAAAAGGGATGGAGGAAGAGGAAGAAGTAGTAAGATTGATGATACAGCCCTTTAAAATGGCGGAACAAGTCTCCATCAGTGCGGTTTCTGGCGCCTGCACCATGCACGTCTTCCCCCGTCCAAACATGAGGGACAGAGAGCTGGCCAATCAGGGCGGGATGGGGGGGGGGGGGTCCCTGAGTTAGTATACAGAGGACTGCTTGACTGAAATTAGGGAGACACAATAAAAGTAAAATAAAATAGTGGATGAAGACACATTCAAACAAAGAAGGAACCGTGGCTTTCACGCACACAAACACACACACAAACACACACACACTTTGGACTAGACTATCTTCCATCCCTGTACAGTGTTGAGGGGGGGTGGGGTTCTGCTCAAAGCCAGAAGCAGCGCACAAAGCTCTTGTATGTTGCACGTTACAACTAACCCACAAGACAAAGCAGTTGAATGGCTTCAAGGTACGAGGGGGGGGAGACTAGGATGAGGAACCAACAAAGGAGGGTTGGGGTACAGTCAATCTGTCTGTCCAATGAGGGTCAACCAAAAGTAAAAGGGCTTTGGTGGGAGGGGAGGGGGAGCAGAGCATAATTCAGGTGAAACCAGAATATGGCAGATGAGTGAGGGGCAAATAGAAAAGAACAAATACAAACAGATGGACAGAGACACGGGTCCACTGAGGAATCTAGTGCGCGGTTTGCTACTAGATTTATAGGTCACTCTCTCTGACGTTTGGTGGTATACCGTCCAGCCTGCGAAAGGTGAATATAAAAGGGGAAGAAGAGAAGAAACAAGAGACACTTCTGTAAACGTGCACAGCGACTGGGATGAGAAAAGAGCCCACCATTAAAAAAGCAGCAGCAAAGAATAATAGGAGACAGATGGTCTAAACCAAGAGAGCAGCAATGTTCCTATTGCAGGGGTGAGCTAGTGCGCTAGTGAACTGGAGGCAGCGCTTACACATGCCGTCAACACTGACCCTGTAAATCACTATGGAACCAACATGCACTCCCAATATATCCCACAATTCCATTGGCTGCTTGAAAAATATGAAATGGGACTACTTTATTTAGGTGCCACATCAGCACAAAAATACAGAAATGAGTGGGCTAGCAGTCATTGCATTTCTAAATGCCTACGCGTCATCTCGTCTCATACGCAGCAATTAATACAATGTATTATCCTAAGCAGCAATTAAGCAGCAAATATAGTGTAGAACAAATTCGATTCAGTAAAACCCCAACCATTAGTCTCCAAAATAACAACTTTTGCACGTTTGGTTCCCATTTTCAATGCATGCATTATAAAATAGTGTTCACATCGTGTTGTTTATACGCAGTTAGTATTTGCATGAGGAAGCGAGGACAAAAAAAGGAAGAAAGAAAGAGAACGGAATAAAGAATGGGCGTGGCTTGGCTCATGGCTGGGGATGTGTGCATGGCGTACCTTGGCCGGGGCCCGCATGGGGGGCCACGCCGTCGCCCTGCAGCCCAGCGTAGATGTTGTCCGAGGAGAGGGAGCCCTTGACCGAGCAGGGCTGCTGGGTCAGCACCTGCTCCGGGGCAGCGGCGGGCCCCGTCGCTGAGCTGCTGCTGCCCCCGCCGCTAGAGTGCAGCGAGCCGTCCGACAGGACGGAGCTTTTGGCGGGCGAACCAGATGAGCTGGCCGTGCTTTCACCTGGATAGAACCACAGAGGGAGGAGTAGGAGGAGGGGACGGCGTGCACCATGAGTCATTTTTATGAAGTACACCTACCTAGAATGACAGGACCAAAACAACTAATATGTTCTGGGTATTTCATGGGCAGGGGGAGATGGATGGGACACACACACACCCTTACCGGTGTTGAGGTTGTTCTTGAGCTGCTGCACCATGGGATTGAGCAGCTTCCCGGCCTTCAGCTTGTGCTTGCTGGCTCTGCGTCTGCGGCCACTGGGGGGCGCTGCGTGGAGCAGTCCCACACTGGGGGGCAGGGTCTTCCCCAGCTCGGTGTACAACCGCTCTATCTCGTTCCTCTGGAAGGCCTGGAGCTCCGAGATCTCCTTCATGTGTCTAAAGGGGAGGAGGAGGGGAGAGATAGGCAGAGACATGCACTGGTTACTGGTTGAGACGGGCACCTTAGAATAGAATGCTTTGCTTTCCTTGCAATCCTCACCCAGCATTCACACATAAAACGGCAATTCAAAATAGAAAAAAAAAGTTCAAATTAGACTCGTTTAAAGTGCTTAATATATATATATATATATATATATATATATATATATATATATATATATATATATATATATAAAAAAGATGGTTAACAATAGAAGAAATGAATACATTCCAGGAACTGTAACGACGGTTACAGACCGTTTCCTTTTTTTTAAACCAGAATAAAGAAAAGGCCTGTGGGCAGTCGCTCCATAAGCGGGCGTCGTACTTCTCCCTCAGTTTCTGCAGCTCCTTCTTCATGTCCGCGTCTTCGAACTCAGAGTCATTGTCGCTGCTCATGTAGGACGAGGGCGCGGCGGGCGAGGGCGCGTGGCCGTTCATCACCGCGGGCTGGCGGCCGGGCGAGTCCGAGCTGTGCACCGTGCTGCTGCTGCTGTGGCCCGAGCGCCGCAGGAACGCCACCGCCCGCTTCATGAGGTCGCCGCCGCCGTGCTCCGCCGACGCCTTGGAGGGCGGGGTTGGGCGGGCGGCAGAGGGGGCCACGCTGCTGCTGTCGTCGTCGGCCGAGTCCGAGTAGGGCCGGCCGGGGCCGTCCACGGCCTTGGCGTGGGGGAGGTGGACGGGGGTGACGTCGGGGCTGGAGGGGGCGGGGGGGTCCTGGTAGAGGTCTGGAGGGGCGGAGTAACGGTTGCTCGCTGGAGGTTTGGCCGTTTCCACGGCCCCGTCCTCCAGTGCCGCAGTGGTCACAGAGAACCTGCCCAGAGCCAGGGAGCCCTTCTCCCGGTGGTCCGAGCCTTGGGTGTGGGCGCGAGACCCTCCGGAGCCACTAGAGGGCACTGGTGAGCTGCAGGAGCTGTGACTCTTTCTGCCTCTCTCTAGACCACAGATTACATCTGGAGGAGTAGGGACGATCTGAGAAAATAAATATGACAAAATAAAATGATCTTTTAATGTATTCCTTCAAGCAGCTTATTAGAAATGTTCAATTATGATTAAGTGGGCAACACTGCAAGGACTTAACATAATAACATTTTTAATCAAAGAACATTTTTATTGATGTAAATAATACTTACTTGGAAACGACTTTTGGTTGGTGCATCATTTTGACAACACGTCCTGGATAATGCTTCAGTGGCTGAGAGGGGATCAGGAGGTATTATGATTCCAGAAGTATTATTTACGATACAAGCAAAATGGAAACGTTTTATTACAGATGAGAAAAATCCCATTTCCATTCGCTAACCTGGCGCTGCAGAGTCTGTCTGGGCACCCACCATTTCTGTGCGCTCAGGAATCTGGGGCTTGGGCAGAGAAAAAGGTGGGGTTGAATATTTGAATGTAATTAATTGTAAACTCATGCTAGCCAGCAGCCTGAACTCACTCTGCAGAGTGAGTCAGGGCTAATCCATTGTAGGCCTTCATATGCACAGACATAAATACACACACATATTAAGGACAACATTAAGGAGCCAACAGGGCAGCACCATCTGTCTGATGGCTATAATTTTGCAACCGTTTCCTTCTCCCTTAACCCAGTATTAGTCTCCCTGATTACAGTCAATTGCCAAATCGATAGCAGACTGCAGGGAAACGTTGACAGTGTCATTAACCAAGAAATGATTGATGGCTGCATGCAAAGAGCTGACCACACAAAACAAAACACACACGCCCACACCCATGTACGTGCACAAAGATACAAACTGCACATGCATACCAGAGCATCCCCCTTCTTCTTGTTGAGCGCCATGTCGCAGCTCTGGCCGTCAGACACTGGTGTGGAGCTGGTGCCCTCGGTGCCGGCAGAGCCCTGTGAGTCGGAGGCGTTGCTCGGGGCCTGGGCGGGGGCGTGCTCCTGATACAGAAGGTTCCGCAACTTCTCGTCCAGGGTCTTGATGGTGCGGTCGACGAACTCCACCCTTCGGGGCATCTCGCTGTCCGATTCCCCGGGGGCGCCGGGCTGCTGCTGATGGCCGGAGGTCTGGGCCAGCTGGGAGCTCTGGTGTGCCGGGCTCTGGGGCTGCGAGGTCACGGCCCCCGGCTGGATGGGGGTGGCGTACGGCTGCTGCAGGACCACCGGCTGCTGGGAGCCCAGCGAAGGGGGCGGGTCTCCGGTAGGACTGGGCTTAGGATTGGTCTGATTGTGCGCCGAGGAGGCCAGGCCACCGGCCGCAGCCTTGTGGTCCATCATCACATCCAGAGACATAGGCGGAGCGATGGGGCAGCACGGTATGTCCGTGACCAGGGAGATGCAGTGCTCATCTACAGGGAGGGAGTTGTGGTGGTTGACGCTGGGGATATTATGTGTGGTACTGCAGGGCTGCGTCTGCTTCACTCGAGCCTCGTCAACAGTGGGGTCCTGGGGCGGTGCTGAGCTCTGATTAGCCGGGGGAGAGGGGATAGAAGGCCCCGAGGACGGGGCTACAGTGGTGGTGGTGGTGGTGGAAGAACTGCTGCCGCTGGAGGAGACTAAAGAAGCGCCAGCCCTTTCAGACTCTGAAAGTAGAAAATAAACGGCAAGGAAAAAAAGAAACAAGAAGATAAAATAAGGAAGATGAAAGTTTGCCGGTGGATATATTGCAAGAAGAAGGGTGGGGTCCAGTGGTGGTGGATGATTACATCATACACCAGGCTCCCCCATTACAGCTGTAAGCAGTGCAGCATCATTCTTACATAACTGACCTCCACAGCATAAACACACACCCTTTTTTCAGCATTACCAGCAGGCGAAACACAAATGCTATGAATCAACTGAACATACAAGCCATATAGCAGAAAAGCAATATATATCCTCTAGTCTTTGGTCAAAACATTTGGCTAGCAGTCCCCACGTTAAACGTGCTAGACATATACATTGGTACGCATCTATACGGGAAAGATAATTATGCATTAATTACAGACTGTGTGACGTGCAAGCATCCACCAGCAAAAAATAATAGGGAATTGATGCAAAACAACGTACCTTACACATTTAAAATGGCCACATTACAGAATCCCAACGGAGCGCAATCACAATGAGCAATACAACCCTCCAGAATGGCAGATGAATATTCAAACGCTCATATGATGCGCTTGTACCTTTGGCTGTGGTGCTTTGAGATGAAGGCTTCTCCTTGGGCGTCGTGGGCGTTTCAGCCACCGGGCAGATAATGAACCACCGCTTGCCCGTGTGAAGCACTGTCAAGGACACAAGAGACAGACGCGAGGATAAATCTTTAGCGAGCCATCGACGTGGTTTGAAGGGCAGAGTTATTAATAAATCTGTGTAATAATGGTTGAGTTATGAAGAAACTCTGTGGAACAAAAATGAAGAGGATACGGCTGCTGATCATGAACAATACAACAGAAGTGGGGCTTCCCCTGAGACTTAATCTATCCAATCCTGGCCCTTCCGATCTCCGAGCCCAAAGGAGCACTTCAGAGCGACTGTCTACTCAAGCAGGAAATCTCGCCATCGGAAGCACACAGCCACCACGTGGGGCTGATTAATTGTTATGAGCCCTTATCTATACATAAAAGGACATTACAGATTAGGCAGTAATAACAAAGTCCTTACCATTTTGCTGATAGACTTGTTGAGGTGTGTGTGGCGTAGTGGCCTTCGAGCCCTGAACAAAATGAAAGCTATTAATACAGGGTGGATGCGGATGCATCAAAATAAATGTCAAGATAGACCAAACCACGTATCCAAGCCACAGATTGAGAATACAGCCACCAAAAGTGTAACATCGTCAGCATTCCTAGCTTTTGGCTTCAGCTGTTGGCACATGCTCTTCGGCCGAGAGGCTTGCAAACACATCCTGAGACCAGAGACCACGTATCCAAGGCACGGGCACTCCCCGACAACCACCCCGTTGCCCTGCTGACAGCCCCGTCCCTCACCTCGGAGGTCATGAGGGTCCCAGGACCCTGGCTCTGCTGGGGGCTGCCGCCCTGGTCCGAGCTCCGCTCTCCCTCCGTGTCCTCGCTCAGCATGTCCTCCGCCTTGTCCACGATGTCCTTCAGCTGCTCGATGAAGGCCTCCTTCTCCAGCAGCAGGATGAAGTCGTTCTCCACCTGAACACACAGGACGAGACGCAACCAAAGACGAGAGGAAACAGGTTTTTAAAAAAAGTAATCAATACACTGCCACCAACTACTTCAGCTTTCACTGAAAATTGGAAAAACAAAAAGGGGACACATATGCAGTAAAGCTCGATTAACATGCTCAGCGTCTTGTTATTGTCCCATCCATTATTTTCAAAAAGCCTCCCTTGTTTGAAGCTAGCATTTGGGGAATTGAAATGTGGGCATCCATGGCAACGTTGTTATGCACAATAGAGACAAACACCAACCTACCACTTCACAGAACCGTCCTATTTTTAAGCCATTCATTCGAGGGCAGAAAAAGACTTGAAAAAACCTCCCAACCCGAGTAGAGATGGCAAATTGACCACAGGCAGTTAATGGAATTCATATAGATTAGTTACCCTTTCCAACCGATGGCTTTTGTGTAACTCTACACAGCCCAAGTGGATGCTTCATCTTAAAAGGGCAATTATTTAGTATGTGTTTGACGCCATTGGAAAAGAAAAGCGCATACATTTCCATGTATTAGCACACGTCTATGAATTGTCAAACTTTGCTTTGGAGGGGAGAAGACAAATGCGGAGGAAACGGGAAGGAGAAGGCCTTGCAGGATAAGTCATTGTTTTGCTGCATTGCAGCAACTGGGAGTTTCAGGGTTGTTTGGAGGAAGTAGCATGAGACTAGGAGTGTGCTTGAGCCATACTCCGAAACGGATGGGACCGAGGTAAAAATGACTCCCCCGGACCTGTGACAGTGTGAAACCTACCATGTAAGTTGCGATCTCCTCCGGTGCGTCTCCATCCAGGTCAAACTTGAACGTCACCATTTTGTGGTTGTGGGTCTCGAGCTGACATTCCACCATCTTGTCCCCCGTGTTACAAACCTGCACCAGAAAGAAGAAGAAGAAATGATCCACGTTGCCATGACACTCATGGCCAGTATGGCCCAAAACGTGCCGTTGTCCAGAGAGCAGACCCACGTTGAGCATGGTGAGTTTGGGCCTGTTGATCTTCTCCTGGCGGGCGCGCGTGCGTGTGGACCTGCGGTGGTGCTTGCGGACCTTGCACTCCCCTTTGCCGCCGTACGTCCCCTCACAGCCGTCGCTCATCTCCTTCCCCGAGGTGGCGTCTGAGTTCACACTGGTTTTTGGAAATTAAACAGACATCATCAAGGTTCTGTAGACGAGGAGTAATTCATTCGAACCACACCCCTTTGAACGTTCTCTGGCAGACATGTTATTAAAAGGGGGACATTAATGTGTCTCAATTGATTTCAAATGAGTCGATGCAGTCTGTGTGTGAGAATCAGCAGGGCTCGCCTGGATGTGGTCGTTGACAGGAGGTAAGCTAGTACCTGTCATAACTCTGTCCTGCTGTCGGCTTCTCGACCACCTGATCCTACAGACGGGACAAATCACAAAAAAGGCAGGGGGAATGGATTATGGTACTTGAAGTATCAGGCGTTTCATTTTCAGAGATTACATTTCTGCCAGAATTGCGAAAGCGAGGGGAAATAAAGTATGAGGGGATGCGTGGGTGTGCAGGAAGCAGCATAAGGCAACAAGGAAGGACACACACACACACACATGCATACACACACACACGAGGAGCAGGGGGTCCTACCTCAAGCTTGCTCTCTGTCTGGCCCTGACCCAAGGTCCCCAGGCCGACGGTCGGTATCTGCTGAGTCACGGTGGCACCGGAACTGGTGGGTCCTGACGAGGCTCTCTCTGTGGAGGAGGAGGAGGGGGGCTGCGGCGCTGCAGCCTGGCCCGGTGCCTGGTGCTGGGCTTGCCCCTGTAGAGGGACTTGGCAGGGGTTCTGGTTGGGATCCAGCTGGTCGCTCACTGCAGTGGTGCCAAAGCACGGCCCACTCTGCGCAGGTGGAACGAAGACGGCCGACTGTTCTCGCTGCGTGTGTTGGACGGGTGGGGCCACCTGGACCAGCTGAGCCGTGGGGACGGGGTCTTTGTGGCCTGGCTGGATGGGCTGCTGAGCCTGCATCAGACAAAAAGGACCATGCATCACTTGAATTTGTCTTGTTCTTTTTATTTTCCGACTGGTGTCAAATCTGTTTTGTATACAGGATATTTTATTTCTCTACGATTGATTGAGCAACCTGCGTTCAAAGTTACGTAGTTCAAACGGTTTATTTTGCAGTCTCTCAAAAATATGTGCAAAAATAAACACTCCAAGGGTGATCAACTAAAAAGGTTATCACCAAATGTTCACACCCAAGATAAGATTGAACCCACTCGACAACACATGCAAAAATAACCCACAACTTCCTTCCACTTCACACCTTCTTAGCAAACAGGCCTCTTGCAGCCTGCAGAGTTACCTGTTTCAGGGGCTCGGTGCCGGTGGGCGGCGGAAGCTGTGCGCGTGCACCGTGTGTGTTGTGTGTGCCGAGGGTTGCTGTGACTATCACAGGCTGCGCGTGAAGAGCTTCAAGGCCGGCTACCGAGGCGCACTGGTGCACTGAGGGTACGGGGACTTGCATGCTGAGCCCGGGGGACGGGATCAGGGTCCCGGACGTGACGGGCGCCAGAGTGCCCTCGCCGTGCAGGGGGGAGAGTGACGAGGCAGGGGGGAAAGGCTGGCCGTGAGAGAGGAAGATGGGAGCGAGCGAGGCGGGGGAGGGGTAGAACGGCGGGGCGGCACAGGGCAGAGTGCGGCAGGGCTCGCCGGCGGCCGTCATCACCTGGATGGCCGGGTACGAGGAGGGCGGCTGGGGAGAATGCTATGAAGGGAGGCGAAAGATAATAAAGTCAGCAGACGCAAAGGGTTTGAGCCTGTCGCATAATGTTAGGGGTAAAAAATGTATTAAAAAAAAGACCCAAAATATCGACTGCACCTCGACTGCTTTTCCTGTTGCAAAAAGCAATTGCAGGAAAAGAGAAATTTCAGAAAGAGTGTTGTAAAAACGGTTTCACAGAGGGAGTTACCTGGGGTGGATGTGCCGGGGTGGAAATCTGCAGGTGTGCAAGTTTCTGTTGGGTAGCGACCTGAGCCAATGGCTGTTGAGGTGGCAATGCCTGTGGAATCACACTCAAGTTTGATTGGTTGAGAGTCTGTCCATTTTGTTCGTGCTGAGGAACGCAATGACCAGCAGGAACATTCTAGAGAAAGGAAATTGGAAGGGAAAATATGAAAGACTGGAGATTTCTGGACCAATACATGGAATCCATGTCTCATGTTTGGGCGCCGTTTTCCGTAGCCTAGACCCCGGGGAACATTCCTGCTTCTATTCTGTCCCTGAGCAGGCATCCAGCCAGTGTCTGCTGTTGATCTACTAGCAACTCTGTAGCATAGAGCTAGGCAGACACAGCAGGCCTGAAAGAACTGACACGCTAATAAATCATATTGAAACCACTGCAAATGTTTTCAGAACCATTTCAGTTTCAGAGCTCGGCTGGAAGCGTGTAGGAGGAAACTCTAGTTCCCGTATGGTTTGTCAGTTGTCCACCACTCTCAAACACAGCTGCTTCTCATTTAGTATAAATACAAACTTTAACCATTCAGACAATTGAACATGAATAAGAATGATTTTTACTCCCTCCAACAGTGCTTTGTGAAAAGATTAAAGGAAGGGAGTTCTACCTGATTCAGGAAAGCAGCCATTTTGAGATAAGGGACGAACTGATGAGGAATAGAAAAAAGACCGGTCAGAGAAAACAACAAAACAAATTAATAAAAAAAAAAAAGGAGCGGGAGCCACAGTGTAGTAGTTATAGCAATCGAAACACTTACCTGTTGTTGGTTGACTGCCGCCTGGGTATGCTGGGCAGAGGCTGGTAGGTTCTGGGGTGTTCCCTGCTGAACAGTGGCCTGTTGAGGGCCAGGCAGGAAGGTCTGCCCCGGTGCCATGAAGTACGCCGGCGCATACTGGGTCTGAGGGCCGGAGTCGGGCTGGCCTGCGGCTGGGTAACCCGCGGGGGCTTGTGGCATGGGGGAGGTTGCCGTGGAGTAGAGCTGAGAGGCCGGGGCCGGAACCTGTTGGGAGGGGTGAAGGCTCTGGTGCTGAACAGCCGACGGCGGATGCAGTGCTGCTGCAGCTTGCAGTTGAAATGAAGCCTGTTGAGACTGAAGGCTTGGCTGCTGATTGCTCATGTGCTGTTGTTGTTGCTGTTGCTGTTGTTGAAGGGCATGCATGCTTTGTTGGCCATGTGGACCTTGAGATGGAACATGCCCCTGGCCGGCCTGCTGCGTTTGCTGGACGCTGGCGTGCTGTATGTGCTGTATGTGCTGCTGCTGCTGTGGTTGAAGTGGGAGCTGTTGGTTGTAAAGAGCCGGTGTGGTGCAGCTCTGCGGTGCGATGCCTGGTGACAGGCTGGGGAGACACTGGGCAGGGGCAGCCAGAGAGCTAGCTGGGTAACCGTTTGATAGCGGCTGTGAAGGTGCGCTAGTCGATTCTCCGGCGCCCGACAGGGACTGCCGAACATGCATGGAGAAAATCGCTGCGTTTTGTTGCTGAGTCGGATCAGAGTAGCCCTGGGCTGATTGACATGGCTGATGTTGAGGCGCTGCTGGGTAGCTCTGGGCAACTTGTTGAGGAATCGGCGATGCTGAATTCTGAGCCGAGAAGTTGGCTGCATGCTGGACATTGGCAGCAGGGTAGCTCTGGCCCAGCTGGAGGTACTGCAGGTGGGCGTGTGCCGCCAGACCTGAGGGTGGAAGGACCTGGGGAGGGGGTTGGTTGTGGACTCCCGTTGGATTGAGCTAAACGGACAAAGGAATAAAAAACATCAGGAAACAATAGACCCATTGGAAGTAAGCTATTTCAGAACATGGCAAATATCATTTGGAATCCACAAGAAAGGACATGAATAGTACAGGAAGTGGATATAATGAGAGGATGAAGACTCAAAATGAGGTCGCACAACATCCGTCTCAACAGAAAGCGGCAGAAGTGCGGCAGATGTGGACCAGCGCGAAGCGGTAAGGAAAGGGGAGAGGGGTTAAATGCCCAGCGCATCATTTAACCAGAGTTCTTCTGCTCATTGGTAGAGGAGCGTTGATGCAATACCATTTGCATCAAGCGGGGCCATTTCTATAGACATATAGACAGCAGTGGATTGGGTCAGTGAAGCAAAGACTAAAAACTACAATATAAAGGCTGGCTTGAAGGAGAGGGATTGGTTAGGTTAGTCAGAATCTCAGCAAGATCTTTCCCCCCCAACAGAATGATCTTGGGATCATTGATTTGTTAGAGGAGGATGTTAAGCCGTGGCGATCTACGCAGGTAGCAGGTCCATGCGATATTTTGCTTTGCCGCCTACAAGCCAACAGGAATCAGCTATACAGGCATCAGGCCTGAGCAGCGACTGGGGGGGGGAGGAGGACTAGTCCCTCAGCATGACCTACCACTCCTACCGCCCTGCTGTACTGAGACTCTCCACAACAGTAACTGGCTCTGCGGTCCTGTGGACGCGTGCCGCTGGAGGAGTGGAACTTGAGGCCGCCGTCTCCGTAGCTTTGGACGGGCCTACTGGCCGCCGGTGGGTGCAGCAGGGGTCTGACGTGGCAGGCCGTGACGTGACTGGGGGCGGACTTGCGGCTGATTATGTTGAGCAAGGACTGCTGAAGAACAGAGAAGTCTGAGCAATCGCTGTGCTCTTTGGGGCCCCCCGTGCCCAAAGCAGCCGTCGTCCCGCAGGGGTTCTGGTGCTGCGGCTGATGCAGGGCGCATAGACAGTGGTGCGCTGGCACGGCATAAGACGGGCTGGGCCGGCCTACCTCTTGAGACCTGAGCATGAACAAATGGAGGCAGACGGGGCACATGTGGCCTCCCGTTTGCTGCTGGAGCTGATGTTGGGAGTGTACACTGAGCAGACTGCTGAGGTCCGAGTGTCTACGCCCGGAAGCCACGGCGGACATATCCGTCCTGCCGCCGAGGTGCACCGTGGAAGTGTCGCTATGGCGACGGGACTCTGAGCGCTTGAGGCCGGGGGGGAGCCACGTCAGCTGCGAAGGAGTCTGATGGCCGGGGAAGCCGTCCTCGGCTTCGGAGTCATTGGAGCTGAGCTCGCTATGGCTCCCAGACGGTGAGAAGGTCGGACTTATTGATCTCTTGTTCTGGGCATCGAGCAGGGCGTGCAGCTGGGCGATCTGGTTGGCCCTGAGAGTGTCAATGACGGAGGCACTTCCTCTACGCGCCACGGACCTGGTGAACTCTGGATCCAGAGGCCCTTGCCAGACTTGCCCTCGCTCACAAGAGCGTGGCCGCTCAGGGGACCGATGTGAACCAATGCTCTGGCACTGATCCAATAGCAACCCAAGGGCAAAACACGTTACTCATCACACACACACTCACCAAACAATAACATGGAATGCAGATGAAAAATAATGAAAAATGTAATGACACCAACTGAGCATGTCTCTACGGCTGCCAAGACGTAATGTAAAACACATAATGGTCAATGTTTATCGTTAATTGATTTGAGCATGTCTTAGGAGTACATTCTAATTTAATCATCCTAGTTATGTGTTCAGGTTCTCAAACACGGCTGCTCAGGGGATGTGTCAGCCTAGGTCTGTCGGGAGCGTGTCCATATGTTAATAAACATAATTGATCACGGGCCATATGGGGGTGAATTATGCTCCTACACACTGACCTGCTGTGTAACCATGGTGACGGGCTCCTGCAGGGACTGGTAGAGGACACTCTGCTGGCTGCTGTGGGAGTCAGAGTACACCGCCGAGCCCAGGCCGCTGTCGAAGGTGCAGTCTGCTGCAGGGACACAAGCGTACTGGTAAGGCATTAAACTCACACGGCACACACTAGCACATGACAAGGTGAAGGGGTCAGGGTCTGTGTCACTTCTAGACAATAGAGTCTCTTACACGCCACAGAGGTGGCGCTGGCTGGTAGGTTACCCAGCCGGCTGTGTTGGTCTGCCTCAGCCTCCTCCGGTTCCTGCAGAGGGGGCGGCCCTGCGTTCGTGGCCCCGGACGAGAGGCCCAGCGCCGGGGCGGTCTGTGCCGCGTCGCCCTGGTCCGAGGGGACGGCGACAGACACGGTCCGCCCGCGCCTCCACTTGATCAGTGCCACGCGGTCCCGGATCGACTTGCCCACCGTCTTCACGTCGTTGTCCTGGAAGAAGCCGGACTCCACCTGACGGAAGGGGGAAAGGCGCGGCGTCAGGATTATTTTTACACTGGAAAGCCATCAGAAGAGGAGTATTCGCATGTGAGAGACCGAGCGGTGGTGGGTGGCTGGATGGAGTGAGCGGAGAGGGGGTGACAACAGAAGGAAATAGAAAAGCTATTTTAAGGGAATCAGAGAGGCAGAGGACCTCGGTCAGGAGCTGGGTTCAGGGAGTTTAAACAATGTTCACAACAAAACAAAACCAAACCAAACCTGACTCATGATAACGGCCCTAACCTCAATGCAGCACAATGGGCTCGACAAATTGAATAGCTGAGAACTGAATCAGCTTTATTTCTACAGTGACCAAACACATTAAAATTATTTGAAACCTTTACAGATTTGAGCTCGTCTGCCTTAAGAACTTAAGATATTAATCTGGAGTCTGCTTTGTGAGAGTGTAGGACTCAAGAGCGGCCTGAGTACTAAGTAACCACAGTGGTGCCCAGGGCTGCTGTGACACAGGGGCATACTGACCAGGCAGTACAGTTGTGCTGCTGGCCAACATGACTTACTCCCAAAAGTAAATCTTTACTGGCAAGGTCTACGTTGTATAAAGGCTGGGCATAAAGGTTGAAAATATAAAAATACTTGAAAGTTTTAGCACTAGCGTTAGGATTAGTTGGATGACATACAGTAAGGTAAAGTATTACTGGGTGTCATTCACGACAGTGACCTCAACTCGCAACCATTTAGAACAAAAGACAAAAGACAAACAGCCTCCCCTCCTCGTCTTTTGCTGCTCCACTCCCAAACACAAGGCTCGGGTGGAACGCGGACATATGACGTTGACATCTGATAACGATTCGTCCACGCCACCGTGCCCGGACGCAACAGACATGTCTATGACTAATCTGTATTTTAGCCACACCCATTTGGCTCCACCTGCCGACACGAAAAGAGGAGCATTCAAACACAACAAGAGGGCTCCCTGTGCTGGAATCATTCTGTGCCTGAATTTTACACTCCAATAAATCTAGCAATATGCAGGTTTTGGGGATAGAATCCTCTTCATGAAACTGTTTATGCTTATCCCCCTTTTCTAGCTACCATTATGTGTGTTGTGGGTCATTATACATGACTTTCACATTAATCCTAACGTTCCCAACATAGTTAAGTGCACCAGCAATCCTCAAGTTCTATTGACAATGCCAAGGCACAAACCATGCATCTAGAGCACTTAGATGCAAACCAGTGTTCTCTTATCATCCCCAATTACGCCAAGGCAGTCAATTGCCCTAAATGTAAACATTATTTACTTACAATTATTTCGCTGATGGATCCGTACACTTCAACCACTAGATACTCTATTATGCCAAGCTAGACCTTTAGCAGGTAATTCAACCGTAACTTACTCCAAATATCAACATGAAAATAACATTGTAACATCAAATTGTGGTAAACAAAATGTCTAAAAAAAACAACAGCTGACTTTAATGTCCGCATGAGCAGTCCTAGCACCAAATGCGCCCCAACTGTTATCTCAGAACCACAGAACGTCTTATCTAAGAAGGAGTTCGAAAGACACAAATCAAAAACACAAAGAGACGAGAGCGGAGAAAACGCCAAGAACTAGATTCCACAAAGTGAAGAGTTTGTTATCAGAAGGACTATGCATTCCCGAATGATGAGATAAGGGCACCGCTGGCACTAAAACCACAAAAAGAGCTCCAGCAGGTATCAGGTATACAACCTCAATTGAAGCTTTGTTCCAGCCAGCCCCATTGTTTTTTTTAAGTAAAAGCTTATATTTGAATGAATACATATATCCCCCGGAAGACCATTTTCATTTGTATGTAAACCAATACAAAAAGCCATCACCCTTTCATTGTTTAGGGGCAGGATAGTGTAGTGGTAAGGATGGGCTACATCTGAGGTGCACAGAATATCCTGTAGTCATCCTTGAGATTCTGATGCCAAACTTTGCTCCTTAATGGCATGCATCTAAACAATGAACTGTAGGTCAGTTTGGATAAAAGCATGAATTAACTCACCATCTCTTGCGCCACCACTTCTGGAACGTCCTTCTCCAGGTCAAAGGAGAACTCTATCGCGCCGGTCTCCTTGTACTTGCCCTTGAGCTTCTTAGGGTCCTCCACCCACAGCTTAAGAGCAATGGAGGCTTTTTCCCTATCGTCCTCCTCCGCTAGCTCCACCCTCACACCCGTGTCCTCCGCAAAGAAAGCGTGGTTCAGCAGGTCCTTGATGGAGTACCTGAGGGAGAAGACGCATCGGTCACAGGACTGCACCAAGTGGGACAGTTTCCCAAAGTGTTTGCAGGCAGACAGACTTTGCCTTGGCTTGCCTTTGTTGAAAGAACGACTTATTTATACATTAAAAACTTGTCTTCTCTCAGACACTGTAATTATATCATTAAGGGATATAGTGCTTGGAGTCGTCGAAGCACTGAAGTTCTTGATGTTCCCAAACGGCTGAAATACACCCCTCTGATTTTCATCTATTCTGCTAGGACAAAGACGCACATCGTAAACCCTGAACCACTCTCAGTGGGACGAGAGTTCGTCACGGTTATTTCTCTTTGTACAAACTCCGTATTGCAGGTAAAGGCACAAGTTGTCCGGAGAGAACTAATGCAGAGAAGCTGCGCCGCACAGTTCTTATAGAGCTGTCGGAGGGCATCTTGATGGAGCATTGGGGCCTGGGAACTCACCGCTCCTCCTTCTTTTGGCAAATGCACTCCCCAATAATCTCCTTGATTTCAGGGTCCATGACCTTATTGTAGCTTGCTGGTTTCACGCCCTGGAGAGAGGGAAACCAAGTCAACCATGAGGACGAGACAATGCTGTGCTAAAGTAGTGCATGGGTGAAGAAATAGTGGAGAGGGACTGGACAAATAAAACGGAAATCATGAAACCTTCAACTAAACCTTTGCTGCCTTATATTGCATACATGTTTGCATATCTTGACGGCTCATTAATTCCTATCATACCAGGCTCATTTGATATTGGACAGGGAATGGAAAGCCGTCGACACTGGTGTATGCGTGTCATGAGAGGATTCAAAGTACCAACCGAGTTTCTCTTTGATCGGTCTCTATTAATAGTCTCTAGTGATCCCGGCAGGGTATTCCGATATGCATACAGCAATAACGCAGAGCATCAAGCATCAAGAGAAAGATACTTGAAGGGTGCTGGCCCGCCATTTACATGGGTGGAAGGGCACCTCTGCTTTGACATAGCCTAGATGATGGTCACACATCTGACTGGATCCAAGCCAAGTGTGTGTGGGTAGATCAATACCTTTTACCGATATGGGAATTGCCCCCAATCTAATAATGTGGCTGCGACTGCATGCGTGACTGGGCTGTATAGTCAAGGAAAATAAATGGGAAACACCCCAAAGGCTTAATCTAGAGAACGAGGAACAGCTGGGCGTTCCTGCGTGAGGCCATATGGCTCACAAGCTTCCATAGCCATGATCACGATAGCCTACGTGACATCAGCATGAAACATAACTAAAATAGGCCGTCACCTCACCTCTGTGCGACCTATTTTAAAAAGAGGATGGAAGCATTGACTCACGATACAGAAATATTCACTCATGGCGATTCACGAACTGTGCAATTTTAAAACATTAGAAATTCTTTGTTATTGTGCTGACGGTTCTTGCAGACTGTTGAAACGAATTTACGTGCCACTCCCTGCTCCCAACATGAAATCACTCTGAAAGTCATCCACAAGTGACATTTGTGGAATCGTGACTCACACTGGTGACTTTGCGGTAGATCTGGGCAGCGTTCTGACACTCTGCGTACGGGTATTCGGAGGTGGCCATCTCCAGCATGCACATCCCAAAGGCATACACGTCCACCGCCTCGTCGTAGTGCTCCTCGTACATCTCCGGCGCCATGAACTCCGGCGTGCCTGCAGAGAGCAGCACACCAGTGACCAATGGGAGCGTGGCCTAGGGCTCACCTAGAAGTTGTGCTGCATGGACTCACATGATGGTGGTGGTTGGGGGGGGAATAATTAATGAATGGCGATTCAGGATGGATCACGATTCTCATCTTCTATGATAGCCAATTTACAAATTATTATTTTTGTCCCCAGTTTGTTGCAATTGTGCCTTTTTTGCATTCAGATTATTGCAATAATTTGACAGTTTTTTCCAATCTAAGCCAACATGATCTTTAATAAACTATACTGCTTCATGCCATAATTTGCCAAACCGCCTTTCTGCTTGCTCAGCAATCGGGAGTAGATCCTGCAATGAGAACTATGTACTCTATGAGAACTATGGGAATCTATTTTAAATTGGGAATCAAGACTACATTTTAAATCAAATCATACAGCGAAAGACTCCCAGCCCCAGTGGTGGTGGTCCGGTTGCTTACCTATGACACTCTTGGCGAAGGAGGCCCTCTTGAGAGTAGCAAGTCCAAGGTCACCAATCTTCACCGAGCCCGTGGGACCAGTGATGAAGATGTTGTCACACTTGAGGTCCCTGTGGATGATGGGGGGGGTCCGGGTGTGCAGGAAGTGCAGGCCCTTCAGGATCTGTCTGCACCAGCTCCTCAGCACCTTGGGCTTCATCACCTTGAAACGCTTCAGGTAGCTGAGGAGAGGAAGAGACAAACGTTGCCTTGTTAACTGAAGAATAGAGTATAATGGACTTCGCCATTGATTAAGCACTTAATGCTTTCCTTATTACACAGAGGACTCAACGCTATATCAAATCAATACAACTATTGACTTTTAAGTATTATTATATTATTAAATATTCCATAACATAAGCTTGGCCGGAAGACCCCATGCACATTTGAAGACATGCCATTCTAAATGTGTTCAAGTGCTCGCGCATACGTTCGGACAGTGATTGCTTTTCAACAAACACTCACGTTTTAAGTGTCCCCGAGGTCATGAGCTCCGTTACCAGGACGATGCACTTCTTCCCCTTCTGGGGCGACTCCCAGAAGTCATAAAAGCGGACGATGTTGGGATGCTGGAGGCCTTTCAGCATCTCCGCCTCCTCTTTGAAGCGCTGCCGCTCCGCTTTGGTCAGCTTACGGTCCTAGACGGAGGCCAGGGAGGGAGAGAGCAAAGACACTCATTATTGAGGGCTTGATTGATTAGGTGCGAAGAGCATTGGTACAGATGTTTTTTTAGGGAATGGCCAGATGGAAGAGTTCACCTAAGAGCCTGATTATAAGGAAAGCTATAGCCAGGAGGGTCTTCACCTAGAACTTTATCTTGAACCGCTATAGGGCTCAGTAAAGCTTGACCCTCAGCCTTAGGCACTAAGACAACATAAATAACCCTGAAAATATAGATTTACTAGATTTTCCAAATTAACCTTTATGGCAAAATTAAGTGGGAGTTCTTACATCTTGAAAAAAAGCGACCCGCTAGTTTGAACAGTCAATCAAATACAATACATTAATTGGAGTGTCTCCTATTAGCCACTGTGCAGCGCCCTGGTTCTGGGCCCGACCCATGGTTTGAGAAGCACTGATCTAGACCAGCAGTGCCCAACCTTTGACTTCAGGTGTACTAAATTGTCATCAAGACCTTTTGCGCACCACCACTTATGGTAAAAAGTAGATGAATACACATGCAGTTGCTGAACAAAGAGGGCCAGAACCCCCTTTAAAAACAATTGTTACTGCAAGAGCAAAGCAATGCTTCTTTTGCCTCCCACTGCTTTTGTTTACCAAACACAAAATAATGCAAAACATCAATGGAAAGCATTATAATAGAAAACATGATGGGATCCAAAAAGCCAAATGGAATGCAAAAAAAGTCAAAAAACAAGCTATAATAGGTTTATTGGTGCAGTCAATCCATGAGCACAGGATGACGCCATAGCCCCTAAAGCACCAGCCTGGGCCGGATGTGTGGAGGGATGACCACTACACCAGTCTCCCATTGGAGCAACGGCTCCCACGTCAACGTGGTCACACCCACCTACAGCCACAGCGCAAGGTTACAGATTATTGATCTGGCCCTCCATCCTTCAACAGCTCTCTCGCTGGCCCCTTTCTTGTCCACTCCCTTCCCCTCTACTTAACTCAGTCCCCCCCACCCTTACCTCCTTCCAACACCACCACCACCACCACCATATCTGCAATCATCCTTAACGCCCTGAGAGGAGTCTGAATCAGCCACTCCCTGCTCGAGCTCTCTTCCTCTCAATCTGCTTCTCTCTCTTCCTCTCATGCATTCCACACACTCAACTTTATTCAGTTAGAAAAATGTGCATACATGTGTTTTGTAAGAGGTTCAAAACAAATTCAGAGTATAAACCTAAACTACAAATGACACCAAATGACATGCATTGCCTGATCTTTGCCGGGATGTGCAGCGCCGTGCCGCATTTGCATGCTTGTGGGTGGCATCGCGCTGCATGTGCATGCATGTGTGTGGCATATTGAGTTTTGTATGCAAGTGCGTGGGGGATGGGGGAAATTCACCGCACTCTAAGCGTTATGAATTATTCAGTTCTGCAGAGATCCCGCTTTACAGAGCCAAGCTGAGCAAGGCAAGGCAGGGGCCTGGGGTTTGAATTTAGGGTGGCATCGCCTCGAATGCACTATGTTTTGCATATTAATATATTTTTTTTTTACATGAAGGACAGGTACAGACAACAACAGAATAGTGAGTGGTCGGGAGCTTCCCTGGTGTATTGGAGCATCCCATTTGATTAAGGGTACACGCCCTCCCCCCATCTCAAACCCCCCTCTGCATGATCTCAGTGTTCCCCCATGAACTGTGGTGTATTCTCAATTTCAGAAATCCCACCTCCACCACACCTTTGTACACACACACACACACACAGAAGTGTCGGGCACAGCATGGAAAGAAACACGGACAGACACAAAGGATCCTGGGACACATGCCTACCCCCCAGGATGACACACACACACACACACACACACACACACACACACACACACACACACACACACACACACACAAATAACTTTAAAACATGTGTGTATATACGCCTCAGAGTACTGACCCCAGTACTGTGAGGCGAGGTTAAACACACAGAAAGCCACCATGCTGTGCAGCTGCCGCCAAGAAAATAGATGGTGACACTGGCAGGAAGTAATCAATATAGCTCTGCTCCCATAACTATTGCCACCCGCTTCTGTGACTATTAGCACAGCTGTGCTAGGCTCCCCCAGAGACTGGAGATAAACTGGACCTTGGGACCAAGACGTACACCCACAACAATTATTTCGTCCTTGACTCGGACACACGTAAAACGCAAAGCATGTTTTTATTTTTCGTTAAAATCATATGATAATCTATATCATTTTTTCATGATTGCTAAAATAATAATAAAGAAAAGGCTTTCAAATCCTGATTTTACCGGTCTCCGCCAGTCATTTCTTAGCAGTATGTGACCGTTCTGCTCTGATCTGCTCTGTCATTATTGATGGTTGCGTCCAAGAGAGGGATAAGCTTCTCGGACACGAGTAGTACAACACAACGGTGTTGGAGTGGGCCATGGGGCTAACATCTCCCCCCCTCCTTTCTAGAACTCAAACTGCGTTTTTCTAAACTGTCTAGAAAAGATTGACATAATTTACGTGTTTGAAGTAAATTAATTTGCATTAATGGAGATTATACTTCAATGTAATAAGAAAAAACATTACAGATGGAACAATCCATCACGGCATTCAGAATAAACTTCTCACCAACACCAGATGAACACACTTTAAATTGCATCACAGGCCGATGGCAAACAGCTATTGGTCAACAATTAACTAAATTAATATAAAGTAAAAACTTTGCTTGGATGTTGTAAACTTAAGTAGTTTACTTCTTAAAGAAACATTGCTACTACATTACACAGCGCTACTAATTGTTGTTGGTCAACACAGTTGAAAAGGCTGTGTTAGATGAAGCCTATGCAACGTGGGCCTCCTTAAATCCAGATAGAAGAGGCCCAACATTACAGCCCTAGCAACTTCATATACAAGTGAGGCATACATTCATAAGTGTTGGAGAGGAACACTTCAAGTGTATTGTCCCCATGACAATAAGCACCCGTCATGGGAAATAGCTTTTCAGAGGCACCAACCAATCTGTCCTAGCATGGCTAAAAAAACCACATAATGAGCACTGTTATTGACTGGGCAATTCAGCTAGATGAAAACAACCATCACATCCCTGAGTCCCTTCACCATCAACATGGGTTGCTTCAGGATTTATTTACCTTCATTTCTTTTTTTTTACCATGACTCAATTACATGCTCAAGCTAGATCAAGTCCCACAAACTTGGTTAGGGCTAACAACCAGAGGTTCAGTGACCTACAGTAGGGCATGATTGTTTACACTTGAGTTGCCCACTAATAGAATCCCCCAGCCCTATGACGGGGGTCTGGCTGTGGGGGAGAGAAGATTGGGGCGGGTCATCCGTTTGGCGCATCCATCAAAGTGACATATTGCTGATACTGGGCCGCTGACTGTCTGCGGCAATCTCAAACACACAAAGATGGATAGTTCCCTCCAGAATGGGAAATGTACTGATGGAGCCATAAACGCTGGGAATGTGTGACTTCAGGATTTATTCACTGTATGGAACCACAAGCATATCAGCCTGCACAAAAAAAATATTAAAAGAGATGAACACAACTGAAGTGATCACCCCCACGTCATCTTAAATCATTTCCATTCCAAGTTGGTGTGATTAATCAACTCAACAGTATAGCCAGTAGACTTATGCAGAATATATAGTTATTAGCAGGGTCAAGGTAAAAACATGTTAAATTGTTCAGATACAGACGCTAAGGTCAAGGAGCAGAGCTTAAGACCTTAAAAAGTCCTTGCAATCTTTGAATCTTACTTCAACCTACATGAGTCAGCGCCATGTCCCAAAAATCTAAATAAATGTGAATCAGATTTCCTCCCTGCATTACAGATATTAAGTACAAATGTTGAATCACATCCTTGTGTGGTAATTTCCGTGGTAAAATCCTTCACCTGGATGGAATCTTGCATTTGTGTTGTCATGCAGATCTTTTATGCATTCTTCATTAAGTACGCCAACAGACTGCAACCAATGGAGCATTTACCATGGATTAATGGATACATTCAGAGGGGGAAAGTAAAATGTATACTACGGGTGCCCAATTCTCCGCCAGTAATAAAGTGCAAGGAACACAATAGATTTAGATCTAGCTTCTCAAGACTCTTTTAAAAAGCAGAGATGCAAATGTAGCCAAATCTTTAAATCATACACTGGTGTTGTATGAATGGCTGACACATGACAGGTGGCCACACCAGCATTAAAAAAGTGGTTCCACTTATAAAAGGATGACACCACCTACTTTGCTCATCTCCTATTTCAAGATAGAAACCACAGCCAACCAATCCCTTTGAAGTGGAGAATGCTGCAGTTCCACTTAGCCAGGATAATGCAGAGTTATAATCAAGCACACAGCCGCTAGCCGCATTGTGTTCCATCCCTCATGAACCGTGGGTAGACTTGGCAGGCAGCTGCCCCAGCCAGGCTGTTACCTTGCTGTTCGGGAGAGGACCAAGTGAGCCGCCTAAACCAAGCGCATTGGTGGCTGCAGGGAAGTAGTAACAGTAGGGAGTGTGAGAAAGCGGGATGTGCAAATCTCACCGACATCTGCCTTATTAAGGAGAACAACAGCTAAATAAGAGTCAAAATGCATTAGTGCAGCATGACAAGTATGGCTGTCAAATGGGGGGTGAGAAAGGGGTATGAGATAAGTGCAGAGTAATGGAGAGCCCCACCCCGACACATATCCAAGACAAAGCTGACCAATGCACTCACTGCACTAAATGTAACCATATTTACCTCATGGTAAATCGCACACATGTTGCTGCAGGGTCAAATACAGGAGTAAGTGCACAAGGATGGACGGGACATGGACTTTTTCGGCCCCAGTGCCGAGATAAAGCCCACTCACGTCACTAATGAACATGGTTAAGGCTGGCAAACAAACAACGCCTTCAACCAACGAGGATAAAGCAAAGAAAATGTGTGATTAAAGGCTTTCTTCCTTCAAGCAGTGTAATACTGCTTATGTAATGACCCAGACTACTGCTGGGTCATGTTCTAAATGATTAAAAACCTGTGCGTCTAAGGCAGGGAAAAAGAGCAAGAGCGAGAGAGACAAGAAAGCAAGAGACATGGGCGAGGGCGAACTGCACAACATAGAAAACGAGAGAAGGGAGCAGCTCGCACCAAAAATGCTTAAATGACAATTAGTTTGGACAGATTTGTTTAATATATTCATATTTCTATGATATATTTGATTTACACAGTGTGCTCTCCAATGCATGGGCTTGATCTCTACTGACCAGTATGAGGGGAGGGCTAAAGAAGAAGTTGGGCCTCTGAGGTTCAAATTGCCAAGGTGAACTGGTCGCACTACTGCGACCAGTTCTTTTAACATTTTTCAGAGAGCTGCCCGGGTCTTATTAGGTTTGCACAGGCTGCCTTAGACAACTAATTGTCCAGCACGATCAACAAAAGTGAATGGTCTTTGCTCCTTCCCTATGGGATTCTTCCGATAAAGTTTTGTTTGAATACCACATGATTGATAGGGATGGCACACCCTGCTAATTGTCATTATTGATTTGACAGTCAAATCTGGCTGTCTAGAAAAGAAGACACCAAACTAAGAATTAGCATCAGAAAGCTACCGAGTACAAGCTACCCAGAATTGGCATGAGGATGACTTGAGCATGCTTTTCAAATGCATGTGCCGCCTCATCTCTGAGTCAGTAGAAAAGGTGTTTTGTTATAATCTTACTCTGGAGGTCTGCTTTACTACTAGACGACGTGACAGCTGGCAAAGACCTTGCAACCACTCCTATTTCCTGGCCGAGAAATAAACATCCATGCCTGATCTGACGATACCCACTATAAAAAATGTGAGAGTATGGTTAAATAACTGTGGTGCTATGATACCCATGGCATCGGCTTGGATAATTCAATAACAATCAGTACTTTTTACTGTTTGCAATGCCGTGTAAAACACTAAAACCTAATGAAGCCAGTGTGTACATCGGCCGAGCACAACACTGTGAACCCTGGGAGAGTCAGAGGGCACGTTCCCCTGATTCAAGCTCAGCTAGGTCTAGGACAGAGGCTTCCGGAGCAGCCAAGCGTGCGGGGCACAGATGTCCCCAGCTGAACTGGCCGGGTTGGCCAGGCTCTCCGCTGGTTTATCGGCCGCTGCCGTGTAGGGGCACAGGGCCAAAGCGGCAGCAGCATCAACAACCAAAAATAAAATATTTGTTAGGTCATCAGCGGTCCATTAAGCTCTGATGACATTACCAATATTGAATGTTTTTGTTAATCAAGTCAACCGTGTCCATATAATTGTTCACAGTTCAAACCGGTCCGTATCTTCGCTATGCAATGTTTTTAATCACTTCCCATTACATTAGATTGAGGAGTCATGTGGAGATCACCTAGCTCCTGCACTAAATATAACCTTTGTCTTCATACCACAAGGTCTAAGTAGGAGGCCCCCACAGGATAAAGGGGCTGTCAAAGTTCAAACAAACGAACGTCCTAAATTCCTAATGGGATAAATAGTCTTAATGAACACATGAGGCATTGCCGCATGGGGCAATTTCGTGCACTTAACAAACTAGGGTTTGGCAGCAGATGGAGTACAGGGTGGACAAATCAAAAAGGTTTACACAGATTGGTTTGCAGAGTACATAAAAAAATGTAGGCAATAAAAAGATGCAAGATTTACTCAGCCCAGGCCTCTAATAATGAAGGATAAAAGCGCAACAACCATAACGTAAATCATACCATGATCAGATGACTGGTGGTGAAATATTTTTACTGGATGTCTTTGGTTTCAGTCAACGATCAATGACTGATTAAGGAACTCACTGATTAAGGAACTCACTAGTTCCTACCCTAACGTTTGTGAACGACCATCAAGGTCATTGTTCACCATCAAGGTCATTATTCACACCAAGAGGACCTGGAGTTGAGCTCAGAGCCTGCATCTCCATCGCTTTTCAAACACTGAATGAGAACGGACGGACACACACACACACACACACACGACTGCTGAGCTACCTATCAGATGACACACAAAAGCAGGTAGCAATCGCTGCCAAGACTTAAGCTTCTTACATCATATGCATGTGACCGAAGTAACACTGTATGGTAGAGCTAAAGTCTATGGGATTTTGATGGAAAATACATTTTCTTTATCAGGTGCAGCGATACACAAATGATACAATAACCACTGCTAGCCTAAGCTTGTAACTTTAAGAATGTTCTTATGCCATGAGCCATTGCAAGTCCATTAGGTTTTAATGACAAATCTTCAAACTGAATTTAATGATTTTAAACCCATTTTGATATATAATAAGGGCTTGAACAAATATAGTAGTAGATCATCATTTGTTAATTAAAGTCAGGTGGCAGGCTATCTTCCTCTGTCCGAAGTCCATGTTCCACTTAAAATCATCTGGATGTTTGGGCATGTTACGATATCCCTATCCTATGTGCCGATCATAGAGATTAAACCTCTTCCTCAAAAATGCTGGAACAACTGACCCACCAGCATGTCCAAAGTTGTCTTAATGAGTGAACCACGTGCTACCATTACTGAGCGAACACACAGATAGAATATGTAAACAATTGGAACTAACCTGTAGGAAGTTTCTAATTTAGATCCACAATCCCACTGAACAATGGTAAGAGGAACCAATAAAGCAGTACTCAGACAACAGGAAAGCAACTACGGACACGTCCGTCTCTTAGGTCAACATTATCTGAGCAAGGGCCATCTGCGTGACAGACTGGGAAGAGATGGAAACCGGGCTTAGATGGGCACACAAGATGGCAGGAGATGGGGATAAACACACAAGAGAGAGTCGGGTCAGAACATTTGCAGGCGGCCATCACGTGACCCGTTTAAGGGAGAACAAATGATAAAGAATTAACAATTTCTCACACACACTAATTGTGAGTCACAGCAAGTCAACTGACAGGAGATAAACAATACATCCTCCCAACATCATTGGAGTGATTGAGGTCATCCCCGTATCATTCAGTTATTGCATAGTCCCCCCCCCCCCCCCAGCCTGAGCCACACCTGTAACTCCTGACAGCAACAGCTCACTATCATCTTGTGACCACACACACACACACACACACACACACACACACGCACGCACAAAGTGACTTCAACCCATGACATGACTCTTTTTACACTTATTCACGTGGACTACGGCCTAAACATGTTTTTCAACTCCACAGGCCAACTAATCGTTAAGGTCAATGGGGCTGCCAAAGTGGCCCCAGCAGTCCCTTCACATCAGCTGCTTCCTGTCTGCTTAGCTCCTGTCACAGATGGAGGCAGGCGGGGAAAGAACTGGAGCTCCTCACAGTCAGCAGACGCACGCTGCTAGGCTGGGACATAAGCATACGGCATCTAGTCCTTCATCAGACGTGCAACATTAGCATAGATGGTATTTTTAGTGTGAAGGGAATTGTTGAAACTCAGCCTGATCTATTGTGTCCATAAAGGATGGAACCCATTCTGTCTATAAGGAGGGAGGAATTGGAGGGCAAGTAATGCTCACGGTAGTGCCCTTAAGCCTCCTGGGAAACAGAGGGGAGAGCGGGAGAGAGAGATAATCCCTGCTACAGTCTCAGAAGGACGGAAATAATGAGTCAATACCACTGCACAGTATAAGCTGGCACTTTTCATGCGTCTGTAACACAAGACAAGAGAGACTCTGCTTGTGCTTCCCAGCAGAAACCCTGAGGTTCACATCGACACAGGCACATGTTCCTACCTGAGGCCCTTGGTGATAATCCAGACTACATAAAGTGTTTAACATTTTGCAACATTAATGCGAGAGGTTCTGCTATTGACCGCTCCCTGTTAAGAAATGGATGCTATTCTGTCACGATGTGGCCCTTTTTTAACCCTCTCTAGATGCCCTAAAGAGGGCGAGAGAGAGACAATGAGGTGTCACATCATTTTTCTCACTGGGAAAACAATTCCGGGTTTCTCACGCCAACAGAATAAGGATGAACAACTAAAGTATGGCTTTTGAAGAGTTTAAAAACATAAAATCGTACCTGTAGCTCACACCAGGCAACTTCCACCCAGGTCTCCGTGTCCAGGCCTTTGTAGACCGTCTTGAAGGATCCTCTGCCCAGCTCAATGTCAAATTTGAGGAATCTTCCCCCAGGTGAGGTGGAAACCGCCTTCATCTCAGCCTCTTCCTCGTTTTCCTCGCTGGATGCCTTGACCGCCACTTTCAACCCATCGCTACACGTGACGACGTTCAGGGCATCTGGGCACTTCTCCTTGTCCTCATCGGCACTGACGCTCTCAGTTGCACTGTTGTCTTTTTGTCCACATTGACTCTCAGTGCTAGAACTTTCCTGAACTTCAGCCCTAGGCACCCTCGTTCGATCTACTATGGTGCGCAGGTTTATGTTTAGGAGTTTGCTCTTATTGTCACATTCAGGAGCTTCAAATGCCTGCTCATCTGAGTCAGAGAACCATAGACTTCTCCGGATGAATCTCTGATGCACGATCCTCTGATAATTGGAGGAAGGGTATGCACTAGGGTCACTGCCCCCTCTCACTAGTTTGGACGAGTCCATGTTATTGACGTTCCCTTCGCTGATGCCCTCATACATATTTATGTTGAGTTCGCACCGAGAGTTGGATGGATAATTGAGTCCTTGCGGGGGTTCCGTGTTTGAATCTTCCCCGGGATCCATTTTAAAAACTATCAGTAACGTATCCGGGCGGAATTTGCCATAGGTATAATTCCCACCACAATTCGGGGCTGAATACCTGCAGCGCCCACTCGGTGACGCAGTTTGTCAGCAAAGGCCCGTTTCGCAGCGACGGATGACATAGACGGCGCGTTCAGCCAAACTGAAGAGCTGCAAAAGAATGCAGTACATAAAAAAAACGAATCACAAATACTGCACATCACTATTCAATACGCCGGCCTAATTAGTTCATTATTAGACATGTGGGGTGGACCGGTAAGGGCCCCATGACCAGGGTTCACGGTGATTGTCATAAATAGCTTACAGTTTAAGTAACGGGTGAGAATGAGGAATCAATCAAATGCCCGCACTATTAGTAGAGCAGCAGCATATGTATGTAGGCTCTGCTCAAACGGCGGAAGACCACATTCAGACCGAAAACGACTCAACCTGTCAATATCTGCGGTCGAGTCACGTCAGTCGTCCTATTCGTTCAATTGGAAACATTTCCACTGCCGTGTTACAAATCATATAATTGAGTGATAACGTGATGAATGCCACTTACCCGGTCATACGAGGGGAGAACGGGGGCAAAGTGGAGCAAACTACCGCCAGCAGCACGCCACGAGCCGACGTTAGCGGGTAGTCCACGACAAAAGGTGGACTCCTAAACGCGCTATCTGCATGTCCTCATACTGACAGGCTAACCACTAAGCATGACATACAAATTCAGGCTCAATTCGTCCTCGGTTTAAAAACAAGCCCCGTGTCGATAACGTCTACGAATTTGGGATAGAAAACCTTACATCCATATCTCCAGAGGGATAGATGTCTTACGACGACGCCGAGCCCCTCCGGTATCTCTCTCAGTGGTGCCTGGCTGTGTCTGTTAGCGGGCTATCTGCAGCCGAACGTCTCCGCCTATTTTCACAGACGTAACTGTTATCTCACCGCAAAGTCTTTGCATCAAGTTAACAGCCGTGGTCGTTTTATACGTCCGCCACACCAATGTCAATGTGCCCGTTAAGAGAAGTAATGTGGTGTTTCCCATTCAGATTCACTTTGTTCCACGCCCCTGGTAACTGCCGGAGGACCGTCCAATCAGAAGGCAGCTGTGATGATGATTCCAGCGTGGCTGTAGGGATGTGAAACCTCAGCTCTCGACGAGAAACAATGATGGTGAATAAATGATATTACGCAAAGAAACAATGAAGGAGTCTAGGTCATAGGGTAGGCTATCGTTTAGGCGACGGAGAAGTCAGAGAGGGCCAAATGGCACACGACGCGCCTTCGTTTTAGTGCGTTACGCCCATCTGCATTCCCTGTCATCAGTCTTTACAGCTTGGATTAACACCGGAGCCAATTTTGCGAAAATACTTTCCCCTGTCTTCTGAAACCTAATAGTTATCAGCAGAATATGTTTATATTCCAAACAAAACCTCATAGTTTGGAATAATAGCATTGATAGAGACGAAAGGCAATTTAAACATAATTAAATTAAACGGTAGACATATTGAAATGTATCTGCCTTTTGAAACGATGCCTTCTTGGGATATAGTCTGGTGGCATTCTGTTTGGCACTTAAGTGATCTCATGAATATTTAATGCTGCCTCAGTTTCCAAGACACACACTAACACACACACACACACACACACACACGCATGTATGCACGCACACACACACACACACACACACACACACACACACAAACAAACCTAAAGTCAGACAAAAAATGCAGTGTTGTTATAGAAGATTTATTGATCTTATAATTCAACAGGATCTATAAGAGCTTAGCTCTATTATATTTTGTGGTGAAAGAAAAAATAAGAATAGACTGTGTGTGTGTGGGGGGGGGGGATTTAGTAGATAACTGACATGCAATAGTTCCCTGTGGCAATCAGCTGAGCCGTAACATGCAAAATGTCATTATGCTCAATAAAACAAGCAAATGGTGTTATTTTAAAATCGGTCTCTCTCTCTCTCTCTCTCTCTCTCTCTCTCTCTCTCTCTCTCTCTCTCTCTCTCTCTCTCTCTCTCTCTAAAGGAGACAATGACATTGGAAAAAATGTGTGAATCCTCTCTGTAGATTATATGTATCAATCTCCTATTCATATTTTATCCTTCATTCTTCTTCATTCTTTTCTTATTTTTGTCATATTTAACAATGATGTATAAACATCTCATTGTATAAAGTACAGTGAGAGGATAAGGTGGGTAAGAACCGAACATTTTATTTTTTAATTCAAGCAGAGAGCTACATTTATGTTTCCATGAAACTATTAATCTGAAATAGATTCAGGCCTGACTTAAGTTATCATAAAATGTGAAGAAAATGACATTTCTATAAGGGATTGAGCTGTATTAAGAAACCTTCAGCTAATTGATTAGAGAGGCAAAGTTGCTATATCGTACAAATAGTGAAGCACTATTTTCAGACATACTCAGGAGGACAGACATGCATGGAATGGGTTATACTATGGGTATTTTATCTTTGCACAACTTTCAAGTAGAACAGCATGTAACATCAATGATTACATTAACTTTTAAGACAAATTGCCATTCTTTCTGAAGGGTTTCAATCAGTTGCTTAAGATATATGGCTCTTGATAATCCTAAAAGTTCACAATAAAAATCAGCAGACTATATGTTTTGGTTGGTATCTGTTTCACTGTGCAGCTCCATTGGAGCAAACAATGCCTACTCTGTATTGCATGTCCTGTTCCCAAGAAGAAAAGCATGACGGTACCTAATGACTTCAGACCTGTGGATTTAACAGTTGTTAGGTGTGGTACGTTGTCAAGGTCTGGTCCATTCACACAGAGCCAACAGAGCGATTGGGTTCACTTTGCTTACCAGCAGAATATCAGAGTAGCTGTCCTTACTCCGACCCTTTTGCTTGGTTCTCAACTGAAAGCTTTGAAGTCATTAGTCCATTAGTTTCCATTGATTTTTCGTTTTAACACCATCCATCCCTATTTAATAGCCACGACATAGCTGCAACCTGTTATTTCCTAAACATAGACCTCAGCTTTGGTAAGAAGGAGAAGGGGAAATAACCCCATGGTCAGATGTTCTGGATCACCAGGTGCAGTGTTTTCCCCAATATCACACACCCAGCACTAATGATTGTAGCAGCTTCCTCAGAGCAATCTTCATTACGTATTCAGAGGACAGAGTCATAGGGCAAACGTCAGCACACTGTTAACCACTTGGAGCAATGATGGGACAACAATAATGGCCAATCTTTAAGCAAAACTGCCATCGACATTGTTTACTTCTTCTTTTTATTGTGTTATATGCATCCTATTCTATTCTATTTATTCTATTCTATAGCTGGAGTAGCAGTCTGTGTTATAATGTTGCAGTCCGGCATGCTGAGCGCGGGAGCCGTGTTTGCTTTGCAGTACATGAGGCCGTCAACTAAAAGCCCTACAGAGAATCATGGAAATTAGATTTACAGTTGGTTCGATCCTCGCCTGGAAGAGCGCCAGGGTTTGCGATGAGTGAGAGAAGGAGGCTGCTGATAGGACGTGATGGATGAAAGCCCATAAGTGCTGATGTATAAAACAAAGGGGTAAAAAATGAAATGAACCAATGGCGAAAATAAACGTTAAGTGGCAGATTTATTTGCTCCATCATTTTAACGGACTAAAACACAAACAAAGATATTGTCGGTTTTTCTTGCTTTTTCAGGAAAGTCGGCAGTTGCAGAAAATGGACTTTCTCACTATACTGAGCACACAGTGCAGGAAACAAACTTTCAAAAATGACTTTGACAAAATAATTAATGCAGAAAAAAGTACAAGACTAGGTATGAATGTGTGTCTTATAAAGAAATATAGAAGAGGTTGGCTGGCTTGCATCACTGGATATGTCAGCAGCGATATAGTTAAATTACGCCTACAGCTCACCAAGAATAAACCCCATAGCGGGCTGGAGGGCTTGAGATGGGTCTTTTAAATCAATTAGGACATTGGAAGCGATCCATAAGTACGTATTTTTCTTTCTCTTTATTTTTTTAAGCACACAGTGTGTGGAATGGTACACAATCTCAAATAATGTGATGCAAATGGGATTTAAATGTTAAAAAGGTCGATTTTCTTGGATGCATGCATAAGGGTGTTAGAGTCTCGTATATATCTGTGTTTGTAAGGACATAATAGTCCTCCAAAATAAATTCCAGATTAGATAACTTCAAAGCTTAAAGACGAGAAAGAGAGATGCCTTAGCATGGGGTTGTAAATCAACAGAGGTGTTCTAAAGAGCAGTAAGTGCCTCCGGGGTAGCCTTCAAGGAAGCTATTTATATCCAATCCCCCCCTCCCCCCCCCAAACTACCACAGCAGCAGTGAATGACAGTACATTAATTTACACCTGTGAGAGAGGTTAGGTGCTTTACTAGGATGGCCAACAGGACAGAATGGTTCCAAGGAAAGGGTTCGAGTCGAGTTACTCCAAAACGCCACGTGGGATGGATCTACAGTTTCAGTGACGACGAAGACCATTACAGCTGCTTCTGGGCAACGCTATTTACTTTGGTTAGCGACCCATCCATCCATTTCCTTTACTCGATTATCCCCGGTCAGAGTCGGAGGACGGCAGGGGAACTATCCCAGCCGACCACGGGCATAACCCTACTCACAATGTGGTGTTCCTAGTGTGTCCGGCCTTCATGTGTATGTGTTTGGAGAGTAGAGGAAACCTGAGCACCCAGAGGTCTCTAGAGCAGCCTGCCCACAGAGCTTTCCACTGCACCACCTGCCCTTGGTAACTTTCCATAGTATCTGTTGCAAACTCCACGGATGAGGCCTGTGATATAGCAGCAAATATCAAAATACCTTAAACCATCACCTAGGTGGATGACATTCTTCCTCCCTTTCACCAGCCCCCCCCCCCCCCCCCCCCCCGAAATAATCACCTTACCGTTTTTACTTTCAATGTGTCCCTCGGGTCTATTTTAGACACGGAATCCACTTTGAATTATTCATCACAGAAGTAACCATTGAAAGCTCGGACCAGTGGAGAGCAATTGACTTAATGAAGACCTTTGGTTTTAGGTTGGTCAGAACAACAATAGATTTGCGGTTGATGGGTGATTGATGAGCCTGCTGCATGTTGTATACACTGCATGAAAATAAATAAATAAACAATACAAGTATGCTAATTGGAAACTCTCCATGCTTATCATAATGAAGTGTAATTCAAAAGAAGGGGCCGATTTTGATCGGATCCTGTCATTTATGCTTTCAAGTGTGTGGTTTGTTTTGTTTGACTAAGCAAAGGAGAACTCACTCTTTTGTCAACAGTATTGAATCCCTCTCTTAAGAAAAAAAACATACAATTGAACGGATGAAACTTAGCCTGGATTAGCCTGTAGTTATGATCTTGTATTTTCAATATAAAAAAAATATATATAACAAGAAAATTGAATTCGAGGACATTGGAACAACACTTAGAAACACGTAGAAAGACTGCATATTTCCCAACAGCCATTATCCTACCACATTGTGTTGTCAAGGGGATAAAGTACAGTCTCTGAAAAGCCTGCTTCAGGGTTTAAAGCGAGAATGGGTGACTCTGATCAACAGTAACAGTGCTACATTTGGGACACATAGTGTCTGTCCCTGGATATGCAAGGCAAAGTACGGTGTAGCGTGGAGAAACATGCTTGAAAGAGGTTTTTATTGCTTCTCATGGTATTGTTGGGGGCCGGAAGGACAATGCTTAGCCATTGTCTGTTGACTGATAGATAGATAGGTTCTACAGATTGTTGGAAATAATCAAAATAGTTAATATCTATTTTATATTAAGTATTTATTCAAAGGCATTGGCACCACGCCTATACCCTGAATATCGAAATGAGCAAGGGCATGAAAGAGAGGATCAGCCAAGCAGTCATCTTGTAGGAATGATAATAGGGCAAATAATATTACTTCTTTGGTGTAGTATCGTACTCCGCCTCCCCATTTAGCTTCTCCCCTGCTGAATAGAGTAGGACCATGGCAGTTGATGCATTTCCAAAGGGCATGATTATTCAGCTGTGCCTGGTAGAAAATTAGAGGATGCTGCTTGTTTCCCTCGTTAAAGACAGGACATCTCTCTGCTGTGTTTCCGCCCAGCACTCCTCCTTCCATTCTCTTGGATGGAAGTGAAGACACTCCCCAGACAATCTGTGGGCAAATTTGGAAAGGCTGCATCTTGCTGCTTTTTAGATTGTGTGAGAGACCTTTGGCATGTGGTGCTCCCGATTCGTGGTGTATTCATGGGTTCAAATCTCCCTCACCCTCAGTGACCTTCGAAGGTCACTGAGGGCTTTTGATATTGATTTGATATGACATTGTGTTAGTTACTTCCTGGCCACAACACAGATTATAAACAATATTTTGTTATGTATATTACGATCTCAATAGGTCAGAAGGACGTTGAATTAGCTGAGAAGCTAAGAATAAATCTCGACAGAGTATCGAAACAGGAAATGTGTTGATTTGAATCACTGTGCAGCGTAAAAGCCTTGCATAACACCATACGGTGTCAGATTTCGGTACAATGGGACTGGGTCACTCTATGGTCACTCTATGTAAGGCTGTTAATTAAGCCAGTGGGATAACCTTATCGTCACTATTAGAGACACTGGAGAGCTGCTGGCCTTACTCATCCTGTCCATTAAAAATCCAAACAGAGTAAACAATGCGTAGCTCCGAGCCCGCCCATGTCCTTTGCATCACCCGCACACTGAGCTTGTTTGCCCCATTAGTTGTGCCTACGGAGTAGTAGAGATCAATGGCATATGGAGTGCATTTCCCATCATCAGCTTTGTTACCCCTTGGTTGGGGTCACCCTTTCATGAATAAAAGAATAATAATTGCAAAGATACACCTGCTCTTTTTACATTTATTTTGCCATGTCTGTTGCCTGACATAGTGTCTGACAAGACCGCTTTCTGTCTACCTTCCTCTGCCCTTTAGGCTCTTCCTCCTCTTCCTCCTATATTACTCCTTGGTACACCGTCACCGTCAAGTCCAGCGTCTCCTGACAAACTACCAATTATCTACTGGGCCCTATAGCTGTAACCTAGCAACCTGAGGTCCACCAGGTCAGAGTTCAGTGGGTTGTGGTGCATCCGTCAGCACTGGTGGGGAAGTGAAGACGTTCTGTGTGCGCATCTTCACCCTGCGTATATCTCACAGCGTGAAGAGGGGTCAGAGAGGAAGGCTGTCGCCTACTTACAGAAGCATTTCCGGGAAGTCTGCCTTTGACAGACAGTTTAAATACACACGTCAGCAGAAATCAATTGATGCAGTAAGGTTAATGTAAGTCAGAAGGCAATTCATTTTCCTCTGACAGCCACAAGATCTATAAACTTGTTGATGGGTCACTGTGTAAAACGTTAGTCAATTCAGGCCTTTAACTTGAGTAGATAGATTAATCTAGCCGCATCCTCTGTATAACATAACAGTAGCAAGCCCGATTATGCACAAGATTATTGTCACAATCATAATAAAAGGTATTGGTAATATAAATAAAAAAGGTAATGTGTCAACAATTCCTACAGATATAAGATAAATCTTTGGACTCATGCACAGGACTATGGATTGTGTTAAATGTATAGTGTGTTCTCCGATGGACTGTGTTGGGAAAATTTCCGGTTCCACTGATGCACTGTAACGGGATCGTTTGTACGTTTCACCGCATCACTCATGAATTCAGCCTTGTGGTAATAAAGAGCGACAGTATTTTATATGATTGTTTATTTCTATTCTAAATATAATCCTAAATAAAGCGATGACTTCCATATCCCATCTATATCCACAAAGTTACTATTTCTCACTTGCACCTTCCTTTCCTTCCATAACCCCACCTCCCCCACCTTCCCTCGAGAGGCAGCACACCTCTGCCTCATCCCTATCACACCGTATTTCATACCTCCTCCGTCATTTCCTATCCTCCACTAGTGTGTGATCCATGCAATCTACCAGCCCCCCCAACCTCCTTCTGTTGCTGGTACGGAGACTCTGGTGTATTGGAGCCGGTGGTGCGTGCTGTGAATGGCCTACATACCAGCCTGCGACCCCCCCCTCGGACTCTGCGTGACCCAGGTGTACAGGCAGCGGTCCTCACACCCTTAAACCTTTGATAATCTTCTGCTACTAATACGAGCGCATGCATGCAAGGAAACTCATGCAAGCATGCATGCATGCATGCATGCATACACCCCCCCCCCCACACACACACACACACAGACATATATAAATAGTGTTTATTTTGATCGCAATACACCACAGGGCTGTAGTGTTACACTGCCAAAAATTGTTTTGTTCTCCATGTTGTATAAACGAACAGTAACCTAAAGGTCAGTGACATTTAGATATGTTGTGTACATTTTAAACACAGTTGTTTTTCTACCGAATTACATATTTCAAAAGCAAACTAGGTTTTTGTGTTTGCCAAAGAACTCTAAAAATATTTTCACACCCTGGTTGGCCAAGCATTTTTTACTGCCTATTTGTGGTTCAGTTGAGGACAAGTTAACATCTCTTGGCACGGAGAAGTACTTGATTTGGCAGTCAAATCAGTATGCTGTGATTGTCTGGCTGACTTTACAGACCAGTGGGCTCTGATGGATCACCTTAATCAGACTTTGTTTGTTGTGTGGTTTGTGTTTGTGTGTATGTGTGTTTGTGTGTGTGTGTGTGACATCGGACATTCTGGTTTTGTCTGAAGTGTGATGGGACCTGAAGCAATCCCTCCAGGTCTGATGATTGAGGCCGATGTGAATCCATGCCTGGGTTCTTTCAGCAGTAGCCAATGTTTTGGTTACAGTTGTTTTGTGAGTTCAGCAGCCCCAACTATAGCAACCAAGCTTAAACAAGAGCTTGTTATTTTGGCTGAATATCAACTCCGGACTTTTAGTTTCTCACTATTCTCTCTCTTCCTTAATATTGTCTCTTGTACTCTCTGTATTTCCCTGAGTCGATAGACTCTCTTTGGGTCAACAACATGTTGCGTTAATTCATGTCCTACTGCCTAATGACCTTAACAAAATGATCTCTGTACTGCGTGACCTACCAACACACTGACCTCTCTCCCGGTAACTTCCACACGAAACAACCGACGCCCAATCCAGAACGCTGTGCATTTACCAGAATGCCCTTGTCCCTCAAAACACTGCTGGAATGGGGAGAATGGGGGGAGAGAGACAGAGAAAGACAGAGAGGGTGGGGGGGGGGTCTGGTAAAAGAACAACAGGCCATTTGTTCCTAGTGGATAAACAGGAAAGGTGATAACAACAGCCAGGCACACACGTGAGCTCGCTGTCTGTCTCTGGCTCTGCCCCTGAGTTACCCCCCTGGACTGGCCAGACAGAAGCACACACACACACACACACACACACGCAGGAGCTGACACCTCACACACCAATAACACCCACACACACATGCACACCCACACTAGACACACCTCCGGGCCGGCATACACACACGGCTGGAAGCTAAATATTTAATGACATTCGCCAAGCTGAAAAGCAGGACGTCATCAGTCTTTTCCAGACAGTTTGATCCCTGAGGTCTGACGGGTCCACGGGACGCATGCATGCAGGGAAGGGCGTGCCTCTCTGCTGGCCGGCTCAAACTGCCTGGCCCACTTCTACAGGTTTACCTGACCAGCATATCTCTTCCCAGCCACAGACCTCAAGCCCCCGAACATTCAATTACACAAGCATTCAGTCGTGTGTGTGTTTGTGAGCAAGAGTCTCTTACCAATGAAAAGAACAACCGTGCGTGCGTGCGTGTGTGTGTGCGTGCGCGTTACTCTGCCCCAGCGGTGGGTGAGTCAGGGAGGCAGCAAAGTACACATCCAAACACAACTGCTTGTTAAAACGGACGCCTTAATTAGACAGTGTTTCAGCACTGTCACTGGAACCTCAATAATTAGTGTCACCTTCTCCCTTTCATACACTTCAATTGTTAAACACGATGTGAATAAGGGCAACAAGGACTGATATTCTTCCAGATTCCCTTGAATCAATGTAGATGAATTTGGTAGAATACATGTCTTCAAATCAAATTATCCAAACACATTTTTACAAAGGACCCTTCGGAATGGAAAAAGAAAAATCCTAATGTCATACTTCTATCCTCTTCCTCCCCCACAGATACCTCTAGTAACCGTGGAAACAGCCAGACGGGCCAAGCTCTTGATTGATGACACACAAACGGCTCCTCTGATGGATGGATGGATACATGCAGATAACACATCTCTATCACAGAATCTCCTTCTGCTCCCAGAAGAAGATGAGGATGGGATCCTTCTATCAAATGCATTCTTATCTTGCGTTCGCCTTTCCATGGAGGTGTGCGTTGTCACACAGACACCTCCGTCACCTGCCTCCAACCCCTGCAGAAAGACTCTTGTTGCCTCTGCATAGTGGACCCCCCCTCAGGGAACACAGCACAGGGAGAGGATCCAAACTCAGCATCGTCCCCGAGACTTATGTGCAACTGAAGCAACCCTGCAAGAACTCAAATTAGCTGTGAGTAAATCGGAAACAGGGAAGCCTTCCTTTAAAGTAATTTCTGATCCTTGAGGCTGAAAGAACCTTTGTTGAAGTGCTTTATGAGTATGCTTATGCAAGGCTTCCACTTTTAATGAATGTGGATACGCTTAGATAAGGCTTAGCCAAGCAGAAACCTGATACGATTTTCCTTAACCTCTCCTAGCAAAGACACAAATGCAAATTAAGTAACATTGCCATCTAGTGAATATACCCTCCATTTAGCTGCTAAAGGCAGAACATTACAACTATCCATTTGCACTTTCAGAAGGCTGAACAGGGCTAGAACCACACCACACAAACAGCCTGGCTGGATATTAACCCACGGCATCAGGAGACAGTGGTTATATTATTAATGGATTTTATGAACAAACTGGATAATCCAAGATGTTACCATTTATTTTTGGTAGCAGAAAACTATAAATATTATCAAAGGTTTTATTTTATGGACGCCTCTCTCCCTCTCCCTGTGTGTGTGTGTGTGTGTGTGTGTGTGTGTGTGTGTGTGTGTGTGTGTGTGTGTGTGTGTGTGTGTGTGTGTGTGTGTGTGTGTGTGTGTGCTATCTATAACACCGAAATATACTTTTCCCATACTAAACTGAAAATGTACCAAATATACCTGAGCCTATTTTGGTCACATGGATCCAGTGAGCAGCAGTTCAGAGACATTTAAGGATAATGCCATTATCGGGTTTTCAACAACATGATGACCTCAGCAATGTGGGGCCCTGAAGCTGTGTAGACCGGTGAACAAATCGTTTTTGCACTGTTCACCACTGAATAGCAAATTGTCAAGCAAACTGTATGGCTAAAGAATTGCCTTACTTTACAGCTGAGCCGCTGCAAAGCTCCACTCAGTCAGCTGTTTTCTTTCTCCTTTGAGAGAGAGAGAGAGCCTCACCAGAACCCACCTGCTCATTCCTACGGGCTAGGAACATCAACGGTTCGGTGGGATCGACCCATTTGTCCTCAGTCTCAAATACTGAGGTTGTGGGTCACACATTCCTTTCTTAATCCGTTTCAAACAGGCAATGTACATTGAAAACCGGTATTCCGGTGATTTGTGGAATGTCATGTGCCAATGTCAGGCATTTTATTTTCCATTTTAGCCTCAGATTTCTTTGATTTGATATGGACCGAGTGTAGACAAATATGTACAGGCTGAGCAGCACCGCCCTATAGCTCCGTTTGCAGAGACACGGGGGAGCTTAATATTCTGAAGCTTTTTGATCTCACTCTTACTCATCCATGGAGTAGATTGCCATTTGTCCTTGGCTCAAAGGAAATCACAGCGTTGTTTTGCTACGCTGCCCGGCCATGCCACAGAACAATGGAGGAACGGACCCGAACCTCTTCAGATATCACCGTCTGGGAGAAACAGAGCAGGGAGAGAAGGACATTGAATAGACTCATGCCCCCGGCACTGAGAGGAAACAACAAAAACAAAAAATGGAATTGAGAAAAAACTGTGAAATAAAAAATAATATTCAGGAGAAGAAAACAACTTCACAAAAATAGCCAAAATATAGCATACAATTATTTGTACAACAAAACTATGATTTCCTACGGGAGATACAGTGAGTCACAGAGACCTTCAGTTGGATTGAGCGAAGAGTGCAGGCTCAAGACAGAGCCACCTTTCTATGAGTGTGTATGATTCACCTCCATAATAATAGAGCGCTGCGAGGCCCACGGTGAGGCAGAAGCAGCTCAGGTAGAACCAGGGCCCTGCACACAGGAAATACAGTCAGACTTTGATAAACCAACGTCCATATCATCTATTTTGATGATACAGGTGTGAAGGTTAGTATACTAGGATCAATGTTATATGGTGGAGAAATATTTAATAAACAATTCAGCACTTTTGGATATGAAGTGACGAAGGAGATAGGATACAGTATTTTACCATCGGGTTATAAATGTGGTTGCACGCATCAAGATAAAGGTTGTTATACAAATCAAGAAAAAGGATTGGTTGTACAAATCAAGAACATGGCAATAAAAAAAGGATGCAAGAATATAATGGACGGATAAAGTGCCTTCCAAAGTGTATATATATCATATTTAGATTACATCTATAAACAAAACAAAATCGTGAAACATGGTCACTCATTGTAGAAATTATCTCTGGGGGATAAAAAAGCAATCTTTGTGCCGCTCTCTAATTATCCCAGATCTCCAGTATCATCTCAGGGACACACTGTGGATGACCCAATTTTGTCCCTAGGGATTCACCTTCGACCCACTGGATGCAACAGTGTCTGTTCATAGGAATGCAGAACAGAAGAGACTGTTTTTGTACGTTTTGGTTGTCGGCTGAACGTGAGCTAAGCTGACCTACAAAGCCAGAGCTCTTGATGTAATGTGACAATGCGGTGATGTCATTTTAACATGCAGGGAGATGCGCCCACATTGTGTGATAATAGAGGTGACAGGGTTCAGCAAACAGTGCCATTGGATGAAAAGCGCATCAGGCTTCGAAAGCTTATTGAAGGACAAACCAATTTTTGTAGAGACGTTCTTTACAGTCATGCAGCTGTATTTTCTCCTCAAAGTGCGGTCAACCTAGACAACGGACAGTTTTAGAGAACTTGATAAGAACTGTATCAGAACTATGGATCAGGGCAGCACTGTTCATTGGGTTTTACCCTTGTGGTTTAGCACAGATCTCTCTTGTTGGACTGTCAAAGTGTTGGTCTTCTTGGGTTCTGCCATTTCTAGAACAGAGAGAAAATACAGAAACCAGGGGAGTGGGTGAATAGCAAACAACGAAGATGACAAGCTGTAGAACCGAGACAAAGCCTTTCTCAGAACATTCGCCTCTGCCTTCATAAAACCCTGATACACTGAGGAGCTGATAGTAAGCAGGCCAGACAGCACATGACAACACACAGTGTGGTAGAGTTTAACCAGAGGATTTCATAGCAGAGTAAATACAGGTGAAGCTGGAATATACATAATATATGAATAATTTAGGTCTATTTCATATCTGCCAGTCAGCAGTAGCTAGTTTAATTCTTGGACAAACCACATCAAATAAATGTAATGAAAACATGAACTGTAACAGCTCTTAAAGACATTTCCGTGGACGGAGAAATGTGCAGCTCATGGTTCATGTTCAACAAAAGCTCCAGCACATATTTCAATACATCATTTTTAGCCATATGCTTACTTCCTGTGTGCAATAGACTGGTGACATGGTGACATCTATATTGATTATTCTATACATCAATTTTACATATTATATATATATATATATAAACATATGTTTTTATCAGAATAATGTGGTGTTAAAAACCTGTGTATACACCACATCATTCTGAGACGTGAGACAAAACAAAGGATTTCTACAGTCTCTGTGCTCGTAGCCAGTGTCTTGACCCAATGACCTCGGAGGCTGACCCTGCTTGGTAAAGTGCAGTAAAGGTCCTTGGCGTGGAGCTGGAGGGCTTGGTAGAACCCCAGACACGCCTCATCTCCCTCCTGCTGCAGGTGCTCCAGCAACCCAGAGAGCCTGCCCCTGGTGGCCACCGCTAGGTTCCTGAACTACAGCAACACACAGATACCCTCACCTTCAATAAACACACAAAGATAGCAGGGTACTGGTCAGTATAGCAGTGGGTAGGATGGACTCCCAGGTGAACATTTATGGGTTTGAATCGCAGTACACTTCACCTGTAGGCAATCTTTAATAATACGCCTAGCCCCCTACCTGCACAGTAATTAATTAATTTTTGTTTTGCATTATAGTAATTAGCTATAGGTGGTCACCCTTTGTGCCTCATGGTCGTTCAGAATCTGGGGGGGGATCCTGTTGAGTTGCAGAACCAATCTGTCGAGCAGTGCCGTGTCCATCCCCTGGTGCCCACACAGGAACTGGGCGTCCCGCTGGAGAAGTGGATCACGGTAATCATCAATGTCTGGCCGAGGATGATGACAATTACAGCGGCCCAGAAGACAAACGCAAGACTGACACATCAAATGAAAATATGCCTGAAAATAAGTGCTACCTTCTTCTACGAATAGAAATATGTCCCTGAGAGACCAAGTACGTCTGTAACTTCCTACCTTCGTAACCTTTATCAATTTGGGCAACAGGTAGAGCTTGATTGGCTCTACCATTTTACAACCTCTACAATTAATTTAACCGTTTATCTAAAACAACAAATGTGAACAGACCTCCCATTCCATGCGGTCATGAATTGTTGTCTCTTTTACTTAATCGCTCAATGTTAAAACGCTTGGCTAAACTTCCTGCTTCTCGCTGCCGCCATCCTGCGGCCATGCAAAGGATGGAATTAGATCCACAAGCCAGTCTTGTCTAGGCCCTGGGCTGACGGAGGTTCCTTATTTGTAGTCAATTTCCGACCACATATGAGCTCTTTACGCCAGTTAACAGTCCCAGGAGCACAAATAATAAGTGCACGAAAATTATAACAACAACACCAATGAAGTCAACAAAAAAAAAGCCAACGTCAACGTAAAGGACCTCTCTATCGAATGACCCGACCTCTATCCTGCCAATAACGCTCGCGTGGGGCATCCCGTCCCAGGCGTTCCTTAGTGAGATTAGAATGGCCGGGAGGGAACGAGGTTATCTTGGCCGAACAACAAAAAAGGGAATAGGCCTACATGCTATTTATAGTGACGACTATCCCATAGATTAACCAGAGCAGAAGGGGTTTATACCGCTAAGACTAGCTTTTTCCGCTTCATTCATACCTGAGTCACAATTAATTAATTAAAAGCAGTAAGATAAATAACTAACTGCAGTTAGTCTGACTTCCTTGAAAAATAACAGTAATGCATTTAAAATGTGTTTATTTAAATGAAATCCTTCGCAAATATATTGACAATGGACTGCAGAATTATGCACAAGAAAGGCATCCTTAAAGTGCAATGGCTCACTCTCACAGACAGATGGCAGTGTCTCCATACAATTTCACCAAAGGCACAGCCTCCGAAATGGTACTCACGTTTTCACTGAATTATACCTTTTAGTTTCCTTCAGTCATTGACGTAAGAAAAAACATCACCTACTCAACTACTAAAACTATTCACAGTTTGTTTTGTTTCATTATATCAAATATGTGTCCTGCTCACACAGATATAATCCGTATGGAGCATTCATTTTTTGGTTTCAAAACTTGGGGCTCCTGGGAGGTGTGTTGGGTCACTCGCGGTATTCTGTGCTCCTGCCCTCCAAGCTGTCGCACCACGCTAGCACCACGGCCACCGGCCGAGCAGGCAGCTGAGCTCTGCGCTGGACCTGACTCCCGTTCTCCACGGCCCATCGGACAGGGCGGCCCGTTCGTTGCAGGTGAGTTGCGCTGGAGATAATGGGAGTTCGGATGTGGGCCTGCCTCGTGCTGCTCCAGTCTCATGTCCCGGGTTAAGGGAGATTGTCTGTAGCCAATTCCAGGGAGGGGAGTTGGAGATGGAACGGTACGATCGCCGTAGGGATGTAGGAGACAAGATCTGTGATAGAAAAAACGTTGTTACGATAAGAGCCTCAGATTGTGTCTGACTGAGAGTAGTATGTTCAGCATAGCTGTGTTCTGTGCTCACTTTTATTGCTGTTATACAATACCGTTTTGTCATTCCTCTTCTGAGGCCCTAAGAAGCACACTTCCATTACCCTACTGCATTTTGACTAACGCTGCTAGATGCATCTTATTGCGAAAAAAGTGTTCTTTCTAGTTATTAACATATGCACTGCTACTTCCGTGTCTGTGTGTGTGTCTCAATCAGGGTAACGCCTCGTGCCCACAGCACCGTCCGTTGACGGATCCCCATTGACTTTGATTGGGGACGGACGCGCAATGCATTGTGGATCCGTCCGTTCCAATCAGTGTTGGGAACGTTACTTTAAAAAAGTAATAAGTTATAGTTACTCACTACTTGTTCCAAAAAGTAACTGAGTTAGTAACTGAATTACTCTATAATAAAAGTAACTAGTTACCAGGGAACGTAACTATTTGCGTTATTGTAAAAAAAGAAAGTTGCTATATGTCAAAGAATTTGGATTTTTCTGAGCAGTTTTCACTTGGCCTTAATGTGTTAAATGGTTGAACTGCCCATTCAAGGCCCTGATATACTTCCAACTGAAATTTAATTTGCTTAGTTAAAAAGGATGTGGAACATCTCCCGAATACTACAGAAAATGCCAACTTTTCATCGGATTGCTCCGGACTCGCCATTTCTGCTGCTTCATCGAATCTGTTTGGTGTGTGCGTTTGCGTGTGTGGCGCGCGTGTCCTGGCTTGTGTGTAAAAACACTGGCTCCGATTGGCTACCATGAAACATGACTGCCTTAGCCAATCATAATCGCTTATCTCGTTGTTAACCCACCTGGTCTCCTCACTAGCAGTTTGTGTTTGGAGCCAGGGGTGCGTTCGGATTACGCAGTTTATTCAATCAATTCATAGTAATGCACCGCATTTAACGTACAGTAACGGTAACGGCGTTGTAACGACAGAAAAAGTAATTAGTTAGATTACCCCATTTCTGAAAAAATGTTTTAAACAGAGTTATTACAAACACTGGTTCCGATGGATCTGTCGGCGCCGTCAAAAAGTTGAAAAATGTTCAACTTTTTCGGCAGCGACGGATCCGTCATCCAATCAGATTGCGTATGCAAATTTGAGCACTGTGACACTTCTCGGACTCTGATGACCCTGGAAAGCTCCCCCATCCGTCAGCCACGCCTTCCGACGTCTGTTGACAGACGGTGCAATGTGCACGAGGCGTAGCCCTTCTCACCCGCATGGTGCTTTGTTGTCAACAAATCCACCGTCATGGCCGCCTGAAAGCATCGCCGCTGCCTTCTGACGGCTGTTGTTGTTGTTGTTGTTTCTGCTGTGATGATGATGATGAGGGAAACCAGTCCTGCCCCCCACACACTGCCTACGAAGCCACTCTTCCTCCTCTGTCTCCCTGTGGCCGCAAAGCATCAAACTTAGCGTTAGTGGGGGGGATCAGTTTCAGTTTGGTAGCCATGACGACGGACGAAGCTTCTGATGTTAAAGCAAGTATTTTCACCTCTTTTGGTGGCTTCTCTTCCTCGTCGTCGTCTTGAAGCACGCATGCAGACAGCAGATGATGAAGGCCATGGTCAGCACCACAATGACGCAGGAGCTCACGATGGACGCCCACACGGCAACACGGAAACCAAACTCCCCGTAGGCAGACAAGGCTGTACAGAGAGAAAAACCCACATGTGTGCTTCATGATAAAATTCATCCATGCAAAATTACTGCACACACACACATTAGTGTCTATCTTGTTATGAATATTTTATTGTAATCCATGTGTATGTCTTGGTGTTTGTTTGAAACCTCTCCACCATATCATTAACAATGATGTGGTACGCCCAATGTTTATTATTCTTACAGAGACATGGTCCTATATCAACTCTTCCATGATCTATGTGTCCCCGTTACGGACACTGTGCGGGGTGCATTCCGAAAGCGGTGTCCTCAGCCTGTCTTCTCATGTTTTTACTCACGGCTACAATAGGTCTCCCCGACCCACCGGGGGCTGCTGGGGCTCATTTCACACACCACATTACTGCCCATCAGCCTGGTGTGGTCAGGGCACTGCAAGGAGATGACGGTGCCCACGTTGGTTCCATTGCCTTGGATGATCCTCTGGGTGCCCAGGGATGGCAGAGGCCTGGGGGTGCACTGCTGGGCAAGGGCTGCAAATTGAAACACAACAAATGAATTTACGCACTTTTGTTGCTATCGGGCTTGTACAGTGTGACGACACATCGTAAGGCCCCCACCATTTCTAGGGGCATTGGACTATTCGTTATTTTGTTGGTAGTAACGTTTTTTTTGACTGACGTGTTGTGAAATGTATTGGTCATTATGGTGAGACATTTTTGTGTTTGAAACTTCAATAGCATTCCCCATGCAAGACTAAGCATGGGAATACATTTTTTTTATTGACCTATGTTTAGGTTAGCCTGGTCCTACCAGACTCTCCCACTTCATTTCATTTGCACAGAGTCTGGACCTACTCGATTGACAAACGTTAACTCACTTGAAGGCGGGTGTCTGTTGAAGTTTAAAACTATTGGATCTGCCATAACCAATCGCTAACGTTTAGCCGGGAATCAAGTTGCGCGCAGGCTGTAAACAAACCAAACACCGTGCATGAAGATGTCCGTCAACGAGAGCTGACTTCGTACCGTAGCTGACCTAACGTCATTGTTCTCAGCCACTCCATCTGTGCGATGATTGGACGCAGAAAATTTGGACGGAGAAAACCCACTAACATACCGCAGACCCAGACGGGAAATTCAAATTGAGCGGAAGTACTTAGGCGGGCGAAGCCAGGCTATGTTTAGGTAAACGTATGTACAGGATTTTACCAGTAGGCTACTACAACTCTCTTGAGTCCTTTATATAGCGGGGTTACTCCAACCAAAAATCCCACGATGCCTTCTGATGAACAAGTCCAATAAAAGGGTTGCAGGTTGATAAAGCATTCTCCTTTTTTCTTCTAACAGCTAACCCTATGATTTATTGACTAAGGAGGTTAAAACTAACTCTGATCCACTACAAGAGTCAAGTCAAGCGAGAGGAAGGTCATAACAATTCAATATCAAGTATTATTGCATATCGAAAACCTGTCCATTTTAAATGTACATTTAAAACGGTAGAACCATTACACTGAGATTACACTATATGCATATGTATATTATTAATACTTTATTTATGAGATTAAAAATATTTTGTGCTAGGATGACCTGGCTAATAACAGCCCTAATGCACTGCAGGATGGGACAGCAATTCCTCGGCTATCAGTGCTGAACCCCGCAAAGAAGCTGGCTCAGCACACAAAGTGACAAACTCTTTCACGCCGTGTGACACTCAAGCACCAACTGCTGACGATATCAAAGAAGCAGGAGGACATTTGACAAATTCTTGAAAACATTGTTGAAATATTCAGCATTTGATTATCATACAGCACAATGCTATTTGTGAAGATGATATTATTATGCTATTATGAGTGGGCTCCATATGGCATGGAGTATGGCTACATAAGTCTGCATATGATCTTATTAAGAAGATGTCAATATCAGATCATGAGTGTGTGTGTGCTGTGTGTGTGTGTGTGTGTGTTTGTATGTGTGTGTGTGTGTGTGTGTGTGTGTGTGTGATAATGATGACGACAGTTGTTCATTCGTATGAAGAGGAAACAAACAGGAAGGAAGAAGAGGTGGAGGAAAGAAAGAGAGAGATATGAACTTTATATTTGCTTTGAATTACATTAGCCTCATCTTCATATTCTGGTGGAGTGTGTGTGTGTTTGTGTGTTTGTGTGTGTTTTGACTATGAAGGCCTATTACTAAGTTTAAACACGATAAAAAAAAAGTCCCAACGATTTTTTGAACGAGAACCAAGCAATCAAGTATTTAAAAAACAATAAACGAAAACAGGGCTGTCGATCACCTAGACTTCAATATAAATATGTTTATGAATACAAAATCCATGTTTAAAGATATGGTTTTAAGCAGAACGAGATGGATAAGCTACGCGTTAGACAGGTATAGTGGCAACAGTGGAGGGAAATGCATTATAATGTGTAACATACCTACTATAGTATTCGTAAATGGTTAAGAGCTACCACTAGCCTACTAGTAGTACTACTACTACTTTCTTACCTCCAATGTTTTTGGCACGACTGTCATTCGCGGGCTCAAGAGATGTTATCGACGTTGCCCCTGCCATACTGACACAACCCTAGTCCGCTCTTCGACCCGTCCACACCGACCGAGAGCCTTGCCTCCTCGGTGCCCAGTGGGTCAGCAGGAAGGGATCCCGAACCGCGACTGTGTTGCGCCAACTCGAAATTTCGCGTACGGAAATGTGCCACGCCCCCGCCCCCCCGATCTCTCTGTCTTTATGTCGGTCTCTATTATGCTCGCACGCTTTCTCTCCGCCCTCGATCTCGCTCTTGATTTGCTTTAAAACATGTTTGCATTGCCAAATCATACAAAAACAACAATAATATAACAAATAAATCAATAAACACAAAACAATAACTATATATTCTGAATTCTAAATATGCATGTATATTTATATACATGCAAATATGCCCATGGACCTTGGAAATTAGGATTTGTTCAATTTACTTCATGTTGTCAGAAAGTGCAACATGCAATCTCTCTCTCTCTCTCTCTCTCTCTCTCTCTCTCTCTCTCTCTCTCTCTCGCTCTCTCTCTCTCCTGGATTTGTTTTGAATGAGGTTGAGGTTGCCATAGCGTGTTCCCATAATTGTATTGGTACACAGGTTGGGCCACTCATGCATACGCATTACCAACACAACTGTGGAGAATAGAGAAGCAGAGATAGGAAACCACAAAACAAGGCAACACCCAACAGACACAAGACATGAGCTCCAACAACTAATGCAACACGTATTTGTAGAAGAAGAAAAAAAGGTCATATTACAGAGAATTTAAAGTCCCCCAAGTCATGCAGAGAGAGACAGCCCACAGATTTACCAACACCATGGTTAGACTAATAGAAGGTTATGCTTTAATCCCTGTGGTCTGTGGTCCTTTGTGGGCACACAATGAAGACACTTTTATGAACCTTATTCAGAGGGTGAATGCCTGTGCCAGGGTTAATACAAGGAACTTGTCGGGTGTCATGTCTGTTCACGCAGATTTCAATGCAGTGACGCAGACTGCTATGTCTCTTGTTGTAATGAGTTGAGGCCGTACTGAATTCTGTGCTCACATTATGCCCCTAGTCTTGGTGAAAAACCAAGAGTCCCTTTATGTCAGCAAGATGCCAGACATGAGTGTGTGTGTGCCTCTGGTGCTCAGTAGCTCTCCAGGTTGTGTGGCTGCCCCTCCTAGACAGCCCCGCCCCTGTTGTACTCCCTCAATTTAGAGGGGGGAGGGAGACCATAAAAGAGGAAAATGTTCGGAGATTGGCTTGAATTTGCTCCATGTTTGTCACTTTATATATAAATACAAAACTAAAGTATTCCTTCTGTGGTTCTTCTGCGTGATTGAAAATTTCTTCTGAATTTGGCAGGGTGGATGATGAGGTAAGTAAAATAAATTAAATAAGGGAAACTCCTTCGTCTTATGTGAATCTGACGTGACAGAAGAGACACAGGTGAGGAGAGAGAGGAGAGAGGTAGGGTCTGGCTAATCTCAGATCCAACAATTTTGTAGCATAACTTCTGGGGGGGGGGTGGGGACGGTACAGAGCCTGAGCCCTGCAAGTCCTGGTGTTAAACCTTGTTCCCTGTTTGGTCAGGGAAATATTCTACTGAGGAAAACTCATTGGCTCTAGTGGCTGATGATTTCAGAAGGGGATTTGAATTTGTGTATTTTTACATTGGCCAGTCTACACATTACTGATTTGAAAACTTCAAAGACACATTTTCTTACTGCAGGCCGAGTTTGTGTTTGCCAAATATTCCCTTACAGATCCCGCCTTCAGCCACCTGATTGGTTGAAAAAGAAATATGAAGCGAAAGAAAGCGTAACGCTCGGTTCACTTTACCCAGATTTATGTTCATCGTCTTCCATCAGACTTTAGCTATTAATCTAAAATTTGATTTGGGAGACTATGGTCTGACATGTCGCCTGTGTGTTCTCTGTGGAAAGCCCCCCGCCTTCCCCTTGATGAAGGATTGCAGAAGAGGGCTGGTGGGACCATTCTGCCACAGAGGTGATTAACTAGGACGAGCACCATAACACGCTGCCGACCCGGGCACAGCCAGCAGCGCCAAACAAACTGGAGCACAATATGGCTTGAGGTAGAGGACACTGAAGGTGTCCTCTCCGAGATCAGTGCCTAAAAAAGGCACCGAAAATGAGGTTATAATGTGTTCACATACAAGTAAGTAGGCACGCACACATGCATGCAAGCAAGCTCACACTTACACACATTCTGGAGGTAGTCATCATGACAAAAGAGTATATACCTGGATACCTATACGTTGGATCACCAGAAGGGCTTTCCTAGTCTTCAGAGGTAACATGGATCTCATGGATTTTTGGGTCTGAGAGGCTGCCGCTGCCAAGCCAGAGAGTCTAACACAGGATGCCAGGCAGGAAAAATGGCTCTTTGAGAGAAGGACGTTTAGACCATCCAGTCTTTCTGAGACACTGACTTGGCTCCCTCTGCCATATCAGGCCAAGAGACAGCATGAGACGTGCACCACAGGAGGATTATGGGAAGTAACACAATGAGACGGGAGAAAGCGAGAGAGAGAGAGAGAGAGAGAGAGAGAGAGAGAGAGAGATCCAACGTTTGTTTTGTACTGTGAGCCAGGTGGAATAGTCTCGTGGAATACAAAGGAGAGGCAAGACAGAATAGCAGACAGTAAAGAGTCAGAACAAAAGCCAGCACACCCTTCATCTCTCCCCCAGCAGGACATCCCTGGCAGTTCCGCCCAACGCTTGACCAGCAGCCTCTCATCACGCTGTCTGTGTGGGGAACTGAGGATTTATTCATGTAGTGAGAGAAAGGAACGCCCTCCATTAAGGTGCCAACAGGAAGGTGACCCGACGAGGCTGTGGACGCCCCCCAAAAAAACAAAAACCACTGGAAGAGATGGGTTAACAAATACGTGATAACACACTGGAACACACACACACACACACACACACACACACACACACACATGCAACCACACAAGCATGCACGCACACACACAAATAGGGCACGACCACGCATGCACACACACACACACTGTAGCATTGGTTTTCATCGTTATGTTCCTAGTTGCGTTTTATCTGAACCGTTCTCTTCTGATGGTGGGCTCAGGCATACTAGCACCTTTTGGGTTTCCAGTCAGATCATAGTTTCGGTATGAGCCTAGTTTCATAATGTCTCTATTTCTTGGAGATACAATAATTTGGAAAGATTATTAGGCCTGTGTAAGAGTACATTGTAGATGCACACTGGGAGGCATTTGTTGTTCAAGCTAACTGTTTTGTATTGTTTATTAAAATAGTTGTAAAGTTTCTAATCCTGTGATGGCAATCAAACGCGGAGTCATCACGACTCGTTAACAGAGCTTTCACAGATTATTCTCAGGTTCTTCTCTGGCAAAACAGGACTCCCAGAAAGACCTGACTCAAGTTCCACCACAGCGGTTCTAATTAGCCCATATGTTGGCTGCATTTATTGGCCGTGATTGTGAATAAGTTGTTTAGTTTGTGCTCTGATTTGGTTTTGTGATAGATGAAATCGAAAAGTTCCGTTGCATCCACTCATCACCAAGATGTGACTAATTCAGTGAGGCTGAATTCCTTTCCTCGCTATGATGTAACTCCTGGTGTAATCATCTACATGTTTAAGATGTTAAAAACTAAGCGCATGATTATAAGTCACATTCATTAGTACATTTAAACTAACGTTGCTTTTGCAACATGTTCCCCTGCTAGAGTTGTGTGACAATTACAGCAGAAAGTACAGGATAACGCTAACAAAGTGAGCGGTTGAAGCCACTTCCTGTGCAGAAAGGAAGTGGTAACATTTTTGTTTTACTGAACCTTATTTTTATTTGAGTTATGTATGCAAAGTTAGGCAGCCCTAATGGAAACTCATTGTACCATGACGCTTTGTTGACTGTAGTCAACTTGAATGCCAAAGATGTGTGTAATGAATCATAAATCTTGAAGCATTGGAAATAATAAAACAAAAAATATCAGAGTAGAAAGAGAGGAAGACTTTGTTTGGGGGACGGCAGACAACATCACAGGATGTGGATGCAAAGCAGACAATAAGGGCAGAGGGGAGAGGAGCAGGAAATGAAAGTTAAGTGACAGTGGATGTAAAGAAACAGAAATGTTAATATATTCACACACACACACACACACAAACACACACACACACACACACACACACACACACACACACACACACACACACACACACACACACACACACACACACACACACACACACACACACACACACACACACCTAGCTGAAGCGCATTCATACTAGCACCTCCACTGTCCTCTCCATCGCTCTCATTATATGAATGGTGCGTCTGCCTTAAAAGAGAGAAAAGCTCCCCATCTTAACATGGGACCTTCATGCTTTGTGGAAGAATAAAATCTGCCCTCTGGAGAAGGCATGCAGAAGTGAGGGCTTATCCCAGCAGGGAGTCGGTCCTGTGGCAGACAGCAGGGCTTCATGGGCTGTACAGTATATGTATATAAGCTGTAAGAAGCGGGCAGTCAGCAGTTTGTGCTCTATCTCTGCCCCACGGCTTCCAGCAGCCTTCAATTCATCATTTTGACACACGCTGTTGAAATGGCCATAAATAAAACGGTTATGGTTCACAATGCCCTTCCATAGCTCGCGGCTTTGTGGAGAAGCACAATAACAAGTGTACGACTGCACGCCTCACGTTAAACGAAAGGCGTATACGAGTGTGAGGAAACATTGGGAACAAAGAGAGAGAGCATGAGAGAGAGAGAGAAAGAGAGAGAAGGAGAGAGATAGAGATAGCACCAACATGGGAGGGAATATAGTACTGATTTATCTTAATCAAGAGGTAAGAAAAGTTAGGGAGCTGGGCTGTTCCAGTGTTTCTGCCCAACACAACCATATTGATCTTTACATTTCACAGAAATAACCAGTATATAAATATCGCTATTTTCCATCAATGTATAATTTTTTATATTATAAAAACAACATAATCTAAAAAAAATAACAAAAAAAACAGTTTGAAATGCTTTATCACCAGTGTTATTTACACAAGGCTCTTTAAAGCGTTTTGCGTCAAAGCTATTGCCACCAGTATAAGAGCATGAGCGGCCATTACGCAGATCGCAGCAACGTATTGTACTCTCATGACTTGACGATCATCATCTGGTGCTTCCAGGTTGAAGCATCCGCTTTTCTGTTGCAAGCTTCTGTTGAGGCACTCCAGGGCCGGGGTGTGCAGTGCTGTCCTCACGGTGACCGGGGTGTTGTTGATGATGATGCTAATGATTGTTTTGTGTTGCGTTCCTATTAACAGACCAAGCTGGTCATCTCCCCCTCTTTGTCTACTTGACCAGGTGTATTTGGTTAAAACTAACCAGTGATGTCCCTTTTTAGCTCAAACATGCGCACGCACGCAAGCACGCACACACAGACACACACACACACACACACACACACACACACACACACACACGTCTGTATTCTGGCATTTGCAGATCAAAATATATAATCACATCTCGGTTGGCATTTCATCTGATACTTGGCATATAATATCAATGTGTGAGCATACACTTTTAGATCGCAGCCAGAGGAACATTAGCAGATGATGTTGAAATGCAAAGAAAGATAGAGAAAGTAAAAATAGATTCTCCAAGCAAGAGAGGGCGCCAGACATAAACTCACAAGGCATTAAAGATCTTAAGATACAACAGCAGGGTTCTGAATGAACCCCGTGTCCATTTATTGATGATATGCTTGACTGCTCTTCCACTGTGCACAACTCTGGTTAACACACGCAATACTGACTCTGCTTACTTACAGTACAACAAGAACCCATTTTGGAGCAAAACAGAAAAAGGAATCAAATTCAAATAAAAGGGAGGGGTGGGCTAGGGGAGTTAAAGCAGGTCAGCAAGGTTTGTAGAGCGAGGTTTATAAATATGAGTGGGTTTTCATGCAAACAGAGAACCAATGATTATTAAGTACTTTATGTGAAAGCTTGTGCTGATGGGAGGAGGGTCTTACAGTACGGTATCGCAGTTTCTGGCACATTTCCAACAGTAATGTTGGAGTAAAACCACTGATACGGGCGCTGGGGTGAAAAAACACTCTGGGTAGTCTATCCAGAAAAATATAGCAAGAGAAGGACTGGACAGGCGGTGCAAGATTAAAAAGGAGATTGATTCATATTCAGTTTGAGTTTTAAACTGCCTTCTGTGATGCGGCCCGACTCCTATCATGTGATGCGTCTCCATCCTCTCCTGGTATAAAAGGTCTCGATAGTAATTTGGATTTCCCATTACAAAATCATTCTCTCAACGTCAACTTTGCGTTCAATTTCTAGGTCACAATATGTGCTGCAATATGCAGTTCTTTCATTATTCAATAAAACATAACAATTTAAAAAACGACTTTGGAAGCACGAAAACGTGCAGGCACGGTAACAATCTTGCCTTTCTGATTCATAATACCACAACGATTCAACTAATCCAAACGGACTCTTGAACGGGGATCACAGAAGAGCCTGGCTCAGACCAACCACCAAAAGAATACAGACAGAGAGGTTTTATTAACGGTACGTCATATAGGCTTTGGAAGGGGATAGTCTACTTGGAGAACAATGGTGGGAGGGGAGACAGGTGGCCAGCCACAAGCTTAAACGTCTTCTATCTACTTCTTCTTTCTATTTTAAGTTAAAACCTCCTCTTTTTTTGTCACTTTGCTTCTCCTTTACATCTCACTACGAGTATAATTACTGTACAATACTGAACGGCCACGCGTGCCCCGGCCTAGGGCGGGGTCAGGGAGGGCCGTGGCGCTGGGGTCCGAAAGAAACTTTAAACATTAACATTCAATAACCCAATGAACACTGGAGCCATGCGGGCACTCCTGTGCACACGCATGTACACACACACACACACACACACATACACACACACACACACACACACACACACACACACACACACAGATGCAGGCACACACACATACGCACTCACTCTCACACATACACCTAAATCCGAATGACATACACATTAGAGTTAATGCTTCACAACATGGTCACTGAATGTACAAACAAGCTTCTTCATCTTAAAAAAAAAAGACAACAAAAATCATCACGGGAACCATCTTATAAATGCTTTCTTCAGCTATGACCTCAATGAGAGGCGCAGCGACACAATGTATATCCAACCACGTACAGGAGGGACCGGGTCTGGTGAAACAGAGGGGAGAGAGCGTGCAAGGGATGGAGAGAGACAGAGAGAGAGAGAGACAGAGAGAGAGAGAGACAGAGAGAGAGAGAGAGAGAGAGAGAGAGATTGGTGTTGAGTGATGACAGGGGAGTAGCGAAAAACAGAAACTAGTGGTCCTTTTAAAAAAGAAACACAATCAATAACAACAACAACAACAACAACGTAAACAAACAAACAAAAAAAGTGCCAAGGTAAAGTAAATTCAAGTAATGTGTGCTCTGTACACAGGGGGCGGAGAGGGGGAGCTGGGAGGGGGCATGGAGGGAGGGGCAAAGAGTCCTGTGGCGTCGACATTGGGCCACTCCTATTGGCTCTTCCTGTGATCAGTCTGGGTGGCCCCGGCCCCGTCCGTGGGGGACTCCCCGCGGGAGGCTTTGGTGAGAAGCTCCACCCACTTGGCGAGGAGCTCGCCGTCGTGCGCGGCGAAAACGAGCGTCTGCGGGGCGTGGGTCAGCCGGAAGGCGTGCTTGGCGTCCGACTTGTCGGACAGCGGCGGTGAGACCACGTTCACCTCGAAGCCGGGCAGCGGCACCGCCCGCGCGCCCTTCATGTCCTGCACAGAGAGGTGGGACACACGGGATCAGAATATGAGCAGAGGGGCTTTGACCCAGAGCGACGTAAAGGGGCACTAGGGAAGATTGAAAAGTGATGACTTTACTGCCCTAAGCTTTAAGAGAAGGAAATGTTCTCGGACAATGTCCGCTTTGAGTTGACTGGGCCTGCCCCTGGATGTGGCGATTTTGATTTTAGACTGGTCCTGTGTCATTTCTGAGCAATCAGGGAATATCTTCTGTGATTGGTTCAAGGAATCCATCTTGTTTGGTCTAGCAGGTGCGTGATTATACACACGATCAAATTTCATTGGGCAGTTATATTGACTTCCTGAAATTCAGTTGGATGGATGAACTTCAGCAGCATTACAGCATGCTGCAGTCAGCCCCCCCCCCCACCCCTCTCCCCAATGTGGTCCGGGAATACTCATCCCAGTTATTAATCCTAATCTCTGGGAGTGCAGCTTTCTGCACTGGGACTGGGATATTATTCTGGGAAAGGGCAGGGATAAAGGATTTACGGAGTGACTCTCTGCCCCCTACGGAGCCCTGCTGGGGAATGTTGCCAGGAAACCGTGTCCCCAATTGCACCTGGTGGCCAATCCTATCACATTCAACACTCTAACTCACAGTTTGTGGGCATTTGACGATCGCCACGGAGCATCATGAGGGTCCAATAACCATATATTCAAAGTGTATTGTAAATAAAACCCTCTGAACCCGTCAGCATCTCCTCCCTGTGGTCCAGATCCAACCAATCACAATTCAATCAATGTCCGGCGAATACAGAGGAAATTACATGACCTCCACACTGACGTCCCCATTGAGTCATTCACGATGACGATGATGATGATGATGATGACGAAGATGATGAGTCAGTCAATCAGACAATGAGACATTAGAGAGGGTGTTAACTACGCAAATCCGTGCGGACGCACACACACACATACAGACGCACGCACGCACACACGCACACACCCACAGGAGAATAGGGAGAGGTGCCGATCAGTGCATGTTGATAATTCAATGAGGTCCTCTCACCTGTCCACTGCTCTGCAAGTAGAGCACCAGGGGCTCAGCCTTGGGGACCCCAACCCACACTTTGCTCCAGCTCTTCCCCTTGTCCTGCAGCTGGAGGTAGCCACACAGCAGGCAGTTCTCCCCCGTCAGCGAGCTCTGTCTCTGTGGAGAGTCCACACGGTACACAACGGTATCAGTACCGCTGTCACACAGCCACATTCTCTTCTCTACGGCCGTAGAGACCTTCAAACCTGGGAGAAGGGGAGTGAGGAGAACCTGCAGAACAACACCTGAGCACTATGGCACAGGCGCTCGGTGATAGAGATTGGGATAGAATGTTTAAATAACATGGTGTTTTATTATATCTAAAGCGACACTAACATAAATTTGCACTCTGATTACATATAACATATCTATTGAAAATAAGAAAATCACTCCACATACTAGTAGGTTAGCATATTGATGATATTCTGCTACTCAAAGTAACCCCTTGGAAGTCCCCTCAGTAGTTGTAAACATGATCAAATTGAGATGGTCGTGTTTAGAGATGTATATGTAATGAGCAAATGACCGTGGCGTCCCTCCAACTGTACTGGGTTACGCAACCCAGTCTAAGCATAGGAGAATGTAGGACGCAGACAGATTTGTACAGTGAACCTGGGCTTGAACTCCTCTGCCAAGGACAGAACCAACGGCGCCCCCATGTGGTGTTTAACCGTATAGCATGCAGAGTGCCACTTTCTGATTTGAGTGATGAAATGACACCAGCGTTGCTTGGCTCAAACAAAGGAGATTACATCTAGGCTTGGAAAGAAAGGGATGTCACTATAATAGACGATCTAGGACAACGTTGTTCGTCCAGTTTAAATTAAATGCAGACATCCCTGGACAAAACCCCCTAACCCACAGCTAGCTTAGCTCTTTAATGAGATTATATGTCCTGTAGGGTGTCCCTGACATACACCTGAGGCATCAGAGACAGCTTACTCAGCAATGATGTATGAGCCTCACTAAGAACCAATCTCCCATTTCATTATCATGCTTGCATCACGATGACTTTCCTTTTTCTATGTAGAGATACTTGGGTGAGTGTGTGTGTGTGTGTGTGTGTGTGCAAGAATTTTCAGCATGTGTGTTTGTGTGCATAGGTTGTTCTGTCTATGCAAGAGTTTGTGTGCGTGTGTGTGCATGTGTGTGTATGTGTGCCTGAATAATAAATGAGCATGTGTATATGTATGTTTGTCTCTTTATTTATAGATGTGTGTACGTGTGTGCGTGCGTGCGTGTGTGTGCATTGATTACGGAAGTGCACCACATCATCAAACAGGGACATGCTGTCGTCCTTGGACAACAGAGTGAGTGTGAGGGCTACAAGAGACACTGTACTGAACTCAGGAGGACACAATGGTGGGCTTCTTCCAGGAGGAGGCAGAGGGCTCCGGCAGCGCGGCTGGCTGCTGAACAGCCCCGACTGACAATGAGCACTGGGAGACACCAACCCCACTGGAGCACACAAGGCTGTTCTGCAGACACTGCACCCTTTCACTCCGGGTGGTTTTATACACACACTTCCCTGTATCTTATGTGTTGTGTGGTGGATGTGGATGCATGTATGTATGAATGTAGGCATGCATGTTAGAATGTTTATACGTATATGTACAGTATGTGTGTGTGTGTGTGTGTGTGTGTGTTCGTGTATATATGTATGTGTATGTATGTGAATGTATGCATGTATGTATGTATGTATGTATGTATGTGTGTGTGTGTGTGTGTGTGTGTATGTGCGTGCGTGCGCATGTATGTATGTTTGTATTTGTGTGTGTGTGTGTATGCATGTATGTATGTATGTATGTTTGTATGTATGAATGCATGCATGCATGTTTGTGTGTGTGTATGTGTGTGTTTGTGTGTGCACTTGAATGAACGTGAAGGGCCCGTAACCTTTGCGCTAGTTCCACAAATCAGACTTCCGATTCATTCGAAAGCTTAAATCAAGGTGAATGGAGCACTTACTTTCACTTCATGTTTGTTCAATCCATTATGTTGTTTGAGGCGGGGATCTGTTAGCGCGTAATAAGCCAACACAAACTCGGCCAGCAGTAGTAAGCTGCAGAAAAGCATCTGTAAAGTGTAAAACCACCACCGTATAGACTGGCCACTGCAGATTATTAAAAATCCCCTCCTGAAAGCCTCATCCACTCGCACAAATGGGTTTCTCTTATGTACTATACCTCCGTAACGAAACAGGAAACAAGTCTGTCCCTCCAGTTTCTTGTTTCTTGCCCAGGCTCTGGGTCGTCTCAACCACAGGTTCTGCTATGACATGGAAGGACACGGGATCTGAGATTACCTCTGGGGCCGCTTTCCTCTTCTGGTCACCGCACGCCAAGAAGCCCTCCAGGCTGAGGCTGGCGTCGAAGCACTCTGGACACACACGGCTGGTCTTGTTGTCCAGACTCTTGGAACACTTTGCACAGATGGCCTGTATGAATATAGATAGATAGATAGATAGGTAGATAGATAGATAGATAGATAGATAGATAGATAGATAGATAGATAGATAGATAGATAGATAGATAGATAGATAGATAGATAGATAGATAGATAGAGAGAGAGGGAGAGAGAGAGAGAGACATAGGGAGAGAGCAGGAGAGAAAGAGTCAGACAGACAAAGATGAGGTCAAAAGACTTCACAGCGGTTTGTAATTTATTGTCCAAATACATTTTTTCCACTTGTGCCATGACTCTCCAACACCAACAGACCCCTCCTCCCTCCCTATTCTCTTCTCCTCCTCCTTGTCTGTGCTTACCGCTCCACAAGACTTGCAGTGGTGTTTTCGCTTTGTGAAGTTGAAGCTCTCGCTGCAGCCCTTGCAAGTCTGCTTCTCCTTGTCCTTCTTCCTGGAACTCTTCTGCAGCGGAGAGAGAGAGAGAGAGAGAGAGAGAGAGAGAGAGAGAGACAGGTGTTGAGTATCAGGATAGCTTGGCCAGATGAACACAATGCAGGCTTACTGTAAAAGGGAAAAGTTTGGAGCCTTGTTCAGAGCCCTGGCTCAATCTTTTCATTCTCACAGTGCAGATGCATTGTGGGAGGAAGTGTGAGAGTCACATTCTCTCCGTGCCATGTTTCCATGGAGCGACGGACCGAGCTTGTTGTCTTGGCTACAAATATGCACTTCTGTCTCTGTTAGATTCTGTTTGCGGGAGATGAAGTGGTATCTGTCAATCCTCTCCCTGACGGTTCCAGCACTGGGATATTATGATCAAGAACTCATACAAGGTTATCATTCAGTGGGCATCCAATATGCATTTGAAAAGCATTCTGGTAGCCGTCAGCACTGAGCTATCACTTACTGTGGCTAATCATTAAAGCCCGGAAACATCCCAGCCTAGTTCCCACGGAACAGCCCAGTGTCGTCATGGCAGGTGAAAGCAGTGTGTTGATGGAAGTGTGGACAGAAATTACCCCCAGATACCGACACTACGTGCACAGTAAAGCGACACTATGTGTGTGTTCTCTCATTCTCTCTTCCAACTTTCAGTCAAATGATTTCAGAGCCGTAAAAGCTGTGAGAACCAGCGGTACACAGTCTTGAGGGACGGATGACTGACACAAGATATATAGAGGGATAAGCTAAGTGTAGATCATTGGAATCGTCCACAGCTTTGTTGGTTAAATGTTAGACTGATATGAAGTGGTATCATGGTTAGGTATACAAAAATCATTTTTATTATTTGATGAAAAAATATTTTCTTTGTATTTGTCAATGACTTTGTAGAATTAGGTTGATATATAAAAATCATGCTTCAATAATGTGGTGTGGATACTTAACATTATCCAAGTGACATGCATCCGCACTCATTCTAAAAGGCAGGAAACATGCAGGGTTGCATAGTAATATTAGAGGATCAACATGATGGACTCTTAGAATCCATGTGCTTTCTTAGAATGGATCAGAGTGAGTTTTACCCTTTCATGCAGGCGTTCACCATCTGAGTCCATGGATGTGTTAGTCCATGGCCCCTGAAGAGAACAAAGACAATACACACATACTGAGTTTCTCAGTCTTCGGGCTGCAAAGTTCCCATTTCCACCACTAGATGGCAATAGGTTCCCACTGGCTGCGGCGCCGGTTGACCGGGGTCCAACTCCAGTCAGTCTCAAAGTGGGTCAGAGGAGACCCAGAAGAGTTTTTGTATACACTGGGAGTTGGACTTCCCCTTTTAGCTTACAAAAGAGCCCCCACAACCCGATGACCCGCAGACACACTATGTGTGTGTTCATCCGAGCTACAAATAATGAGGGGTCTTTATGCTTTGAGACTTGTACTTGTGATTAAATAACTTTAGGACTCAATGAGGTTGAGCGATCTGGAACACAGACAAAGAGTCAGGCCGTGACACAGAGCCGCAGTGAACCGCGGTCACATCCCGTAAGCCAGACTTATGGCTGTGGGCCGGGCCGATACGTAGATACATTGATCATCGAGCCGCTGGCTGCTGACTCACCGGTGAGTCAGGCTGGTGGTCATCCTCCCGGGAGAAGGAGCTGTTGTAGGCTTTGTTGAAGGTCTCGCTGTTCTGCTTGTGCCTCTCAATGGTGGCCAGGATCACCTGAGAGGAGGGGAGATCAGAGGGGAGAATACTCATCATTTGGCCTCTCTCGCTCACTGGTGTACAGTGCAATCAAGAAAGGGAAGAGAAAGGGAGAACCGATTATGGGACTTATTCCTGTCCGAAAGAGGAACAAAGAAAGTGAGTGTGGCGCTGGTGAAACGCTGCCGGCCAGCCTGTGTACGCTACGGGGAAATTACATCAGAGGCGAGCTGTGGTCATCCCATCAAAGCTGGACCCACCGCAGAAGACCAGAAAGTTATACTAGAATCTATAACGTTGCTCAAGATGACAATCGCCGTTCAACCCGTTGCTTAAACTGTGTCTCTATTTTGCTGCCGTATTTCACATTAAAAGTAACTTATTCAGACCACTTTGTTAGGAAGAAAGACACATAGGCAAACAGCTTCAAAATCTCTGCCCCCCCGCCCCCCCCAAAAAATAAACCCAGCAAACCATTCTGTGGTTTTAACTGGCCCGCTTCATACTCCATGAAGCGTTTTAATCAGCTTTGTTCAACTGTAATGGGAGAAATGAGCAATAATGAGGAGCTTTATGAGACAACACAATTCCCAAATACACAGCGCACAGCGCAAAGCCCCACTAATACCATTCAACAGAGCAGAACTCTGCAGACAAATTAGGGCAAAGAAAGAGGGATGTGCTATCCAAGGTTTGGTACAACAGAGAAAAAAGTATAGAGAGAGAGAGATAGAGAGGGATGGAGATTGCTGTGCGTGGGGTTGTGTGTGTTTCAAGGGATCCTAACCTGTATCCAATCTTCCTTCTCCTCGGCTGTCCTGCAAATCATAGAAAAGGACCATGAGAACATTCCATTCTAGTAGTCGTTTGCATCTAAAAACATGTCACCTTTTACCGCACAGATCCTAACTAGCCCTTTTGAAACTAAAGAAAAGAAGAGCTGTAAATAATGCTTTTAGTCTCTGTAGTTTAAACACCCACACAAAAAAAAAAAACTGTGACAATAAATCAAGGTTGAGCCTGAGGGCCTGGAATGCCTGCTGCAGTGGGTGTATTACCGGGCCTGCAGCTCCAGAGAACGCTGCTTGCCGATGATGGCAAACGTGTGTGGGAGGTTCTGCTTCACAATCTCCTGCACCTGGTGGAGTGGACAGAAGCAGGGAAAACAAGGACGGGGGTGGGGGATGGGGGGTTATTCTACACACTCCCAAGTACAGACGATGGCTTTTGTTATGAAATGTGGATCCGCCAGGTGCGTCCTCACCTCCATGCCAGCGATGTCGATCCTCTCCCTGACGCTGAACTTCTGCCCCATCAGTCGGAGCTTTGGCACGCAGTAGAGCACCATGTTGTTGAACTGGTAACCAGAGACAGGAGACGGTCAGTGCTGGTCTGAGAGTAAGCAAACGTAAAGTGCCTTGTCGCTGTTAACGCGTCCCAGTGCGGGAAGGGACCTTCTCACCAGGTAGAGGTATCGATCCTGAGCCGTGCCGTTTTTGGCTGACATCTTTTTGATGTGTCCCTCCTTGATGAGCTCGTTGGCCGGGTTCACGATGTCCTCCTCGCCCCCCAGACGCTCATACACCTCCAGCAGCTTATGCATCTTCTCCTGGGGAACACGGAACAGACACAAAGGGATGACGTCCAGTGTGATGGGAACGTTTAGTTTCTTTTATTACAAAGCTAGTGAGGCGGAGAACGATCAAAGTCTCCATCCGAAATTGGCTACACGCATGTTTCGATGCTGGTGTAAGTCTTATGAATATATTCATGGGGGACGTAGAATTCCTCCAGCAGAGGGGGTAGTTGCGTAATTCCTGGAAGGTGTCATCATAGCCTGGGCTAAGAAAAGCCTTCCAACACTTAGCATCTCCTCTGTATTGATCCGAGCAAAAGTTTTCCCTACTCTTCGACGGTGTTCGTAAGATGAAGAGAAACACAAGCCGAGACATACGAGAGAGCTAAAGGAGAAGAAATGGATGAGCGTTAACAGAAACTCTGCTCAGCCTCTTCCGCTGCAAAGCGGTGAAACCTGAAGCAGGATATGGCAACTTCCTGTCAGTGCTGATTTAACCTCTGGTCTCCTCACCTGACTGGAACATATCCAACAATAACTACGTGATTGATTAATGCCAGGGGTAGCAACAGCTACATCATACAAACGTGTGTGTGCCAGCTGCATTCATGACCAGATATGTATTATGTGTAGAATGTAAAGTTATATTTTTAGGTTTGTATGCTATTATTACAAGCCATAAACGGAAGCCAATATTTGACATGGTTTGATGATATAATGAGCTAATGTCTCACTTTACTGTGTTATTTTTGTGATATGGAAAGTACAGTATAATTAAAAATGCAATCTGAAATATAATTTTGTGAACTGCTGCACTTTCAGTATTGAATACAAAGTTCAATACGTGACCAAGTGATACAAGGAAGATAAAGAGGGAGAGAAATAGAATACTGGCTGGTTGAAAAACTGCAAGGAATATGATTGCAGACAAAGCAGACAAACACTATTAGTAATAAACTTGGTAATTAGGGAAAAATCAAGCTTTATATATATAATTATAGTGTTGAGAAAAATACTCACCATTTTCCTGATTGCTGCGTTAGAATGATTAGCTGCTGTAGAGATAAGCTCCAGTGCCTCTGCAAAACACACAAACAAGGACACAAACTGTTTAATGTTGAAGCTATTCAATTTTCGGAAGCATAACGCACACATTAAAAGGCAAATGTGCAGATTATCCTCAGTAACTCAGGAACAATGTGCTTAAGGTTTCATACACCTGAGGCAGATGAATGAATGACTTGATGCTACTGTTGAAGAGGAACAATCTTTGACAAAAATTCTCCCTTGGACTATATAGGTTCATAGTTGCTAAGGGATTAATGAAGAGACTAGAACAATATATTGCTATCAACTGATGCATGAAAGCCGGGAAGGGTTTGTCTATGATTCACCAATTTGTTTAGCACACCATTATCAGATATATTATCTAAATTAAAAAAATAAAAAATGAGCATTGGCCAAACGTTTCTCAACCATCTATACAATCATGAAATACTGTGAAATGAAACTCCCATTTCAATCCATACACACAACACACCAAACATACCAAAAAACATAAATGATTCATTTCTTGTAACTAAGTGCTTTTGGATTCAGCCACATACTTTCTGTGTCCTTCCTGTCGGCCGCGTCATCCGCCAGCTTCTTCAGGTAGTCCTTGAGGAGCAGCTCGTAGCGTGGGATCCTCTGGATGGGCTCCAGCATGTGGTGCTGCAGCGTCAGGTTCCCACACACGGCCTGTTGCTGCAGAGAGCCAATGGGAAGCATGGATTTGAACCAGAGGCGGGGCCAGAATATAATGTCATCGTTTATCGCCCCTTGAGTAGCATCGGCGACCAGTGAAATGATTCTTGAGGAATTGCATCGACTTACATGCAAGAAAGACGTCTTTAATTGAAGTATTCAGCACCAGTTGAATGTCAATTGCCTATACAACTATTGTGACTCTCTCAGCTATTAGTCCAATACAAACCAAGCCCTCCTTGGAGTGGTACCTAAATCAGATGCATACCTGTATGTTCTGGACCACGCTCTTAAAGAGGGAGGACCGCTGTGTCCATGTATTGACCAGGTCCATTGCCCGGTCAAAGTTCTTCACGTACTCTCCATACATCTTCATGAAGGGCGCCAGCTTCTGGAGGATGTCTCCGATACGAGGATTCGACTCCCTGGAACACAGTACACAAAGTCTGTTTGAGAAGTGCAGGTCCTTTTGTGTGTGTGTGTGTGTGTGTGTGTGTGTGTGTGTGTGTGTGTGTGTGTGTGTGTGTGTGTGTGTGTGTGTGTGTGTGTGTGTGTGTGTGTGTGTGTGTGTGTGTGTGTGTGTGTGTGTGTGTCTGCCTCCCTCCCTGTGTATCTGTTTTCAGATTTAATGTATTCAAGCGATGGGGTAAAACAATAATGTGTTGATCCGTAATTTGTCTAACCAAAGCTCTTTAGGGAAGCTATTTTTTCTCCTGTGGCTGACACCGGTATGATAACACACACGCATACACACACATTAATACATTTTCTGTCCTCAGTGACAACAGAAAATGAAAATGCCCTGAGAGGCACATCCATTAACCGGGCACACAGACACGTACACACACACTGACTCACACACACAGACACGTACACACACATTATTGCCATTGAGGGCAATAATTCTCCCTATTGCCAAGCAGCTGTCTTCAAAGTATTATAGCCAATATAAAAGACAAACTGATTACACTCCGCATCCGAGACCGTAACCACCGTCTCATGAACATTCCCGTCCAGCAGACTGTGTGTATGTGTGTTTGTATCTGTGTGCGCGTGTTTGAGTGAGTGAGTGAGTGAGTGAGTGAGTGAGTGAGTGAGTGAGTGAGTGTGTGTGTGTGCGTGCTTGCGTGCGTGTGGGCCTCTCACCATTCCCCGATGATGCGTGTCTTGAGCTCGGGGAGGAGGAACTTGTCGTGGAAGCAGTAGATGGAGGAGATGTTGGAGAAGATGCCTGTGATCACGTCCTGGGGGATGGCCGCCTCGGTCAACTTAGTGCAAAATACCTGGCAACACAGCAGCACACACATCAGCAACCGGCTGGAGCACTGGATATAGTACAACCCCTACAACCCTACCACCAGCTGCTACTACTACAACTACTTCTGCTAAAATATGGTTCCTGAGAGAGTATGTGGACTGAGACAGTTTCTTTGACATTCAGGTCCTGCTACCTAGTTTATCTTTAATTCAAAGCCATTTGTATTGAAACCAGATGCAATTATTACAAATAGTTATACTATCATTCCCCAATGAGCCATCATAAAAAGAAACAGGCAAAACACAATGTTTGTATAAATATCACATGGACGAAAAAAGGCAGATTTAGTTTTGTTCTCATCAGCAAGCATGTAAATACATTTTGATATTTTCCAGAGCACGTCGTGAATCTTTAAAATTCAGAGCAACTAGTAAGATAGGCATCAGACTGTTAAAAGTGTGTCAGTCATCATGTGTTCAAACGCCCCCAATAAAGACTTCTTGAAGCTGGCAGATAGCTGAAATAGAGCAACATAACAGGAAATGGTAATGCGGTTTTGCTTTCCCTGAGTACCCCATGAACCATATAAAGTCCCTGATATGGATTATATCATCATCATCTCTACCCCATGAAGTTAAGAAGAAATATAACCACGACAACTCGATAGCACTGGCTACAAAACACACAAAAAATGGGTGACCCCTTGAAAAGCAGCAGTCTATTGATTAAATAGACGAGAGAGATTAGCAGGGAAGAGGGCCAGCCCAGAGATTATGCTTCACAAAACAAAGAATGAGAAAAGAACCCCAGGCATGTCTTCTTGAAGCCAGACTTGAGTTGTAATGAAGCAGAATCTCGAGTCTCATTCGCATGACTAAGTGGCTATTTCACAAAGCAGGATTTGAGAGCTCTGCCATAGATGTTCTTTGCTTTCTTTTTATTGTATTTACCTGGCTGGCTCAAGGTTAAGCTGCTCAATCGCCATTGATATATCCTCCATGGCAAACAGGCTTTTCCCAAGACTAATTCACCTCTCTCTGGTCTTAGAGAAGGGAGCCAAAACAGAGTCAAACAGAATCTACACTGTCCTTTCCGACATTGTGGTTGTTCTTCTGTTTCTAAAGACAAGTAATTCTTAGAATAGGAAATTAAAATCAGCCTAACAATTGCTACATTTTAATTCAGTATGTAAACATGCGATAATTGTAGGCGTAATATTTAATGAATGTTATAATTTAGAATAATGCTCCAAAAACATTTTTCAATTACTGGTGCAATTATTATTATTTTGGGCTTTTTTTTTATCATTTGTTTATAGGAAATGTATTTGTTTATAGAAAATTAGTTAATTTAGTAAAAAGTGCAGTCTGGCAACTCCATCAAACTCAAGCTGTTACCCTGCAATGTGGAGCTGTCCCAGCGCCTAGTAAATAATTTGATTCCATATTTAATCCAGGCTTACACACATTATTGCTCAGTCGACTGTCTCCATCTTCAATGACACACACACTGTTCCTAAACAAATACATGCAGATATAAGTGAACGGCACAAACGCACAGACAAAGGTGTGTTACTTTGTATAATCAACTGAGAAAAGAGGAAACGGAACAAACGTTCAACGATCAACATAAGGCAAAGAAGCACGCACTATTAATACAAATAGCCTGTCACACTAGCACACCTCACTAAATCTAGTGAACAGAAGAAGGGTTGTTCTCGTCTAGTGGATCAGTGTCAAAACGTATCCAGCTCAACGGATGATCGCAATCACAATTGCCAACCACTGGTGCAGCACACTTAGGTATTTCAGGAGATTTATAGCAGAACCACACAGATTTGCCATGCAAAGTCACACCTAATAAGGAAGTTAAATGATACTGGTACAGGGATTAAACAATGGGCCTTTGCCTGTGTGTGTGTGTGTGTGTGTGTGTGTGTGTGTGTGTGTGTGTGTGTGTGTGTGTGTGTGTGTGTGTGTGTGTGTGTGTGTGTGTGTGTGTGTGTGTGTGTGTGTGTGTGTGTGTGTGTGTGTGTGTGTGTGTGTGTGCGCGTGAGCACGCTTGCATCTGTTTGTGTGTGTGTGATATGCTTGGCAGCTACCTGGTCTAGGAGATTCAGTCTCTTGACGTAGGCCTCCTCTGTGTGGAGAAGCTCCCTGGCGATATTCAGCAGCCTCTGGGCCTCGGGGCTCTGCGGAGACACAACAAACCTTTGGTTAAACACTCACCGCACCACCCCATCAAACACCATCACTATTAATCACAGGATCACAACATAGAAGGGGATGAAATGACACCAGTGAGTTACAAACACCTGAGGTTGTCCAGGAGGGAAACATTAAAAAGAGCTCCAATGAAGAGAACGTGGTTGGTATTTCCCACGTTGATATCATGGCAATAACCTGGGGGTGGGGGTGATCGATAGGACACAACCTTGTGATGGACGCGGGCATGTTGTCAACACCTGGAAGTGTCGTGGTTAAATTCAAGTAAGGCACGAAGAGGCTGCGGGCACATTCCACGTCAGCGGCGGTGACACAACGTACAAGAGATTACAGGAAGCCCGTTGCGACAAAGATGGTTTCATAACAATTGTCTGGTGCTCTCTCATGCTCCCTCACGCTCACACACACACACACACACCCAAACACACGTGAGCGCACGCACCCAGAAGCACACGTACATAGGCGAGCACGCACACGCACCCACACACACACTCACTAACACAAACACACACACACACACACGTTTGTGATTGGCCGGAGGAAGCACACTCACTCCCACAGACAGGAAATGGGAGGTTATGCTTACAGTAGACAAGATGTCTGTAAATCTACTCTTAGAGTGACCTTGACAGGTAACCTCATCAAGAGGCAGCCCGGGTTAAATACTTTAACTTTGGTCAAGAGGATGTTACAAGAGCCATTTTAATGCTGCCTTATGTTCTTGCAATGTGCACTGACAAAAAAGCCACATCCTGTGTAAAAAAAAAAGCTGTCATTATTCGACTTTCAACATCAGCTGAGGCGTCGTTGTCCTGTCAGCAAGATCCACACACACACACCCAAACATGTGCAGACGTCACACACACATTACATGAATTGATAAATATGAAGAACACCTATCCAAGTAGGATATAGGTGTACTCCTCAGCAGAGGAGGGCGTGCGTTTGTGAACTAGGGCTTAAGAGATTTGGCACAGGAAGTAAAACACCAGCAGCCCTGCCCTGAACTCAACAGCCTCGGACACCGTACCTCACAAATATGCCCCTACTGTTCAGCTTAATGAGCTTGTTGATTTTTCCCTCTACATCTTCCCAACTATATATCCTTTATAATTGTCTATCAGTCTATCTGTGAAACAGACACTGGGAGAGTATGATATTATTTTTAAGTTAAATAAAAGTTCAGATTTTCTGTTTCAGCATATCAGTAGCATCATATCTGTACAGACGTCCCATTGGCTGAGCGGGTCTGGACCGGTTTTGCCCTGATCTGTGTGAGAACAGTGGCTGACTCTATAACTGTGGGACTGTGTTACTGTGTTAGTCACGGTGGTTCACAGTCAACGGTCACGGTCACGGGGAAGACATAAACATAAACTCCAGCACTGCTGCGGGTTGGACTTCGTTCTCAGCACTATTTCATCTGGCAGCCATCAACACATGTACTTACTGCCCCGAGTAGGTAGAAACCTTTTTATAAGTAGCAACATAACTGCCTTGTCCTTGTGTCTAGTCTCTGGTGCCAACACAGCACACACTAAGCAGTCTGAAGTTGCAATGCGGAAGGGACCTTCTTTTCTTTTCTATTCTTTTCTCTTCACTCAGACTGAGATAATAATAGACCGTCTGTGTCTGTGTGTCTCTAATTTTTTCCACTACATGAAAGGCCCGATAACAACACAAGGCAAGTTACAGTGCACCCTGTTCCAGAAGGCGCATTCCACCGCCCCACCCCAGGTGGTTCTGCACGGGGCTCATGAGTACGTACTCTGTAGGCCTCCGAGAGCGCGTCCGTCTTCTCCGCCCCCTCCGCCTCCCCGCAGCTCCCCTCATCCAGGTCGCTGTCCTCGTCCTGCGTGGAGTCCCGCTTGTTGCCCAGGGTGACGCAGCAGGACACGCTGGTCTCCGTCTCCGTGACGCTGTCGTAGCGGTCCTCCTCGTCGATGGCGTCCTCGTTGGGGAACACCTCGCCCTCCACCGTGCAGGACGGGCTGTCGATGCCGCTGTCCCGGTTGGGGACCTTCCCGCTGCCGCTGGGCTCCGAGGAGTCCGGGTGGTGGCCGCGGTGCTCCTCCCCCTCCCGCAGCTCGGCCCGCTGGAGGCACACCATGACGCCGGGCACGTCCACCTCCTCCTCCAGGGGCAGGTCTTCGTTGCTGTCGGCGACAGGCAACGAGGCCAGGCGCGAGAGCTCCGCCTCCTCGTCGGCCCGCTCTGAGGGGCCCAGGGAGAGCTTGTCCAGCAGGGAGGAGGCGTCCCCGGAGTCGTCCTGGGCCCCCGTGGAGCCGGCGGGGCTCTGACCGCGGGGGGCCGAGGCGTCAGAGACCAGCTCCATCTTCAGACACAGCTGCAGCTGGCTCCTGGGAACCACCCCCAGGATAGGGACCCTGCAGGGAGACACACAGGGGCCACTCGGTGTTAAGCTCAGACATATGGAGAGGCTGGAGGAGAGGTGGGACAACATGACATTGATAACACCTCAAAGTCCTGTATGGGATTCCTACAGCTGCACTGCCCTCTGTCCAAATTATGGTGCAGCAAAATCCTTAATTTACTTATGTGTAAAAGTTTTATTGAATATTTATTTATTTGTATTTATTGTATGCTTTGATTTTGAAAAGTTGCTCTGGATAAGGTGGTCTGCGACTAAATGACTAACAATGAAGTAAAACCGAACATGTACTACTACTGCTACAAAACGCATAACTGTGAACAGACACAAAACAATGCAGTGAAAGAGAGACATGAAGAGCCTACCTTGAGCTCTCAAACTTCTCGATGAGCAGCCCGACCTTCTGGGCTTCTCTCTGGGTCTGAGGACCCTGGGCGGGAGCTGTCAACACGGGCTTTGGTTTGGGGGGAGGAGGGGGCGCCGGCAGGGGCCTGGAAGGCGCGGGGGGGATCCTCTTGGGCTTCTTGTCCTGTCCGAGGGCCAGCAGGTGTGGCGGTTTAGGGGGCACTGCAGACGAAAGGAGCCCAGGTCAGGTAGCCACAGGGAGAAGGAGCGGCAGGAGAGTTCTCCTGTGAAACAGCCCTAGCGATCTCACGCCATGTGACCCGTGTGTGTTCCTGAAAGTCAGAAGCTCCATAGAGCCCAGCTGGATGCCTGCTCGCATTCCCCCAAGACGTCAAACCCTAAATGTGTTGAGTCCGATAAGAGTAACACGCGAAGAGAGAAGCAGTGTGGGGAAGGATTAGCTCAGAGACACAGCCGTCTGAGGACTTCCTGGTTTCAGAACAGGATGTTAAGATGAGTGTGAGCATTTATCACAGTGGTGTCAAGACGAAGTCTAATAAAAAAGGATGCTGAGCCGAGCCGACAAAATATTTTAAAAAAGGTTGGATTGACCTTGTTAAGATGTACAATAAACAACTATTTAAGGTTTTAATTGAGTTTATTATCTGACTAATTTGACATTGTGTCTGAATTGAGGAAGCAGGTAGAAATGATGATGTGTTGTTGAGCTGTGTGTGTGTCTGTGTGTCTGTGTCTGTGTGTTTGTGTGTGTGTGTGTGTGTGTGTGTGTCTGAGTGCGGTTTCCTTCCTAGTAGTTGCTCTGGTGTGTTTGCACATGTGGGCGTGTGTGTGCATGCACATATAGTGGTCTGCATGGGTGGGTGTATTGCTGTAACCAATTACATTTTGTTTTTTTTCATTGGAACATCAGTAATATGCAGGGACAGGATTCGTAACGATAATAAGTGGTGGGTTACATGGATAATTTTGCCTGCCACACACACACACACACACACACACACACACACACACACACACACACACACACACACACACACACACACACACACACACACAATAGCAGTGCCGGACTAAATGTGGAACAGGTAAAGACGCGTTAAGTATTTTGAGTAGCGCTGCAGGGCATGTTAAAATCAAGTGGTGTAATGTTTCACTGGCTGAATTCATAACCTATATGGCATTAGCCTGCAACGACGGCTCTTCCTGGAGGTGACCTACAGCCAGGCAGGTTCGGCTGACACAGGGGCCATGGAAGTGACAGGTGACATATCACAGAAGGGCTTCCCTTCAGGGGCCCGATATCAACGACAAGCCATCACAAACTACACGGCCTTGGGAGGAACTGCAGCCGTGCAGAACTAAAACATCCCAGACGTTTGGACGGACGGCCCGGGCACCAACACATATATCAGCGGTGTGTCGTGTGCTGCGGTCGTTTCTTTTCCTACCTTGAGGTTTCTGGGCGGTCGGCGGCCGGGCTGAGGAGTCTGATGGGGGGCGGGGCTTGAGGGTCGGCCTCTCTTGACATGGTCTGGGGGGAGGGGCCTTCTTCACCAGCTGCGGGGAACACAGGTAGTCCACCGACCTGCACTGGTACTTGGGAGACAGATCTGTGGAGGGACGGAGGGAGGCGGGGGGGGAGAGGGAGGGAAGGGGAGGGAGAGAGGGGGGGGGGGGTTATTGATCAGGACGTTAGGCTTGCTTGCCCCATTAGACACAGTTCATTACGGGGTTTGACCAGCGTAGCAGAGCATCAAAGCGGGACCCCTTCCTGACATCACCTAGCCTAATCCTAATGTAGGTGCAGCGCAGTGGAACGGTCACAGACCACCGACCTTTGCCTCTGGGTCTGTGTGTGTGTGTGTGTGTGTGCGTATGCGCGTGCGCGCGTGTGTGTGTGTGTTTAAGATCATGTGTATACTGTGAAATAGAGAGCCGAGAGCGAGGGCAAGCAGAGGAGAACTGGAAGCCACTGGCAATTGATTCTGCCTCCGGGAAAAGGTGGCCCTGAGAACATTACAGCTCAAAACTTTTTGTACTGCAAGAGATTGGATATTGGTTTCACTCAGCCACCGCTGATGCATTCAATCTTCTTGATACCACTTTGTGATTATGTGTGTGTGTGTGTGTGTGTGTGTGTGTGTGTGTGTGTGTGTGTGTGTGTGTGTGTGTGTGTGTGTGTGTGTATGTGTGTGTATAGACCCAAATGTATTTCCTGCCTGCATAGAGGGGATATCGGTGGATCTGGAGCGCCGTCAGGTGGATAACCTTTACCTGACAGGAGGCCGACCTTCAACATATTACCTCTGTTTTCCTTTTCTCTGAGCTCACTGTTGTGTGTGCGCATCCCACGTGTTACGCACGAGCCCGCGCACACAACCGCTCAGTGTCCCTCGACGCCTGTAATTTAGCTGTTATCTGATGTGTGTTTCCATTAAAGCAGCAGATAGATGGGCTTTTGGTAAAAAGCTGTGTAAACTGCAGCCTCGCAGTGATCCATTACTGCTGGCTTATGGTTGGATTCCAGTCACCCCCCGTCTTATCTCGGCTGGAGCGCGGCCCATGTTTCCGTCTCCCTCGTCTCATTGGAATCCGACTGTGTACTTTTATTTTTTTCTTGCTGTGGTCTTAAGGCAGTGGCTGACTCGTCTCTAGGAGATGAGTCTGTTTCACTTGGCATTGGCCCAGCCTTTCCTACCCTCTCCTCACCGCTAAAGGACGCACTGCGAGATCAACCAATCAGGCTGGACTTTGCAACTCAGCAAAAACTAAATGAATTGAAGAATAGCTTCGAGACAGACACAGGCACACAGATCACGGAGCGCTAGCAACTGTTTAGATGAGGCAGAAACAAGGACAAATAAAGGGAAGAATATAAAAGATTTCGGTACTCCCTCCGGCACAAGTATTTGGAAAGCGTTCCCAGTGCTCTCCCTGACTCGTCAGCCTGCACTAACCCTAACCCTATAAATCAAAGGAGCGTATTAACTTGACCTAGAGTATAAACAAGTGAACGGGGCATGTTCCTCAGACAAGCCGCACACCAGCAGGCAACTCTTTGACCCAGGGCCGGGGTCATCCTTGGGAAAAACAAACACTCTGCTCAAGGGGCTGGGAGACACGGGCATAGTGGCCAGTACCTATGGCAACCTGCCGTCGCCATGGTTACCTGAGCGAATATACCAGGGCCGGGGATCAAGAAGATTAACAGTAAACAGGAACTCGATGACACAGGGGAAGGGGCCAGCACTCAATCCCCTGCTCTGATCTGAAATCCCATAATATTCCATTAGGATGCAATGAATTAGGGCTGTATTGATTGAGTCAAAGAGCGTTGTGATTCAAGTGCAGAACAAGAACCAAGCATTACGACTTGTTAAAAGTAAACAACCTCACGCTTATCATCTTTTACAACACAGCGTTGTTTGGAAATTTCCCCAGTCACGGTTCTAGGGAGCAAAGGCCATTCGGTCTCTATGAGGCTATCTCTGAAAGCAACAGAAACCTCAGAGGTTTTTAGTTTGATTTGAAATCTAGGGAAAGCACGTGAAAAATATTCATTACCTTAGCTCACGGTCCGCTTCGTGCTTCACGTATCCAACAATCCAAAGGGAACCAAGTAGGAAAAGTACAACTTTCAACGTAGCATCCATCAATAGCGTAGCATGTTCTCCTCCCACTCTGCCAACACAGTGTGTACTAAAGACTGCATTGTGTGGCGGTTTCCAGCACACACACAAGAAACCAAGAACACACCCAGAACCACATCTTCCAACCTTGGCGCGGTATAATAGGCTGACACACACACTCACACAAACACAGTCATCTGTTTGTGTGAAGGTGCGCTCAAAGAAACTGCACCTGGCCAAACCTGATCACTGCTCCCCCCCTCCGGGCCACATGTGGTCCTGTCACGGCCCAGCCGACCAATCACAGCTAGGTTCCCGCACCTTCCATTCATAGTTAAAGCGAAAGCTCAGTGAAACCCACTCTTTTCAAAGAAAGATAAGGAGGACTATGGGAAGTGAAGTTATTTTTGTGTGTGCGTGATTGTTTTTCTCTTAATCTATTTATAATGTCCTATTACAATAGGAAAAAACAAACCTCCCCTTGATTTTTGTGTCCATATATAATGGGGATGAGACAGTATGATATGATTTCCCAGACCTGAGCACCACTCTAAGGGCTCCAACGCCCTGCTAGACAAAAGATTAAAAACCATGACTGACAATGAGTCAGTCAACACACTGATTCTAACAGAGAGGGTTCACACGGAATACTGTTAACAACAGATACTTAGCCGATACCTTTGTTGAAAACCCCCTGGAGTGCATTCCCCTTCTCCTACAGGTAAGGATCTCAATATGAAACCAGGTTAAAAGAGGAACAATCACATCTGAATGCTATGTTAAAGGCCATAACCGCTGTGGCACCGATGGGGATCTCGGGGTTGCCATGGCAGCACTTATCTGAAGGGCGTCCACCATTTTTATTTTGGTATTTTTGGTTGTTTCTTGGTCCCAATGAACAACGAGCATTGCTCTTGTTTACTCCTCACTGTATGGAGCCATGTGGGTCATCCTCATCCACGCCAGAGGGGACCAGGATTCTAAGAGCATGTTGTTGGTGTCTTAACTGGAAAGACTACATTACTCTGCCGGCTTCAGCCAAGCACTTGTGCTTGGCTGAAGCCTTGACTCAAGTGTGCTCATGCAAAGATATTTTTTGCAGTGATTCATTGAACAGTGCAATATTTACTTCCCTGCACATGCTGTACCTGTTAAGTTGCCATGGTTGTGTGTGTATGTCTGTGTGTTTGTATGAGTGTGTGTGTGTGTGTGTGTGTGTGTGTGTGTGTGTGTGTGTGTGTGTGTGTGTGTGTGTGTGTGTGTGTGTGTGTGTGTGTCTGTGTGTGTGTGTCTCGGGGGTATATAAGTGAAAAGCATGTGGTTCTGCAGAAAGTACATGACCCCTAGGTGACAACGGGACACCAGCTATGGAATTTCAGACAAATATCATCGCATAGGAACTGTGTGTGGGTATGTGTGTGTGTCTGTGTGTGTGTCTCAAAGAAAGCCTGCCTTTGATCCCAAAATTGCAAAAAATGCAAAGAGACTTTTGATTTATCCTAATCCAGAACCTAACACAACTAAATGCCTGCAAGCGTTAACACACAGACATCAAACACCCGCATACATGCACACACACACACACACACACACACACACACACACACACACACACACACACACACACACACACACACGCACACACACACACACACACACACACACACACACACAAACACTCATCCCCAGCAGACTGCCGACTGACAGTTACTGTCAGCCCATTTCGGCGGCTTTCTGAGCGCCATTTATTACCCATCATCCCTTGAGTACAGTTCCCCCACCCCACTGCTGTCTGGGAGACGAATCCCTCCTATGCATCAGGGGGGGAGGGGGGCGTCGACCGCCAGCCAGTCAAAGCTGCTCTGGTATCCCCTGACAACGCAGAGACGACAACCCCCACAGCACACCCCCCCCCATGCCCAAAATGTAGAATCGAGTCAATCCATTCTTCACTGCTAACGTCTGTCTACACTACAATCTGTGTATCTCTTCCCCCCCCCCTTCCCCTCCCCCCTCCTCTCTCTCCCTCTCTTTCTCTCATGCCAGCTCTGACTATATTGATTGATTCTGTGTCGGTTCTCTGTTGGCCTGACAGACTGACAGTCTCCGTTCCTCTCACTTATGTCTTCCTGAATGAAACTCTTTCCATGGACTTGACAAATCCCTTCAGAGACACCCAGACCGGCGGCACCTACATGCAGAGACTGGTGTGCCCGCCGGGAACGTCATTTTTAATCGGGGAGTTCAATGGAAACGAGATGATGTGCGATGTTGTTCTCAATAGACAAACAGGAAACCAGGGGAACACCACTGAGATAAGCTGACATCCTGGTGAAATAGTGTTCTACTTACACTGCCCTATTTACTTTTATAGGCTGCTTAGTTGGAGGTTACTTGAGCTGACGTGTCTCAAAGTCACCATGGATTTACCCCCAAAAATGTTCCCTGCCACTTTAAACGATAGAGAAAGGCTATAGATGACACGTCGTTTATTTGATGTATCAGTGTGTATTTGATACGGGAACATATTGTGCAGCCTGACTCCACAACATCCCCGAGCGAAAGGAGAAAGAAATGCACTGACCTTGATTTGCCCATATATTCCTCCTTCGCTAGCTTTTAAAGGCCCTCACCCTCTGAGGCTGGAGGGGAAAACTGTGCCACGGCCAGGTTTACACAGCACTGCGGCAACAAACACTGTAATACTACCCTACATCGACACAGGGGTAGAAGCGGCCACGTGGAGCACCTCGTCACCACAGCAGAGAAACTCATATCATTACACACTGAACAACTCCACCGAAAGACAGGCTGCACCAAATACACTCCAGTGTTTCTTGGCAAAATCACTGAATATACACAGAGGGGAGATTCAAATCACCATGCATGATATTGTTGACCATGGCAGAAAAGAGACGTATTATTGTCAAAGAGGCAGTGACTTAACGTTGGAACCGTCTGTTCCAATGTAGGACTGATGAGAGAGGAATCCTTCTGTTATTGTTCCACAACAGCCCCAGTGGGATCGCCCATGCAACAACCAATGGACCAATCCCTGACACTCGTGAGCCTCCCTTGAGGCGGTGAGACTACGTCACCCAGTAACTAACTGTCGGCGTACTACGCATGCATGCACACATAGAGGGGGATCAACGGCCAACCAATCACACATAACAACATCTGGCTCCAGATTAACACTTCTGCCCTCATCACTGCTCGTCCCCTTGCACTCTATCGCCCAGCTATAGACTAACCTTCGGGCGGGCATTCCACCCTGCAGCCGCCCAATCACGGCCTACCTGCTGAGGACGCTCGCGGGCTCCTGTTATGAGCGTGCGACTGGCCAATGTTGGTTATTTTCCTTCCACTGGGGTTATGGTTTTCTCAGCGGCCCGGAGATGGATGACTGGGTAGGGGGAGGGTGGGGTAAGTGGTGGTGTGTGGGTGGTAGTGGTGGTGGTGGTGGGGCAGGGGGGGGGCTGGCTAAGTCATCCTGTCAGGCCTATCCTCTCACCCTAAATCAGGTCACTGGGCACAGCGGGCCCTGGCCCAGTCCTCCCACACTGAGTGGGAGGACTGCTCCGGCTCCCACAGATTAGGAGCATGATATTTTTGGAGGGGGGGGGGGGGTAAAAGAGAAGAAGGGGTGTAGGGAAACGGCTGAAAGAATACAGAATGCTGGGGGGAGTGATGGGAACAGCCTGGAGCCCCTTTTCTCCACAGCACTATTTCAAATAAAGGAAAAATATATTGCTCCATAAAAAGTTGAATTGATTATACAACAACACGTGTATTAAGTAAACTACCATTTCAACCATCCATCCATACCATTTCCTTCCTGCCAAAACAATACACTGTCACTGAACGTCAGCAAGTATGGCGAGCATGACGCTCACAAGGCCTGACACGTCGACATCAGGGTGGGGGCCAACCGTGTGCTGGGCTGGCTAGGCCGGCCCCGAGCTGAGGCCGGAGGGGGTCCGGGTGGCAGTGCCATGAGGAAAGGGTATTGCTTGGGCAACAGAGCTAATGTGAGGTATGGTTACGGGCTCCAGGGGGTCAAATAGAAAGTGGCTGAGATGAGGTGAGTTTTAATTTAGGGAGTCGTTCAGCTCTGATGGAGAGAGAGAGAGAGAGAGAGAGATGGCCTTATGCACACACACACACACACACGCACACACACACAGGATTTTCCTGGTTTTAATAACCGTCCGAACGTGATTCATTGGAAACCACGTCCGCCACCCTGCATTCCCTAAAAGGTCTCACACACACACACACACACACACACACACACACACACACACACACACACACACACACACACACACACAGCTATATCAACCCAGCCACTTCCAGTAAGTTACAAACCAATGCAAAATATACACACACGCACGCGTAGACAAACTCACGCATGTGTAAACATTGTACATGGATGGATATAACCCTTGACTTAGCCAAACAGAACACTTATTTACAGAGCGACTTCCCACCTAGGTTTTTTGTTTAAACGGTAGTTGAAGAGAGGCACGTAAGTAACGTAACGGTAACAGCCAATGAAAGGCTGAGCTAACTGAGTCAAAAATAAGACATTTCATGGGTTCTGGTAAATTTAAACTGTTTTGAAGGCACTTTGTGACGCAGGGATGATGAATGGATGACTCAGATGGTATATTCATCCTATTATCAACAACAAGCCCTGTTCCGGGTTGCAATGACCACACCTCTTAACTCACAACTCCTTCCCACCGTAGCTGCTACCTCTAACACTCTAGTGGAAATAGCTGCTAGCGAGGGCGTAGGAACCGGGGGGACGGAGGGGACGTGTCCCCTCCAATATCGGAGACAGGCGCATTTGTCCCACCTAAAAATTATACCGGATCTGTCAGGTTTCCGATATGTGTCCCCCCCAATGTTAAACTCATTCCAGAGCCCCTGGCTGCTAGCACTACCTACCAGTAAAGTTGACATAGCTGCTAATGCTACCAGTAAAACTGACATAGCTGCTGATGCTAATAACCAGTAAAGCTGACATAGCTGCTACTGCTACACCTACTTGCATAGCAGACATATCTGCTACCGCTAGCCATACAGTAGACATAGCTGCTACAGCTATTACCACAACTTGTACTACAGACATAGCTGCCCCCACTATTGGTACAGCAGACATGTCCGCTACCGCTCCCTACCGGTACAGCAGACATGGCTGCCTACCGGTACAGCCGGCATGGCTGCCTACCGGTACAGCAGACACGTTAAGAAGACACGGTGCACTGAAGTGTGGCCGGCATTGTGTGCAAGCCGTGTGCTACACTAGCCAAAGGGCCCTCTCTGTTCGTAGGGAAGCGACTACACATCGGCAATTAGGGCAGACACACACAGAGGAGAACAAGGGGGTTTACAGAGCGGCCTGTGGAGAAGACTGTGTAACTGTCCCAGAAAGCAGGGGTGGACGCCAGCCAAGCAGCCCCTAAAATGGAGGCTATTCACCGGGAGGAACCACGACAAACTCAACTAGAAGTGTACTGTTCAGAAGCGCAAAGCGCAACACGCTTTGTAATGTCGGGTAGGGATGTCTCCAAAAGTAGATTTCTTTGCAACGTCAGGTTTAAAAATAACAAACATAAACACATTTTCAGCCAGAGGAAACATTTGCTACCACTGCTGTTGAGAAAAAGTGAGTCAACCCTTTTGACTCCGACTAAACACAAGGCTGCTCCATGTGTCATCCGTGCCCACCGCCTGAAATAGCACACCACACACACACCAAGGGGTCCGTATGCCCTCTGTCCGTCCTCAAACAGTCCACATTGTGGACATTGAGCGCGTGTCCAATTCTGTCAGCAATTAACGTAAGGGTCTCTGAAGTGTAAATGCATTGATTAGAGTTATCTTTTTTTAATATATCGATTGGCTGAAACAATCTATTCCATTGATTGAGGGAATCACACTGTAAGTGTGATTGATTAATGCTAATGCATTGATTACTTCGACAAAAGAAGGCATCCTGAGTGGAGACACATTTAAAGCAGTCCTAACTCTGCAAATATCTGAAACACAAGCACAGCCACATAAGTCAATGCAAAATCTACACCACCTTCCTTTTCGCTAACCGTTGTCGTAATAGGCATCGAAAAACCTTGTGAGGTCACAACCACAAACTGTCTCTCTGACACCGCGTTCGAGCCGAGACCAGTTGCATTGCGCTCGAAGAACTTCATGCTAATGCAGACAAACACACACGTTTTACTGCAATCGCTAAAGTACGGTGCTATTCCACTGCGGCCACAGGATTAGGCCCTAGTGCGCACAAACGCTATTCAATAAAAACATTCCATTTCACCCAAATAACACACTACCCTTCACTCTCCCAAACAACATAAATGCACCTTTGGCTGCCACGGAATTACACCTCTGGAATAAGCCAAAGTTTCCAAGAAGCCACACACGAGCCTCTCGCATGAAACCCTCAAGTAGCAGGCGGGATAGGTGAGTGTGTATAATTTGTATAAAGTGTGTGTGTGTGTGTGTGTGTGTGTGTGTCTGTGCATGTGCATGTGCATGCAAGCTCAATTGTGTGTGAAGACTAAAGGAATAAAAGTGATTACCACGCAATCGAAATGCGAGGTAACTCAAGAGAGCATGTGCGTGACAATCTCTGCATCGGACTTTCAATGGCATTCAGGCCTTCAACAGACCCACGCAGCCCTGCTGCTTTGTGTGTTAACCTCTCCTCTGTCCCTCTGGCTCCCGTGCGGAGCATTGCCCTTTCCCCCTCGTATTGTATCTGGAACTGTATATCCTTTCGGTGGGTTTTGGGTGGAGGGGCCGCTCCCTAACCGGTGCCTCACACCACGTCCCAGCGGCGGGCGGCACCCCTACCCTGTGCCACTTCCACACAGGATGAGCGTCAGCCTGCACAGAGGTGTTTCCTCCGCCCGCTGACAGTCTAAGAGTCCCAGGGGGTGGAGAAGGGCGGAGGTTGAGTGGACGGAGGCGGGTGATGGCAGGTGGGGGAGGCCAACCCCACCCAGAACAGGACATGTGGAGGCGAGCCTGGTTTGGTCCGGTTTTGCCCGGTTTGTATGTGTCCAGATTGTTGGCGGGTGGGAGAGCGAGGGTGAATATATGGGGTGGGGGGGGTTGTTGAGGGGAGATCCTGGAGCTTGTACAATTTGGAATGTAGCCCAACATCCGCACATACCCACACCCTCGCAGAGTCTCAAAGGTCGTAGTAAACTCTGCACTGACATGCCTCTTTGCAGTGTGGCTCTTGACGTCAGAGTTCATTTCTAAATGCCACTTGGATGTGAAAAGGCAAGAGTCAGCAACTTTTGTCCGTTTTCAAACAAGTTAGAAGCCGAGACAACCGGCTTCAGTTCTGCTGCTGCCCGACACAATTTATCACCAAAGGGCTTCGTGGGTTCTCGATTCCAGCTTCTGGCCCGCTGACTTCCCGTCAATAACTTGAAATAACAAATGAAAGGAGAGCCTGGTATTAATCTTTTATATTTGAAAAGTGGAAAGCGGAAAATTGCCAAACACTTAACGAACGTGAGCTTTTTTGGTGGACCAATTAGCCGACGGAAAGTACATACTTATTAGCCTACCGCTAATGTATGCAAGAACACAAGCACAAGTATGCAGACAGAGACAGAGACACACACACACACACACAGAGACAGACAGACAGACAGACAGAAGCCTGTGGGATGGCGAGGCCCATTATAGAAGCCAGGTGTACACTTGAAAAACTAATAAAGGCTCCTATTTCCTCCTGTAATGGCTGTAGTGTTTCCCCCATAGAGTCACAGCTCAGCGCTATGTACACCACTAGTGAGACCAAGGGGCCTGGGCTCTCCTTCTGTCTGCTGCAGGACCCGCTAGAACACGGGGGTCCGGGCGTGCCGCCGAGCCCGATAAATCATCGACAACACTGAACTCAATCAGGTGATACTCTTATATCCCAAAGCAAATAACAGCAAGAACCCAAAAACCTGTGTTCAAACTGGGCCATAGACTGAACACGGAGCACGTAAAGTATATACACGTACAATGCAACGCGCTGGTAACGCAGGTAGCGTTTCAGGTTTGCTGGGCCGTGCGTTGACGATAGCTCCCTTGCCTTTGCATTCAGGTCCTCCTACCATCGAGCAACATGAGGAGCCGTTTAACTGAGCGTCATGAGCAGCCGTTGGCCGTTAAATGTAATTATAATGAAACCATAGGGCCAAACGCCGGTCTAACGGCCATTTTCTCCATCACACCAACTGCCTCCTTCTTGTTGACGGGGGCGTTTTTGGGAAGGATTAGAGAGAGAGAGAGAGAGAGAGAGAGAGAGAGAGAGAGAGAGAGAGAGAGAGAGAGAGAGAGAGAGAGAGAGAGAGAGAGAGAGAGAGAGAGAGAGAGAGAGATTCTGCTCTTTCAGCTCCCTGCAGATCCAGCTCTGAGCCCTCCAGGGAAAGGCTTATTGATGCCTGTGGTAGGGTGCTGTGGCCACCTGTCACCTGTGCCACCGGTAACAGCCTGCCTGAGGCCAGCTCCTGCAGGAGAAATCAGGTTCCCAGGAAAACAGGGACACCATTAAAAGTGCCCATGCCTATTCTGCCACGAGGGGTATTTTGGTCGTTGTCATGGTAACTTACAGTCGTACATTAGCAAAACCGGGTCAGTCCTTGTGCAATTTTACTGTATATGGTGGAGAGATTAGCTGATATGAGTAATAGCACCTTATTCAACAGCTTCGTGATCTTTAAAGCCTGTTTCCACACACCAAATACTTTACCAAACACCAACACTAACACCTAGTCCTCAGCTTCAGCTCCTCTACCCTGCCTGTCTGTCTGGCTGTCTGTCTGTCTCTTTATCTGTTTGACTGTCTGACTGTATGTATGTTTGTATATTGTACTTGAACGTCTGTTATTTATCTGTCTTTGTAACTCCTCCTTATAATATTAATAATGTTTACTTATTTTTATTTCTTATAGTAAAGGACACAGCATTCACAGTACAGAAAAAGCAATTTCAGGCTTTTTTTGCGGCTGGTAACACATTAAATTGTCTGTTGCACTGTCTCAGGTTGCACCAAACAGAAGAAAGGACAACAAGATGGCTTCCAACTGAGGATTACAGTTAGCAGTCACCATATATGGTATTGTGCCCCATTACTGACAAGCAGTGCCATGTGTGCACAGGTACTGTTGCTTCTTTCCACCGTAAAAGCTACCTATAAAACGGACCCCCTGAAGTGAATACGTCCAGGGGTACAGGCTGAATTCTGTAGTTAAACATCTTCCAAGCTGCTCCCAATCTTTAGCCCCATATATTCAGGTTCACAGAGGCAAACAGACATGCAAACACACACACACACACACACACACACACACACACACACACACACACACACACACACACACACACAGACACACACGTAGACAGAGACACATACATACACACATTGACAGACACATATAAACCCACAAATAGAGATGGACACATATACATACACGCACATTGATAGGCAGACAGACATGCTCGGCCACACACAGACACACTCAACAACTAACACAAACAAGAGACACAAACAAACAAACAGCACCTTGTGCCTTACAGCAGATCGTTAAAATATCTAGTTACGTTTCCTCAAGCCATTCCTCATCTTCTCCAGAGCAGTAAGGATGCAGGGTATGTGTGTGTGTGTGTGTGTGTGTGTGTGTGTGTGTGTGTGTGTGTGTGTGTGTGTGTGTGTGTGTGTGTGTGTGTGTGTGTGTGTGTGTGTGTGTGTATGGGAGGGAACAGGGGGATGGGGGGGCATGGGGATGCAGAACTACAAAGAGCCAGCCTCCACATTAACACTGATACCTTGTGGCTGCTGAAGGCTTTTGAAGTGAGCGGCCAGTTCTAAAACTTGAGATGAAGGGGCGGGGGGGGGGAATGGGAGGCCAGGGTTTATACTGGACCTCAGGTGTATATGAATGTCGATTTCTCTACAGTTTTTTTATTTTGAAATGATTATTATTCCTGTGCGTTGGTGCCTCAGTTATGAACAGAAGGTCGACCACACACACACACACACACACACACACACACACACACACACACACACACACACACACACACACACGCTCGGCCTGAGAGACAAGAGCCCCAAACCCCCTCCGACTCACTGGCCAGGCCCCGCTCGGTCAGGAGAGAGGACACAGCACGCCTCATAGAGGCCAGTACTCACACACAAACACAAGGAGGCCAACACTCACACACACGCACACACACACAGAGAGGCACCCACTACACAGACACCAACACACTCATGCAACCACACACACACACACACAGAGGCACCCACACTCACACACAGACGCCAACACACTCACGCAACCATGCAACCACACACACACACACACACACACACACACACACACACACACACACACACACACACACACACACAGAGGCACCCACACTCACACACAGATGGCAACACACTCATGCACACATATATAGAGACCAACACAAACACTTATTACGAAGCACCCATACACTCTCACACACACAGACACATATATAGAGGCCAGCCCACGTAGAGGTCGAACATGCACAAACATACACACCGAGGCATAGACACACACACACACACACACACACACACACACACACACACACACACACACACACACACACACACACACACACACACACACACACACACACACACACACACACACACACCATAAAGCGCATGCCATGGTTGGAGGACATTGAAAACAAACCCACTAGCCCAGCTGGACCAGTGCACTGGCACATGGTTCAGTGGAGCGGCTCAGTAGTGGCAGAAGAACACACTTAACTCAGTTAACTCGGTTAACTCACTCTCTTTCTCCCACTCTCTCTCTAGGTCTCTCTACAGTGCTCTCCTCCTGGCTTTTCGGGTGTCTTCTTGATAAGACATGAGGGCACTTAGCACGGCCCACCGACACAACGCCGCTCTGTCATTATCTAATCGCGTCGCTTCCTGGTGCACTCCTGTTATTTCTATGCCAACACTGCCACAGGAAATGCCATCGCCTTGTCCTCCTAGCCGGGACCCAGGGGTGCCCTGCGTGGAGAAAGGAAACTGTGGGTATAATTACCAGGCATGAGGCAGACTAATCACAGTGACTGTTAACCAAGGAATCTG
>NC_136941.1:15447660-15570160 GCF_949987615.1 Pollachius pollachius
AACCGTCGCCATGGAAACTAATGACGGCCCCGTTGGGAGGAGGGAGGGGGGGAGAGAGAAAGGAGGGGAGGTGGAGGAGGGAGGCCATGCAAACGTGTCTAAGTGTGTGTGTGTGTGTGTGTGTGTGTGTGTGTGTGTGTGTGTGTGTGTGTGTGTGTGTGTGTGTGTAAGGAAAGTGGTTGAATGAACGGCAGTGGGGGAAGTGTGTGTGTGTTTGAATTAGGGCGTCTGCATGTTTGTGGCTGGGTGGTTGTTGGCGTGTGGGTATGTTAGGATAAGTACCTGTGTAAGGGAAATGGAAGTTCTATTTTTTCTATTCCAAGGTAAACTGTTGAGCTAAATAAAAAATAAAAAACAAATTAAAAAAAGGTTATCACAGGCTGTTTTTTGTAAAAGTGCCCTTTTCAAGTTCCCTGCATTATCATATTACTACTCAACATGGACACATGGATTGATTAAGCAAATAGTCATTTTGTGTATGACTTTGCCATTAGTATCACAAATACAACTTTAGATGAACAATCTAACATAAACATGTAAGATTAAAATCTAGACATTCACATTTTTGGATGTCATCTAAAGTCTGGCAGCAGACGAGCCCAAATCAGTGTGAACACAGCGTTTGTTATTTCCTATTTTTCATATTTGTATCGATCAATCGTGTAGCTGGAGGTGCAGAACTGGCGATAAAAGAGAACACAAATACACCCAGCAGAAGTAAACAGTAAAAAGGTGTCTGTAAAGACAGGGCTGTAATAGACAGGGCACTGTAGAAATACCCTTTTTGAAACCCTCTTCTGAAAGCTTTGTCGCCTTTAGCGAATCAATTTCTCTTCGGTATAATATCTCCGTAACGAAACAGGACACAAGGCTTTACTCCACCCAATCGGTGGAGGGTTTCTGGCCCATGTTTCCCTCCACAAGTTCTGCTATGACATAGTAGGACAGCTGAATCCGGGATAACAAATAATAAGTATAAATATATACGTATGTTTGATTCAGAATAACGAATGCTGTTGTATCCCCATGGGCACAAAGTCTCTGGGGACCACATCAGAGACTCTGAGTGGTCCCCCCCACCCCCCTCCAACAACACCATCACAGCCCCCCCTCTTGCGTATGCACATACGATTACACCTCTCTGTCCCTCTCCCATCCTCCCCCCTCACTGTTTGGCTCCATCCATCCCTATTTTGGTCTCCCTCTCTCCCTTTCTATCTGTCCATCACCCCCCCTCTCTCTGTCTGACCTATAAGCTATATTAGAATGACATTGGCCCCTTTAAAAAGACCAGGGCAATATCGGCCCAGACAACCCTCATGACACCAACAGATGAATGCCAAACCATCACCATGGAAACACTGCAGGGAAACCAGTGGTTCCCCTTAAAAAAAAAAAATACATACAATGGATTTGAAATCTGGGTGTGAAGAGAGGCAGCGGAAGAGAGGTAGGCTTGGTTTAGGGGGATGGGGACCTGTTAATTGTAGATTCGGGAGGCTTTTCAAATCCCTAACAGGGTGGAAGGCAGCGTTAAAGCTGACCCCGGATGCTCCACTTCCCATTGAGGACCGACACGGCGAATATCCGCGGCTTTCTGAAACAGGCTGCTAGCCTTGGTGAATGGTAACTGATCGAGAATGACGGCCAAAGTGAATCATGAATGGCGCCGGCCCGGGGAACAGGTGCTCAGACCCCGGGCTCTCTCCCTCCACGCTGATGACCGACTCAGGTGACTCACTTCACAGAAGAAGAAACACGCTGCTATTAGAGAAACGAGGGCGGCATCGCAGTGCTGATATTAATTTGAGAAGCCATGGGGGTTTTGACACATCTTCAATAGGATTGGCTGCCTCCTTGTCCCCCAGATTACCTAATGAGGCGAAGGGCCCGTGAACCTCGCTCCTACTCCTCTCCCCTCCTCTTCCCAGGGAGGACAGGAATGTGAACACGGAGGAATGCTGGGCATCTCAGAACTCCGCTCTCAGCTCTTTGCGGGAACAAAACACTGAAATAATAGCTTGAAGCTGACCTTTTTCTTTGGCACAGCGTACAGGGCGGGGGCGGGGGGGATTGGGACATTGAGAAGCATTGAAATCTTGCGTCAATGCTTCAATGCAATCAGAGCGTCACCTCCCAGCCAGACAGACTTCCAGACACTTAATGTGTGTGTTAGGTGAAAATATATCGATCGCAACACTATTGGTCACCAACGCAAAACACGCCATGACACTGTCCGTCCATCTGCTGCCTGGATGAGCCATGACACTGACGTCCTTCCGTCTGTCTGTAGAGAGAAATACTCTAATTAGCTGCATCTGTCGGTCTCACACACATGATTAAATATTGAGGGGGTGTCCAAGTTTAAATCTTCTATCAGCCCACTGATGCGACACTGACCCAAGCAGAGCATCTGTCCAACATCTGGAGTCACTATCCACAGGAATCAGCATCCAAAAAATACAGTCTGGACTGATGGAGCAGTGAAACACTTGACATGTGCATGAGTAGGATAAAGACAGTTGTCGGACAAGAGAAGCGTACATATTCACGTGTTTACTGTTAGGGAGGATGGCAGCAACTGTTTGGTTTGTCGAGCATTCCAATTTCCATTAATGCAAACAAATACAAAAAAACACACACACGCACAGACACACCCGCACACCCACACACACACGCACACACACAGGTTAATTGAGAGTATGTCCTGCACTCACTGATCAGCGGAGAGCTGATACAGAACGGACTGAACAGATAGTTCTGTCAATAGGTTATCTGATAGGTTTTTAAATAGCGCAGGTCGATCCACTGACTGACGCCAGAGCACACTTGCCCTCGCTCGCCCGCCACACAGACTGTGAATGAACTGAAGTCCCTTTAAATGAAGTACAGCCACACACATTAACCGCAGACATGCTGGGGGGATTCATCAATTCAAGAGCTTGTGTCCAAAAACATGCAATTGCAAAATAGTAGCGGAGAACGATGCTATTTAATGGAAACTTAAAACCCCTCACTCTCTGATAAACCAGCACAATTTATGCTCATAAACAAAATACTTTCATTTGAATAATTAGCTAATTAACATTATAAAAGTAGAGACACACATTACCCAATAATAAATATTTAATACAACTCCCTAACTGTTTAGTTATCAGTCCTACTTAATTTTCTAGGCATGCATACTCACAAAGACAGCACAATCACACGCACAAACACACACACTCACAACGACACACACATACACACACACACACACACACGGGACGAGACACAACACGCCCGCGGAGCCGCTGCTGCAGACGGAGGTCGGCGAAGGACACGGTGATAGCGGCGGCAACAGGAGACTCTCCCATAATGCATTGCTGCTGCTCGCTGTGATCTTCCCCTGGATCCCAGCTCGAGGATTCAATATGGAGATCAATTAACGACTCCACAGGGGCTCCAGGGGGTCGCTATGGCTACATGTTCCATATGAATGAAGCCAGGTGTTTGTGTGTGTCAGCGGTTATTGACATGTCGCAGGTATCCCTGAATCGGCACGTTTCGCCAAGGCCAAAAATTGTAAATATTTTCACTCTAATTAAATATTGATAGTCCCCTCTCCGGAGGGAAACCAACACACAAAAAAAACAGCCTTTGATAAGCCTAAATCATCCCCAGCCTTTCCCCTCAACTCCCCTCCCCTTCTTTCTACACCCCCGCCCCTCATTGCAATTCAGTCAGTTTAAAAGAGCAGTCATTAATATTTCACCCACGGGGGGATTCATTATTCATCTCAGAGCCAGTCTGCTAGAGGTGAGGAGGTTCTGAACAACGCATAGAAGGAAAGTGGCCCCCCCACCCTCTTGACTGGAGCACAGCCTCTTGACTCACCACTACCACTGTGTAATGAGACGGTAGCTCCGATGTGGGGTGCGTTCTGGGAAATGTATTCCTAAACCGGCCTCGCCTCGTCCTGGCTAGGAGGAACCCGGGGGCAAGGTGACAGCAATGAAGATGGAGAGGAGCAATGGAGGGAAGAGACCGAAATATACTGAATATATACTGTACATATGTTTATATAAATACAGCGGGAGAAACCAAGGGTGAAAAGGGAGGTTTGTTTGTGCTGACTCTTATTCTTCTCTTCGCTTATTCTGCCCGGGAAAACAGAGAAGGAGAAAAAACCTCACGGTTTATTCAGGAATTTCCCTGGAGAGTTGTAATCACGTTGTCAAACCTTTAATTTGCAATGACATTACAGCCGCCCTTATGGTTGGGGAGTCCTATTGTATGATCCAGGAAACACAGCAGACAGAACAAGCACCAAATTATTGCTCTACTAATGGGTATGTCTGTTGATTACATTGTTCAATTCATGCATGAATATAGGAGAGTATTAAAGTGTTCATCTAACCCCTGAATTCCATTTCAATGAAGGGTTCCCTTATCTTCTTTCTGTGGCCAGATCTCCTTGATGCTAGTCATGGACCCCACTGTGTTCCCACTCTAACCATTAGCATTCTGAATGTATTGTTAATGTCTGCAGCCGTGGTTGGCATACTGGCTTCATAACCAGCTGGGTTGGGATTGGTCCCAAATCCGGAAAACCATAATCATTTAGAAACAGGATCCCAAGCTCCTTATCTGGTAATCTGTTCCTCACAATGGGGCGCAATCTCCTTCATTGAACAGGAACGTCCGGTTCTACAACTGAACCCGCATTAAGCTTGTGTACATGAGGCCTTCCAAGGGGGTTGTCTCCGACCCAGAATTTAGAGGCTCACCGCGGGAGCAAGGAGCAATGCACTAGATAGTATAGGATAGTACGTAGTAAATGGATACGGTTCCCAAAATCAAGCAGCACCTATTCTTCTGTCGAGCCCCATCTCATTTGCATGCTAACGCCTGAAATGAAAGGGGCCGTAGCATTCTTTTTTCTTTCCCTTGTTGACAAGGATTATATTCTCATATGCATGAGGAAATATTCATATTTTCTTTCGCGCATCACTCTTTCCCACGGCCAGATGGTGTGATTTGGTGTCCAGAGCCAGGCTGTTTGTCTCTGCTGAGGTGTGAGATGCAGTGTTGCTCTGCTCTATGTTGGAGGACATTTTCCATCGCTGGTAAAAAAAAAAAGAGTGATGGAATGGAACCTTTTTGCAGTGTTTTGTTACGATTAGAGGTGTGATCAATGTGATCAGTGTGTGTGTGTGTGTGTGTGTGTGTGTGTGTGTGTGTGTGTGTGTGTGTGTGTGTGTGTGTGTGTGTGTGTGTGTGTGTGTGTGTGTGTGTGTGTGTGTGTGTGTGTGTGTGTGTGTGCGCGTGTGTGTGTGGTACACTCGCTGTTGGAGTTTGGTCGTATGATGAGCTGCGAAGCTCATCACTCCCTACAGCACCCAGATGGCCTGTGATTACACACAGCTCAGTGGAGATTACTAGAGGAGAGATAGGGAGATACAGCAAACAGACAGACAGATAAAGAGACACAGACAGAGAGAGAGAGAGAGAGAGAGAGAGAGAGAGAGAGAGAGAGAGAGAGAGAGAGAGAGAGAGAGAGAGAGAGACAGAGAGAGTAAGAGAGAGAGAGAGAGAGTAAGAGAGAGGAAGAGAAATAGGGAGTGGGAGGATCACATAGGAAAGAGAGAGAGTTGGTAAACCGGGTCAATTATGGGTTGATTGGGGAAAATGTTGCAAAGCTAATATTGAAATGGAATTTTTTGTAACAGGTGAGCAACATCGCGATGGGCTGTCGGTGAACAAAAGCTTGTTCCCTCCATCCCATGGATGGGGATGGAGGTACGGACAGGGAGAGAGACAGAGAGACAGACGATGAAGGTGACCTGATAAGGAGTAACAAGCAATAGTATTTTCTCTCTAATAACAGAAGGTGATGCACTCAAACCTCCTGGAATAGTAGTCAACATGGCTCAACAAGCAAACATTTCCATATTATCTCGCAGTAGGGCATTATATTAGCCTGGCTATTGCCAGACCAAGATAAATCGTAGAATGCACGTTGGTCTGAGGAAGCTGCTGTCATTTACTTCAGCACAAGAGGTATGATCATTGGGCCTAGTTCAAATGACTTTGTATGCAATTGGCTGCTTGCCGTCGCTTCCTTGTCATCATTGTTTTAAAACAGCCAATAGCGCGTAGGGCTGCAAGATTATGGAAAAATCAAAATCACGATTATTTTTGTCAGTATAGAAATCACTATTATTCAAACGATTATTTATGATGATGATTATTATACGATTGTTATTATGATTATTTATTCAGCCTGTCTCTCCCAAAAAACACTTTGTAACTGAGAACTTGGAAATTTCCCCTTAAAAAAATACACAAATGGTCAAAAAGAAAATGTTCAAATCGAAAATAATGTACAGATATGTATCCAGCTGTTCTGCGAAAACTCGATTATATTAGTTTTGTGATCGTTTGACGTTAAAATCAAAATAGCGATCAAAATTCGATTAATCGCCCAGCCCTGATAGCACACCAGGGGGAAAAGCCAGCTTGGTGATTAGCTCCCGCATAAATGTATCGAAACAAGAAAGAAATGTATTGCTCTTCTCCAGGCTCTTCTGCGGGGCGAACTCATTGCTGGCAGAATGGACGGGGCTACCCAGTATATAGTCTACCTCGGCTTTTGCTGCTCCAGCAAATGGGTACAGTGGGAAACTAGGGCATCACTATAACGTGAAGAGCATGTCCTACACACATGAAGGTGCAGGTGATGAATGGGCGTCACATTCTGTGTTTATTTGTGTGTGTGTGTGTGTGTGTGTGTGTGTGTGTGTGTGTGTGTGTGTGTGTGTGTGCGTGTGTGTGTGTGTGTGCGTGTGTGTGTGTGTGTGTGTGTGCGAGCGTACACGCATACATGGGTGTCTAAAGGGACCGTCTCTACGCAGGGGAAAAAGCGTGGAGGACATTAGCCATGAGGAGTAGACATGACGGATCACACGCACCAACAGGAGAAACGCATGCAAATGACCCGTGCTCTTACCACAGGAACTGTTTATCGTTCAACGCATTTGTTCCATTGGTCAGGTTTTCTCTGAGGTGTAACACCACTATATATAAAGCACAATGCTATCGATTGTGCTTGTGTGTGTGGGTGTTATACACACTCCCACACACACTCAACAGTTATTGCATTACAAGGAGCTGTTTGCTACTGATGAAACAAGTGAACCAGGTCCAAAGGCCCCTATCAACAATGGGAATGTTAAACAACCTGTTTAGTGTTAGTGACTATGCGTGTGTGTGTGTGTGTGTGTGTGTGTGTGTGTGTGTGTGTGTGTGTCTGTACGTGTGTGTTATTAAATGAGTGAACACATAACTGCAGAACGTTCAGTAATAAAAAACACTGACACTGAGATTCCTACTGCTATTGGGCAGTAATTCAATATTCTTTTTTTTCTTGTTGGAATGCTATTTGTGATCGTCATCAATTTAAGATACCTATAATTTGATAGTCGAAATGACTTACGATGAGAAGGTATAAAATAATAAACTACGAGGTTCGAAACGCCAGTGAGAAAGGAAAACAACTCTTTCGTCTGATGCCATACTACACAGCTCCGAACACTTCAACTTAATGACCCTTAGGTCAACTCTTTACAACAGTGTTTCAAATTGAAATGACACAACATCCATACACAAGTGTAAAACTCCCCATGACTCCCGTGACATAACACGTTGCATTTGCCCCAGCCCCGGGAACAAGTTGTCCCTGACTCAAGCATTGGGTTCATCGTGCAGCACCGCAATAACGTCTAGAAATGCGGCCTTGCAAGCTCCCCGACCGGCCGGGCTGTAGCTGGACTTATACAAGGATAGGGTGATTTTACCGCCATGTTGTCACCCAGCTGCGTGTTGTATAACAGGAATAGGGAGAATGTGCTACTAATTGTGTTGTTGTTTGACTGTTGACAGATGGATTCAGTTGCTCCGGTGCGAGTTATGCCGCCCCGCATGTGAACGGAGCTCTGGCTGTCAGCGCGTCCTCCTAATCACGGCCATCTTTCAACCGTAAAACCGTGGCAGAGATGGACGGCGGTTGAGCAGGGCAGCGGAGCTTCATTTATCAAGGTTTTTTAGGGGGGGGGTGGGGGGAAAGTGAGGAAGAAAATTAATTTCAGCAATTGGGCCTCAGTCACGCAGAGCAGCGGACGGTGAACGAGCCATTCAGCCCATCAACTGACGTGCGTTAACCAACAATGACACTGCGTGCAAACACGTGAACAGAACACACACACACACACGCACGCACACACGCACGCACAAACACAAACGTGTGGAGATCCAACAGCTGCCGGAGGCGGAATAGTCCTTTGATCAGGTTCTAACCTTTCAGGATCATTGTTGATCTAATGAGGTGCTTGTTAGGGATTTTTGAAGTAGAAAAGAAACTAGGGAAGAAAGTAAAGAAAAATACTGAAAGGAGTGTTTAGAGGAGGAGGATCCCTGTGGGGGGGGGGAGACAGGATCCATCTGTGTGGATGTAACGCTCATCTCCTCATTAAGCCATGCCCATCCATGACAGCCACAGCTGATTGGTGTGTGTGAGAGAGAGAGAGTGTGTGTGTTTGGGATGTGTGTGTGTTTGGGGGTGGGGGGGTGGTGTTGAGGGCATTCTGCTGAGCAGTAGATTCCTTGCTCTGTCGACTCGACGCAGAAAGACACATGTGAGGACAAACAGAGCTGCAGAGAGAGAGGCACCAGGTGTGGCCACGGCTAGGATGCTCTGTGCTATTTAGGGCTCTACTGAAGCACAGGTTATCTTACAGCGTGTTGTTCAGCTGCTCTCCTCACTGTCCGAGCCAAGGGTTGAGGAGTCAGCCACGGCTCCTCTTAAAGGGCTGCTATTATGTTACACGGAGGGAGAGGGGGGAGACAGTGTGAGAGAGCATGAGAGTGAGAGAGCAAAAGTGTGTGAGAGAGCGAGCTTAAGAGAACTTGAGAGAGCAAGTGTGTGTGAGAGAAAGAGAGCAGGGGTACGAAAGCGAGATCAGAGAGAAAGAAAGTGGGAGAGAGAGGGAGTAAAGAGGGTGAGAGAGAAAGAGAGCACGGGGGAGGGGGGAACAATGATAAATGGCTGGCGGGCAGTACGGACTATAATAGGACAAAATAGAGGAGACATCAAAATGGTTGTGTGGTTTTCAGGGTGACCTGCGGTGCAAAGCACCTCAGAAGACAGCGCAGCTTTGAATGAAGCTAACAAAACAACCACACAATCGATTATACTGCATCTTTTAAGCAACGGCGCATCTGTACTGCTGTGTCTCTCTGTTAATAATATTATACCCCGCCTAGCATATAATGCTTCCACAAAGCTATACAATTCTAACCAACCTAAGTTATGGAAATATGACCATGTTTGCCGTTAACTTGGCCTATAAATAAATAAATTCGCCTCCGACGAGTCCTGCAGCGAGTGAGTCGAAAAGGCTAGAAAAGTAGTGCCATCTAGTGGTACAAACAAGCATGTACGTGAAGTCATTTTTGCCACAGCGACATTTTAATTATGTATTTAAATAATTGCAATGAATTCATGAAATTGCGTTGACCTGCCTTATTTATATAAATTTAACAAGGAAGAAAAGTACAACAGTGTGTTTTGCGTGAAAAGCTCATAATCCTGGAATGGATGGAGATATCAGGTTGTACAGAAATGCAAGTGACGTCTGTGTTTGCACCACCTACAGGCTAGCCCTGATAGAACGAACGTCAGCCAGCAGCTTCCACTCATACCTTTCGGCTGGAATTGTTGAAACCAATTCCTCATCACATTCTACAGCAGCCATATAATATGATCACTGGAATGAACTACCTCTGTGTAACTCAACCTTTAAGAACCAACCAAAACCTGACATACCACAGACAGACAAGACACCAAGCCCACGGTCTATATTGGGTTGCAGATCTTTTCATTTCTTCTATGGACACGTCGGCCGGCTCTAATGACTGCATCTCAGACAGAACCGACCAGAAGGACTTTAACAAAAGTATGGAGTTGTAAGGATGTCTCATAGTACTGTGTGTGAAGGCTAGTCTTCAGAGACAACCCTGTCCATTTAGGAGGGGAAGAATTGGTGACAGGCTTGGAGGGGTGGTGGAGAAAAGAGCAGTGAGATGAAGAATGGACGGAGAGGGGGAGACACAGAGAGAGGCAGAGACAGAGTGAGAAAGAGAGAGAGAGACACACACAAAGAAAGGCAGAGAGAATGAGAGAGAGAGAGAGAGAGAGCGAGAGAGAGAGAGCGAGAGAGAGGGGGGGGGACAGAGAGAAACAGAGAAAGAGAGACAGAGAGAAATAGAGGAAGAGAGACAGAGAGAGAGAGGGAGAGAGAGAGTTGGGTTTCCTGCTGAGTGACGGTGCCTGGGGCAGTTGGTTCACCGTTGGGCCCGCCACCCTTAAGTGTGAAACATTAAACGAAGCAGAAAAAAAAGGCAAAGAAAGCGGGGTAGAAAAAAAAAGCACAGGGACATAAACACGGACATATATCCTATGTGCAACAGCAGCTACAACGCCTCAAGGAGAAACCTATGAGTACTGTTATACTGTACACTGTGTCAGCGGTGAAAGACTGAATGAAAGAGAAAGAATAGACAGAGTGAGACAGACATGATACAGAGAGAAAGAGACCCAGAGACAGACAACAGTATGATGTTAATAGACAGAGTGGTGGTGGTGGTGGTGGTGGTGGTGGGAAGGGGTTGACAGCAGAAGGATGGGGGGGGAGGAAGAACTCAGAACACAGGCCTGTCACTGTTAGCAGCAGTCAGCGCTAAGACTACATTTTTAACGCGCTTAATCTGCTGCATCAGCTGTGTGAATGGTGTGTGTTTCAGTGGAGGGAAAGAGACAGAGAGACACAAAGAGAGGCAGAGAGAGAGAGAGAGAAAGAGAGAGAGAGAGAGAAAGAGAGAGAGAGAGAGAGAGAGAGAGACCGACAGAGAGAGCGAGAGAGTGAGGGAGAAAAAGAGAGATAGGGATAAGAAAGAGGGAGAAAAGGGAGAAGTCAAAAGGGGGACACTTAATAGAGAGGTATTAAGGAAAAAAAGGAAGAAACCTTTTGGCAGCATCCCAGAAACATTCAGACAGGCCTAACGTTTTGTTTTTTTAACACAGACTTCTCCGGAGTCTCCAGGCCTCCCCACCCTGAGTGAAGAGAAGCTCAACTGTTGGCACTCTTGTCCAGGGGTGTGTGTTGTTGTTTTCAACATGACCACAGGACCTCACAGGTCAGCGACACAGGTGTTTCCTTGACCCCTACTGCCTCTCTCTCTCTCCCTCCTTCTCTGTCTCTGACTCTGTCTCTGACTCTGTCTCTGTCTCTCTCTCTCTCTCTCTCTCTCTCTCTCTCTCTCTCTCTCTCTCTCTCTCTCTCTCTTCTAGTCCTACTGCCTCTTGCTCGTCTCCGTGGGCCTGTCTCCCCCTCTCTGTCTTTCTCTCTCCATTCCAGATGCCCCTGCCTCACCCCAGAGTGAACAGGAAGTCCTGCTTCCAGAGAGACCGCTCCTCCTCTCTAATCAGAGAGGGGAAATACAATGCACTCTGTGTGCAGGGAAAGGAGCTCCACTTGTAAAACGCACGCACACACGCACACACTCACACACACACACACACTGTGCACATGTGTGTGCGGCAAGGACACACATACACACAGACACATATGCACACGTGGACAAAGACGCACACTGTGCACGTGTCACACACACACACACACACACACACACACAGCAGCAGAATGGAACATGCTTTTACTATTAGGATTTTTTTTCTCTTTCCATATGACTTTCCCAGGAACCCCCCCCCCTTCTCTCTCTTCATCAGGGTAGGTCCTATCCAGACAGACAGCAGAAAAGACACAGACGCACAGAGCGGGAGCATATGTCTGCGTGTCATGTGACCCAGGCACAGAGGAAGACTTTAACATGTGAAAGGTGACCCAACGATAGGCCCTTTCCCAGCTCCTAAATCCCTCCCCTCTCCTCCCTCCCTCCCCTAACTCCCCTCCCTCCCCCTAGAGGCAGTGTTTATCCAATCTCTCCACGCGGGCGCAGCTCCTTTTTCCCAACGCTTCGGACTGTTGTTTTTGTGTGTGTGTGCGCGCATGTGTGTGCGCCTGTGTTACCCCTTACAACAACAATAACAATAGTCGAGGACTTATAGGTCAGTTAACGCCATCATTCGTCGGTCAGACCTGAGCCGGGAGGCCAGTGAAACACAAGACAGGAGTGAATAGACATTAGTCTGGCTGGGGTACGCCGGGCCCTGGCCCTAGACAGGTTTGTATGGGATTAGTCTCCAGGGTAATAGCGGGGAACACTGTCATTTCCCCCGGCGTCTGCTCGTTATTGGGTGACAATGAGTGGGAGACAAGTCTGTCCAGTTGTGTGGAAGGCCTCAACAGTTGGAACCATTTATAAAACTAGGTCACTTTCGCCTTCTGTGCGTGCGTGTGTGTGAGTGTCTGCGTGTGTTTGAGTGTGTCTGTGTGAGCTTGAGCTTCAGTGTGTGTGCGTGTGTGTGTGTGTGTGTGTCTGAGTGTGAGCTTGAGAGTGTGTGTGTGTGTGTGTGGGTAGTGCGAGCTTGAGAGTGTGTGTGTGTGTGTGTGTCAGGGCCCTACTATAAGCGGAGAGACCTCCAGTATAAACATATTGTGCAGCGAGACTGCTCTTCTGGATGGAAACATCCTTAATAACAAACAGTTACTGGACTCACCCGCATTGCTGTATTTCCAATCGTAGATCCACACACCACAATCCCCTTCATCTTCAACAACAATCGGTTTGCTCGCAATAGTATTTATGTTTAAAAAGAGTCCTACTTAGGTAATATCTGCAATTGTAGTTCCTTAGTAGGACCAGAACGGACTTGATTGCGGATCTGTTGCATCCGTAAAGCGATTCTGAATTCAAAGTTGGATCTGTGAACCTAAGCTGCTCAGCTCCTAGGGCAGTGTGTATTGGCAGGATGCTAGCAATCAGATACGATTCACACTGCTGGAGTGTCGTGATTATAAATAGATTATGCAGTACGATCATAGTATTACTGCAGTAGTATATTGCCATTTTCTAGCTGTGAGCGGTGTGCTAAAATGTGTAACATAAAATGATAAAGTACCTAAGTTAGACCCTCAGGTTAGGGTTAGTGGATTTGGGTTAACCTTTACCCGAACACTATTAACATACATTTATACCACCTTGGTAAACATGAACACCATTACCATGGCTAAGAACACTAATGTTAACACCTTGAACACCCTTAGTTATTTATTAGTTAAGTAATTTTTTTGTTAATGCTCATTACTGCATTAAGTATGTTTAATAAATGGTTAATAAATGTACCCACTACCCTTAATGTAAAGTGTTACCCAAGATACTGAAATATCTATATTACATGAAAACAAATTATAGATATTCTGAAGTGTGTGACTGTATTCTGGACAACCTTTTCTCCAATCATATACCATTCAATTACAACAAGCAAGTTAACTTGGATTATCAAAACTAGGTCAATCCTATAAGTGGGGGTTGGCAATGTAGGTCTAATATACTCTAGGAAACAAACATAAATTTGAACTATTAGGGAGGGGAAAAGGGCTTGGCCACACACACACACACATAAACACAGCTGTGATAAGTAAATGCCAATTCTTTTGAAACCAGTTCAACAGGAGTGTCCATACGGCAGCATCACCTGTCACTCCAACTAGCACACACCAGCGACTTCAATGCAAACCACTCAATACTTTTTCTTTCCTCCCATTGACTCTTAAGCTTATGCATTCAGACCCTGGCGTTCATTCTTCACATTTATTGTGCCTTTGAAAAAGTAAGAATTGAAGTGGTTCACGTGATTATATCTGTGTTTTGAAAAGTGTGTGTGAGTTGAGGTTGGTGGTGGACAACGTAACCTGTGTCAGGCGGCTGCGCTCAAACAACAGGTCTTAAATTCCACATAATGTCATGAGTGGGACAACAACGTAATGCCTGAAGACTGCCCACACACACACACACACCCTGCAAGATAAGACCCAAGTTCAGAACAAATTACTAGCCGTGTATGCAATAATGCTGAATTGATCTGATCCTCTTCTTCATTGCTCATGTGCACAAACACACACGCACACATGCCTGGATGATGCCAGTGCAATAGCAGGCCCTGCATGTGACCGCCATTAGGCACATCAATGTGACACTCACGCAGGCAGCAAAGGAGCCTGGAGCTCCTGTGTGACCCCACAACCAAGTCATGCCTTCTTATGGAGAGAGAGAGAGAGGAAGAGGGAGAGAGAGCGAGAGACAGCGTGAAAGTAAGGGAGAGAGAGCAAGAGAAAGAGCCTGAAAGAGTTTGAAAGAGCTAAAGCCAGTCATACAGAATTGTCGTTACAATTCTTTACGCTTTGTTAAGCTGATTCTTTAAACTAGGACATATGGTAATAATTCATGAGCAAAGTTATATGTTTTATCAGAAAAAGGTTGATATCAAACAGTAAGGAAAGTGTACATTGTGTGTGTGTGTGTGTATATGTGTGTGTGTGTGTGTGTGTGTGTGTGTGTGTGTGTGTGTGTGTGCGTGTGTGCGTGTGTGTGTGTGTTTCAGACAGGGCCTGCACTGAAGGAGTGGGGGGAAGGTGAGACCATAAGTGTGATGCAGCATTTTGATAGCAAGAGCAGCACACAGAATATCTCCCACCCTTCCTACAACCTCCTCTCTCTCTCTCTCTCTCTCTCTCTCTCTCTCTCTCTCTCTCTCTTTCTCTCTCTCTCCCTCTCTCTCTGTTTATCTTATATACGCTGGGGCTATGTTTACATTGGCTTGTTTCAACAGACAGACCGAGGCACTTTTTCTTAATAATAAATAACATAAACAGCCGGGCGGGAACATGGTATGCTGGGATAGCGAGCTATAGCTGCTACAGCCCACACATGACCCACAGACTGGGTGGGATACACACTCACCCACTTCTCACAGAGATGGAGTGGGAGAGAACTCAGTGCTCGAGTGCTCAGACACCAGGCGAAGGAGCCGGCAGGAGACGGCGAGCAAGAGGGTGAGCGAGAGCGAGAGCGAGAGAGCGAGAGAGCGAGAGAGCGAGAAAGAGAGAGAGCGAGAGCGAGAGCATAGAAGGACATGGTTTTATTTAAACGTGTGAGCAAGTCTGTGTAAAATCAATGTGACAAGGACGCCACGCTCTTCACCATCTCCCAATCGCCTCAATTAGGATGCAGAATAGAGCACCGACCGACCAGCCACTGGAGGGGCCAGAAGACCGTTGTGTCTATAGCCCCACCAATCCATAAACACTCATTCAGGGCCGAGGAAGACCAGGGATGAACCGCGGTCACGGACGGACACACTCGCCCTTTGTGTATTCTATTAGTTGGTGTTTGCTTGGTGAGGTTGGTTGGTGATAAATACACAACGGATAGTAATACTGTAGCGGTGCATCTTCCCATGAGTGTAACCCTCGAGGGGCAGTTGGTGGGCTTGTTGTGCTCGATCTCCCGCTGACCGCTCTCTGCTGTATGCATGGGAATGAGCAGCACAGGTACTGGGCACACGCACACACACACACACACACACACACACACACACACACACACACACACACACACACACACAGGGGGGCTACAGGAAGATGAAGGGAGCATGTTTAAAGAGAGGATGGGGGAGATTATTGGATGAGAGCAAGAGAGAGTGGAGCAGATAAAGATAGATAGAGAGGAAGAGAGCGAGTGAGAGACAGAGAGAGGGATAGAGAGAGACAGCCGTCTGTCTCATAGAGGAAGAGCAGGAGAGAGAGATAGTGGGGGAGAGAGAGAGAGTGGGACAGATAAAGATAGATAGATAGAGAGAGAGAGAGAGAGAGAGAGAGAGAGAGAGAGAGAGAGAGAGAGAGAGAGAGAGAGAGAGAGAGAGAGAGAGAGCGGGAGAGAGAGAGAGAGAGGGATATGAGGGGGCCGAGATTGATTTGGGACAGTGAGGGAGAGGATGGGGGAGAGAAAAAGGGAAAGAAAACACAAAACCCAAGGTCTTGGCAATGAAAGAGAGTGTGTGCATGTGTGTGTGAGAGAGGCAGAGAGAGAGAGAGAGAGAGAGAGAGAGAGAGATAGAAAACGGGTGACTGCCAGAGTGCCGGAAAAAGAAAATCATTCTGCAGGATGGCAGATCGATTCGTCCCTTGAGCCCTCCAACAAACATTCCCTCTCTCTCTCTCCCGCCCGCCCGCTCGCTGCTCACCTCAACATCAAATATCATCCCTTCAGCACTTCACCCCCAAATATATTTATATCTCCCTCTCTCCCCTTCCCCCCCCCCCTCTCCTTTGTCTCCGTGTCAGCAGTAAATCGGTTCCTATTGTCAACGTCAGGGACGTTTCTGCCGCGTGCTTACGCTGCGCTATGGTCCCGCCGCCCAACCACAGGCCGGGTCGCCCGCCGGAAAGAGGGTCGTGTCCTCTAAGAAAACGCTCCGGAAGGAATGTGTGGAATAACGAAAGAGGAGAGCGAGCACACCACCGTAACGGTAACAAAATGTCTCCCCCCCCCTCACAGCACAGGCCTGACAGAGAATGAATTGATCCGATCACACACACCCACGCGCACGCACGCACGCACGCACGCACACTCTGAGCTAAGAACAAAAACAGGAGACAGAGACACAGTCTACTGATTTCTAATCACATTTCATGCTCAGCAGTCGGCCTCTGACTGTATCACACTCCTTCATCCCTCCCCCTCATATCATGTTCCACACATGATGGACCTGGGTAACCATTATAACCGACAGACACACACACACACACACACACACAGAAGAAAAGTTATCCACACACACACAGACAAAATCACACACGCACAAACTTACCAAAAAACACACACGAACACACAACACTAACTTATCCACACATCAACACAAACTTCCTCACACACACCCACACAGACACAGACATATAGTTATCCACACGCAAAGACACACATACTTGCACACACACACAAACGCATATACCCTCAGACAGCACTCACACATACACACACACACACGCTCACAAACACATTCACAAACGTACCATCCCACACACACACACACAGCAGTTTCCATCACTAAATATGCATCCTGGTTTTATGATGACAGACATATCTCATCAAAGCAGCTGTTAAAAAATAATTTGATCTCGGCACACTGATTTATGGAGCATATCAACACCAAGGAAATACGCCTCAGATTTGTATGAAGGCGTTGGTGACGTCAGAGGTGCTACTTTTGAGATTTGGCATTGCAATGCTACTTTTCTTGTCGTGTCAGCTTGGTTATTGTCTGCTCTTTCTGTGTGGTACGATAGCATTTCAAGCAACAGCAATAAATATATAGTAGGCTATACTATGAATGCTTCTAAAGGCCTTAACTGCCCACTGGCAGATGGCAAATGCATTTACATCCTGTGCGCAAAAGTCCCGTTTTTTTTTTTTTTTACATAAACAAACAGAAAGGAATTCCCATGAGTTGCAAAAAGCAAAGTTAGAGGTTATAATCGAAACGTTTTGCTTACCAGTAGCCGAGACTCCCTGCATCTTGCACAAAGTTGTTGGGACTGTCTCGCTTCCCGCAGAGATTAAACTCGCTGCCCCGGCATAAACGGCGTTAACTCGGGAGGAGTGTCCTGACTTCTGAGCCCCCCTGTTCTTTACACAGATACGTCTAGATAGCGGACTACGGACTCTGCATGCTTCCTTCGCAGACCACTAAATACCCGAGCACAATATATTTTGTGAACGAAATCAGGGCACCGTTGTTCCGCGTAGTTCCATCGTCTCCGTCTCCCGAAAAGAAGTGTCTCCTCTGCGCGGCACGATACTTCGGTCCTCGGGTCTCTGGAAAAAGATGCGCGCTCCCGAGGATAGGGGCGGGCACGCTGGCCCATTCATCAAGCACGGCATTATTAAGCAGAGGAGAGGAGCGTGTAGGTCCACAGTAGACGTTGCCGTTGGCGTAACAGCATTCAAGATCACTGTGGCAAATTAAGTAAATAGTACAACTTGAATTGGCCTATCAATTTGCATTTTTATGTCTCCCACTGTTTGCTCTATATATTTCCAAGGAATGTAGGCCAACAACTTCAAGTGAAAAACGACAACACTGAAGGGATTTCAACATCTACTGTAGCCTTTGTTTTTTCTGTAGCTGCAACTCTTCCTGCTCATGGCTCATACAGGCTTCTTCATTATAATGCTGCTCTGCCTGCTCAGCGATAGAGTGGACTGGGCTGTGTGGCCTTGGCCTTCATTAGGTTGAGACGAGTCCTCTGCCCCAGAAATCATTCTTGGTTCGAAAATAAATAATTGAACCAAAAGGAACACAGTTGGCTAAAAATGGGCCCCGCAAGTAATTCCAAACATTTCTAAAACAGACCCTAGAAACACGATAGCGGCTCCCTCTCCGTCTGTGTGTGTGTGTGTGTGTGTGTGTGTGTGTGTGTGTGTGTGTGTGTGTGTGTGTGTGTTTGTGCGCGAGTGCATGCGTGTGCGCGAGCGTGTGTGTGCGTGAGTGTCTGTTGGTGCGGGCACGCGCGCGCGCGTGTGTGTGTGTGTAGTAGGTCTATCATCCTCCTCCCTCGTGTTCTTTCTAAACCCATGTCAACTCAGCCACGCATCATTAACCACTTTTGTGGGTGCCGCTGTAGCTGCACGCTTCTCTCGTGTCCGTAATGAACACACACCAGTACAAAGCTCCCTGGCTGGCCGGCTGCCATTGAGAATACTACTAGACTAAAATACAGTACAACTGGTCGTTGTTCTAACTATTTGGTTAATTGATGTAGCCTTTAGTTTCAAAGGTCGGCCTACTATATTCTCTCTTTGAATGTAGCATAATAATGTCAAATGTTGACATTTACATTTCTACTAATGTTATTGTGAAAAAGCCAATACATTTTCTATTTTTGCTCGTTAACAAGAAAATGAATTTGTACGAGGCCTACTGTCCTGTACTTTCTTCTGTGACGGCGTCGCTGCTAATAATAAAGCGCATTTTATTTCCCATATTACACTCATTAGTACCAATTAATCTGCAACAGTCTGTCTACTGTCTGTTTGTTGCACCATAATTTGTTCTGCAGGATGCACTTCTGAACCAGGCAGGTTTGTTTTCGTTGTGTTGCCGTTTCTGTGCAGAGTGTAGCTGTCTGATGTAGTGCTGCACATGTCACTGTGGACTCAGAGGGGTCGAGTGATTTGCGGATGACTGAACTCATGTCTTAAACAGGCTCAGAGCCCCCGGAGCACTGGGTACTGGCTGCACTCTGGGTATGAGTGTGTGTGTGTGTGTGAGCGTGTGTGGAAGTGTGTGTGTGCGTGTGTGTGTGTGTGTGTGTGTGTGTGTGCTTAAGAGACTGTGTGTGTGTGTGTGTGGGGGGGGGGGGGGGGGGGGGGGGGGGCATGCTGGGTGCACAGAGTAAACCCCCATGAGACACATCCTCTTCTCCTCCGCTTCCCTAGGGGCTCAGAAGCCACGTCTACACAACACACCATTCACTGAGGGAGGGGGACGCAGGGAGAGAGAAGGAGGGAGGGAGGGAGGGAGAGGGGGAGAGGGCGAGAGATATGGATAGAGAGAGAGGGGGAGAGAAAGAGAGGGAGAGAAAGAAAGAGGGATAGAGAGAAAGAGAGGGACAGAGAGAGGGGAGAGAGGCGGAAAAAAGTTTGAGGGGAGAGAGACAGAAAGAGAGAAAAAGAAAATTAAGCTGAAAACTAGGGGACCCAAAACGAGAAAAGACAAAGAATAAATGGAAGATAGATAGATGAAGGGCAGCAAATGCCGATGAAAGGAGAAACGCGGAATGTGAGAGCGTGTTTTTCTCACACCTAAACCCCCCCCCCGGCTCCCGATCGTACAACTAATCACACCCGCACCGTGCCGCTCGCTCCTCTTTCATTAGCACACGAAGCAGCCCTCCTGTGCAAATTAAACCCGGCACTAGACGTGTGTATTGGGTGTGGGTGTGTATTGTGCGTGTATTGTGCTCTGTGACGCAGCCAAACGTCACCAGAATGATACCTGTGGGACCACACACCAGCGTTATGTGTAGACTTGTGTGACTCATACATTAAAGGGAGGGAGAAGATGATGATGATGATGATGATGATGATGATGATGATGATGATGATGATGATGATGATGATGATGGGGATTATGATTTTCACACCCATAGTTCCGGGACTGTCAGGAGTGAGAAATGTTTCTGAATGCGAGTAATGAGATTCAGTGAAACTCATTTTTATTCAGAAGTTAATCCGCCCTGCATGGTTCACGTCTCATTCAAAGCGTTGGCTTAAGATAAAGTATAAGTAGGATATACATTATTTGGGTGTGTGTGGATGTTTTGATGTGTGCTATGACATTAAGGTTGTATTTTAACGAGCACTGTTATCAGGGTACACTGCAAAATGAATGTCACTCAACGTCTTTTTTTACCTGAATAAATAAAGGTTTGATTGATGGATGTGTGGTGCGTCTGTCTGTTTGTCTTTGTGTGTGTGTGTGTGTGTGTGTGTGTGTGTGGGTGTGTGTGTGTGTGTGGGGGGGGGGGGGGGGGGGGGGGGGGGGGGAAATTGAAGATACTTCAGCAGCCCGGAAGTGGTATGTTTGTCTCTCCGACAGCCGTGGTTGTTTGTACATGTTGTTTGCTCTTTTCTGAGGCTGTTTTTCCTCACCAGATGCACTCTGTGTGCTTTCTTGGTTCTTTGCTCTCCAAATGTCCACGTGAATTAAGAACGTCACATGATGATATCTCCGGCTGACGTGCAGAAAGAAGACTCTTTGTGAGAAACCTTTGGTTAAGAAGGCCTCCAAGAACACACTTAGGAACGCACACATTATGGTTTCCCGCAGCAGTCTCTGTAACAGACGCAACACACACAGCTCACTTACATGCACACACAAGCACTCACACACACACATACATACAGACTGACACGCACAAAGGAGCATACACATACAAACACACACACACACACACACACATCCAAAAAGCAAAGCTCAACCGTGGAGGTAAAAGGTGCCAACACAATAATCTTTTTAAAACCTTCTGTGAACCTTCCCCCCCTTAATAATAATGCTGCTGACACAAATAGGGATTTGTGTGTGTGTGTGTGTTTGTATGTGTATGTTCCTTTGTGCGTGTCAGTCTGTATGTATGTGTGTGTGTGAGTGCTGTAAGTGAGCCTGTGTGTGTTGCGTCTGTTACAGAGACACCATGTGGTGAAACAGGATCCTGCACAAGTGAGCGTAGAGACAGCTGAGGGAGTGACGGCCCTTGTGTTGCTGTCTCCACGGCACCTGACTGGACGGAGTGGGCGGGCCAGTACTGGAACCCAGATCCCTATCCCCTCGCAGCAGACAGGCGAGGCGTGAGGAAGACCAGCACCAACAATAGACTGCACTGTCTCCGGTGGTGGTGATGTCATAGGCAAATCCCCCATCAACTGCCCCCCTCCCCTCCCCTGCCTTTCATAATTGGCATTAAGAAATGCCAATTGGTATGGTGTTGGAATGGTGACAGAGGCGTAGGCTGTTTATTAAGTTATCAAAGTGAAGACTCAAACCACATGACAGTCAAAGGGAGAGGGTCATGTTTCTGTCACCGGTTGATCTGGAGGCAGAAACGTCTTGCATTGCAACGTCACTATGGGCTCCATCTTACTTTTCCCTCCCTCCCACCATACAGAGACACAGTAAAAAGATAAACTAATCTAAAAAAAGATACCAAAGCAAATTTGGTACCAAATTAGATTGGCTTATTTCTAGTGTAGAATTTGGAAAATTGTATAAGGCAAAGCGTGACATCTTTGTTTTAGGATTCTGGGATTTTATGGGGACAGAGGACATTTGACTGTTAAAGTTAGAAGTTAACGTTGCTTCCTTTCCTCGAAATTGAGCCCCTTCCAACGATTTTCCAGTTGAACAACTCCAGAGGAAGCAGAGAAGGGGGTTGGGGGGGGTAGGGAGAGAACGAGAGAGATTGAATCTATAGGCTAAGATGCCCCCCGGGGATGCAACAGGAAGTGGAGGAGTATCACAGGTCAGAGGCCGTTGGGTCCGGTCAGTGTTTGTTTCTTGACTTTAATTTAGCGTGGGGAAGGTCAGAGACTTTTGGAAAAACCAGGGAAATAACATTGGATGATGAAATGCAACAAGGTAGAGCAAGGCCGCCGGGAAAGGGTTGAAATATGAGAAAGGATAGAAAAAAGAGAGGAACAGACAGAGGAAGAGACAGACGGACAGAGAGGTGGGAGTAGAAGGGGCTGGTGGACTTTTTTATTTCTCTGGGTGTGGGTGTGCATTGTGTGAAACGTGATCACGTCCCCGAGTCTCCGGGACAGCTGGGAAGTCACTCCAGCCTTTTCCCAGGCCTGAGCTCCTCCAGCTGGGAACACTCTGGGACGAGGCTGGGCCGGATCCGTCAGCCTGGGACTGCTGCTGCGCACTCAGCTGTGGGGTTAACCCTTCAGAGCACAGCAAGACGGCACCCACACACACACATACATATGTATATATACATACACATACATAGACAAAACCCACACAAGACACATCTCTGGACTTAAAGTTACCTTTATTCTTTTTTTTCTCGTTTTTTCCTTAACCAGTATGACTACCCTTACACAGCCCATATCTCTCCAGGAAAACAAACAACACTTTTCATAGCGGTATTTCAGCAGTAATACATACGAGACAAAAGACTCGTCTTTTTTTTCCTTTTTCAATTCTATTTTTGTTTTTTTCTTCTCACCCATTACCAAGTTATACGTTTGTTTTACAATTCTGTGTAAAGGTCCCATAACTGAAAAAAACATGCATATGACATTTAGCTGTAATCATTATGTCACTAATCATAACGCACATTATTGATAAGAATACAGTACTGCATGACAATTCAAATAAATACAGGTGAAGTCGTTATTTCATATAAAAAGGTATCAAACTCTCAATTATGGAGCAATACTGAACACAATATGACAATATAAAGTTTGCACAGCTAATGTATTATCACAATGCTAGTGCTTCCAGCAAACAGAAAACTTTGAGGTCTTTCAAAATGTAAAACAGTATCAGAATTGCACTTTATCTTTTTACGTTTCTTTTTCCATATTTCAACTTTTAACGCCTCAACAAGCGAGCTTTGGCTATAATGGCACAGTTCAAGCTTGTTGATGCTAATTTAGTTTTCTGTTTCCTGAAAACATTAATGCTTAAAGATGATATAAAAAAGATCAATAATAAAAAAATAACACCACCATAATGAACGACGGAATGAAAAAATGCGCTCTCACATTTTCCTCCACAATACTATTGATATCACATTACCTTCACCATACATAGCTAGAGTTGGAGATGTTTCCAATAGCCAAACACATACAAATCAGATGCATGGAGGGTGTTGTTCATTGGGATTTATTTGGGTTCCCAAAGTGTGAGAAAACCAATCAAAATAAAACATCATAACTTTTTTTTTTTCTCAATATACCCCTGAATGTTTTGTATGGACGACTGACCCACATGATTCCCTACAATTAATTTATTTTTAATCGAGCCAATTTAAACTGTTTTTCGTTCTTGCAGATAGGGGTCGACCCTTCGCATTTATTGCTGCTCACAGTTACTTTGAACCCAACCCTTTAAAAATAAACATAAAATCCTAGTCTAAGATTCTCCCTTGAAATAATGAAAGGCACTACTGGTTGGAAACAAGAAACCAAACAAATCAGAAAACCGTATCACGTCCCTCGCAAGAGCCGTGGTCCAAACTAAGCCTTTCCCATTGACAAAAAATGTCCCTTTTCATAGTCTTGATTCTGTTCAACCTAAAATGGTGTACCATGATTTGGCACGATAAGCAAAGGGAGAATGGAACAATTCCAATTTGGAATTTTAATCGATGCACTTGTAGGGAATTCTGTTGGTCAGTGATCCACGTTCAGTGGAACGCCCTTCGGTAAGAAGCTGGGAAAAAAAGCTTGTTTTTGTCACACAGTTTTTTTTTCCTTAAACACAACTCACCTTCTTTTGAATCAAGAGCGTTGTCAAGTTTTAGCGCAATTTTTCGAACTATTCCTAGGAATAATAAATACACGAAAAACCCCAGAATTTGATCACCCTGGACTTTTTCTATCAGAGATCATAATAGAACAAACATAAAGGCTAACAGAGTGTAAATATATAACCAAGAAAAAAATTAACGTTTTAGATGGTTACAATTCTCACAGACAGTCAATTAGTAGGTCGTGGTTTGTGGCGCCTTCCCATATGCAAGAGGCGTTTGCTCATCACAAAGTAGATGTCACATAGGCCTATGATCCTATATATAGCCTACTATGTGTAGATATGGGAAAAAAACTCAAACCACGCCACTACGAATTTCTCTGGTTGATAATAGTATGACATTTTCCTATATAATGAAAGTGCACAGAATAATACAAATAATAAAAACTAAAATCCAAGAACATTAAAGTAGAAAAAAATAGTTGTCATTACATTGAGATACAACCTGTTTTCCTTTGCCTTTAAATTGAGGGGTAATTATAATATTGAAGTCGCTCATACATTTCCCACGGAAAGTGTGAGCCTTGTACTTAGAAATCCTAGCTTCTGGCAGCAGCAATTAAAGAAGTGAAGTTTAGCTTGATTCCCATCCATGTCATATTGCATAGCTTAAATGAGACAGCAGTGGGGGGAATACAATTAGAAATCTAGCTTAAGGACGACTGTTTTCATCGTTTGGTTTTCGGCTGGTGTTGCCTTGATATCCTCAAGTCCAAATTATCTATGCTGTGCTAACCTTCGGCGAAACCGATTCAGAGGTGAGAATCGACCTTGTGTCAGTACCTCCTCATCCGGGCAGAACTACTGCAATAACTGGAACAAATGAAGAAAGAAACAACACATCGTTAAGGTGAGCATGCTTCCTCTTATGAGTATTAGTGAAAACTGTAGTTTAACAGTGAGGAGCTTGTCGCCTCTTTCGAGAAAGAAGACACAGTGACTTGTCGTTAGTCATGGCAAACAGAAAACATGAGCCGAGTTAAACACCCTGAGCCAGTGTTAAAATAAAGCTTATTATCGTATGCATAAAATGCGGGGCAGAGTACAAGCGAGATCGCCAAGCAGAAGCCGCTAAGAAGCCAGTGACTCGCTAGTACAGCGTTCATTCACTTCCGGGGCAGTTGAAACATCACCCCGCAACCAAAGCAAAGGAGAAAGGCATCCCCCAGTGTGACGTGCTGGTTAATAATCATAACAATAACAACAACGAGTGAGTTGTGTATTTCACATGCATTTGACATCAATCAGAGATCTGACGATGTACCAGAACGGCAACTCAGAAAAACGTATTGACGAGTGGGCGGAGCATGTTAGCACAGAGGTAGGAGAAGCTTATTTAAATATTAAAGTGGCAGGTCGTTATGGCGACAGATAAACTAGACGTTGAATTCAAACTGTATGAAACTATATCCATAACAGGTTATAATCTGAGTACATCCTGGGTTGTTAGGTCTAACTACCGCTCAGTGGTTTCACAGAGCATATACTAGCGGTTAGGGGTAACATTTGGACTCTATGTCCCTTGGAAAGTAATTAGTTGATTCAAGGCTAACTCAATGACCATGATCAAGACCAGATTCCTGGTTATCTGCGCTAGCATGTTTAGTTTCTTATGCTAGCTTTCTTCACTAGCCTCCTTCTTTAGCTCCCTGCTCCCGGAGCTCCTCGGAAAGTTTTCATCTCTCCGCTTTCAAGAAATTTTTATGCAAAAGAAAAAGAAACCCAATATGTCACTCTTAAAAGTTCATTAAAATGTATAATGAAATTAGAAAAGAGTGAGTGAACATGGACCTCCAGAGGAACTTCTCTTCCCCCTAGCCTTTCACTCTGTATGGTGGCATAGCTTTCATGTGTAGGATAGCATAGCCTTCAATGTGTACAATAGCTGTGTCCGTCTCTACACTGCGTGCCTTTTACCTATGGATGTGCTCTCAAGCAGGGTTGGCGCCTTACATTTTCTGCAATAGAAACAAGCTCCCTCCCTTTGTCCCTGAGAGGAAGAAATACTGTAGAACGATCCTGCAAGATCCTAACCTGAACGCGGTCGTATCAAGAATATAATTGGGGATTTATTCGTTCTCGGTATAGTTAGAAAAAAGCAAACATACTTTGATTTATCTTGCAGGATCTCCGTACATCAACCCTGCTTTTCGCATCATAAAGCCTATGTGTTTATGATCCACAAGCAGTACTTTGTAATATCTATACAAGCCCCACTCGTATTGGTTCTTTCTATATGCGCAAGGGTTTAAAGCTATTTTAGATACTAAGACAGTACATAGGTTTATCCTCACACACCCAGAAACAAAGGGACCCCTCTTTGTAAAAATATATACAAACAAGGGTCACAATGCTGAAGATTATGAGACACACACACACACACACACACACAAGCAAGATGTATGCAATGCGTGAGGACGTTACCTGACATAAAAGATTACCCACAATCCCTCTTTTTTTAGTTAAAGGGTGAGTGGCGATGTGGGGTGAACAAGCGTCTGACAATCTGTAAAAAGAGTCATATGGGGGCGAACAAGTGACAAGACAAAGGTTAGAGACACCAGGCGTGTGTGTTTCCAAACCACATCTACACACACATGATATCAGAGCTTTAAGGTCAGCTTCCAAGGCTAATGGGGAGAAGGGACGGTGTATTATATCATCAGGTGGACAGGGCTTTACATAAATGTAGATAAATATATATTTCAGGTGATTCGGGTCGACAGGCACTTTGACTCGTGTCTGACGATGGTCGTTTTTTTCCGATAGCAGATTTAGGATCCAAAATCGTTTGGATTTGTGCTCTTTCAGGATTTGCATTTCATTAAATTTGTGTAAAGAAAACAAAACAAAAAAACCTGCATTTTCAATAAAAACTTGTTTTATCTGTTTCACAGTAATCTAGATATCCTTTATGTCGCGACTAGGGAACCTGAGGCACCTCTGACCAAGCGCACTTGAATTTAGCTATGGAGACCGATTCGTCAGAAGCCATAGTCCAGGCAGGGAGAAGCCTGCCTGGGTTGTTCTTTACAATGTAGAGCCCTGTAGCACATGGGTTTAGATCACACATCTGAACACAGATACACTGTTGGAAAAATAAATTAAAAAAAGCTTGTGAGCATTTCAGCTGCAAAGCCATGCAATTTCTAGTACTGATCATCATCACTACCATATTGGTGTACAAGCATATTAAAAACAATCCCGTAATTACAAAATAAAATATAAAAACTATATGTGGTCACAGGTGCTCCTTCTCATCCGGTCCGCTGAAGCAATTCGTCAGCTAACCCACTTGTGACTTTGAATTTCGGTCGAGAATACTCCCAGGGCAAGGGCTTGCCGTCGGAGATTGCATATTTTTCCTTTATTTCTTTTTTGTTCATGTAAACATTAATCAGTGACCTGATTGGACAGTGGGTTGCCGGGGCAACAGGCGGGTCCTGGGGATTGGCCAGGACACCGAGAAGGTAACGAGGGGTCGTTTCATCAAGGAGCACCCTCGCCAGCAGACAAGCCTAAGGGTAGAAGACGTCACGCTCTGACCCACGGCCGAGAGCGTGACGCCCCCTTCACATGTCCCCCCAAGTGACCCGGCGGTACAGTGAGGGGGCTCGGAAGACACCTACGCACAACGCGGGCCAGCGTTTTACACCCGACGCACGGGCACCAGGACGGTGGCGAAGTATAGACACCCAATAATATCCACAAAAACCATCCCGACTACGACCACAGGGGGGCACACTCCTTATATACCACACGCCGAAATGTGTCCCGCCCCCGCCCGACACCTAGCACACACACACACTGTACACACACCTGCGTTCCCCCTGTAGCGGACACACCAACAGGCAACGAGCAGCCGGTAAGCACGGGGGGGGCTAGACACGCCCAGAGGGGCGGACGACCAAGCAAGCGAGCGGGGCTTTCATTCACTAAAGCCAGGGGGGGAGGGAGGCGACCCCTCCCCCCCCCCCCCCCCCTCTGTACACAGCGGTCCCGTTGAGGGGGGGGTCCTATCAGACACCCGGCCTTCCCAGTCCTCAGTCGCAGTAGATCTTGTACTTCTCGCTGCAGAAGACCACGGGGCCTCCCATGATGCCGTTGGGCAGGACGTTGCTGATCTCTGGGCGGCCAGAGCCGGCGCAGCTGAGGCTCTGACTTACGTGGGGGTTGAGCGTGGCGGCCCCAGAGGTGGTGGTGGCGGCGGCGGCGGCAGCAGCCGCCCGCCCGCGGCCCTTGGCCCGGCTGGCGGTGCCCCCGCGGCGGGTCTGCTCGTGGTCGAACTCCAGGTCCTCTAGCCGCTGCGTGAGCGCCAGCTTCTGCTGGATGGCCATGCGCAGCAGGGAGTTGAGGGTCTTCTTCTCGTCCTCGGCCGCCGACAGCTGCCGCTGCATGGCGTCCAGCTGGGTGACGTACTCGTCACAGCTGCAGGAGGGCAGAACGAATAGAAGGGTTGGTTTATTAGAAGATTTTCGTTTTTTCCTTTACTTCCTATAATCAGGCAGCAGGGGGCAGTGGCAGCTTCCATAGTCAAACTAAACAGCGTTGATAAATTAAGATGAAACCGGAAGACCCGAATTAGGAATTCAGATTACGAAATCACAATTGTCAACTTGTTATTTGATACATTTATGTAATTGTGACATTAAGAATGAAAAAATCTATCATTTGTATCACAACCTTTCACCTAGTTGGGCAGTATCCGTTACCACCACTAGGTGGAGCACTACACCCAAACCACAACGACCTGGAACCCTCACCTAACCTATCATTATATTATCTTCCGTTATCAGCTTTTTTCAAACCATTCAGTAGGTAGTGTTTCTGGTATCAATCAAATACAATGACAATATTAACTTGCCAATATGCAGAAATCCAACTGCTATGTTTAAGTTATTTTCCCCCTCATTGGAGGAGCTGCTAGCGGTGGAAGTCATGGGGGTATTGAAACATTCACGACCAGGTGATACGTTTAAGTATGCCATTTTAGAGGTTATCTGAATGCCAGGAGAAGGAGTGTGTACCTGGAGGCCCTTAACAATAGATCACAGACACAAAAGCATGCACACATTAACCTACAGGGTCTCCATGGAGATTCCCTTCCTCCGGATCCTAGAGACCAAACGAGAGGAAGGGGAGGAAGAGGAGGGGGCGATGGAGAGACTCGATAAGTTGAAGATGAGTTGGAGAATGGAAAGTCCATGACTGAAGGCTAGAGCTCCAATTTTGGGAAGATACGTTAGCAAGATTGATAGCTTTTATATAGCAATGGATACACCATCCATATCAGTCTGAAGCATGCCATTCCATTAGAGTCATTGTCGGCCGTTTTGGAAAAACGCCCCCAGCGATGATTTAGGGCCTCATCACACCCTCGTCTCCCTTTGCCCTTCAGTGTGAGAGTGTGTGTTGGACATGCGTGTTTCAAAGCGTTGACAGGTGTATAAACTGGGTCATCTGCCGGAATATGAAGGCACATCTCTGTCCCGCTCTCCCCATGCCCCCTGCCCATCGCCATGAGCTCTGTCCTTTTTCTCCCTCACCAGCAGATTCTTGCTTTCCCTTTTCAACCACCTTCCTTATTTCTGTATCGCTCGATCTCCGCCTCCTCCTTTTCTCTCTGCATTTCCTGGCCGCTTTCCCTCCCTCCCCCTCTTTCTCACTGTGGTTCTCTCTCTCTCTCTCTCTCTCTCTCTCTCTCTCTCTCTCTCTCTCTCTCTCTCTCTCTCTCTCTCTCTCTCTCTCTCTCTCTCTCTCTCTCTCTCTCTCTCTCTCTCTCTCTCTCTCTCTCTCTCTCTCTCTCTCTCTCTCTCTCTCTCTCTCGTTGTGTTAGGCTGCTGACAGGACCGTTTGAAGGGGCGTTCTTCAAGACAGGACCGCCACACCTCAGTGGAGAGAGCGGCAGGCCACTAAACCTTGTTTACAAGCGGCAACGCTGTAGGCTCATGTCATTTAGCCTCTGTTAAACTTGCTTTCTTTAGAAAAAATTACCACTCTCCCTGAGGTATTGCAAGTTAAAGAGTATATTTACTCTGTGTGGGTTCACTGTGCCTGAAGCTATTGGAGATGTACTCACAAGCCTCGCTCACAAAACCTACACAGCATTTGTGTGTTCTCCAGTTTTATTCCCTTATCTTCTGATACTCACATCCACACTTCTGATTGGTCAACTCAAAGGTCTCAATGTTTTGCTTTGGCTGGAGCCCATTGGCCGGCGGAGGCCGGCCAATGGCAAAACATTGACACTGTGGTTGTGTTCTTCTGGTTGTGGGGGGTGGGCGGTGGTCTCTGAACCCGTAACCTCAGCAGACTCGCCCAGGGCGAACGCACACCTTGCCCCCTCGCCTTGTGTCCGAGGGTTTGATTCCCGGTGGGACACACAGCTGGACAATGGGGATCAGTGCTGCTTCATTACACCCAGTGTGGGGCGGCGGGGGTCTCCCTGTGAGGAGCAGCAGCACTTAATGAGGGCGGGGACGGCCGGCCGGCAGGGGGGGACGGCTGCAGGGAGGGTCTGGGAGATTTTTTCCCGGGAAAAGAAAATCAAGGTCTCTGTCGTCGGAATGAGCTGAACACAATGGAGGCCTTTCTTAGGGCCGGCTGGACGAGGGGTGTGTGTGTGTGTGTGTGTGTGTGTGTGTGTGTGTGTGTGTGTGTGTGTGTGTGTGTGTGTGTGTGTGTGTGTGTGTGTGTGTGTGTGTGTGTGTGTGTGTGTGTGTGTGTGTGTGTGCGCGCTCTCACGGAAGAACACTTGCCACATTCAAAACATTGAATCCCTCGAGGCTGGTTTACATTTTAGTCTGACGTCAGGCGACAGGCTTTCTACCTAAAGACACAGCCGTGTATGTAATAACCACTCCACGCACACACACATACACACCAACAACCACCCATATAAGTCACTTACTACACTCATGTGTAAATAGCAGTAGCAACATTCTTAAATATGTGTTGTGTGGAACATCTCAAAATGTAACACAAACCCCCCAATACTCCCCACACCCCCATCCCCCAAAATCGGCTTTTCAGACACTTCTGTTGTCTGCTCCTCATTGGTCATGGATGGTGGGCCATCATAAAGAGTGTATGTGTGTGTGTGTGTGTGTGTATATGTTTGTGTGTGTGTCTGTTTGTGTATGCATTGGATGTGTATGAGTGTGTGTTCAACAAAAGTACAAACCAGACGTAGATATAATGAGAGTGTGCGTGTTAGAGGAACACGATTTGGTTCACTCTCTGACCAAGAAGAAAGAGCAGGAACGTGTTGAGGCATGTCGCTGGAATGTAAGGGGGTCTGAGATTATACTGTCGAACATGACACCAGTACAGCACAGACTGCTGCTGGAAAAACATACGCCTTTGTGCAACCTCCCGCACACACCCACACAGCAACAGCATAAGCTAACTCAAGATAACATACATGGCTATGTGTTGATCCAAGTGGATTACACATTGTGATTAAAACAACAAGATCCTCCCGAAGTTGACCACGGTCTGCAACATCTCTGCAATCTTAATCCATGACCACCCCTTCCTTCCTCCCCCCTCTCACTCTTTTTGTCCAGAATACTAGCAGTCCCGGGGACTGGCGGAAGAGGAAAAGGGGGCGGGGGGGTATGAAGGGGCAGAAGAGGGGACGGGGAGTGTGGGAAACCTCTGCCAAGCCAGTCCCCTGGCCCCTCAGAGGGGCCTTCGTCCTTCTCCCGGTCCCACTCCAACCCAGCAGCATGTGGGCCGTCATTTACATACCAATAACCCCGTAAACAGACTCTACGTTAGCCCTGCCTGGCGTGTTCTCTCCCCTAAATCACTGCCAGGCTAATAGGCTGTGACCTTTAATAACCTTCAAACACACATGGTGTGTGTGTGTGTGTGTGTGTTTACATTGATTTAACACAGCGCGTTCCATTTCCTTACATGGGCTGCATGCCGAGCAGTAATGGCTGTCTGCCGTCTACAGACACACCGAGACACGTCCTAGATGGCTCCTCTTCCACACAGAATGTAAACTACGAACGATAACAAGGAACGCTGGCTGTGGCGGTTGAGTCTGACAATAAACAACAATAAACCTTCTGCTTAACACCACTTCTATTTATATTTAGCCACGTCACTTCCATTGAGCATCCCACCCACAATGTCTGGATGTTTGATTCTCTGCACTGCACCAAAACTGTCATGACAACGCAATGTCTTATATATATGCTGACGCAGGCGTTCTCCTCCAGTTACTGATTGAGCCTGTGCAGGAATATGGACTGACTTCGGCACATTCAACCTGAAATGGAGAAAGGTAGGTATGAAATGGCAGCCAGGTGGGTGAGATGAAGGGCAAGGGAGAACATGATGCCCACAGCATCAACAATGCCTTGTTTATCACGGACCAGAGAGGCCTTTGAACGCAGCAGTGGGCAGTGACCCTACAGCAAACACCGGCTATGAAGAAACATGGAGGAAACTCTGTTTTGGACTTGTGTGTTGTTTGAGCGATGAGCTTTAAGCCTTACATGTGTTTGTTGTTATTGTCACAACAATACCCCCCCCCCCCCCACACACACACTCCAAACCTTGTGTATTGCAAGCTGAGGTAGGGATTACAAACAAACGTTTGGCCTGCTTCTTATAGGAATCAGGAAGCTTAATGATGGGGTAAGCAGCACCTCCCTCTGATCTCCACACACACACACACACACACACACACACACACACACACACACACCTCGTCACCAATATGTTTGCAGAATCAGTCGGCCTCCAAAACTCCAAAATAGGACCAGAAAAAAATGTCACCACTCCATGACACATACGCATTGGTACACAAGGGAAATACTTAACCCGCCATACCCTACAAGAATATGCAGATGCATAGCATATGTCGTGGATCTGATAAACATAGATGACCCAGTTGTTGTTCTGGATTGTCATCGTGTCCTATAGGTCGCCTGATGGTGCCAGATGGTGTCACCACGGCATTAACACACCAGTGTTATTGTGGTCTAATGTTGACTCTCTGCAGCATGCTCTCAGGCTCTGGGGAGCCCAAGGACACACTTGGCTCTTAAAATCACACACAAGTTTCAGGTGTCCCTTATGGCAGCTGCTCTGAGATTAACGGGTGTGGACATCGATGTGGGCTTTGGACGGCATGTTATGATCGACTTAATACCGCAAAAGTAACGTGCACCAAGGGGTGTAGTGAGGTGCTGCTGATCACTGGAAGTTTTTACTTTGGCGAGAAAGTTTGCAAATCTTTCTTTGTACTACATTATACCACAGATAATTCCGACCCAGCAATCTGATTCGTCTGAACATTGAGTATGTGATCAAATCAAGGTATTAGGTTGGACCCAATGCATTTTCATGCAAAGGGAGACACAACCAATTGCCCCACAATGCACAAAGATAAGCTATTTTCTTTTGTTTGTCACCGTCGTAAAATGGGAATGCTAAAATCAAGGGTGCGTGCTTTACTGTATGGTGTCCCACACCGTACCCTACTGAGGCAGTGCAGTCATGCAGGGTAGAAGAGAGTGAGGACCAGAGTCATGCGGGCGTTGGTGAACAGGCGAGGGGCTTACCGTGTGGCGAACATGGCTCTGAGCGAGGAGAAGGTGGCGGCGTCCTCTTTGAGGGTCTTCAGCTCGTTCCTCAGCTTCATCATCATCTCTGTCACCATGGCCTTCTCGTTCTCATACTTGCTCTTCAGGTTGGCCAGAGCCACCTCTGCTGTCTGGGAGGAGGGGCAGGGTTTAGAGCATTGCAAGAAGGACACAGGGTTTACTGATGGCTGAATGAAAATCGAATTGTCCGTAATGTGGGCCACATGAGCTACATTGTTCTCTCTAGGTCACACGCATTTGGTTAACATTGCCCGTGTGACCTGTAAACAAACTATAAATGTTATGTGGTTAAGTAAAGTAGTAAAATGAACGAACATGAACAGGTGGTCATGTTCGTGGTCTTCTGCAATGAACAGGTAGCACGCTTTAGTTTTATAAATTGGTTTCATGGCTCTATTTATCCAGACTGGGTCAGGCACCGAGACGCCACACACAATCTTTATAATCTTTAATCTTAATAGCCACAACAGCAACTGGGCACGAATTCTAATTCTGTTATACAACTCCTCTGGGTCTGTATAACTAAACAAACTGGCCAGCTGACGCCACACGGCCAGCCACAACTGTTTATCATAGATCTCAGCAGCAGGGCATGTGACGGGACAGCTGAACCCGCCATTCTAGAACAAACCAAAGGCCCCTCCATCATCACCAACCACAGCCAGAACACCGTCTAACCGCGGAGGATTCTGAACCAGACGGACCTGCTTGTTGGCCTTCAGCACCGTGCGGAGCGTGGCTATCTGCTCCCTCTTGGTGCTCAGCAGGGACTTGAGCTTCAGGATCTCCCCCATGCAGGCCTCCTTGTCCTTGTCGGCCACGGTGCCCAGCTCTAGGGAGGCCACGCGCTGCCGGGACAGCTCCGTGGTGCGGTCCACCGCCATCTGCAGGTGCTTGATCTGGTCGCGGATGATGGCCACCAGGTTGTAGACGTTCATGGGCTCGCGCCGGGGGTCCGACGCCGGCGGGGAGGGCAGGGAGGGCGGGGAGACCGAGTCCCCGAGGTCGGCGGGGAACAGGCCCTTGGTGAGCAGGATGGGCGAGCGGCGGCCGCGGCCCTCGGGGCTGCTGCGGCCGCCCTTGCCCTGCTTGTAGAAGTCCAGCATGACGCGGTTGGGCGTCTCGTTGTTGCACATGCACACGTGGTTGTAGAGGGTGGCCAGCTCCTCGCTGAAGGTGACCAGCTCGTCCTGGGCCACGCTCAGGCTGCCCTGGGATTCGCCGGCCACGTCGCTCACCTTAACACGCACACACACAAACACGCACACACAAACATAAACCTTGATTAAGCTGTCTTTAACGAGAGAAGACCTGGCTAAACCCGAAGTCACGCCAAGATTACGCTAAAGGTTAGGGATAGCCTCACGCTAACATCTCCATCGATTCCCAACCCTTTGCAAGATCGTCTTATGTAGGTCAGTCAATATCCTCTCCTCGTGCCTAATGCCTCCCGCCGGTACCTCACCTTGCGCAGCTCCTTCTCCAGCCTGTTCTTCTCCTGCCGGTCCACCAGGCTGATCTTCTCCAGGGAGGCCAGCTTCCCGCCCAGCGTGGTGACGTCGATCTCCAGGCGGCTGCGGTCCTCCTCGTAGCGGGACTGGCAGGCCTGGTACTCGGCCTTCAGAGTCTTCAGCTCCTCCTTCAGCTCCCCGGCCTCCGACAGAGCAACCTGACGCAGGCAGAGACACTCCATCAGTCCATCATCAAATCCCACTTAGTTTGGCTCTTTCGGGATGGACAGTTTGTGTTTTTCGAAAACAGCGCACACAGTGCATAGCTAGCACTACTCATTGTTCACTCAACTGGTAGCACTCAAATGTCTTGTCACTACAGCACCTATGTCTGGTAGCAATACCTTCGTACTTTTGCCAGTTGTTTTCCCTCCTCACACTCACCTTGTACTTGCACTCCAGGATCTCCGGCCCGTTGATGTCCACCTCGTAGTAGTCCCCGTCCTCGTTGCTGTCGCGCTCCTTCTCGTTGTCCAGGGCCGACTGCCGCTCCTTGCTGGCCTGGAGCTTGCGCATGGCAGCCAGGTTCTCCGTGAGGCGGCCCACCTTCTCCTGGTGCTCCGACAGGGCCCCGTTGGCCTGCTCCAGCTGCTTCTGGGAGTCCTGCAGGTTGCCCAGCAGGTTCACCTTCTCGCGCTCCATCTGGGGGCCGAGGGAGGGAGATTAATATGGGAAGTTCATGTTCTGTTTTGTTTTCCGAGTACCCCCTTTCTCATCTGGAGTCCCATTCCAGTCATTTCACAAATGGATTTGTTGGAAGGGGGTTCTAAGGACGTGGATGATATGAGCGACTCCTCTCTCGGGCCCAGCGTAATCGATCCATCACACCGACGGATTGCCTGTCATGTGGTAACTCTACCCTGGCTATGTGGCTTGCGTTGCCAGATAATGTGAGTCCCCGCCAGCTCCCTCTGGTCCAGCGGGGATGGGCACCAGCGTCAGGGTGACCTTAAGGAGCAACTGGACTGGGCTCAAGTCAGGGCTGGCAGTGAGCGCACTGGGTCTCCTTACATTCAAACATACACAAAGCAATGCATGCTGGTGAAGCACTAAGCTATTTCAGCACGTGTGTTAGTGTGTGTGCGTGTGTTAATAAAACAAGGCTAGCTAGGATGGCCCCACCCTTGTGCAATGTACTGCATATTTGTTCACATTATATTTGGACAACTAGATAAAAATGGGGCAGATGGTCTAAAGATGAGCTCTTGACACACAATAACTACATCTGCATTAGAGCCCATCTTCCTAATCTAGGTTTTACAGAAGACCGTCTCAATGTTAAGCTATAAGAAATGTTCACATAGATAAAATACTACCTACTATTGTAGGCTCAATTCTGCTGTTCATCATAAGATCTCAAAAGCAGCAGTCCGATTCATTCAAGAATCCCCAACATGATAATGTGAACATGTAAATGAATTAATAAGACATCAAGAACTTGCAATGTACATGTCCTAATGTGGGGCAACATGACCTACATCGTCTAAGAGGGCCTGTAGGCCACTGAAGGACTACGCTTCCAATTACAACCATCTCGCACGCACAACTCTTCATTTTGTTCTCGCAGCAGCCATTTTAGATCCAGCTGCAGACTATGGAGGTTGAGTCACTAAGAGTGAAACAGCGACAGAACCGATAAGTAAGTACTTTCGATTGATAGGATTGATGGGCCAGCTCCAGCTGGACGGACAGAGGAGGGTGGAGGGGCGGAGCACAGAGCAGAGCCCAGTAATGGTGATGCACTCCCTCTGTTCCTGTCTGTGATCTGTGGAGTGACCCGACCGAGTGGCTGGACACTTGACGCTGGTTTAGAACCCAACAAGGGCCTCTAGATTAAAATAGTGTACATACCAGGGCATCGCCAAGGAAACCTAGGGCTTCTCTTATTAACCTGACACCCGGGTTCCCCTTTCAAGAGGCATCTCAAGATTGAAGCCTGGAGGCCCCAAAAGCGGCCGCCGTCCTCCGTAGGTAACCAGGTTCCACGCTCGTAACCATGGGGACCAGCAACGAGACGCGGGGGTTGAGGTGCAGGCAGATGGTAGATCCACCCGTAGCCACCTCCTGCCGGCTGGCTGTCGCAGGGACTAGTGCTGCTGCCGATGGGTGGGGGGATTAACATTGCTCTAACAGGATATTTATCCCTGCCGTAGCCCTGCCATGGATCAAGCCGATGTGCTCCGCTGAATCCCTCGCACCTCTCCCAACACCCTGTCGTTAGCCAAAGGACACTTTCCACTGTCCTCTGCTCAAACTGAGGCAGCAGGTACTGGAACAGTGTTTGCTGACGATAGTGCAAGGGCTGCAGATAAATTAGTAGAGGGGGATGGAGATGGGAACTGGGGTTCTTTATGCAAGACAATCTCTTCACATTGAAGGGATTTTCTAAAGGAAGATATAGAAAATGGATCTATTGTACCATAATATAAGACAACATTTACACAATGTCTCAATAGACATAGACTCAATTCAGATTCTCATCTCGAGAAAAACAAAACTAGTTGTCATTTGTTTGATTTGGCTCTATGGACACGTCAGTCTATGGTAAAAGCCCTTCTCAAACCCTGTGCTGTTTAGAAGACATCTTGTTAATTATGTTGCACTTCTACTTTTACTTTGTGTGTGGTGGAACCCCCACCTGCAGCAGCTGCTGTTTGAGCTTCTGGATCTCGGAGATGTTGAGTTCGCTCAGCAGGTCGTCCACCAGGCTCGGCGCCGGGTGGAACAGGTCCTCCTTGTTGGGCGCAGAGTCGCGGTTGTCCTCGGCGATGGCCTGGGCCAGCTTGCTGAAGCCGTTCTCGTAGGCGCTGAGGGCGTCGTCATTGTTGGGCTCGATGCCCGAGTCGTCGCTGAACTTCAGGCCGTCCAGGGAGATGCTGAGCGGACTGTGGGGCGGGAGGAAGAGGAGGAGGAGGAGATGTTGATCAATATGCTTCTTCCTTATGAAGAGGAGAAGTTTGTGTTCCTTGTGCGCACACACACACACACACACACAGAAAGAGAGATACAGAGACAGACCTCGAGAGAGAGAGAGAGAGAGAGAGAGAGAGAGAGAGACAGACCTCGAGAGAGAGAGAGAGAGAGAGAGAGAGAGAGAGAGAGAGAGAGAGAGAGAGAGAGAGAGAGAGAGAGAGAGAGAGAGAGAGAGAGAGAGAGAGAGAGAGAGAGAGAGAGAGAGAGAGAGAGAGACAGATATAAGCCCATCATCGACCCACCTCCTCGCGCCGGGAGTCTCACCTGTGGTAGAGGGAGTCCCCGATGGTCATGTAGTGGGACAGCTCCTTCCTCAGGGAGGCCTTGAGCTCGCGCTCCGTCTTGATGGTCTCCAGGGCCTCCCCCAGCTGCCGCTCGGCGATCTCCTTCAGGCGCACCGCGTCCTCCAGCTGGCTGTTCAGGAACTGAGTGTCCTCCTCCAGGCGCCGGATCTCGTGCTTCAGGCCCTCGAACTCCACCTTGGGGAAAACAAGGGGGGGTTTAAGGTTTGGAGGGTGGTGCGGGGGGGGGGGGATGGTATCAGCCATGTGGGGGTTCATATCATAATAGAGTCAACAGTGGCAAGGTCATATGGAGAGAATTATCAGCTTCAAAATAAAGCCGGCCCCAAATGAAAATACTCTTAATGGATATTCAGGGTGTGTGTGCGCTAGCTATAGAGGATTCTGTTTATTTTAATCCACCCATCCCTTTGAATTAAACCACCCGGTTATATGTCTTTTCAACCATAAGGGGGGGCGTTGACTGTAGGGAGGATCACATTGGTTTTAAACCAGAGCCTTAACCTTAGAGGCCGGGAAACAAAAAGACAAAAATGGCTGCAATAGTGTTTAATCAGATAAAGAAATCTAAACGTAGCTGTGCTCACACCTCTCTGGTGTGATCTGCTGTGCATACATGTGTCACCTTGTATGTCAATTAAATAAAAGCACGCTCTAATTAAACAGAAAAAAGAGAAAATGATATGTTCTGTGGTGTGCCAACTTGGTATAAATGATTGACAGAAATGTCAATCTATTCTAGCGATTCCCTCTTTGTAGCCTGTAGGCTTTCATCTAGATTTGGAGGGCCATCCCGTCCTAACTGCACATACACACATTCAATTCACACTCGATTGCTGTTTGGGGCTCCCTCTCACCTGGGTCTGCTTCAGCACGGACACCTGCTTCTGCAGGGAGATGTTCTCCTCCTCCAGCTCGGTGTAGTCCTGCAGCAGCCGCGCCTCCCGGAACTTGTACTCCTTGACGTCATCCCGCAGCCGGACCCTCTCCAGCTCATCCCCCTGGTAGCTCTGGAGGGAGGAGGGGGGGGGGGGGGGGGGGAGGAGATAAGGAAGCTGTCAGAGGTTGGCTTTCAATCTTGTCCGAGTGAGTACTGCGGTGAGGCGACAGTGATGGATTGGATGTATTCACATCAATATGTGTGCGTGTGTGTGTGTGGTCTTAAACATGTAAATATCTTCATGGCTAAGGATGTCCACCGAATCCCATCTGGTCTGCTGTTAAACGCAGTGTGCCTTATTGTGCGTAAGGTGTTGAGAGAGAGAGAGCGAGACACACAGAGTGACAGAGAGAGACCGAGACACATACGGAGACAGAGCGTGTGTGTGTGTGTGTGTGTGTGTCTAGAGGCGCCAAGTGTCATGATGGGCAATTGGCCAACAGCTTGATTTGCTGCCAGCTTTGATTGCCATACTGACATTATAGACACTTATGGTGAGAGATGATGAATGACTGGGACTCTTAACAGTGGTGTCTGCCAATGTGACAGAACGTGGAATCGGTCAGTTGAGTATATACAATTAATTGGTACATGAAGGTGTTATGTACAAATTAAATAATACTACCTATAACATAAAGCCACTATCGTATGAGTGTTTAAGACAAGTCCATTTGCTAGTTCTACAGCACAGCCATATACATGTGATATAAAACGACCAGCCCTTAACAAGGTTATAAACGATCAAATAAATAGATAAATAAATAAAGACGTGGGACTGTGACCCTTCTGGCCAACGCTGAAGCTTTCTGATCTTTGAGTGGCCGACACGCCACCTTTGCTAGTTCCTCTACGGTTGCTCTTACAACTCTAACACCTTTCTGGGCCCCTCCCAGTGACGGGCCAAAGCTAATCCTGAAAGCCCCAGCCAGCAGCTGGGAGCGTGACTCAGAAACAACACTTTGAAATGAAGAGACACTGACCAAAGGAGGTGTATGGCTTCCACTCCTTTCATCTAAATGAATTCCTACATGACCCCCAAATTCACAACCTCGACAGCTATATCTGCATAGACCGAATACTTTACTCAAGCGACTTGTCGACAACGAAAGTGACAATCTGATCACTCTTCAGAAGTTATGTTTCCATATCCCAGATGACCAGGAATACATGTTTCCTTGTTAGCTGAGAGCAATTATTAGTAACATTTTGCAGAGCTGGGCCCGGATGATGTTTGATCCGGCATTAATATTCAGCAGAGTTCCCACATGGGTAATGAGTGCGGGTGTTTGCTGCCTGCATGAAAGCCTTGACGTTGATTCATTACTGAATAATGCATGTGCTTAGCACAGAGATCAGGCCTTCCCCTAAGCCCATACACTGGGGTCATATCAAATAGCCAGTGTTCCCTAGACAGCCCCAGTAGAAAGGAACAATTATTTTATGGAGGAATTGGATATCACTCGAACCAGCTGGGTATTGACTGGATGCTGATGACTTGAAAATGGGAATTCTTATCTTGGACGAAAGGGAATAATCAATTTGTGGGTCTGGTGATTGGGAAAGAGCAGTGTTGGACGTTATGGCTTCGTTGTCAACTTGTGATCAAATTCATAACATTTCTTAACATTTGTATTAACCTTTAATTACCCAGGCAAGTCTTTGAATGTTTTCCATTTTTAGAAACTTCCAGAGAAGATAAAAAATAAAGTCACATTTAAGAAATGGCTCTTCTTTGAGCAAAATAATAATAAAAAGAATTGAACTTAAATGAAATCACTCTTTCCCTTGACACAACAATGAAGCAGCAGATGGAGGAAGGGTCTCTTTCCTGGCAAGGGTTAGGCGTCTCAGCTAACCCCGGGTGTGGTTTATTCCTGATGAATACAGGCAGCCACTGGCACACCACTGCAACGTGATTAGAATGCACACCAGGGCCTTGACCTTTCACCTTTCCTTCCAAAGACCCCTTTCTGTCTGCCCCTCTCTCGCTATCCTCCCCCCACCAGAATGATGGGACTGGGAGGGGAGTCGTCGACTGGCTGCCTGACAGACGTTGATTTGTTTAGCCACACCACCCATGGTTTTATGGTGGGTGTGTACGTGTCTGTCGCAAAGTGTGAACAACATTGATTCAGGCACGGAACGCCAGGCATCCCCTTGGGAATGTTTGTGACCGTGTGTCTATGTGTTTGTGTGCCTGTCTTCAACACAGAAGGTAGCAGGGAAGATGGTACAAAACGTCACCTTTGAACACCCTGTCAAACGGATACAGTTCAGTAGTTACGATGCCCCCCCGCAGCCTGCTGTCACCTCTGGTACCACCCAGTAGCTTCCACTATGGTATTCCAAAACATGGTCAAAGACACCCACCGCCAAGTGGGGTGTAAGGCAGGTGTTAGTCAGTGGCAAAGTGGGTGGCATAGGCCTTATTCAACAAGCGGCCATCTTGATTTTAAACGTTTAGAACCGTTTAGAACAAAGATAGAACCAAGATGTCCGCTAGGTGAATAAGGCCCATGGTATTCTATTAATATTGATACCATCAATAGGCTTATTGCATGTATTTTAGCATATATGTATTACAATGCACCTTTGCCTGTTTCTCTATTTAAGTATGACCTATTTATGTTACTAATTTGCACACGGACCCTCTGGTAGGTAAATTCCTCTGCTGGGGATTTGAGGACACCAGCTCACTAGATTACAGGGTCAGAGTGGTTTCCAGTCTGAGCACACTCTACTCTACTGTACTGATCTAACCCTCACTTTCTCTCTGTAAAGCTCCTGCTGCAGCAGTGGAACTACTTATGACAGCATGAAAAGGTTTAGTTCAGTTTCTTAATGTGTTCAAAATGTGTTTGAGCTCCTTAAACTATAGCGCTTATCGGAAGCCGCTTGTTTAGCATGAAGGGGATGAAGTCTTTGGGTTTTAATACTTTCTGAAATCGTGAGAAATTTCATCGTAAGAAATTTCCGCCAAGATTTCCTTGCAGGAAATTATAGATCTGGCAAAAGGACAGCAGACAGGCTAAATTTTCCTTCAATACAATTTCAATGTCATCGTTCTTTGCCCACTCACTCTAGGGTCCACCATTTTGCTCTCCCTACTGCTCACTCTGCTGCATCCTACTCACTTTGTACTCTCTGCAGTCTGCCCACATACTTTTAGTGTCCATGTAGCAGCCGTGGTTGAATTCCGGTCCTATGATCCTCCATTAGGGCCAATCACATCAATTTGCCAGATTGACAGGGAGTGTACAGAGGCACTCTGGTCAATCATCTGTCCTCTCCTTCACACATAAACCCGCCCAGCTCCATGCACGGATAAAACAGACTATCTCTAGCTAAATGTGACTTTGAGGTCATGTCGACTACTGTTAAATCTCAGGGTGAAAGGGGCCCCTCCGACTGCAGGATTACCTTCTGAAAGGGATGAGTGAAAAAACTCACAGATGTTGTGCAACTCACCCCTTTCCCCCCCCCCAGCCCTATGGCAGCCCCCCTTAGACAGAACGCAGGTATAATGAAGAAGCGTTCTGGGGTCTCGCTGCTGTCAAGCCAAGAGAACTAAGGTGAAAGCAGAGCCGCTTTTATCCTCCTTTTTGCCGCGAGCAACTGTCAATTCTGTATGGATAGACACTGAGCTGGCCCCATTAGGGCCCGGAACAAGGTCATGGTCCCCCTACGATGTTTTCAGTGAGATAATCAAAGCCCCCTCGAGTAAATGAGAGAGAAAATGCTTTGGACTTTTTCGCCTTGCGTGTGTCCAACAAATTTCTTTCAGCAATACGCATTCATGCACGCAAGTGTGAATGAGGGATTCCCTGCATGCCCTTGGGTCATTCGAACAAAATAACGTACAACAATTAGATTGAAGGATGCTTGCGCACTTTAGCACTTTGTATGTTAAACCTGGAGGTTCTTTCTGCAAGACAGTGTGCACATGTTTGACTGGTAAAGTCTGAGCCCTGGTGCATGACATATATGACCAACATGGCATATAGTCCAACAAGGGAAAACACTTTAGTCATGCTGGACCCCAGGCTTAAATCAGGCATTGCATGCTTCTGAGGACAAACGTCAATAGGGAGCAATGGCAACTAAAAGTATTAAAGAGATTTACCCTCCTCTTGTGAGGTTAAAACGTAGAGGAAACTGGTTATAAATCCCCGTCCACACTGAGCGATCGATTTTTTGGTGAAACCGCATGAGTCTTGTGCGTTTCGGCCGACCGTTCAGACAGAGCCGGCGAATCCGGTGCCCGAAATCGCACGTTTCTGAAACCATGTCCGAGGGTGGTTTCAAATCTATCCGGACCTACGCGGTTTCGTGTGAGGATTCGTGTGGACGCCTGAAATGCAAACGATGACGTCATTAGCCCCCCACCAGCTGGGCGACGTCAGAGTTGGGTTGAATTTTTTATTTATTTGTATTCTTTTTGTAGCTTTAAATACAGCCCCTTGATAAATGTAATTACTAACTATACATTAAAAAGTATTTCTGCTCAATTTAAAAAGGTTGAATCTCCTCGTGACTGAATGTTTGTATACAGCGCGCAGGCTGTATTCGCTGCACTTTTTTCTGCGGAGAACCAGCGCCTTGAATATTTATTACAGCGTTTTTCTACAGCTCGATGCGGTTTCGTAATGAATCCGGAGATATTCCTGAACCGCATAAAACGAAACCGGATCGTTTTCGCCCGTTTCGGGTCTGTATGGACGGGGCCTTAGTTAACAGGGTGGAGCAATCTGAAAGGTTTTTATTTTATTTTCGACCAGATGCATATATATGCATATCTGTTACAAAGAACCACATAAGTATGTTGGAAGATTCATAAAGACCCATACACTCACCATACCTCTATATTCTTATTCTATTCTCTACTATTTCACCCACTCCACTCCTCATACACTTCTGCATCATTATCAACACCATCATTGCTAATTACCAATTACGTGGTTCTCAGCAATAAACTAGATACGGACCCTGCAATGAACTAGGCACGTCCGGGATGGTGTTACCTTGACCTCATCTCATAGGTGAAGTCAAAGGAACCTTTCATGAGGTGCACTCACCCAGCAAACCACTCACCCTGACCCTTTAATGAACTAGGTACGGATGTAACAAATATATAAACACACAGTGACTGGTATTGTTCAGCTCAATTTCCTTTTCTGATCGATACATCTTCTCACAAGAACAATGCATCTATCTTATCTTGTTAACTACTCTGAATGCATTCTGTCAATTCAGCCTCGATTCAGCTTCTGATTTCTGTGTGTGGGTGTGTATCTACTAAGCATCCAGGTCAAAAGGTAATGGACATTATGTTTGGGACCACTTATTCTTGCTCGCGTTGCCTATAAGGTGGTAAAACCAATCACATTAAAACAATTGAATGGGCTCATTACAGTGATGGCTAAAGCCACAATGCCCAAATTAAATGGATTTAGCTACAGCTTTAAACAGCTGTATTTTTGTACACTGTTACTTGTTACATTGAAGAGAGCTTTCTGTAAGCAAACAAATTATGATTATGAAGATTCTCTGCATTGATTCTCTCCCTTTCTCCTCTTAGGACTTGAGGAGGAGTTTAATGGAGTCACGCTTATTACCATGCGCCGCCTTACAATGTAGCTTACTCTCCGTGTGGGTTTAATCCTGTAGAGCCAACGCCATAGCTGTGAAATATGGATGATCCATGCTCTCAGCGTTTAGTTTGAATGGTGATATTTAGTTATGGTAGTCATGACGAATAAAAAGAGATGTACTCAATTGTTTGAGCACATATCACAGTAAAGATACCCTCAGCCAGTTGTAAGACTCAGCTTCTTGTACTGCAGATGACCATGACTTTTTCAGAAGGGTAGATTTAGAGTGTAAGGGAGCAAATAAAAACCCATAACTGAAGGAATCTGTCTCCCGTCTTCCTCAATGGATCTCTTGCCCGTCATCCTCCTCTGGCACCGTTCTCAGCCTGGTTCAGTCCCTCTATCCCCTCCTCCGCTCACTGCAGAACCATTGAGGCTAATTTAAATGCAAGCCAACAAAGGGCTCTTTCAGCGATCCCAGCCCGGTCCCAATGCCAGACTCAGTGCCCTGCTCCCACCGGCCGCCATCCACACAAAACCCTCTGTGCTACCCACACAAGAGCCACTGCAGGGTTGTCATTATCCTCACCGCACAATGAATGATTATATGCCAACACCCTATCTTATCTAGCTAATTAGAGCTTGCTGCGGCTAATAGCGCTGCATGAGTACAGGGGAGTGTGTTCTTCACAATGTCCCGGACACCTACTGAAGGAACCCTTCCATTGGTCACCAGTAAAGCAATTAATCAACTCATCCGATGGGAGGAGAGCCAACAGTGCTTGCAGGTTACTCACAAATGCCTCCAATTAACCTTACAACCAATTCAGGCCTTTCAAGGATTTGCATGCATATACATGCAAGTATAGGATACAGAGAAATGAATAACTCCCGTAAGTGCTGACCTCGTGTTTATCTACAATTGCTACTGACCTACTTATTGGCTGAATTTGGATGTTTTCCATAACTCTTAAGACGTTGTGAAGGAACAACATTTTTAAAGCATTTTACCCTAATCTGCTTCAAAAAGCAATTGCCTGCCAGCATCAGTCTGAAGTAGTGTGTCACCGTGAGCTAATCCCTACAATGCTAGAGGAGACACTTACACCCTAAAAAGACTGTAGAACACCAAAGCAGACGGCCCACTTCCCTAATCCGCCAGCCCCCCACCCCCTAAGCCCACCCCCGGTAAAACGTCAAACTTGACCCGAAAACTGCAGGCTCAGCTCAACATGTGGTCGTCAAACGCAGGCTGATTATTCTGCTTAGCCTGGCACGGGACCAGTGCACCCCTTTAGACCAAAGAAACCCATCTCAAGACAAGGGTCATCTCCTACATGTCTGTCTCCCTGACTGAGTCTGATAAGACGGAAGCCCAGCAGGAAGCCTTTGATTCTCACAGGAGAGTCTCCAATGTCAAGTGTTTGTGCCGATTCCGATACCTCGTCACTGGCCCGTCACAAACATTCGTGCAAAAATGTGGACGCATGCATGCATGCAGCAGCCACCATGCTCTAATTCCCAGCTAATGATGTCCATTCAACTTCGGATATCATCCAAATTGGAGCAGGGACAATAGAGGCGGCTGCTAATGTAGGCAAGAAATATGTAATGGAGTGGAATAAACGTTTGACTGCTTGGGGTGGGTGGGCGTTGGGCGGGGTTAAGGGTTGCATGTTATGCTAGTAATGTGGATTAGTGAGGCTCATCTGTTGGGGTGAACGGATCATGGGTTTAAGAAGTTTGGGTAAATTGGGGGAACACCAACAATAGTAAAACAACTCCCATTCCCATTAGTGACTCAAAAAACGTATAATCATAATAACCAGTATAAGCCAGAGATGGAGGCACTACGTCTGCTCTGTCTGAAGGCATTAGACTACTAAATAAGTTTGGCCTCCTTCAGATTCCCAAATGTTGGAAAACTATCATCATGACCTGCCATGCCGGAGCAGGGAGCATGCAGACTAACAGAAGCCATGCCTTTAATTATATGACATTTCACTAAAGATGTTTACTCAAATTAAACATTAAGAGCATGATTAAATAAATGCTGGGTGTCAAATACCAGTAAGAACATGCTTTAACTTGAAGAACTTAGGATCAACAACCCTTTCATGCGACCAAAGATTGTGTACCCAAGGAGCTTGGGGGAGCTAACAAATCAATGTAGATTTGTATTGTAAGGAATATGAAGTTACAGAGCAATCGAACACACAAATGTCCACCAGCAACCAAGTCCAATGAGATGATCTCGTCAACAAGTATGGTCAGTGAGGCCTGCTTGTCAAACCTGAACAAACAGCGATTGCAAACATCAGGGCCGGATAACCTCTGCAATCCCATGATTAACCCGAGTAGGCTATTGGATCCCGCTTACTTCTCTCATCTCCAGGTTGATGGAGGCCAGCCGTTCGTTCTCAGACTGCGTGTTGGTCAAGATGTTGCGTGACTGTCGGACCTCCGTCTGCAGCTCCAGGACCCTCTGCTCGTAGTAGGCTTCCTTAGAGGCAGACTCCTGGATCAGGGACTCCTCACGGCTCTCCCCGTCCGCTGCCACCTTTCTGTGGTTGGAGTAGGCTTGTCCGAAGGCCTACAAAAAAAAAGGGAGGAGGTAGAGAACAGATACTTAAGACACAATGCAGTGTAAAGAATACAAGTATTCCAATAGGTTCATATTTGACATGCATCCATCAAACTGCTTAAAAATGTATTTTGTGGATTGTTACTAAAATTTGATCGGATTCATGTCCCTGTAGTGGTGCTGTTTGGGATTTGTGAACACTATAAAAGGATAAATCCTTACGATGACCGGGCTACATCGCTCCCAAATACTGCCGTGCAACCAGAGAGATAATCAGTCAGCCTCTATCATGGCAGCATGTCCCCCACCCCACCAATTCAATTTCAGAGTAACTCTGTTGCACATGCTGCTCACACTTCACAGATGGAGGTTGCCGGGAGGAACAGCAGAACAAACCAATGCAGAAATCTGTCTGGGCGATTCAGCACAATGCCCTTGAGAGGATATCCTCCTCAGTAAGTTAACAAAAGGTGTACTTCAAAACTAGATGATTTGTTAATCATCAACCATATCGTGGGACAGTTTGGCAAACCAGGATGAAACTGGATCCTAGAGATGACAGAAAGCAATCTAATTTGTGTAATGTGCAAGAAAGCAAGGAAGCAAGCAAGAGAAAGCGAGAGAAAGAAAGAAAGAAACATTGGCTAGTGTGCCACATAATCTAGAAAACCTATGCTCTCACTTCTCAGAGGAATCATTCCCTGAGTGAAGATGGAATTCACAGTCGTGAGACAATGGTGCTCATGGTCTTGTCCCATAGCTTGAGTGCAAACCCCAGCATGAAATAGCCCAAGGCCACAAGGAGATCCCAGCATGTTTCAAGCTCTGCACAAGCTCTCTGACCCACTGGTCCACTGCGGCATCTAGCACATGTGACAGGCGGCCACTGGATTTTTTTTCCACCCTGTTGTATATTAATCCCAGTAATTCCCTTGGCAAAAGGAAATGCTGCAAGTGTGTATATATTTGACCTACTTTTGGGTGTCGAGTTGGTGTGATTTTACTTAAGTGGTTTGAACGTGCAATCTGTCCAGGAAGTGGGACAAGGATAGACGCATGACATCAGGTCTGGGGCCTCAGATGCCATTGATTGTGGTTTGAGGTGGGGAGAGATAGCAGCATAAAGCTGCCAGACACTTTGGCCTACAAACAGCAGTTGTGTCCTGTAGGCATGGCCCCATCGCGCAATGTGAAACGTGGGTTTACCCTTAACTCAATCAGACCTTCACTTGTCCATGGCTCTCTTCAGTTGAATTTATTAATTCAGCTCAATATGATTATTTGTCTGCGAGGATTACCATGAACCATGTGATTACAGTTGCCCTCATATTGTATGTATCCATGATATACAAGTTATCCTGTCTCTGAAAATCTGCAAGCTGCTTACAGAGCAGCTTGCCAATCTCCATGAAGGAATAATTTACATATATCGGCGATCACCAAATTAAGATCTTCCACACAGATATCATGGCACCAATCAGCCCAAGGCCATATTTGATTAGAATGTCATTAAGATACAGGATTAACCCAATCAGGAAGTAGGGGATTCCCATCATTAGAGTCTGGGCACGCGACAGGCGTGTGTGTTTCTTGGGGGACACACGCGACCTACTGACTCTGTCAAACTAATCAAGAGGTCTGGGCTCTGGACAAGGAGCCCACCAGCAAGAAAACTGATGACACAAGCCCTTTGATTCTCCAAGCGTCAAGCGTAGGATTGGGCTACTTTAGGTAGAGGGAAAAACAGGGCAGACGCGCCAAAAGCTATAATCTGAAAGTGGGCGGCCCACCCCATCTACAAATCATCTTCCTCTAGCCATATGTTGCATTGTTTGGGTCCACAAAGGGAGGATGCTTGCATGGAGTATGCATCTGTTGTAAGATTAATCAGACAATGACCCAATGCAGTGTGGGCTAATGCATGCTAACAGTTCAGTATTGCTTCTTTACCGAGGGAAGAAGAAGCACGTACTCGTGAGGGCTCAAAACTCGGTGTGAAGATGGGCTGGAGCGGTTAAAGGTGCGATTCCAGATGAGTGAACATATATTTATGCTTAACGGTTGGCCCGACCCCCTGCCGGTCTCTCATCCTCACACACACCCCATGCAGAGACCAAAGCCACAGTGATCAAGAGGCACCATGTGATTAGCTGATAAAAGGAACCACCTCTGATCCTTTCAGTTTACCCTACCCCTCTGACCGTCCTAACTGGTTCTTTCAAGTTCTACTGCCTCGTTGCGTACAAAGCCTTTAAATAACTTGTGAGTAACTTGTGATCTTAGGGTCATCTGATCATCTTGTGGGGATCTGCAGAAATATCTAGAGGTCAAATTGCATTAGTTCCTAATTTCATCATTCACAGTCATATGTTTGTTAAGACGTTATGAAATTGATAATGCTGGCAGATGCAGTAGAACACGCTTGAGCTTAAGATCTTTATGAATCTCCTTAGTAACCTTAGTTGGACCTTAGTAACAAACGCTAAAGTTGTAAAGAGAATATCCTTCAAAAGACTTACTAATTAAAAGGACTGTGCACAACCAGTAGGTAAAAACTCATGTTGCTAAATCAGGGCAATCCAGGCGGCTTAGTTGTCCTTTGAATTCACAGGCCAAAGTCGATTTGGGTCGATTCTTAATGAAGGAGGTTCGTGGGGACTCTCAGCTAACCCCTCTCTGTTGAACTAGTCTTGTTTTGAAGTTAGGAAGGTCACATTATCTTCTATGCAGCTGGAACTCCTGACCTAGATACCAGACTCCCTGCCTTCATTATATTTGCAATCACATATTCTACATTCAGTAGAAAGAACTTTAGCTTAATAAAATAAAGGGTGTTTAGCATTTTTTGTAACAAATGGGTTCTAAATGTGCACAGTGGCAGAGTACAAATCCATTAAAAGGAATTTCAGACTACAACACTACAAATCACAATATATAAAAATGCTGTGATATAAAACTGCAAGTTGAATCACAGATAAATATATGAATAAACAGCATGCTTAGAGAGCAAAAGAAAACAAAACCATGTGATTCTGCACTACCCTGAAACATGAAATTAAAATTGGTCGACCACATTTTGGAGATCTTCGAGATGGTTGAAGATGCCACATAGAGATTAGATTCTGAATTCCTTCCCAAAGCAGTCGTGGAGCCAGCCATTTGATGGCGAACAATACCATATTATTTGAACTAGACTGGGGTTCGCCTCTAAAACAAGGAGTCTGGCACAGTGTAGTTTAGCCCTACATGCCAAAGCAATTTATCAGCACGACTGTAGGCTGGCCAGTGTGTTAAGTGGTCAGAGAGAGAGGGGGCCACAGGGGAGAAGAGAGCGGAGAGGAAGAAAAAAACAAACAAACACATAATGAGTCTTCCTGCCTCGTGAATCTCAGGTCACATGGCACAGTGGCAGGGTGATGATAAACAGAAGCAGACTCTTTTTTCCACAATCTTTCTCTATGTCTATCTATGTCTCTCTTTATCGTGAGCTCACTGCACAGAAAGGTGAGAGCGGGCTTGGGGTAGGCCTGTACTTACTTGTGATTCAATAGCCCACAAACGTTTTACAGGGTCACAAAGGAAGTCAGTGGAAGGGGTCCCTTGATTTCTATGACACCAAGGGTTGCTGACAGCGTTATGCCTGCATCTGTTTGCTATAAGTGACACTGGAGTTGGAAGGAATTTTGAAAATCTCATGTGTCGGTGTGTCTTCGCTTGGTGAGGCACTTCGATATTCTCTGGCAACACTGTTGTTGATTAGCCCATGTTATGCCAAAGCCAATCCACACTTTTGTTAATGAGTGGCAGGGGCAACTTCCATTCCTCTGTCTATTATCACTTACTAGTGAAAAACGGGTAAAGGCAGATTTTCATCCCCTTGTGAATCTTAAAAGTGTGCTGCTTATTCTCCCATGATTAGAATATTAGAACATTACAATATCATAAAACCTCTATGAGGAAGAGCAGCAGATTAGTGGAGGCAGAGACACAGAAAACGTGTGATGAGGGGAAGATTGAGGGAGCCGAAGACATGAGCTGTATTTTGGCAGAGATCCACATTGATTCACTGTATAGCAAAGAGCTGCTGTACCAAAGGGCCGCACGCACACGCACACACACACACACACACACACACACACACACACACACACTGCCCTGGAGTCATCCATGCTGCAGCACCTGGTGTGCCGGCCATGTTGAGGCTTGCCATCCCTCCTGAGATGAAGCCAGGAGGAGGAGGAGGAGGAGCAGCAGTGATTGGGAGGGTTCCTGTGTTCCTCCTTATCATGATCCGCTGCAGACTTATACGCAGTACTGCACCAAACTGTTGTAATGCAGCATTTTAACCAAGAGAGCACTATTTCTAGAGAGAGCCATGCATTGGTTTGTTGCCCAGGAGGAGGTTGACTCAAGAACTATTTGCGTGGGCGCAAACTGAAGGGAGATCTGTTTGGTTGCGAGCCGTGAACCTCCCAAACACAAGGGAGAACAACCACAGGAAGAGCGAGAGAGGCAGCCCACAAATAAGAGAGAGAAGACAGAAAAACAAGCAAGTGTATAAAGATGAGACACGCACACTAATCAGACTCAGGGGGACTATTAGCCCACCATGCAGGTGCAATATGTACATCTTAGGAACAAATTCCTTCTAGGAGAAACAACTTGAAACTGATGAGTGGGTTCACTGGATCAGGCTAGGGACATGAGCTAGCTAGAACCCATCTATTATTTAGACCCGTGCTGCACGCCTCTCATGTCGGTTTTGTGGAATCTGGGAATGAGGCCTTAGCTTTAGCCTTAACAAGCAAGATTCAATGTTGATAGAAGCTTTGATGAAAATCGGATCCATCATTAGTACTATATTAGAGTCCACTGAAAATTACAGCTAGGCTTCGGGCTGATATTACACGTAAGGCAGCGTTTACTAGGAGATTATTTAGGCACTATAGTGTATATATCATCCTTGGATTAATGCTTTGAGTTGATACAATAACAATAACACTATGGATTTCGTTACGAGCCATATTTTCAGAGATATAGATTAAATAGATAGATTCATAGCTTACATTAATAGCTTACATTAATTTGATCTTACAAAATCCATCTTCGTGCCAAAGATACAGATTTACATATACTTTCAATGAGATTAAGGGCAGGTTTTTTTTTTATTTTTTAAGTACACCATTGTTCCACTTAATCAGAATTATCTTGCTATTGTAGTCCATTAAAAAAACACCATCTTTCTCGTGATGTTTATCCCCGGCCTTGTTTGGCTCCTAAATCTGCTCCTGAATTGAGTGGCAAACACCAGCATCCCTTGGGAGGACAGAGACTCCACAGAGCGGGTTACATTTGCTCAGCGTTATCACCATTGCGTTGGCTGTGGTGGAGCCCTTATCACTCGCATCGCGGCTGTGATCCTCGTCCATTCTCGGGGCCTGCAGGACCCTTGAAAATTAGCAACACAAAGAAAGCTTTATCCGGGGCCTGCTGTAAGTCTTTCAGTCGGTTGGCTCGAGATCCGTACCCTACTCTCGCGCCGCTCGAGACCCGGGTTTCAAATCTCCTGGATCCACGCGCCAGCATCCCAGGGGAACAGCCGTCGTTATGGTAACCAGGCCAATTACAGCGACAGATCGCGGGGCGGTCAGTCAGGGCAGAACAGACGGATTCACACTCTCGCAGATGGCAGTTTCTGCGGTTCTGACTAACACAGGCAGCTCTCTCTTTCTGGTGAAAATCCTCATCGACACCTCGGGCCGCTACGAATCTCATTTTGTTATTTCTTATTTCTTCCAGTTCTTTGTTATGTGGTTTCATGCCGAGCCTCTACCTGGTAAACAGCACTGAAACACAAGGGGTGTTCCTCTGTGTATACATGATCTTCTCCTTTGGGGGTAAACCCATGCAAAACAACTCCTCTGACGATAAAAGATATACACCAGGAGTGCAGCTGGGAACACACACACACACACACACACACACACACACGTCAAGTTTAAAAGGAAGGCAAAGGGTTTCCCCATCAACAGACCCCTAATCAGTTTGTTTGCTGACTACGTCAGGGACTGGTTAATAGAGTCACATATCACTGAGACACAATGCATTAGCCAGATGGACTTTAGCCTTATCAATGAACCCCCAACTTGATTAATATTGCATGTTTGACTATAATGCATTCACCTCCATCATTCAAGAATCATCTATCAGCCTCCAGACAGGTCCCATCAATCTGCCAGCAGGCATGGGGGTTGAGAGTGGCCCCAAGAACTCGAGCTGAGCCTGTTCCTTCTGAGGACCTCAGCCCTTACTCTGTCTCATCAATTCAAACCCATTCAATGACCCTTTGCCTCATTTGTTGGTTTTATTTCCCTGTGTATATTAATTCAACTGGGCTAACTCTGACTAATGGTTGTCCTCAGCTGTGCCTCCCGTAGCACTTTCCAATCTATACTCCGCAAATAAACACCTCCCCCCCCCCCCCGCCTCCCCCCCAAGTCCTCAGCAGACCCCAGACCAGACAAAGAGTCACGGCCCCCTCACACAGGCGTAATAACATTATGTACGTAGCCCTCCCTCCACCGGGGGCTCCTGCTGCGGCTCTCCCTGCGGGGGCCTTCACGTTGGGGTCACCGTGGCACAGGCCCACCATGTGAGCCCCCGTCAGAGGGATATAAGGGGTTCATATGACGGGATTCTCGTCACAGTCTGCATTATTATTTTCTGTGGACATAAAATCGATGGCTTTGAATCGGAATAATAAAAAAGGACAGGCAATAGTCAGCTTTCAGCTGAACAATATCAAAGCTTGTTTTTATTGATTGATCAGGAATCTTATTGGAAATCATTCAGAGTATTTTCCTCCTCAAACAAAGGACAGGAAATGCATGTAAGCAAACCCTGTAAGGTTTTACACACCCTGGGTTATGACATTCAATCGAAACGTTTGCGCAAAGCATTCATGTTTACGGGTTTGCGCAGAAGAACATGTATGCCTGCCAGCAATCTTTTTATTTTGCATGGAAGAACCTATTAAAGCAGAAAGAGGAGCCCTCTATTCTGCTTTTCCCCATCTAAAGGGAGAGTGTTCCCACAGGAAACACTCCCATTGCCCAATGCTGCCCCTCCCATCTTTCTCAATCTCCCATCCCCACAATTCTCAAAGGCCCCTGAGAGATTGGAATACGTCAAATTACAACCCCTCCCTTCCTTCCCCTCAGATCCCAGAAGACTATTGTGTGTGCTGTTGAGAGGCAGGCGCCCTGCTCAGTGCTCATACACTGCGTCCTGATAACCACTACTTTCTACGTACATTCACTCTGATCCATTCTTTTGTCTCAATGCCTCCACTGAGCCTAGGGGTGCCAGTCTGGGCACACATGGTTCTGCTCCTTTCACATCCAGAGTGTCTGGGGAATCTAACAAAGCACGGATGCTTCACACAGGCGGGGAGAACCCAGAACCCCTCGCTTTTATTGGGGGGGGGGGGGGGGGGGGGGGGGGGGTAGGGATGGTAAGGAGAAGAAGGACGTTCAGCTCTTTCTCTCTGTATGATAATGGGTTAATTTTGAAAGGAACCTGCAGGCAAAATGTCGGATGATATGAAATTAGGTTTCGTAATGTTACATGATTTGATTTATTCAATCAAGATAACATGCCATGGTGATCTTCTCTTTCATGATGTGCTTGAATTGCAGAGGGACTATATTGTTTTTATTATAAGTTTGCTAAATGGGGAATGATAAAATGTAGCCCTCACCTAGCCTTCCTCCAAACCAACCAGATCAAACCATTCCTGTCTGGGATTCCTGAGAGACGAACCACTAACATGCAGCTCTTCTAAGATAGCAGGCAACGACAGAATGTTCAACACAAAGCAATGCAGCGTACCTCATGCAAAAGATTTACACAAGCACGAAAGACGAAGAAGACTTTAATAATTCTAATCACTTATAATGAATCCTCTTATTCTTGCCCTTTCTAGCCCTTTGGCAGAGACATCATCATTCCTGTTTATTTCTGTCTCCGTGGGAGTTTAAAGTCCATAAAAAATAAACAATCTCAGCAACTTTATTTAGACCTACACAGTCACATTTGTGTGCCCTTGATTTTTGGCCACCTTGTGTGCTTAGACTACAACGAGATGAGTAATGCCACAGGAAATCCGCCAAACAACCTGTGTCCAGTATAACGATGCCCTATCTTGATGGTGGTGGATGATGAACAACCACGTGGTCATTTCATCCAATCAAACAAGGACATCCGGACAGATGAATCATGAATCATATCTCTGATGCTTCCTGTCGTCTATTAATACCTCCAGCTCTTCAGAGCGGTAAACAGGAAGCTGGGTGTAGGAGGCTTTGTCTCCAACTCAATAAAGGGAAGGAGACTGAGTTCGAAGTACAGGGGGTGAAGGGAAGAGAGGGTGTTATTAAACACACACCATGGACAAGATTAACGGTCACAAACAAAACAACCCAAAAGGATTGACATACAGTGACAAAACATCGAGGCAGTTAGCGCTAGTCGGAAGGCAGTACAGAACCCACACAGATATACCCCTCTGATGCTCCGACACAAGCTCTCTTTTGAGTAGTAGTCATCATAATGCAAAACAGATATCATGCGATCACACACATCCATCCACACCCACAGTATGTGAAACATCAGCGTTATATCGGTTACAAAGGGCCTTTCAGCAATCCTACAGAATGAGCAAAGACCCACCTGAAGCAGCAATATGAAACATAGCCCTGGAACAATAAGCTGGCTTCTGTGGAATGTGCCTCATGGCTGTAAGATGAGGCCTGCACAATAGGCTTTTTTATTTTAAATTGCTTTTTAGCAGCACACAACCAATAAAGCCAACAACAATCAACAATGATGGGTCCTAGAACAACGCACGACTACACTACATTAAGTTTGCATCGTATCAAATGCACACATCACCTGGTCAGTTTGACAGTGTGTGCGTATGGTGCGACAGGGGGAGAGAATGGAGTCCATGGTCAGACAGAGTAGTGCTGTATTGATACCTCATGTGCTGCTTTTAGCCTGGCCTAATCTGGCCAAACGTCTTCATTAAAGGATTATCGTCAGGGAGTCAGGGCTAGTATGGGAGGTTTCCGTAAGGTTATTCTCTTAACCTTTGGCTTGATTCCTGATGAGCTTGTTTCTCATGATTTGTTAAAAAACTGGAAAAAACTCTTTCTATTGTGCACATTTAACCTAGTTAAGCTCCAGAGAACAGACTCAATATACACAATTTACATCTTCAACCCACAACTCTATTGTCTTTATCAAAACTCTGCCCTACCCCATAAGACTGGCTACCTTGACTGAATGAAATACTGGCTGGTTTCACTGACCTTTTAACTCCATCATGAATGCCCATTATCATCACTTGAACTGTGTTTGCGAAGTGCTGATTTGTTTGTGAGGGTTAAGGACCAAAGTCTATTTTCCAATCATTTAGGATTAGCGGTGGCCTCTTTTACCTAAAACTGAGTAAAGTAATGAATCTTTAATTACTTTGCAGTAGCATATGGTGTTCTGTGGTCAAGAGACACATTGAAGGAAGCTTTTTTTCTGCTGTTTGCTGGTTTCTTATCAGCCCAACCCCGGGATACATTGTTGAACTAGAAGCAGGATTTCTCCCCCATACTATTTCATGAAGGGTCATCATAACACCCTCTGCATCCTTACATAATCCTTACTATCGCTACACTCAAGCAGTGCCCCAGGCATGAGGGAGCCAAAGGTCAAGTAGCTAGCAGAGTATGCATTGCTAGTAAATAGAAATACCTTTCAATGGCAACAGAGACTGAGCTTATGGTGGCGAGCTGTGGCCCAGCTTCCAGACTTGCATAAACCCTCTGTGTTGTGGCCAGCATTTATCCTCTTAGGGCGACTGGGATTTTATTTGGGATTTTATTTAGCGCCATTTTAAGATTACGCTTTAATTGCGGTGCGACCGGACAGGAAGACATACTGTAGGTTTATGGGCGGGTTAGAAAACGTAAAAAAAAGTTTGGGTGCAGTGGGACAATCAATACAAGATAAATCAATCATTCTGACAGAGAACATGGTGTCAATGTTCAATAAGCATGCATTGTATCTCCAATGCCATTTACACATACAGCTTTAAAGTTACACCTGATAACCTTGTTTCAGTACACAAGGTGATATGTGCTTTACTGATCTGCCATTTCAAACAAACAATATTGAGCAGTGCTCTAACAACAGAGCCACAATGGGACGCCTCTCTCCAATCTGCCCTTTTTCATACCCTCTGTTCTGTGAGCGTTTAACCTCACTGGGCTCAGCCATACAAAAGGCCAGCAAGCTGAGCACAGAGGGCACCGCTTTTACCGAGCTTAGGCATAGTTAGGTTTGCAATTGTCCATGATGAATTCCACAGCACAGAAGCCAGCTGCTGCTACAAGCATAGGGAAGGGTGAGGGAGAACACGAGCAAGGGGTGATTGAATGGCTTTGCTGTGTTCTCTGACACTCTGTACAATGCAACAAGGACCCAAGAACACCAGGCCTTTGTCATTATGGCCCTTAGCCGTGGTTGTGGTGTATGTGTATGAGAGTCCAGTATTAGAAGGGACGAAATCTTAGAAGAACAAAGTAAGATGCCTCTGTTGTCTAAGGAGCGGTCATGACGTCTTTGTGTCAACCCATGACTTTCCTGCACAACCCAGAGAGAGGGCATTGGTTTTAAATTAAGCCTTACACCAATAACCCTGTTATTCTAGCTCTGCTGACGTGCTATTTACTAGCACCTTAAGGGCTGCAAGACTTCCAGCCCGTCTTCATAGTTGGATTAGCGGCAGAAAATCAATAATTGGAGCATTAAAGTAGAGTTAAAAAATATCCTCAGTTTCTTTAGGGTACACCTTGAGACTGCAGTTTCACCCTGTAGTTATCATGGAAATGGGTTGATGAATGCAACGTTAGTATAGCTGGTAGCCTGGTATAAAATGGTTGCTTTGTCAGAACATTACACGTTTATTGACTCTTAATTTTTAAGAGAGAATAAGCTGCTACACAGAAGGGGAAACCACTTGTCACCTGGCTGGTAATAAATATTTTATGTAAAATAAAAGTCTGTCAGGACCCAGAGCAGTGATCTGGTGTGAACCCGCCAGCCTGTGCATTTCTGTACAAATCACAATATAGCTCGATTTTGATTGTCCCACAGAAGGCATTTGACTGCACACTGAGAGGACGTGAGTGACAGTCAATAGAAACATTCAATAAAGAGGCACTCAATGTGGCAATAAAGCTAAACAGAGATGAGCCTAGAGACAAAAACTACAACTCAGCATGGCCTGTACCCTCTTTTCCCCTCTACTGTGCTGGGCCTGGGGAAGAATGGGAATGGGAAACTATGGCAGTAAAGCGAACAAGCACACATAGTGTCCCACAGTGACCCTGTATTAACAGAGGTCATCGACCAGGCAAACAGGAGGGTGACATCCGTGTCCTCAACAGAAGAGGCCGAAAGGTTACTAGGAATGCAGTTGCGGCGAACATAAGATCATCAGATAGGGCATCGTATGGGATCATTACCAGGAAGTGCGCTGACTCCAATAAATTACTCTCATTCTCCGTTTGTCAAGCTACTGAAGCCTCGTTGCACTGCATTCATACAACGACGTGCAGGAAACAACAACCATGGTGGAAGCAGCGAGACACCAGAACAAATCAGGGGTTGTACCGTTACTAGGCAACAGCACTTTTCAGAATTCATCCATATTCCTGATACAAGCATGGAGAAGGAGAAAGAGGGAGGGAGTAGGCACACATTAATCTGACCCACTGCTAGGTGAAGATTAAATGGGAGTTTTCCCACTGCCATTATGATTTCTGATAAAGGCTTTTCTTCAGCACTGAGACCAAAGAGCGGCATACACAACCTTATGTTCTCATGAGCACCTGGCAATTGGTTAATGGTCATGGGTGAAGCTAGAGGGTCATGCCCTTCAGTAAATCTCAAACCATGAGTATCCGTCCACCCTGGTCCTCTTGACACAGTAGCTTGAGAAAGGGACAACCAAACATTGTGGCCACAAAATCAAACACCAGCTGGACACCAATGACAACATTTCCACTTTAACAGAGTCGCTTACAAGGGTCATCCACACAGCTGAGGAGTTAAGTGTTTGCGTTTCCCAGTAAAAGGGCAAAAGACATTTTTCTGGAATTACATTTTAGTTGGAAGTAATTGGTTTGTTTGATCGTGGTTTCTTTTATTGGTTGGGGTCAGCATTGCTTGTGTAAGAGAGGAGCGAGAGGGAGATATTTGTTAATAACAGAGGTGAACCTGGCCCTAATTATACAGGACCGTCATCCTATAATTAAATGCTGAATTAAGACTTGTCGGCCTATAATTTACTCTTTTCGGTGAGTGAGTGAGTGAGTGAGTGTCAAATGGATAAATAGATCTTTAAATAGATCCTAAGTTGTTTTTGGCTAGCTAAAACATAAAAGGAGCAGGAGAGGAGTTTTGTCTGTGAAAAATACAGTATCATATTCAATGAGGTTGTTTGGTTATGGATCTGGCAAAATTCCAAGAAAATGAGGGAAAGACTAGATATTGTGTTAATTAAAGGATCTTAGACAAATAAAACCAACGTATTCCCCTCTATAATTACTAGCTCTGAAGGACAGAGGGAACGTGGGAGATTAAGAGACTGAAAAAGGAGAGAGAAAGGGAGACACCAGGGTGGGAGTCCAGTTGGAAATGAGTTCACCACAGTTGAGGGAAAAACAAGCTCATCCTTTATCCAGTGCTCCAGCTCTGCCTCAGTGGCGTCATGGCCCACATTCTTCCCATGCCTCCAGAGTCGTAACTCGTTTTCCGATGTGTTGCTCATGCTTTACTCTTTGAGCGGGAAGTTTCAAAATTCAAAAAATCTATCCTGCCTGCATGCTTATCTCTGCCGGTACTAGTTCCTGTTTTAAGACCAAACGGATCCGCCTTGTTTGTCAATGCATTGATTTACTGCTCTGCAACCCAACAATACATATAATTCAGAAATAGAGTTGGTAGTTGATTGGAACAATTGTCTTTTAGTTGAAAGCAGTTTAAGAATACTATAAATACACAAACAAATAATAGTGCACACATGCCACAACTTATAATTAACTGAGACACATGAAATATTAATCAATAACTAATGTAAATGTATGTAGGCAACATGTCATTTTGATTTGGACAGTTTTTATTTTTATTTGTATCCTAGCACTAACTGTTACATTTGAATATGTAATTCAAATGTAACAGTCAACAGGGCGAAGGCCTATAGGTGGTAAAGAAAAGTAAGCATCTAGAGAATTATGCCTAGAATAACAAGTAGACACTCAGGGGAGAGGGGACCATATATGCTGCATTAATAAACACAGGGCCAGCCCTGAATGGACGTTCAATGACGCTCAAATTTGACCTTGTGTAGTGTGGTTGTATCTTCATCAGCGTGTGTTACTGTGAGAGAGACGGTTTCCGAAATCACAACATCTGAACCTAAATGTATCATTGTAATGATTAAGGTAGTGTTTTCCATATTCAAAGCAGGCACCACCTACCTCCTTAAGCAGGTCGAGCTCCTGTCGCACAGTCTCGTATTCGACCTCCAGATCATCATACTGCTGTTTGAGTTGCTGCTTCTCCTCCAGCACCACAAGCCCGTATTCTGCAGCCTGGATCTTCTCTTTCGTGGTCTCACTCAACTCCCGGGACAGACGCTCCATCTCCCCGCGCAGCCCCTCCGGGCCGGCCTCCGTGAGCCGCATAGCGTCGGAATATCGCTGTTCCTCCACGGACATCATGCGGACTCCGCACCCGGCTGCTACGCCAGCTGATCTGCGTCAAGAGATGTGGAATGAACGAGCGATCCAACCTTGGCTCTTAGATTCTCCTGTATTTGTACTGCATGATTGTTGTTCTTGCGCTTCGCCTTGTCATGTAGATGTCTTAGGTTGAATGTCTCCGGTTGGAGAGGTTTCTGCTAGGTCTTAAAGCAGTTCATGGTTACGGCGCCCGGTCTCCTCGCCTCTCTGCCGCTTGCCAGAGCTTGAGGAACGGTTGGTTACAGACACGTTTGCCATCAGTGACAGGTTTAACAGCGTAGATGGGGCTGCTGGGAAATGTAGTTTTATAGTATCCGCCCCCATCTGAATTTAACATCAGGGACTCCTATTTAAACTCATATCCCATCAGCCACTGTGTATTTGCCGATGTGGAGCACGGAAGAAGCGGCTTAATTGGCATAGAAATAGAATTAATAGAACATTTAAACAGAATTTGACATTATTGTATACCCCATATCACCATGCAACGCAGGGGTTATCATTAAAACCGTTTTATACAGGCCAGTGTTTTTCAACCTGTGGTACGTGACACATTAACAATAATGGAAACAAAATACCCATATGCTATTCAAATATATTTTATGGCTTGTTGTTATTAGAAAATCTTTGTGCATTCCGTTAAATGTTTTCCATAGATTGTTTGTGTTAATGTGTTTTTGCTAAACACGCTGGGAGCATGAGACGTATTGCTGACATTTCTTTCCACTATTTCCCAGCGGTAAGGGCTTTCTTGCAGTGATAACTGCACATACAGTAGCTGGCACTCTTTGCTCAGCCACAGTATGTGCAGTTCTCGATTTTTACCGTTTGCACATGAGATGGTCCGCGAAAGGTCTTGATCAATGAATGGTACACCTAAAGGTTGGGAATCACTGGTCGATGACATGGTATGGTATGGTCCCTGCGCTCCTGCGGACTAAACATTTACTGCCATCTGGCGGTGATCTCGAAGAACCCCTTCAGCCATTGGATTAATACTGAGGAAATACTTTATGATCCTTGAGTAGCATCTTTTCGATTTTAAGTAACCTATTTTAATAAGATAGTCGTATGGAAGAATGACTGATCAAATGAAATAACATAGCCTACTACTTTATATTGTTTCTATGGATGATGCTTTTCTTGAGGGTTAATTCATTCAATGAGATGTTTAACAGGCTGTTTGCAGCAGATTTATCGGAGCAAGATCAGTAAACACTTTATTGCCAAGGGATTCTTGCACCCTTTACACTCCCGATCATCTCCTGCCATTTAAAATGATTTAATATAATGTATCGGAAATATACAAAGCTACTTCATATATTTATATCTAAGTCTAAATATATGCGTTTTATTTTGCGCCACACATTTAAATGCCATCAGAAATTGTATCAATTACTCTTGTAATTGATACAAAATAAAATAACTGTAGATCATCCCTAGGCTTACTTATTGTACGATATTGTTTATTTCCAGAAGGGTGAGTGAGGTAGGCTAATAAAACACTACCAGTAGGCCTACCTGTTCTGCAGGTAGAAGTGGTAGAAAAAACTGAGTTATTTGCTAACCACTATTGAACCTTTGTTGACGGTTGGAATTGCATAGACCTTCAGGTCTGTTACATGCCTGAGGGTCGAGGACTAGTTTACTTAATGTACAGGTTCACTTGTTTACACCTCTTAGGTTCGTTTCACAAGGGAACGTTCTCGAAGAATCGCCATGGTCGCCGGCGTATCGTGGGTCTCTTGTCTGTGCATTCATTCTTTTATATTTGCTTGGTACGTTTTTGTTCTGCACTATGAACTCTTGTATTTAGAGATGCTGGGTTTAGATACGAGGAAACTATCCTACGGCGGGAATTGGAAATATTTAACTTACGTGAATTTGGTATGTAGACTCATATCTGTCCTTTATGTCTAGAAGCATAGGCCTACTTGTTTTAGACTCAATAACCATAATCTAAACTCTCTCTCCAGGTTTTGCAGACCGTATTCTTCGGACTGTGTGTCCTGATCGACATGGTCCACTTGATGTTTCATGCTAAATTGTTACGTGACTTCAGGGTCCCATCCCTTTTGGTCACATTCAGGGATGACCTCTTCACTATGTTTGCTTTCCCATATGCAACCGTAAGTCACATAATTAACTATATGGTATAGTCTACTGAATTTGTCAATTAACCTGCTACCAGTGAAGTTGTATTTGTTTTATATTCCCAGCTTGTGTTATCCATTTTCTGGGCAGCATATGCCGCTGGCCGAGCACAGTTTACCCCACTAGTACCTGGTGGGGCCATCGCTCCTCCTTTGTTGAACCATGCTAGGGTGAATTTCTTGCAATGATTTTAAATTTAACTAAATACTGAAATATGACGAAAAGTACATTTAATTTATGTTTTAATTTCTTTATTTCTATTTGCAGCACACTATAATCGTACCCTTGGTGCTTGTGCAGATGTACATTCAGAATCATGTATATTCTTCTAGACTTAAAAGTGTCCCATTGATTTGCTTCTCTGGTGTACTTTGTATATCATGGTAGGTCTGCTAATACTGTTCTAGTGTTTTATTGTAGATTCACCCAAGTTGGGCATGAATTGTATAAGAGCTGAAGCCAGATTTTGCATAACATAAGTCTACTTTGATAGTCAGAAACAGCAGAGATGTGATGAAGTATAGCATATATGGCTTGCATATAGAGCAGATAACTGTTATTTGGTTAAAAAAAAAAAGTAGTTGAAATGAACTACTTAGTAGTTGAAATGTACTAATGTACTACTTGTGAAAATGTACTGTGTTCTTCTTTATGCTAGGCTCCAATGGGTGCACCATGCATCAGGTATTTGGGTCTACACCTTCCTCGGCGAAATAAGTCTTATGACTAGACTTGTAATTAGTGGAGTTACTCTTGGCTTACTTCTTCTAATGCATCTGCTCGGGCAGGAACTTAGTGGCAGAATCTGGGGCAATCTAGGTGAGATCAAAACAGACATATAATCATAGCACATTGATTCAGGTTGACCGATATGCCAAAAATTTAGCAACGGGTAATGATGTGTTTGCAAAGGGAACATCTTTGCTTTTAATTGACCTGTGTTTGTAGTCAGGATACATATTCTGCATTTTTTCTTTTTTGTGTGACAGGGACTCAAAATAAAAGGAATTAGAAGACTAAAGCTCTGAGCCAAGCAGACATTGGATGCCAGAGCTGGTGAAGAACTATACATCAACTATACAACTATACACCCCCTTACCTTACTTTACTAAATGTTCAGTTTCATTTTCACACAAGCAATATATATATATATATATATATATATATATATATATATATATATATATATATATATATATATATATATATATATATATATATATATATATATATATACACATAAAAAATTTCGAATGCTCTCACACAACTATAAAGACAGAGAAAAACTATTTTACATTCAACGATTGCTTCTTTGCTTCTTCTCAGGGGCTGACCTTCTTAGTATTCACTTTTGGATACTTGCCTTTTAATTTCCAAATATACATTCATTTAAATATAAATAGATTTTATTTGACAACTATTCATCAGGACTTGATGCCTTGTCAAAGTCATTTATTTGCCTTGTAGGTAAATATTATGAATGCAAAACAGTTTTTTGCCTGAAAGTTCACACACATACACACAGACACACACACACACACACACACACACACACACACGCACACACAACAGCAAACAATATGTATGAAGACAAACAAAACACATACAAACACTCACACAAACGTGGGCCTCTACAAAGACACAGTAAGGCAAACACATGTGGCCCCCCAGGTCATCCTTACTCACTTTTGATGATTTATTTTAATGTTTGCTAGTGGTTAATGCATTGACCCTAACCCTAACCCTTGATTACATGCCTTATGAAAAAGTCTTATTTATGTCACTTAAAATATGATGGAAACACTGCTAAACTAACCTTTACATGTTAAACTTGAGCACAGTGTACACCTAGTTACAAAACAGTATGATTTCATAGTTTTTGTGTGTATATATTGACTTACATACACAAATATTTATGTTTATTTACTTTATTAGAAGATTCAGATTTCCAAATGGGCGAGAGTGGCTGGCGAATACAGGTGTCTGGATGTGGAAGAAAAAAGAAAAGAAGAATCAAGGTTATACCTTTGCATCCACGCATGCAGTAAAATGCAAATGATGAAACCCTTTCAAACATTCTCAAACCAACCTACAAGGACAAACATGTAGACACAGTCCACCCTTGGGCAGCACCCAAATAAAATAATAAGTAGGGAGTCCAACCAATGTTATTTTTACGGAATGACCTACTAAGTTTCAGTAAAACTCAGGACCTTGCTTGGCCATTTATTTCCCTTGTTTGTATGATGAATGCAAAAGTCCTTGATCTGCAACCTAAGAAACACACACACACACACACACGCACACACACACACACACACACACACACAATTAAATAGAAAATATACAATAAAAAGCGATTTCCAATGGTCGACAATAGGTGGCAGCAATAACTATACAGGTGTCTGAAAGTCCTAGAAAAAGCAATAGAAGAAGAGGGTTAGCCAGTCAAACATTGTACACACCTATCTAGAATTTATACATCCGTACTCCGGTCTGAGTGCTGATTACGCATTCATTAATTGTACAGGCCTTCACTTATACAAATTTGAGTCAAGTGTCTTTTGCCAAGAGAAGCATTATGGCTGCCTGCGTGTCGTGGGTTTCATGTCTTTGCATTCATGTTTCAATATCTGCCTGGTATGTTTTCGCTCTGTCGTTTTATAACAATTTAACGACTTCGGGTATAGACACCAGAAAGATCACCTACGGTGGGAAATGGAAATATTTAACCTACCTCAATTTGGTATGTATATCTGTCATTGATGTCCAGAACGAGCCTATGTAATAAGGTCTTAATAAACACAACAATATCAACTCTTCCAGGTTTTGCAGACCTTGTTCTTCGCGCTGTGTGTCCTGACGGACATTGTCAACTTGGTGTTTCCTGCCAAATATAAACGTGGTGGTGGGGTCAAATCCCTTTTGGTGAAATTAAAGGATGACTTTTTCACTATGTTTGCTTTCCCATATGCAACCGTAAGTAACGCCAGCTCTCCCAAGTTATACTGAAATGTGGTGAACAACCATTCAGTCAGTTTTATATAGAGCTGCCAGTAAAGTTGTCATTGCTTTGTATTTCCAGTTTGTGTTTTCATCTTTCTGGTCAATCTATGCTGTTGACCGTGAACTAGTGTATCCAAAAGTAATCGATGACATTATTCCTCATTGGTTGAACCATGCAATGGTAAGTTTCATGCAAAGATTTGAACTTTGGACAGACATGCAATATCAAGGGTTTTTCAGCCACAGAGAAAAAAAGAAAAGTTCACAATATCCCTCTCTCTGTTTGCAGCACACCATAATTGTGCCATTGGTGCTTGTGCAGATGTACATTCAGAATCATGCGTATGCTTCCAGAATTAAAGGTGCTACAGTGATGTTATTCTCTGGTCTACTATATATGTCATGGTAGGTCTGCAAATACTCTTCTTCAAATTCTATTGTATTTTTTGCAGTTTCACTCAAGTGGAGTATCAATTTATAACGGAGCTGCCGTCAAATGCTGGCAGATACGATTAGCCTTATATTTTTGGTCCTGTTTTTAGATGGCAGTAAAGAGTTTCTGCAAAGCTTATTCTTGTTTCCATGCTCTTCTGCCTTTTGATAGGGTCCTCTGGGTGCACCATGCCTCAGGTCTTTGGGTTTACCCCTTCCTTAACAAATTAAGCCTTGTGACCATACTTCTATTTTTTGGAATCTGTGCTGGCTTGCAATATCTACTGTATCTGCTCGGTGAGAAGATCAGTGGCAGAATCTGGGGCAATCCAGGTGAGAATGAATATCACACTGATTCGTTTAGCCAAGGTTTTTCAGTTTTCATTATATTTACATCGTGTGTTTGAAATCATGTATTTTTTTTAAAAGGCATTTCATCATTCTTTCTTTGTAGTTCATTCACTTTTCTTTCTTGTCCAAAAGGGCCTCAGAAGAAAAGGTGTTAAAGTTTGCAAGTTTGTAAGATCAGCCACAAGAACCTGAGATCTGGTCCGTGGTGCTACTCCTGGACTGGACACATGGGACCACCGGACCACATCTCTGACTCTCAAAGGAGTTTGGAGGATCTAAGATGCACTCTATTTATCCATGATTGAAATTGAGGAAAGCAGAAATACAGGGGTCAAAGAAGATCCTTGACATTCCCTTAGCCCATAGTCAATTACCTTTTTGCTTCCTCTGACTCTTCTTTGTAATTGAAGACTGTAGCAATGTCCAACTGCATGCCACCTACGTGACTACAACACTCCCACCTGGGTGGATCTTACTGGGCTCCTCCAAAACAAGGACGCAGGGTAGTGATGTTGAAACCAAGGGTTTTGCCAAAGTTGAGTATAATGATACACAGCCGGAAGTGTAACGCGCTGCCGTGCAGGATATCCCCCAGAGTGTTTTAACCTGTTTCACATTGAGCAATCAATGTGCAACAGGTGTGCAGCCCTACCCAGCCCCAGAGTCTAATCATTCTGGCTTGGGCCATGAGATGAGGCTGCTTAAACCAGCCATCAGCCACACACACTCCACTAAGACTCACAATGACCTATATAGTCATTTTAATAGATTATTTTACATTGAAAATAAATCGGTAGTTTTGGAAGAATTAAAGGGAATTCCACCGTGAAGGGCATGTGTGTTTATTACTAGTGCACAGTACTGCACTAAATTGCATCAATGCTGATATTTAATTCATAATATATTTCTCAAAACGTCCTCAGAACCAAGCTAATATCAAGTCCTAAAATGGCACTTACTTATTTAACCGCTCAGCTTTAATACCCAATGATGAATTGTTAATGTTTATCAATTGATGGTTACTAACTGTCTATTTAAACAGCAGGAAATTCAGCATTTCACAAATTGGTACATTTAAGTTTCACTCTGCAAAATATACAATACAGAATATGTCATTACATTTTAGCAGTAAATATGTTAAGCAAGAATACTGTTGACCACTCTTTTGGAACAGTGTGACACATTTTCTGAAAGGGTTTGTGAGTGTCTGGTGTGTATTGCAGATTTGCTTCTCCCTGGGTTTGATCTCACACTTGCCAAAGTTAATCTTGTTAACATCCCCCCAGCCTGCCGTTCCTAAATGTAGAGACAATAGAAATATGCATTTAATTACTGTTCTGTGAGGTTTTTTTCGGAAGGGAAGGCAAAAGGTAACTATTGTATCCAGGGTTAAGTGGACTAATTGGATCACGCCAATAGGGTATCCTTCTGAGAGGTAGGATTTCTGTTCAGTCTGGTGTACCAAGGTACAATATTGCTACAGTTGCGTACACAGCATATAACAATACCCCATATCACTGCCATTTCTTTTTGTCCTTTTTGAAGCCACAACTGCGTCAGTCACCTCTGAATGTCCACGGCGCTCGGTACAGCCAAAACCATGAACCTCGTGATCTTCACCCTCGAACGCAAACCTGAGATATTTCCTGTGTGACGGGTGAACTGCAGCCAACACGACCATCAGCTAGCCTGTCGGGACCTCAACAATGGTGGTGCTGCTGCCTGCCACCCTCTCGGTAGTCTACCTCCATGTTGCCTCTGACACTACAGGTGGCCATGCACCAAGACGCTGCCTGCTGCACAGTAGGTGGGAGATCCCCTTGGGCTTCCAGGGCCTCTGAGAAGGGCCACTCCGACACACTGAGGCCATAAACTCCGGCATAGTGGCTCCCTCTTTGCAGAGCTCAGCAGGCCGCTGTAGGAGGCTATGTACAAGCAGGCCAAAGGGTATTGCTTGATTGAGGTCGAGCTCCAGGAGAGTTTTCTGAACTAGGGGTCGGAGTCCTGACTTTTGAAGCCAAAGATGCCATTGCACAATATATAATTGAGCCAGATTATAGCCACAAGGCTAATTTACATCTGTTGTCCCTGGACAACAGATGTAAATTGAGCCAGCCCCGGATCAAATGAGGCCGTGCACAGAGCTGGAAAAAGGTAAGCTTGCATCTCGAGGAGCTGTAATGCCGGTCAAACACACTTGTCAGGGCGAAGAATTTCAACATTTAAACGACTTCAACATTGTCAACATTGTTGCGCCGGAACACAAGTGAGACATCTAGGAGCAGCAGGTGGATTCTGTCCACCGATGGCAGGCGGGGCCATGAAGCCATAACGGAGCGTCCAGCAATAAAGTTAGCTGGTGAGGTGATCGGCAGCTGTGACAATTTTTCCCATGCCGGACAATATCCACGACGATACAACGACCGTGGACCCTTGATCGGAGGTAGTCGCCAAGGTGTACCATGTAGCAAGTATTGGTACACCGTTAGTACGAAAGATGACACTGTAACTCCAGAGAAAGGATGCTGTACATTTCAGGCTGTAATTTAAAGCATTACCAATTTAATTTGTCCTTGGTTTATCAGGACGTAATGTCTTGTCTAAGTCATTATATTATGGATGCAAAACCGTCACACACACGCACAAATGATATTCATGAAGACAAACAAACAACAAAATACATCCACGCATAAAGCTGCATGCAAAGGAAGAGACCCATTCCAACATTCTCAAACTAAAATGCAAAGACAGAGAAAGACAAACATGTGGACACCATCCACAGTGTTACATTTTAACGTCTGGCGGTGCCAGACAAAACTATTACAGTTATTATAACACATTTTTTATTATAACAAAATTATAACAGTATTTTAGGATGGAATGCAAAAAATTAAAATTTTAAAATATAAATAATTTGGATTTCCCCAGAAGGTTCATCAGAACATTTATAAGTCATTCATTTGCCTTGTTTGTGTATGATGAATGCAAAACATTTTTTGGCCTGCAAGCCACACAATTCTGCAAGCCACACAAACACAAGACCCATTCCAACACTCTCAATCCAACAGGCAAAGACAGAAAGACATGTGGACAAAGTCCACAGTGTTACATTTTAACGTTTGTGTCTTCTCATAGGCCGTGCTAGCCTGGCCAACACCAGACCTCATCTCAATCTACATTGAGATGAGCCTATTTCGTGCCTAGCAGCGCGAAATGAAACCACGCGCAAGGCAGCATGGGTATACCCAGGCTAAGGCCGTGCCAGATTAAATTAAAATAGTAATTGTAATTAGGGAGAGATGATTAGAGAGTATAAACAATGCCATTTTTACATACGAGTATTCACTTAAAACCATAAATTAACTGATAAATCAGATTTCAGATTTCCTCAGAACATTTATAAGTCATTTATTTGCCTTGTTTGTATTTGATGAATGCCAAACAGTTTTCGGCCTGCAGGCTCACACATACACACACACACACACACACACACACGCACACACACACACACACACACACACACGCTCAAACACACACACAGAAAAAATGAATATAAGTAGAAGGTTAGACAATAGGTGTAGATCAACAAGAACCTGAGACCTGTTCTGGAGAGCTACTCCTGGACTGGACACATGGGACCACCAGACCACATCTCTGACTCTCTTAGGACTTTGGAAGATCTAAGATGTGCTCTATCCAAGAATGGAATTGAGGAAAGCAGATAACGGGTCAGAGATGGTCCCTGACGTTTGCAGTAATTCTACAGTCAGAGTCACCTTTTGTGTCCTCTGACTTTTCTTCGTAACTGAAGACCATATAACCTATAGCCTGCCTCTCTGACCCTCTCTCTCTCTCTGATTATTTTAAAATATGAGTTATTAAAAAAATTGTAGTTTTGTGAGTATTAAGGGAATTTCACTGTTAATGGCCTGTGCGTTCATTACTATCGGGCAGTAATTCAATATAATGCATCAATGCTGAGAGTAGTCCCTCTTTGCAGAGCTCGGCTGGCTGCTGCAGGAGGCGATCTACATCCTGGCCATGGGCATTGCTTGAGTGAGGGGGAGCTTAGGCCTTTGCCCTGGCTCTCACCAAGTCAGTTGTTTGGAGCAGGGTGAGAAGCTTTGAGACACTTCTCTAAACTGTTCCTCATTAACAGGAGATGGATGGGCTCAGCCAGGTAAGCCTGAAGTAGAGAGAGTTGGCAATGAGAGAGGCGGGCTGTTGTGGTGTGGAGACAAACTTGCCCCACAGACCGTCATCGCTGACGGTCTTGGACAGGCTTCAGACAAGGCGTCTTGCCAATAAGTTCCTTATAAGGGAGGATCATGGCCGCAGCCATGTCATCCATGGGTATACTTTAACACCTATTGCCCCCCGGGTCAGCCCGGGTGGGCCATTGAGGTCTGGTCAGACGAAGCGGAAGCACCTCTCTAAATGAGGGGAGGCAGGCCGGGTTCAACAAGAGATCGGGCTCAGAGCTGTCCAGATGGAGCTCCAAAGCCACTCAGGCCTCACTCACAAGGTACTGGATTAGTTGTCAGCAGAAACCTGATAAAGTCCAGCTTCTAATATTCCTATTCACAAAGGATGCCAAAAATCGGTTCTATTGAGTTGAAGCCAAGAGTTAATTATTTCGTACTGAACTGTGATGTGGAGTTGCAGCCTCACGGTTTTAGCAGGTGCAGTATGCTACTCTTAACCTCGTCTTTTAATGAGATTAACAGCCTAATCCACATGGAGTCAGGAATAGCACCAAAGCATTTCTCAATTGACACTGCATATGAACAGACACCCGCAGTATAGAATTATTAAAGGGAGACAAATGAATGAACTCTGTAGACCCCATGAGGCCATCTACAGAAGAACGCAATTGTACATTTCTAGCTCCTTCGGGCTACTGTCCTACTAAGGAGAGATAATCCCAGACCACTCAAATTCAGTCAAGGCTCCAGCAGTGCTTATCTGCAGCCTTGACAACGAGGAGAACGGCGAAAGCTTGAGAAACGTCAGAGCGAAGAATCCTTCATGGTGTCTTTCTGGAGGTGGTGGATCCATTATCGCTCATTCATTTGATACAGGTAGGACATCTTACGTGTTCATTAGGGAGATAGAGTGGATTTTACCTTGTTTTTTCACCGGCAACTGGTAAAACATTTGAAACAATGCTATTAAATGATTCTTCAATGAAGCAGATATAATAGCCTACCTTTGTCACATTAGGCTGACCTATAGCCTGCCTCTCTGGCTCTCTCTAAATATTTTACAATATAAGTTATTAAAAACATCTGTAGTTTTGTGATTATTAATGGGAATTTCACTGTTGATGGCCTCTGTGTGGTCATTACTATCGTGCAGTAATGCAATATAATGCATCAATGCTGAGAGTAGCTCCCTCTTTGCAGAGCTCGGCGGGATGTTGCAGGAGGCGACCTGCTCTGTAAAATGCATCTTCAATGAAGCAGATCTAATAGCCTTATTATGTCTTGGGTCTGTCACATTAAGATAATGCATCCCTGCTAGTTTCTATATTGTACAGTCAAGTTTGCATTTGTCTTTTATCTTATATTAAACACAGAGATACCTTTTACTCTTTGCTGTAATTTGGGAATTGCTTGTGCTAGAACTTTTAAAGACATGTCTCCTTGTATGTGTTTCAATTGAGCTTATTCAATTGAGCTTATCACTAGGTTGATAAGTGGTATAACAACATTTTGTTTGAAGGTTCTGCTATGACTGTGGATGATGGTGTGAGTGGCTGGCCATTTGGCATTCCATATCAAGATGAGAAGCGGAATGCTGCTGGATTATGGTGGGTAAAAATACACATGGGAATGACCACGCTGTGATTTACTAGGTTATGTGTTGGTCTTTAAACCAACGGTGTACTTCTCAGATTGTCTTACCTCGACGCAAGCCAACCAACCCGGATTAGACATGTCTAAATGAGATCCTGCCAGTGACAGCCCCTCGCTCAGAGGCTCTGATTGTCTTAAGTCTCGTGTCATGTTGCCTGTTAAATATGAACCCAATATTTTAGATTTAAACATAAATACGTAATGCAAATTCAAAATGCAACATGATTTCCATCATATCGTTAAAACAGTGAGAAAATGTACTTCATTCTTAGAGATCGTATGAATAAGTTATAAACATGTAGACATCCAGAAGTCAGTTTACCAACCACTACATCAGATGGGTCCTCATTTTCGTCTCTCTTTATCCTCGTTGTGTATAGTCCGAGCCCCGCGGGCCAAGTACACCATGGTGGGGGAAGTGGTTCGCTATGTCATCCCTGGAGCCTTGCAGTGTTCTATGGGCTGTGGAGGTCAGGCCTGCAAGTACGAAAACCCGAGTTACTGGAGTGAGGAAGATCAGGCCATCGTTGGCCTGTATTCGTCATGGTGAGCAGTGAAGCGTTATTCTAGAATACATTGAATTCTTTTGTATGCATGCATCATATTGCACTCTAATTGCAATTCAAGTCAATCGTTTCCATCGTTGCAGGGTTACCGATGATCTCCTTGCCATGTCCAGACCCTCAACAGAGATCATAGAAAAGTATAAAATTATTGATCAATTCAAAAGGTACATCAGATTTTTCTTTTAAGTCTCTAACCTCTTTTTGTAGGATCCTTTGGTAGCTGTTTCTCATGTCAGGATTTGTTGATGTTAAAGTAATGGCATGTGTGTTTCTTTGTTTGCATTTCAAGAAATGGCATAAATACAGTGATCAACTTGCAGAAGCCCGGGGAACACGCCAGCTGCGGTAACCCCCTGGAGCCCGACAGCGGCTTCTCCTACCGCCCGGAGGTTTTCATGGCCAATGATAGTGAGTAATGTCAGACTAGTAACATGGTCGTCTTCTTTGATGTATTTCTTTTGTTTTCCAGGGGCTGCCTATCGCCTCTTCTCTTAAATGATCTTAAACATCTGAAAACTAAACGTAATAACCTTTCCCCCCCCCCCAACCAGTATATTTTTACAATTTTGGCTGGGAAGACTATGGTGTGTCCAACAACGCAAACATACTTGACATGATGAAAGTCATGGTGTTTGCGATGCAGGAGGGGAAAATAGCAGTCCACTGTCACGCTGGTCTAGGAAGAACAGGTGCGGAAATATAATATATGCAAAAATAATGTCATTATAAATTATAATAATCATTCTAATTAATAGGGCTGTTATAGTATATATTTTGTGTATAGTAGTAGTACAATAGTAGAGAATATAATTGCCGGAGGGTTCCAATGAATTTATACAGTTACGATCATTTGTGGTCCTCTTCCACCACAGGGGTGTTGTTGGCTTGTTTCCTGGCCTACGCCTCCAGGATGACCGCGGACCAGGCCATCATCTACGTGCGCGCCAAGCGTCCCAACTCCATCCAGACCAGAGGTCAGCTGCAGTGTGTCCGGAGGTTCGTCCGGTTCCTCGACCCTCTGAGGAGCGTGTTCTCGTGCGCCTCCCCCCGCTCCTCCCCCTTCACCCTGAGGCAGTTCCTGGTCCGCCAGAGGCACACGCTGCACGGCCTGGAGCGCCGCCAGATGAGGCACCTGCCCAAGATCATCCAGCTGGTGTCCAGGCTGCTGGTAGACATCGCCGAGAACCGGGAGGTCATCGAGGAGGACATCCTGGAGGCCCCGGACATCAACGACGTGGAGATGAGCCTCAGCCTCATGGAGAAGATGAGCATGGAGTACGGACCGGGGGGGCGGCCGCGCCTCCCCGGTCCGCCCACCTTACCGAGGCACGCCAACGAGCCCGCCATCTTCTACCACCGCAAGAGTCTCAGCTACAGTGACTCGGACCTGAGGCGGCTCGGCCCGGAGCTCAGCTTGCCGGGTCAACCCTCGTGCTCCCTGTCCACGGGTCACCTCAACATGGCCTGCATGATGCAGCCTGCCCGGCTCGCTTCCCTGGGCCAAGGGATGAAAGGTTCCCTTTGGGAGCAGAAGAATCTCACCAACGAGAATGGCTCCCTCGTGCTGAAAAGAAAGAAGGAGGTCTTTCATCGCACGGGGTCCTTGGAAAACGACAAGGGATCGTCCCCCATCGGCAGCTTGTTGTTCAGGTGGAAGAGGGAGCAGAGGGCCGGGTTGAAACGGTCCCCTTCTGGAGACTGCGAGGAGTCGGAGGTCCCCTTCATCACACTGCAGACAGAGCTCTCTTTGGAAGCTAGGAGGCTACTGGTGGCCCAAGCACTGGCTGTGGATCTGACCCAGGATGGAGAAGAACAACACCGGCACACGGTCTCTTTCTGGCAGGTACTTCATTCACTTATGTCCACATACACCACACACACAAACACTCTTCACTAGCATTCAAATTGACATGGTCAGTTCCATCTATCTGAGAGGATGTGCGATGAGTGTGGTGGTGTGTCCCATTGGCAGTCAGAGCTGAACCATGGCGGGGCCTGGGAGAGGCTGTGTATGGAGAGGGATCCCTTCATCTTGACCGGACTGATGTGGGCTTGGCTGGAACAGCTCAAAGAGCCCGCTATTGACCGCGAGGCTGCTGAGAGCCTGGACCCCAAAAACACAGACTCCCAGACCGTACTGGATACGCTGGACCAGGTCAGAAATGCCATCACCATGATCTTTTCGCTTTATTTAACTCCTCTCAAACACCTTAACAGAAAGAAATACTATAATAATAATAATTTTTCGTTATCCCAAGGCTCCCAGAATCACATTGGTGTGTGTGCTCGACTGCATGGCCCGTTTGTTGTCGATACCAGGGGACCTGGAGAACGCCTTCCTGCGACGCACCATCAAGGCTTTCACAAAGGTCAGAAAAACGATTTAAGTGTTGTCCTGTACAAAATATAATGACTTCTCTGACTAAAATACTCGGTCTGCCTGCCTTTCAACAGCTGGAAGACGACTCAGAAGGAAAGAGTGTGTACGAGAACATGGCAGTCGTGCTCAAGTCGGTACTCATGGACATGAGACTGAAAGCCATTGAAGAGGACGAGGCTGCCAATGTGTTGCTGTCCACCAAATAGCCACTCACAGATTCTTATGTTGTGTAGCTTCACACTCAGTTGTGTAATGACAGGGCTGAGACCGTTTCTGTGCCTTGCACCATGTTGAATAATAATACATAATACTAATGTTTAAGAGGGCCTTTCAAGCCTTCTTAAACATTAACTTACATCATTATGGAGTACAGTGAATGTATCAAAGACCAAATCATAGAGCAGTTTTCTACAGTATATCATGCCTTAACACTTTGGCGATACACCGAAACATATCAGCCACAAAAGTACGACAGATATAGATTTTACAGATTATCTTGAAGGATTTACCTTACCAAAGGCATTTACAAACATAATAAACAATAATTAGCCACAGTATCTATATTTCAATGCCTCATCCATTACAGTAGCAACAAACCATGATGTTGACATACGTATATACCCATTTGTTAAACATGCACATGTTCATGTTATGCCTAGTCGCCGAAGCACAATGCGTTCTTCTGTTCAGTTCTGTATGACAAAAATAAAAAGCAGGCAAAACTCCTTCTGATGGGCCCTGTCCCCTGCCTCGTTCCAAGCGTCTTCCCAGGGGGCCTCCAGGGCCCTCAGGAGGTAAACGTGTACACCCTCAGGACATCCTTTCCATCTCGGCCCTCTACACAGGCCACGATGCTGGAGTAGTCACAGTCTACGAGAGTGAATCCCCTGGAACACACAACACAAGCCCCTAGGAGTGAAAGACCAGCACACTAGTAGTGTGATGAAGTTACTAAGATTAAGGGGACAAATCCCGCCTTGGTGATCAAACCATTGTGTCAGTGAGTCCTCACTGGTGTCTATTTGTTCAAATCTCTTCATGTGCTAGTTCTGCCGAAGAGCTTTTTGCACCACTATAACACGTGCCACAAATGTAGAGCATAGCAATACCGCACTTTGGGCTTTGTGGTAAGATTTAGTCATTTACTAGATTTAGTAAAGTACTTGCGTCTTGATACGTCTTGATACAATTTGATACAGTTGATACAAGTTTACTCTGTACTCTGTGATCCCAATATAACAAAGTGTTAGGCTGCCATTGTTGGGCATCCGTGGTCTACTGGTTAAAGAGTTGGACCACTAAACGGAGGGTGGCTGGTTCGAGTCTGATCGGTTGGCAAAAATATGGACGGGGGGAGTAGTTGTGCAGCACTCTCCTACATCCTCATCCACGGGGTGAGGATGTACCATGAGGTGCCCTAGAGCAAGGCACCTGAAACCCCCACCTGCTGCCCGGGCGCTGCGCTGCAGACGGTGCCTGGTGTGAGTGGGATTAGCCGTTACAAGCCGCTTTTTTAAAATCTGCCTCTTCCGACATCACAAGTGGGCGTGTCCACCTAGATTTATGACGGATACATGAGCAACGTTTGCTACAGTCCACTGAGTGGGCTGGTAGACGGATCTATCCAGCAAACATCTAGGTGCACTTGCCCACTTGTGAGGTAACCTTTAAGTCATTTTTAAGAGGATGCACATTCTGATGGGATTTGTCCAGATAAAAAAACCTGATTACCTACTTTTTGGTGTTGCAATATATGTTGTTCAATGATACAATGAAACATTGCCTAGATATTTCTAGCTGGGATTTCCAACAAACCAGTATGCTGTACCTGGACATGGTGTGCGAGCCGCCCAGCAGGTGGTAGCGGTTTTCCAGGGTCAATCCTTTGTCTCCGTCTTTCTTCCACGTCAGCACCCGTAGGGAGAGGTCCCTCGACGCTGTCACAACACGGAAACTATCCTGTAGGCCACATCTTATCCATTAATGCCCAGGCTCCGTTGGATCCTCATTTTTTTTTAACACTTGATATTTTGTTGGCTATTTTTCACACAATCCGACGCATACACCTCACCACACTGATGGAGGAGATGGGTTCAGTGTGGTTCTTGAAGCTAGCGAGAAAGACTCCCTGTAGTGAGAAGAGCCAGAGTTCCTGGTCAGCTGCCACCACTAGAGTGCTGCTGTCCTTGGCTTCCAGTATGATGTCAGAAGCTCTGCACTTTAACCTCAAAGTAGACGATGCCACCTGCTGGACTAAAACGGGAAAAGAGTTCAAAGACATACACCCTTCCACTATTACTACTAGTACTACTACTACTACTACTACTACTACTACTACTACTACTACTACTACTACTACTACTACTACTACTACTACTACAAGGGCTCGGTCTCACCGGCCGTATCTGAAGATATTTTTCTAATGGATCAGATTTTGTGTCAGGAACAGAGAGCCTCATTAGTAAATCAACGCCCAGCCGTGATCTTCACCCTGGATCTCCGACTTGTACTTGGTCTTTTTCATGTTGACATCCAACACAGTGAGGGCTTTGTCCGCCGAGCGGTGGCCCAGGGGATGGACGGTGGCCAGCCTGGCAGGTTGGGTGGGTATGAAGACAGCCGCTTGGCACTCGGTGACTGGCAGACACTGGCACTGGGGCTCCTCCTCAGAGACAGAGGTCAAGCTCTCAGCATAGATCACCTGCCACACACAATGGATGCCGTTGTCATGATGTCATCGTTAGAGTCCAACAGGGAGATGATGAGGGAAGGGACCACGTCCCGCCAGCTGAGAATACAGCTCACTCGGGAAAATACCTTTGGACTGGAATTAGCGTTGTTTTTGGATGCAGCGAAGACCCACTTCTTGTCCGGAGAAACGAGCAGTAGGTTGACCGGAAGAGAGTCACATACAAGTAATCGGGAACTTAAAGACAAAGCAGGGCGGACTAAAGTGGACAAGAATCCTTGACTGGTTCCTACCTGTTAAACAGAGAAATATTTTAGTTGTTCTTGATTATCAGGATCATCAATATAGGCTGTGGTACTTATAAGTACTAAGCGCCGTCTCTTACAGAGAGGAAGGAGTGGTTGTTGATGGTGTAGTGTAGTAATGAGCAGTGCGGAGATCCTGCAGCGTAGGAGGCCAATTCCACGCCCGTTCGACCCTGCCAGGTCTTGACAAGGCCTGTGTAGTCTACCGTCATCACTACCCCTTGCTCCCGGTCACAGACCATAGCAGTCAACGGACTTTGGACAGGACTGCACCACAACTGTTCCCCCTAAAAACAAGAAGAATATAAAGAAATTAAACTCAATGTCATATAGGATTGTGTCTATGTGTGTTTGCCCTGGTATAATGTGACTGCTGCCACATAAAAAGGTCAATATTACGGCCGTTAGGGTAAGCAATTGTTGAAGGAAACGTAAACCCGTTCTGCGACTGAACCTTTTGGACATCCCAGGCCCGGACGGTTCCGTCGGTGGAGGCGGTGCAGATGGTGGCGTTTCCGCTGCCAACGTCAGCGAAATGGGCCTCGGTGCCCTCCAAATACACCAAGCCCACCACCCTGCCTGGGGGTCCACCAGCCACACCAGACCAAGAGATACATTGATTCAATAACATTATAGATCAGAGAACAAGAGGTACACAAAGATAGAACAGTGTTGCACATGAGATCAAAACTACAGTTAATGGGACTAAATAAATGGTGGAAGGGAAACCAGCAGTGGAAAAGAAGAGGAAGAGAGAGCGAGTGCAGTTTGTTTACCAAGAGGGAGAGCGGGGCAGGTCATACCTGTATGGCCTCTCAGACTATTGCAGGTGAAGTCAGTCCCGGCCCGCCCTTCGGACATCTTCTCCTCCAGGTGGGAGCGTCGTAGGAAGTATCTCTTCCATGCTTGTCTCTGGTTCTCACACCCAACCACCGCCACGTTGCAAAACCCCCAGTGCTGAAGGCACAGCCGCCTGGGGCAAAACAAAGGACAATGCACTCGGTCGGAGTTGGCTTGTGTATAAAACTTATGATGGGGCTTGCAGTGTAATTGATTCAGATTAAGGAAGGCCTTCTAAATAGCACACATGACTTTTGATATCAGTTATTACGGATCTGCTTAACAAACTTTACAGCGGTTGACAAAGCTACAAAACAAGGCGTTCTTTTTTTCTTTGTGTTGTTAACTTGTTACCATTTTCAATGCACGAAAATGTAATGCATTTAGGAGATTTGCCTAAATCCATCAGCCTACATTGAACACAAAAGAGCCAAACCCCATCCTCAAATTCCCAGGGTCTCAGAGACAGAATATAAACAATAACAACGTCAGATGAATGGGACGTTCCCATGGCAGCATAGTATAACTGTATCCTAGATGAAAACATGACAATAAATCAAAGAAAGAAATTACGCGTAAACCATGTTCTATGCTTTGAAAAGATCTTTGACGAAATATACGCCACAGGACTCACCTCCACAACCAGGAAGTCTCCGCAGCTTCATGCCAGTCCTAGAAATGCGCACAAACACACTTGACGTTGAATACAACCAATCAACATATCTAAAGATACTTTGCTAAATTAAAAACACCAGGAATACTTCCGCCATATGCCCTCTTCTTACCTGAGAAACACTTGAGGCGTTAATCAATTGGTTGTAATCAAAGAAAGTAAAAATATGAATGAGGCAATCTTTATTAATGTGTGGATGGCACGCTTCCATATCTTCACTAAAGATACTGAAATTCAACTCAAGTAAAAAAGTGCTTCACCCAAATCGCAGTCAGATGACTACGGAAATAATAATAGGACATGGGGGATCATTTGACTATAGCCGTACACCTGTCGCTCTCTTTGAGGCCACCAGATGGTGCTCTAGTGAAAGATAGGTGACCTTGCTGCACAAGATAGGTGTGCAGGAAACTTACAGGACCCAGGGCGCACCTGACGTTCAAAAACTAACTTCCGAGAGGGCGGAGGAATTTACCTTCAACACAAGCGCAAGTTAACGCAAATTACTGGTTCTTACTATAAGTACTTTACAATTCAAATGTGTAGTACATGTCAAAGAAAATATGAACTTTATAAAATAATTGAATGTTACGTGATCACGCCTTCCCTCCGTTTTAGGGGATTTTTTTCGTTTATTTTTTATCACCACAATTTATTTATTATAAGATCACTCGGTCACGGCGGCTCAAATAAATAAGAAGCTCCTCCGATCAATCAATGAAGGTAAAACCACACAAGTGCAGTTGTCTTGGGATTGAGCCCTGGCGGGATTCCACAGCGGGGCCCCATGTCTCTGCTGAACACGCCCCAGATGGATGAGCCTGATATATAACCAGGACCTGCGGGTAGCAGGGAAACTGTGAGAAAGAGATAATCGCGCCGCACTCACCCAAGGGTTACCTGTGACACCCTCGCAATGACAAGAGGGTGCAGCAAAGGGGCAACGTAAAGGGACTTTGGATGATATTATTCCGTCGTTTTTGGGCGTAGGCCTACATTTTTGATATTCGTGATCCGGAGGACCTTGGGATTTACCTGCGGCCGTGTTGTTCGACCGGGGAATAAACTAACTTTTCATCACCTCGCTTTAGTTGCATGCAGCCGTGAGTGTGTGTGGGGGGGTCGGTGTGTGTGTGTGCGTGTGTGTGTGTGTGTGTGTGTGTGTGTGTGTGTCGGTGTGTGTGTCGGTGTGTGTGCGTGCACGATGAGTCGGAGAACGCGGCGCTGGATATTAAGAGTTTTACTTTGCCTAGGGATTGTTTATTTAAAAATTGGGTGAGTTGCTTTTGCATCTTGGCGTAATTCCAAAATACCACCCTGTACGTTTCTGAATCAAAAATCAGCCCATAGTGTTATAAAGTTAATAAGAAGCCTCATCATTGTATTTAATATTTTATTTTCCATAATATCTAATTTTGAAGTCCGTGTTTACTGACGGATTGGCCTCCTGCATGATTATTGCCGCGTTTTGCTTTAAAAAACGACGCGTTGGCTCGACCTCTCCTGTTAACTGAGCGATGCATGCCTCTGTGATCATTTATCGATCAGCCATGTGCTACTTCATTCATTTAGTTTGTGTGAAATTTTCAAGTATATGCTGCTACGATTATGTTATTAATAATATCACGTTTTTATTGATTTATTAGGTCTGCTTATGGTCTAGGTTAACTATTTGGAACACGCCTAAACAAAGTCCTATGAAATCATATCATTGTTCAGTAGAATAACACACATAAAGGGATGCCACTTATGTCAGTTCCGTCGTTATTCTATTCACAGTGGCTTTTCGTCGGTGGTCGCCCTAGGTGCGAGCATCATCTGTAACAAGATCCCTGGTCTGGCTCCTCGGCAGCGGATCATCTGCCAGAGCCGCCCCGATGCCATTATCGTCATCGGAGAGGGAGCCCAAATGGGCATCAACGAGTGTCAGTTCCAGTTCAAAAACGGCCGCTGGAACTGCTCTGCGCTCGGAGAGCGGACGGTCTTCGGAAAAGAGTTGAAAGTGGGTATGTTGCCTGTCAGTTCAAATTTGATTACAGTTATTGATTTTTTTGTTGCCGCACATTTACACGTTCTGCATATTTCTGACAAAGAAACATGTTGATCCATTGATCCTTATTCAAAAGGCATTGTTTTTCCTTTTAAAATCCTTTTTAAAAGCTTGAATTGTCCCCGACTGTGGTCCGATCTATTGAAACCAATGTACGTTAAAAGCCATCAATTAGATCTACAAAAAATAGGCATACAACTTCTATAACGAATGGACTACCCGAGTGAAAGTCTTTTGAGTTGAGTCAGTAACCAAATTTCTTGAAAAATGCTTTGTGATTTATGGTATATAAATCACTATCCTTTTTAGTCTTTCAATTGTATTTAACGTTTAATAACACTTTCTTTTCCGTATTATATTGACTTTGGTCAGATGTCCTTTTCGGTTCATGTATATGATCTCATGTTCTTGATAAATTGCCTTGACTTCTTCATCGGGCTGTATAGTGTCACTTACACCAGAGCCTATGTATGGCTGGGGTTTTACTTTTTGAGCATGTATCAGGAGCCAGAGCGGTAACAAAGCTCTTGTGAAGGTTGGCAGCTTTTCATTGCATCCAGGAACGCTCTCCAGAGACCCAGTCTTTGTCCTGCGGAGCACTGGGTGCTGTGGCTCCTGCTCTAAGGCACTGGATCTTACCACGGGTATAATTTACAGTCAGCAAAAGTTAGGCAGAAAGAAAGGCTTAAATTAACCGAACCGTTCTCAGGGGAGCAGAAGTCAGAAAGAGGTTAAAGTGAATGGATGCTGCTCAGTGGATTCAAAGTGATGGAGAACGTGCGGTTGTTACGAGCTTGATCTGAACATTGTGGATCGTTTTCTAGTTGTGATCATGTGTTCGCTGCTTATTTGTAGATGATTGTGATACATAGTATGCATATAACCTATATACAACAATTCTGTAGGTTTATTTTAATATATATTAATGATTGGACGTGTTTGTTTTGGGACAAACTAGATTATTCTGTTGCAGAGGGGATTATCCTTCCATTTTGTTGAAATGGTGTTTCACTATCTGCCTCTTAGAGTTGTAGGCCAACACTGCCTGGTCTACAGAAACAAGAGAGCAGTCCGGAACCATGACTCGGACAACCATACCAAATAGATTGGTCTCACAGATCAGATTAGTGGGGGAAAGCCGAATTGTTGCAAATGAATGCCATTGTAAACAGCAAGCCTGAATTGGGCCTGGACGCATGTGGATATATAGACCCGAACGAACCAATGCCTTGCTGCCTAGGTTCACCAGAATACCCCATTATACCCCATTGTACCCCATTATACCCCATTATTGATCAAAGCTTCGGCATATTGGGGAACCAACGGGACAAATAAGAATGTACAAGGTCAAGAGGCGAGCGATACTCTTCAACAAAAGCATCCGACAAGAATAGTCTCATAACATACTCCGTGTGCAAACCCAATAACAGTTGTAGTAGATTCTTTCGAGTATTGTTTTGCGAAATCTCTTCCCTCCCTGTTTTTATTTGACTTCTCCAGCCTTCCGCTGCTGATCCCAGGGCCGGGTAGGCCTCATGCATGCCAGTCTCTTGTTGTTAACCCATGCACTCAGAACTCCAGGGGAAAAATTAACAATACTGCAGCCGGCGGTGTGTGACTTGCACCGACACGCCTTCTTTTTTGGCAGGGATCCCGTTTACTCTATAAAAAAAGAAGAGAAAAAAACGCCACAGAATTGATGCCTCAAATATTAGTCATTTATTGTTTTCAATAGCGAGGGCATTGGTCCGTCGTGTGTTAGTCAGAAGCCTGGCAGCTACGCACAGTGAACCTGGTTCACAGGACGAGAAACCTCACTTAGTATTGTAAGGAGATGGACAAGAGGAGATTTTACAGATAGATTTGGTGATTATAATGATGATGATAGTGTATTTTACTGAGGTACCGATACAGTCCCCCATATGCTATGCAAGGTTGTTTGTATTAGATAAATGAAATCAGCTTCTTATTCTTCTTGGCTTCTCTCTGGATTAGCTCATGTTCTTCAACGAGGAACCTGACTTTGGGATCCCCCTACGATTAATGATAGGTTATCTTTTCATCATATATAGATAATTTAACCACTTCAGTTTGTGTAAATGATTGGTGAGGCGGGCTCGGAATATATTACCTCAGAGTGACGATTCTGATCTTCGTCGCCCTATGAGTTTGCACAGTGTGTACCAGTTTCCCACTGGATCAATAGCTCTTCCTCCCCGACAAGCCTCTTATTCATACGGCCGTATCGACTGAGCCGCAAGCAGCCATTTTGGAGCGTAGAGGCATGACAGTTTCCAGGTCAGGTCGGAGAACACTGCAACCCTTGAGCACGCCTGTCAGCCCAGGCTCTGATGTAACCAAACACACGGTTAATAAGTAATCCGTCTGGAGTCAAATACATCTTCTCACCCACTAGGATCCTCCCCCCCACCTCCGCCCTGTCTTTTTTAAAACCAGGAACGTGTGTTCTCAATCTCGTTTCCTCCTTTTGTGTCCTCTCCTCAGGGAGCAAAGAGGCGGCGTTCACCTACGCCATCATCGCGGCGGGCGTGGCCCACGCCATCACGGCGGCCTGCACCCAAGGCAACCTGAGCGACTGTACCTGCGACAAGGAGAAGCAGGGCTACTACAGCAAGGGCCAGGGCTGGAAGTGGGGCGGCTGCTCGGCGGACATCAGCTACGGCCTGGGCTTCTCCAAGGTGTTCATCGACGCCCGCGAGGTCAAGCAGAACGCCCGCACGCTCATGAACCTCCATAACAACGAGGTGGGCCGCAAGGTACGTGGTCACCGGCTGCAGGGGTGGTGGGGGTGTGTGGGTGACGACGTAGAAGAGTAGCGCTGATCCTTTTGGAAACGGAACTGTTGCAATTCAGTAGTCTCCGCCACATGCTTTGTGTGTGAAGGGGCAGCTTGCCAGCGCTTGTGGGCAGTGAGGCCAAGAGTAAAAAGGCAGTGGAATAAAGGGCTGCTTTTAAAGGGGGGGAAACTGTTTTCACGTCAGGGATGGATTACAACTCTGATGCCCACACTGAAAACAAGTTGGCAGTGTACAAAAAAGGCATTAACCCCAGTCCCTCATGCTCTGCACTGTTTGGACAGTATACAGTTACCTTTTCCACATTCCCTGACATGATCTAATATCATAACCCACATCAGGTGTAATGTGTACGAGAAGAACTGAGGCTTTGCTTTTGGCGCTAGTTTTTTTAATTCTCAAGAATACACGCCTTCTTCTCTAAAAGACACTACTTTGTTCCAGGTGGTGACGTTAGAGGATAGTTCTTGCAATCAGTAATGTATTCGGATTTCCGTTAAGACCACAAATGCATCATCACTGTTCAAACGATTCAATGAACAGTTTGTGAAGAAGAATCACATCAAGTCTGTACTTTCAAGGTGAACTTCAATCGAATCCAAAGGAACTCTGGAGGATTACTTTGTTACTATCAAAGATAGCAATACCTTATCCAAAGACGGCAAAGGATCTCCTTTTACCCAAGAGGCCGGGTTCACACTACAATTGTAAAGGATTACTTCCACATATTGCACTTGGCAGGGCCCGTCAGTCTTTTCTGCACGCCCAAATTTAGACGGACTGGATCCAGACAGCTACATCGCCCCTCGCCCGCCGCCCACCGCCCGTCTCCCATTCCCCTCGGCTCCGCGGAGACAATACGCGCATGGATCCAAAAGTATCGGCCAGTGTGCTTTTTTTTTTACCTCTTTCGTCCTCCTCTTCTTTCTATGTTTAATAAATGGGCTCTCTGTTTTAATAGTGAATCCCCCTCGCCACCACCACCAACACCACCACCACCTCCTCCTTTAATTATGGTAATCACAGCACGGAGAGAGCGAGCAGGAGCGGCGCTCACAGAGCCTAGGTCAAAGACGTCCGCACAAAGGCTGTCAGGGGTTTTGGTCACAGGAACCACTGATGGATTAAGGCCCCCCGAGATCCTGAAGGGACCCCCGCAGTAGGGTGCTCCTGTGGGGGGGTTGTGTTGTTGATCTATTCCACTTCTCCTTCCTCCCACGTCCCGATCACTTTACTTTGGGGTTTTTTTTGGGAGGGGGGGGGAGGGACGTACATATCATTTTTGAGGACCCGGGATTCTCCGCTAAGAAACCCAGTATACACCTTCTCCCTCGCCCGGCACTTTGCTTTGTCATCGGTTAGGGATTTAACATTAATCCCACTCAGCACCCCGCCAGACGCACGGCTGACATTTTGTCTGCTGTGGGTGGTGGCTACACACACACACACACACACACACACACACTCACAGAGAGCCTGAAACCCGATCCAGTATTTTTGCTTCTGTGTGTACAGTATCACACAGTTATGCGGTCGGCCCCTTTCAATCCCCACGCCATTAGCCGATTGTTCCATTGTCACGTGTATTTCTCACCTTCACGCAAATAAGAGTCTCAAGCTGCTGCTCTGTTTAAAGTGTCTGAATCATGTCTGGGGTGAATCAGCCGTAGAGGGAGACGCACCGACGTATTGACACAGCAGCAAGGCCACTGTCTAAACTGTCTTGTGTCTTGTTGTCTGCGTTGCGCCTGCGTACAGGTCCTGGAGAAGACCATGCGTCTGGAATGCAAGTGCCACGGCGTCTCGGGCTCCTGCACCACCAAAACCTGCTGGACTACACTTCCCAAGTTCCGCGAGCTGGGCTTCATTCTCAAGGAGAAGTACTTGCACGCCGTGCACGTGGAGCCCGTCAAAGCCAGCCGCCACAAGCGTCCCAAGTTCCTCAAGGTCAAGAAGCCCCACTCCTTCCGCAAGCCCATGGACTCAGAGCTGGTGTACATCGATAGGTCCCCCAACTACTGCGAGGCGGACCACACCACGGGCAGCCTGGGCACGCAGGGTCGCGTGTGCAACAAGACTATGATGCAGCAGATCAGCGGCTGCGACCTGATGTGCTGCGGCCGCGGGTACAACACCCACCAGTACTCGCGGGTGTGGCAGTGCAACTGCAAGTTCCTGTGGTGCTGCTACGTCAAGTGCAACACCTGCAGCGAGAGGACAGAGGTGCACACCTGCAAGTGAGAGTATTTATGAGGACGCCGCGCGCGGGGGCGTGTGTGTAGGTTTGTGCGAGTGCGTTTGTGTGTGTGTGCGTGAGTGAGTGTGTACGTGTGTGTGTGTGTGTGTGTGTGTGTGTGCGGGTTTTTGTGTGTGCGTGTGTATGTGTGATTGCGTGCATGTGTGTGTGTGTGTGTATGAATGCTAGCATATTTGTGTGTCTGTGTGTGTGTGTGTGTTTTTGTTTTTTATGTCTGGGAGTTTTAGGTAAGTGTGATCGTTTAAAGGAACTCTTATGTAGACTGTACCACGGCTGGAGACTGCAGCCCAGCCATAGATAACCAGAACTCACTGTTCCAGCAGGGACTCGAAGACGGAGCATACTATTTGTTTTGCACACAAATCCCCAACAGTCCCCCTCTGCGTGGATGTCGCTTTGTTCTCCTTCTGTTAGTGTGCCTGGGATTGAATAATGAATCAGTGCTAGAGCAGGTTCCTCAGTGAAGTCTTTCTCCCTGGTGCTGGGACCCGGCTACAGCGTGACTCATTAAGATGACAAGTGGACTCTTCAAAAGACCTTAAGCTATGGAGGCGTATCAACACTCTGAGGAAATAGCTAATGCCAATGCAAATAATCGCAGGATGTGATTGTTGGACAGTGCAAACTGCTGTAGGTGACTGGCTGGCATTTCGGCCAGATAGAAACGGCAGCATTTGGGCATATTTAACACTGTATTTAGTAATGAAAACAAAATAGATATTGTTAATTTATTCATTAAAAAGACTACTGATTTTGTCTGTTATTGAAGAAAATTGATGACAGGTTGTGGTTGTGAAAGGTATACTTTGTGGGATTCCAAAACAGGAAAATTGAAAATGATCAAAAAATAAAACGTTTTAATATATTGCTATTCAAATACTGTTCTAGTTTATGAGCGTCAAGTGACATGCAAAAAAACTGATTAAGAGGAATTGATCTATGAATGATCAATGTATTGAAAAAAATCTCAAGTATTAGCCAAAAAGATTGATTTGAAATAAAAGTAATTTGGTAGTGAATGCAATTGAATCACAAAGTATACCTCTCAATAATACATTCGTAATGGATCAGTGCACATAGGTACACACACTGTAATCCCGGGTTGGGCTTGAAGCCGACCGTGACTTCATGCCTTGACCTTCCTCTCAGTTGTCATCCCCCCCCCCCCATCCTCTTTGTTTGCTGCTAGTCTAGAAAAGGTATTCTGAGGTCAAAGACTGTAAACTCCCATCAAGCTCACACACTTGTTTAACCAGACCCAGCATTGGCCGATCAGTAACCCTGGCACATTTCCTCCTCTTCTGGTAAATAGTGGTTAATAGATTATATTTTGTGAAATGCTATTTTTATATGGATGTCTTATTTATATCTCTTCTACATATACAGCAGTGGCCATTTCATCACTGTTGTTAAACCCTTCTAAGCTAATAACGTTATGTTGGTCCCTCGCTGTCACTGCCATAGTTGTATATTGTATGTGATAGAAAAACAGTTTGTAATATGTCTGTGTTCACTACTGTGTTTACTGCCTTTCATGACTACTACCGATGGAATACAGAAACAGATTATCACCTACAACGTGTCTGAGAGTTTGATTGTCTTTGCTCCTATTTTCTTTCCCTTGGGAAGTAATAAGATTCATTTTCCATCATACTGTAGAAGATGGGCTGAGATTCCTCTGATATTCTTTTCATCTATTAGATTTATTGTTGACTCACAATGGTACACACACTGAAAAAGCTATAGCATGGAAATTGTTAACATCATCGCGTATTTCTTTTATTGCCTCACCAAGCTGGCATTCATTAACTTTAGATTAAGATGGATGGATTCCCACAAGGTAAACACAACATAATCTGATATTCAATAAATCGCTTTACAGTGATGTTCCCCCTCCCTTCCTGTTAATCATCACACAAGCAGAGACACAAGTGCACAGATAGTCCGCGTCAGCTCCGGAGACAAACACCTTTCCAATGGCCTTTTTCCTTACCAGCACAATGTGGGCCCTACACAAGCCACACACAGAGACAGGGGGGGGGGGGGGAAGAGTCGTGCTTTGGAGGGTGAATGCTATTCACGCTTAATTGAGGGCCCATCTCCCACCGACCGGGGGGGAAGCAGTTCAGAATGCAGAGGAGGGGGGCGGTGGTGGTTGGGGCTGAAAAAAGAGTGTTTGTGCTTTTTAATGGCAGGGTACTGTTTGTAATTGATGAGGCTGGGTCCGGGCAGACTGTCAACCCTGATGACTTGCTCAAGCCGGGGAGGAGCGGGGGAGGGGGTTGGTCCTGTCAGGTGATAGATGACTCGCACATCTGCTTCATTCACTCCTGAGCCGCCAGTTGCTACAACAACTGAAAGTGCGGCGGGGAAAATGTGCGAGCCAGTCTCCAGGAGAGGCAGCGTGGCGCGTCGGGGGAAATGTTAACGATGCCTAAGACCACAAGTCGTTACAGGGACGGATTCCTCTCCCAACGGCATGGAGCGGGGGAAGTGGCCAGTACATGGGATCCAAGGTCCTGGGATGGAAGACCGTCTCCAACACCACCACCACCACCAACATCACCCCCACCAACCCCCACCACTACCACCACCACCACCATCATTACCATCACTATCACCTGCACCACCACCACCACCACCACAATCACCATCACTATCACCACCATCACCACTACCACCACCACCACCATCATTACCATCACTATCACCTGCACCACTACCACCACCACCACCATCATTACCATCACTATCACCTGCACCACCACCACCACCACCACCACCATCATTACCATCACTATCACCTGCACCACCACCACCACCACCACAATCACCATCACTATCACCACCATCACCACCACCACCACCACCACCACCAACATCACCCCCACCACCCCCACCATCACCACTACCACCACCACCACCATCATTACCATCACTATCACCTGCACCACCACCATCAACACCACCACCACCATCACTACCACCACCACCACCACCATCACTACCACCACCACCACCACCACCATCATCACTACCACCACCACCATCAACACCACCACCACAATCACCATCACTATCACCACCACCATCACTACCACCACCACCACCACTACCATCACTACCACCACCACCACCACCACAATCACCATCACTATCACCACCACCATCACTACCACCACCACCACCACCACCATTACGATCACTACCAACATGACCCCCACCACAACCACCACCATCCCTACCACCACCACCACCACCACTAACACCATCACCATTACCATCACTACCACAACCACCACCACCACCACCACCATCAACAGTACCACCATCATCACCACCATCACCACCACCATTACAATCAGTTCCACCACCACCATCAACACCACCACCACCACCACTACCACAACCCATACCCCCACCACCACCACCACAATTACAATCACTACCACCATCACCACCTCTACCACCATCGCCACCACCACCACCACTACCACCATCAACAGTACCACCATCATCACCACCATCACCACCACCATTACAATCAGTTCCACCACCACCACCACAACCACCATCACCATCAACAGTACCACGATCATCACTACCATCACCACTGCAACTACCACCATCACCCCCTCCAACACCAGCACCACCACCATCACTATCACCACCACCTATCTCTTAGATGAATTGGAATAGAAGTGCTGTGGGAAATCTTGCACTTATTAGCTACAGAGAGAGAGAGAGAGAGAGAGAGAGAGAGAGAGAGAGAGAGAGAGAGAGAGAGAGAGAGACAGAGACAGAGACAAAAAGAGAAAGAGGAAAGAAGGTTTGCTACTGCCAGAGCAGGACAGTCTTTTCTCTGTCTCACAAAAGAGTTGGGCTTTGATAATGTTGACACAAAAGAACCCTTGTATAAGAAAAGGCAGTTGCCCAAATAGCCCAGGTTAAACTCAAACTAGGGTGGATTGTTAAACTCCATTAGTAGACATTACTTCTCGATGGCATTCACATAGACTTGAATGGACATTTAACCATTCACATATCAGAGGACTTGCCCAAATAGCCCAGGCTAAACTCAAACTAGGGTGGATTGGGAAACCACATTAGCAGAAAGTAGTTCTCGATGTCATTCACATAGACTTCAACCGTCATTCAACCATTTACATATCAGAGGGCTCAGACCCAACGTGTATTCACCTGCCTTTCAACAAGCTAAAATTAGAAGATGGCGCAAAAACAGATGACAATGACCTCAGATGTTGTGTGGGAGGACAATGTCAGACCAAACTGCTTCTTCTTTTCATCCCCCTTCAGCTGTAATCCACCTGGGATGCGGCCGGTCAGGTGCAGAAACCACCACAGAGAGAACGGGAGTCTGTGCGTCCTTGTTGAGTCACAAACACAAAACACCACCTTCTTTGATATCGTAGCCTAAGTGAGACACCCTGCTGGATCACCAAGCCGCTAATTATACTCTTAGCCGTGTTTCTCCATACACACGGCTGTAGGGCCACGCCAAGATGTTCAGGGATGTAATATATGTGTGTCGCTCTGAATTGAGCTTGTGTTACCCTTTGTAGAGTTTTATTTGTTCACGCACGCACACAAACGCACACACACACACATAGACACACACAAACACACACACACAAACACAAACACACACATGCATGCCAACATGTATGCCCGCACTCATAAACCTGCTAGCACACACACACACACACACACACACACACACACACACACACACACACACACGCCTGTATACATGCGTGTTCATGTGCATACACAAAGACAAGCAATTCTTAAAATACATGTGTGCACGCAAACATGTTCCAAATATGATGGCAAGCACACACACAAACACACATACACACAAACACACACAAACGCACACATCCAGAAATGCGCAGAGAGCACCTGCAGTATGTGGAACTAGGTGTCAGCAGCAGATTGATGGTTGGCAGTCTGGCTGCCCGGCTGTGTTATGGCTGGAGGCCTTGCCTTCCCCCATCTGATCCTGTGACCCGGTACATTACAGCGGCCCAGTGGTGGGCTTCAGCCAGCCATTAGCTGTTAAAGCAAGCTAGTATACAATCTGAATACCATATATATATATACCTAGACACAAGTGCCATTGTGCTCCCTGATTTACTGTTTGACGGCAGGTTTTGATTTACGCAGTGTAAATCAAAACGGTTGAAACTTTTCACTAACACTGCCACATCGCCGCTTAAGTTTGGTGTCGACCCCGAAACAATCAGGGGATTGATTGATGGATGACATTTATTTACTAAAGATATCATTTAGTTTTTTGATTTGCCATTGATTTGTCAACAACAACATCCCCCCTCCCAGACTAAATATATATTCTCCAAGGGCAGCGGGAGAGGCTAATAAATTCTCTAAGTTGTAATATCATACATTTAGCGATGGCTTCCTTGACAAAAGGGCTCTTTGTGTGTTGAAACAGTACAGACCCTACAGTTTGAGACACTTCACTCAAAACACAGGGGGGACACCGCTAAAGACAATAATTTGAGGAGGAGGAGAAGGTGGAGGAGGAGGAGGAGGAGTAGGTAGGAGCGAGAAATGTGCGCTCCACTCTTCCTCACCCCCTTCGCTCGTTCTCTCTCCCTGACCATAAATCTTCTGACACATGATTCCGTCAGTCATACTTTTGTTTTTCCCCTCTGGTTGAGACATGCAGAAGCACCTGAGCGCCGCACAGTAAATTGCAGAGCACAAGCTTGTCTTTATGTGATTCCAGAGATACGGTGTGTCGGGGCCGAGGGGCCGCGCTGCACTCTCTTAACGCCACGCCATGTTTGAAGGCTCTGCGATGGCAGCCACAGATAGCCGACAATATCCACTCTACCCGCCAGCACCACCAGCACCACCACCACCACCACCTCTGCCACTCCCGTCTTGAGAGAGAGAGAGAGAGAGAGAGAGAGAGAGAGAGATAGGGAGAGAGAGAGAGAGAGGGGGGGGGAGAGAGGGTTTGGGAGAGAGAGAGAGAGAGAGAGAGAGAGAGAGAGAGATAGGGAGAGAGAGAGAGGGGGGGGGGGGAGAGAGGGTTTGGGAGAGAGAGAGAAAGAGAGAGAGAGAGAGCGAGAGAGAGAGAGAAAGGGAGAGGGAGAGAGATAGAGAAAGAGCGGGAGAGAGAGAGAGAAAGAAAGAGATCCCTTCACCGGAGGACTATCTGACTTCCCACCGTTTATCTGATCCGATAGGTCGACCCGATAGCTTTGTGGCATTGTCAGCAGTCGAGAGGCTATCGCGGAGAACGCAGGGACCGAATCCGCACTCTTGGGTCATGGAGTGTGTGGGTGGGATGCAGAGGGGGAGACGGTGGTGTCAAGGAGTTGATGGGAGCGGGAGTGGAAGTCGTTTGAGAACACGTTTCAAAGTGAAGTATACAGGTCTGTTGAACCAACTTCTGTGTTTTTTTAATTGTTTTTTTGGAAGCCCTTGAAATATGTAATCAGGGCACATGGGCGGGGGGGGGGGAGGGGGTTGGGGGAGAGGGGGGCAAATGCATCCAAGAAATGAAGGCATGAAGGCCTTCCGAGCAGACACATTAAAGCCCCCCTTTGATGCTCCGTGATGAGCTGTGGCGTATAGCGAAGTGAACCGTCATTTGATACTTTTATCAAGCTTGTCTTTTACAGAGCGTCTTTGCAGGGGGGTTATGGAGGGCCCTCATGCCCCGCCATCACCACACACACACACACACACACACACACACACACACACACACACACACACACACACACACACACACACACACACACACACACACACACACACACATAAACACACACACACACACACACACACATAAACATAAACACACACACACATACACACACACACACACACACACACAGAACACATCACCTGAGCATAGCTTACTGTAATCCACTGATGACTCGGTCGTCCTGACACAGGTTTGTTTTCAACCAAAACACTCAACTCGCCATCCACACCTCGTGGCAAACCTCACCTCACCGCACACAAGCCCCGCCCCCCACAGAGCGCGTGGTGGCATGGCGTGGCGGTCAGCGCCCCCCCCCCCCTGAATTACTATTACTATTCAGTGTGTTGAGCCAACACCTTTATTTTAGGTACATGGCGTTAGGGAGCAGGTAGGGGTCACTGATATGGTATCGTTCATTTGGGAAGGTTTGACCTGATCCCAACCACTCAAACTGTATGACTGGCCCTCTTCCTCTCCAGCACATGAAACTATCTCCCCATCCAGAGTTCGGTAGATTTGACTGTGTTGGAAAACGGAATGGGTATAAAGATAAGAGATGCATTTTGATGCTAGCACACTTCGGCTGGGGGACGATTAGGTTACTAAAGGTCAACCTCATTTTGGTCAATGTTAACTTTAAACCAGTAGCACCCCCCCAAAACACACACACACACACCGACTTTGATCTTCCTTAGTACCCATGACCTCGATCCTTGATCTATAATCTGTCGCTCCGGCACAACCCCACCGCTACTAGACTTCCTGTTGACGTCGGTCTTGTTGTTCTTCATGACGTGCGGCGCGAGGAACACGCTGCACAAACACGTCCTCGTGAGGCTCACATTCCCCGTGTACTTCGGCGATGCTGTCATAGCTTCCACGCTCGTGTCTCTCTTGGCTGGAGACGTCAAGGAGGAGGAGGAGGAGGTTCCAGCAAGCTTCCCTCTCTCTCTCTCTCTCTCTCTCTCTCTCTCTCTCTCTCTCTCTCTCTCTCTCTCTCTCTCTCTCTCTCTCTCTCTCTCTCTCTGTCTCCCTCTCTCCCCCCTTCTCTTTCCCTTCCAGCTTCTTGCTAACCTGCCCGGGCACGCTCCTAAATGTATCATTGCGGAAAGCCATGAAACAATTTGAGCTGATGCTGCCAGTTTAAATAACTGAACTCTGTGGTCAAAGCTATTATCCCATTAATCTCCCTCCCCCCGTCTCCCCCCCCAGCTCCTCCCCCCTGTGAGGCGGTGGGAACCCTCACTCCCTCAAAAGGACCAGGTAAAGAGAGAGCAGAAAATTGAACCCATTTTGAAATGGAGTCCAAATGTTCCATCCACATTGTGTTTTTTGCTTCAGCAGTGAGATTGACTCACCTTTCTGGATTGATGGCAAATTGAGATTGGAGTCAAATGAAGAAAAGGAATACAAAGAGACTTATGAAATATGATACTGCTGTGCGGATATCTGAATCTATATGATAAGGGTATGAATGAAGTTGTATGTCTGTGGTCCTGTGTAAATAACAGCCGGTGTTGGCTGTAAACAGGGCAACGACTGTTGGAACGATTCCGGAAGAGTTCTGTTTCAAATCAGTTTGCCCACAAAACTCTCACACATTACATTTACGATACATTTTCCCTGGTGTGTGTGTGTGTGCTTTACAATATATTTAAAACCGCAAGATAGAACCATATATGTTGTAGGGATGTTGAATTTGTCTGTGTGTGCGTATGTTTGTGTGTGTGTGTGTGTGTGTGTGTGGGTATATGAGTGCAGTTGTGCAGGTGTGTGTGTATGTGCGTGCGTGCATATATGTATGTTAGTGTGTTTGTTTGTGTGTATGTGTGTGATTGTGTGTGTGTGTGTGTGTGTTCATGTGAACGTGTGTGTGTTTGTGTGCATGTGAGCGTGGGTGTGTATGTGTGCGTGCGTGCATGTGAGCGTGTGAGCGTGTGAGCGCGTGTGCGTGTATATATACGTGCGCGTGTGAGTGTGTTAGTTCGCGCCTATAGTGTTGACTAGGTATCACGGCGGACTGAATGAGTCCGGCGTGTTAGAATGGTGTCTGTGACAGTGGTGGATGAGGTCACGGTTCAGCCCGGGGTCAAAGGTTTGTCTGTGGGCCAAGCGGAGGCAGCTGGGCGCGGGGCTCCGAGGTCAGCCTCAGTGATGGTAATGAGATATAGAGGAGCAACAAAGGGCGGCAGCATAAAGAGGGCACTGAAGGGGTAGGAGGGGTGTTAGTGGCGGCGGTGTCGCTGGGGTGGGTCCGACTTTCACTCATCCTTAATGATTTTACTGTTCGGTTCTTTCTACTGTTCTGATTTATGATTATTGCCTTATTATAGCGCCGCCGTTGTCCTCGCCTCAATGCAGGCCGCAGGTGACTGTGCCCGCAGCGCGTCTGAATGGGCCTGCGTCACGGAGTGATGGGACTCGTCGCTGAGCTTTGGTGTCCGCCGTTATAAAACTAAACAACACAAAAACCTCCACAGTGGATCCTGAGAAGGAGCCGGACAAACGTGACACACATCCCTAAAGAGCAGCTTTTTTTCCCTCCTGGCAGGAAGTCTTTGGATTCCAGGCTGTTTTGTTAGTCGAGGGGACAGAAGGAGACGCACATTGAGACGCACAGTGAAAGAGACCTGGACTAGAATAGCCTAGAAAAGGACAGAGAGAGACAAAATACAGTCTCCCCCCCCCCCCCCCCCCGTCCGAGACCCCCTTGTCTTCCACCCTAACAGCTTCTTCTTCCTCTTCTTCTTCGTCATCTTCGTCATCATCTTCCTCTTCTTCCTCTACTTCTTCCTCTTCTTCATCTTCTTCTTCTTCTTCTTCTTCTTCTTCTTCTTCTTCTTCTTCTTCAACTTCTTCCTCTTCCTCTTCTCCTTCTTCTTCATCTTCTTCCTCTTCTTCATCTTCTTCCTCTTCTTCATCATCTTCTTCTTCTTCTTCTACTTCTTCGTTGTCTTCTTCTTCTTCTTCTTCTTCTTCGTCTTTTTCTTCTTCTTCTTCTTCCTCATCTTATCTTACTTCTTCTTTTCTTCCTTCTTCTTCTTCTTCTTCTTCTTCTTCTTCTTCTTCTTCCTCTTCCTCTTCCTCTTCTGCTCCCTCTCAGTCTTCAGGTATCCACTGCCATTACCTGCCGCCCTCTGAGGATATGGAACCACAGTAGGCGGGGGCCCTTTAAGAAGGGGGAGGGAGGAGGATGGGGAGACGGCAGCGATCATTTCTGTCATAAATCAGGGCCCATTCAAAAGGCTGCATGGGTGTCTGGTGACACGGCGGACGGCCCGAACAAAGAGCCGATGCCATGAGAGAGAAGCGGCACAAGCAGCGAGAGCGGTTCTCAAGCTATTCCATACAATTGCGTTGGTGATGGTTGCTGTGTGCTGGACAATATGAGAAGCAGTCAGTCAGGGCGGGGTGGGCTGATCCAGAATGTGAAGTACACCCTGGAAGAGATCTGTGTGGGAGATAGTGTCACACATGAGAGCTGACCCCACTTTTCATTCATTCTAACTTAATGTATATATGATAGATGGATGGCATACAATGGATCATTGGAGATGGCAGGAGATTACTAAGGACAAAAAGTCAATGCTGAGCACATCGGAGCTTGACAGGTACCTTCCTACCATCTATTATCCTAGCAGGCAGCTCAGATCTAGCTTTCCTTTAGCAGGTGGAAAGGGTTGCTGAAGGTGGCAGACATTCAAACACAAAACTGTGAAACAAGTCAAGACATCGAACATAGCCTCACTCGAACATCCTTGGCCTCACTTGCACCCAAACAACGTTCCGACAGGCACAACGAACAACACTATTTGAACCTGCTGAAGGCTGGAAGTTACTGAGGTTCAGTGTGATGTGTGATGTTTCTGCTGTATGGGATCAGACACGGATCTGTGTGGAGATTTACTCAGATGCCTTCGTCTTCTCCTCGTGGATATTTTTAAATGAGCTTGATGCAACAAATTGGAGGATTCTGTCTGGTAGGAAAAGCGCCAAGGTCGCCCCCTAGGGTCTATGAAAAGTGTCGCACAGAGTGGCCAGTTATCCTGGTGTAATCATGAATCAGACAAAATAACAGTAACGGGAGAAAGAGGTTAGGTCATCTGTTTGTATATCTTGTAAATTACATATAATGCTGTGTCAAATTAAAGAGATTAACTTAATCAATCAGGTTGTATTGATAGATTGATTTGACACTTTGTAACACTGGATAGTAACGCATAATTGTCCAGCTTTCAAAAGAGAGAGCTGCATCCATAGAAACAGGCTGTTTGCCTCTGCACTTTGTGCTGTTCAAACAAACAGGTTTCTCTGCGGTCCATGAAAAGCATGTGCCCACAAAAGTGACACAAGTGAGTGAAAGTGAAAAAGTTTCTGCAAATAGGAAAGGTTAGATGTACAGTGCAGTGTAAGAACACCTAGATCCCTCCTTTCACAAGCGGCCTCAAAGCCAGTCAGGCAGGTTTCCTGTAATTACATGAAAAATGGCTTCAGTCCCTTCGGGGGTGTTAGACATATCTGAGGAGATAGAACAAAGAGAAGAAGACTGGAAAGAGGGAAAGACGGGAAAGTAAGATAGAGAGAAAGGAAGGAAGAAAGGTGAGGGAAGAAAGGAATGACGGAAAGACGGAAAGAAAGGAAGGGAAAGAAAGGAAGGAAGGAAAGGGGAGGAGGGAAAGAAGGGAGGGAGGGAAGGAAGGAAGAAGTAAAGGGTAGGAAGAAGGTAGGAATACCGTTTTCTATAGTTCTTATAAGGTTTTAGCTAATCAATTAAACTCCATCAAATTAGCATTAAGGATAACTCAGCTAACTAATTCAGTTACTTCTTGGCTGAACCTCAATGTCAAAAGCAGGGATTAAGATGAGAGTCGACGAGTAAAACGAGCCTGGCGTGTTGATCTTGAGCCCCCCTCCCTCCCCTCCTCTAATAATATATCACAGTAAAGCTGTGCTGAGGGCTGTCTGGGGCGCTCCGCATACAGCACCAGTAGCCAGCCAGATGCTTCTGTATCAACACCTCCTTTATCACCCGATGAGAGTCCTCCTGCCAACTCTGACACTAATTCCACCTGAGAGGTCCACACTGACAGAGGTATCATCCCGCCGTGGAGGCATGCGGTTGACCGGAGATGCTCTGTACTCCAGTCCCTCGCTTTCATATCAAACAGCGCTTTAGCATTCTGCCCCGTGTGCGCGCTTATCAATCGTAAAAAAAAATAAGGAAAAAAGATGAGAACATTCCTGAGTTGTGTGGTGGCCTGCACCCCCCACCCCCCCCACCCCCCCCCCCCCCCGATGCGGTGTGGAGTAGCTGTGTGGATGGCAGGTTAATCCACTAAATTAACACCTCAAAAAGAAAAATCTGAAAGCCACAATGATTTGACCTTACATCGCCACATGCGTGTCGGTGGAATGAAGGAAAGCAGCCACCAGCACACCCCTCTGACTCCTCTGGCTTAGGTAAACCCAGGCTGTTATGCTAACAGAGCCCTGCGTTGAACACACAAGGGTTGTGTCCAATTTGATAATTAACAAATGCGGAGACAGCGTTTTGCAGACATAATGGTATTTTTTTCACAGACGCCAACACTAGTGTTTTATAATTTGTTATACATATCACATGCCAGTTGTTATGCAATAACTACGATTCCTGCCAGCTTTAGATTTGCTCAGTCTAACATCTTTACATGTGTGTTTGTGAGTGTGCGTGTGCGTGAGAGAAGTTTCAGCCTTTTATTCCGCCTAGATGTGACATAGACATGTGGTCGGACTTTCATAAAGTGCTATGCATGCGTATATAATATATATGTATGTATATGTATGTGAAGTAAAAGCTCTCTCTCTCGCTCTCTCTCTCTGTAATTCTGTGTAGTAACGTGCCGCTGCACAGTCCGAACCCCATAACTACCGCGGATCAAGCAAGGGAAAAATGTCTTCAGAAATAACAAACACTTGAAGCTAAACTCTTCACCGGCGGTGACATTGTTTTATCCCAGGACAAGCCTCAACCGTTCATCATAATACCCCTGCTTGCTTGCTCACCGCCACAGAACATGTATAACCCACACTCAAATCCTCTCAGGGGAAGAGAGTATGCATTCCACAGGTTGGGTGGACTGATCAGAACAGTGACTACAGTCCTTTACCCCCATCACAGGAACTAGGATTGTTCACAAGATCCTTTCGTAAGGCCTTCGCGAGGCCCCTTTTGACGCCTCTCCCTCTGGGATTATTATGATCAGTTTTTTGCAGAGTTTATGCCATTGACATGATATTACGGATAATTGTCATCTACAGATTGTTCTCTCCTTTTGCCTTTGCCTTATTTATGAGTTTATTTTCTATGTTGGATAAATTGGGAATTTAGTATTTCGCTGTGTAGTTTTTCAAAACACATGTTTACATTTGGAAAATGCCACGGTAACCGGTGGAAAGCGAGGAAACGAGGAAGACCAGGCAGATTAAAACATGCAATACTAATAAAAAAAGAAAGTTCCAGGTCCCGGTTCGCAGCGTTAATCCCTCACGCTGTTTGATCAGAGGGCGACGCCGCAACAATATAAACACTGGCATGGTACTCCAGCTCCCAGAAACCCCTGCACGCTCCCGAACGGGCCCGGCCGCGTCTCCTCTACGATCCCTTTGAGTCATCGGCTCCTGTGGGAACAAGTCTGGAGATAGCCTATTCAGGAAGCCCATATTAGAGTCAATGAGGCAGAGTCGGACGGAAAAAAACACAATAAGAAACCCGGGGAGAAAACAGGGCCCGCAGGTAGCTCCAGTCACTTAAATAACCAGCTCCTCGTGGGCTTCCATAGGAGAGGCGGAAAGGGCACACTGTCAGTAAGGAAATACACCCGCAACATCGCGAGCTATTGCAATGAAGACATAACTCAGCAGCCAGGTTAAGTAGGGGCTTTCACAGATGACAGATCTGTCAGACTGACGCAGACACAGTCCTGTGTTGGGTTCAGACATTTCAGAGGTTTGTGCGTGCAGGTGTGTGTGTGTGTGTGTGTGTGCTTGTGTGTGAATGTGTTTCTGCATGCATGCATGTGTGTGCATGCGTGTGTCAGTGCATATGTGTGTGTGTGTGTGTGTGTGCGTGTGTGTGTGTGTGTGTGTGTGTTTGTGTATACCCTGGGAGTTTGAAACGGCATGACCCCGTTCTAACATTACCACACACACACACTGATAAGAAAATAAACGAGCCCAAATGCTGAAAAGCCAACTGCTCTGAAGCCGATCCAGCTGGATTAGCAGGGTTACACATCATCCCAGAGACGCTTTTCAAGGACTCCTGGGGCCACGGAAAAAACCTACCATAGTACCGACCCACCATCACCTGTAGCTTTATAAATCACTTGCACTTTAGGACTTGATTAGTTCCTGTGCTAGCGATGCAATTGGACACATACTAAAGAATACTAAACCAGTTTGATACTGTTTCCCCAAACATTTTAAATATATTTAATCTAACGTAACTGCCACTGCGTTGTGCTACTCATTCCAATGTGTGAGGACTCAAAAGAGAATCAAGGAGACCAGTTGGTTTGTGTGCGGAGCTGACGCGTCACGAGGAGAATGCGGTTGTATTGGAAGAAAGGGCAAATGGGTTAAGGCGGTTTGGAGGGTCTGAGTTCCTTTCCACTGTGTGTGTCTTGGGTTGTGATGCGTTTGACTACAACACAATCAGGTGTTTTCAGGCTTTACAGGAGATATGCATCTCCAGGCTCTGGCCACGGTACAAGGCCTTATTTCCATGGAGACAGCTGGCTCTGAGACATACCGTGCATGTATGTTTGTGTGTGTGTGTGTGTGTGTGTGTGTGTGTGTGTGTGTGTGTGTGTTTGTGTGTGTGTGTGTTTGTGTGTGTTTTTTTGTGAAAGAGTCTGAGTGTGTGTTCGTGTGAATCCGTGCGCGTGAGTGTGTATGTGGGTGTTTTTTTTTTTGTGTGTGTGTGTGTGTGTGTGTGGATCAGACTTATAACTACACACTATGGACACACTATTTTATTTTAGCACATACCTATTGTCGAAGAGGTTGCATCATCAGTTCATTCATCAGGTTTTGAGCCCGGCAGAAAGAAATGCATTTTTGTTCCTGTTAGTTCCGCCTTATCTTGCCCAAGAACATATTTTTGGAGTGGAAAAAAGCACACCCCTTCCGTACAATATGATATTTGTTGATTAATTTCAGTGTAATGCATATATCATCCATCATACACTATAAGGCAAAGAATGACAACCATGAAATACAAAGGGAATATAAGTGTTGCAGATAATCCGATGGGAAAAACAACAGAAATTCCTGTTTTTTCTAATGGTCTTTTTTTTTAAAAATAGAATTGTTGTTAGCTATAGAAACGTAGCTTTACAGAAAACTCTTTCTTCATTCCTCATCCTTGCCCTTTATAGTTCAACCTCTCCCTTTTATTAAGGCCATAACTAAGAAAGACACCTCCGCCCACGCCCTCGTCTGATGGATCCCTGGGGCTGCCGGCTTCTCAGAAACACAGACAAAGCGAGACTTTACCCAGATAAAACCACCGATACCATCCTAAGATCAGGATCATTCTCTCTCTCTTTAAGGCCTCTTAACTCTGATCTATTTTTTGGTTTCAAACAGTGTGATTCATCATCCGTCGCAATTACGGGTTCAGAAGAAGGGGGGGAGGGGATTTCACAACAGACAATTATAACGCATCATGTTGATCAAGATAATTGGAATATCTGGTGCGCACACCTGCAATCAGGAGGGTTTTACTGCTCTTAGTGACGGATCAATGGTGACATCACTAAATGAGTAAACACCCCCGATGACAAAGGTTGAAAGGGCCTTAACCTTTTAATAGTTGCTTTTGTGGGAGACACATAACAACGAATTAAAGGCAATTAGAAAATAGGTGTTTTCAAATAGAAGAGGCTGGTAGACAAGACAACATGTCGCTGCATTCTCTACATACCACCTTGTTTTTATAGACATATACAGACTATATGGTAAGCGTGTATACATACATGCATACACTCTCTACAGTACATTTGGGGGTGCATTGATATAGCATAAATGGCGGTCCTTTTCAGAGTGGCGTCGTTTGATCCGCCTGGAGAGCGATCGTGTTCGCTGGCTGCAGGTCGGATGGCAGCGCCTCACATTCAAAGGAGACACTGCAGTGCACTCCAGGCCTTTTCCATAAACACAGGTGAATTATTTCTTCACAATGCTTGATACCGACTGCCATTTTTCTTCCTCTAAAGCGCCGGGGGCACATGTCCACATCAATGAGCTCCTTGTGCTGTCTCAGGTTGTGTGCTTTTCCTTCCCCCCCCCCCCCCCCTTTTTTCATAATTGCATCGAACAACAAAGTCTCCAAGGAAATCAAAGAGGAATCTTCTATTGTGGAATAATGCGCATGGTGTTGATCATGGCTGTTGTACTCTGGTGATAATGTAGTATAACCAGGCACTTAAAATACAGCTCACCCTTTGAACTCATGTCCATGATATTGAATGAAAAACGTATACAACGCCTGTTGTATTCATTCGTACAGGGACTGTGTTTGATGAGGCAAAGACGTTAAGAGGAGGATCTGTCAGCACCGAGATGCATAAAGGCATTTGCCCGAGGAGATTAATAATGAGAGAGAAAGAGACAGATAAAGAGAGAGAGAGAGGGAGAGAGATAGAGAAATGAATAGGGGAGTAAAAGAGAGAGAGTATGGATAAGGGTGAATAAGTGAGAGAGCTACGTTGGGCAGTAGGATGAGGAAATGGAGGGAGGGAGAAAGTTGAAGAGGAAGAATTTGAGAAAGAGAGGGAGGGAGAGAGATGAAGAGGAAGATTAAGAGAAAGAGAGGGAGGGAGAAAGATGAAGAGGAAGAATAAGATAAAGAGATGGAGGGAGAGAGGGAGGAGAAAGATGAAGAGGAAGTATACGATAAAGAGAAAGAGAGGGAGGGAGAGAGAGAGAGAGATGAAGGGTGGGAGGGGTATCGACCCCACCCATTACGGTTGACAGGACCTACCTTGCCGTGCCCAGTTTTGTGTTTTAAGTGTTGTAGAGTGTGTCACCAAGTGCTATCTCACCCATGCTAGGAAGCTGACGTGTAAAGTGCATACACCTATGTGTGTGTGTCTATGTGTGTGTCTGTGTGGCTATGTGTGTGTCTATGTGTGTGTGTGTGTGTGTGTGTGTGGGGGGGGGGGGGGCACGCATGCACTGGATGTGAGTGAGTGCACAACAAAGCGTCTGAGTGGATCGAGCCGGGGCTCCACGGCTGATGCGGCCGCATTCCAGGAGCTTTATGATGTGAAACAACAAAGAGGACCAAACAATGATCGCATTCACCACATGTCATTTTCTCCCACTTTTATCTCAGGAATTTAGTCTTTTTCTTCTTCCCCTTTATCATAAAACTCTTAATAGGTCCGCAGTTAGACGGTGCTTAGAAGTCTGCGATGGGAAAGCTTGACCCCCGTTCTCCCTGTCAAACATGCGGCCAAACGGAGGAGCTGTTCCCAGGTGGGTTTTGGCAGTGTTGCGGCGCACCTTCCTCGGAGCCATAGCGACTTACAACGATGGTCGCAAGAAAGTATAGCTTGGAAATGTATTTAATGGGTAGTATGCTTGAAATCCGAAAAGGAACAACACTTTGATGTAGATGTAGTCATTTAGTGGGCGCTTTCATCCAGAGCGAGTTCCGGTGAGGTTGAGAACCAGCAAAGCATTTTATAAATGTTAGCGCTAAGAGTGAGCCACAAAAATACTGCTCAGCAACAATAACCATAGCCCCACAAATCAGACGTCCGATTAATAATCTAAGGTCTGATAGCAGACGACCGAGCGAACAGAGCATTTCAATTTCTCTTAACTCTTTCAACTAATCATGTAGCTGGAGGCAAAGGTTAGTAATCAGGAACTGGTGAAAACAAGTTTGGCCAGCCCTCAACCTCCACACCGAGGGACCTGTCTCCCCCCTCCCACTGAGGAGGTCATCCCTGCCAAAGGTTTGTACTCTTGTCGCTGGGGGTCCACCGGAGTAGCAGACGAGCGCTGCATGCATGACCAGTAGACCAAAGTCTTTATGGTTTCTGTCAAGGTCAGCTGTGTGAGGTGGACACTGATAAGACTAAGAATGAATGTAAGAGGAAGAAAACTGGGGTGGGTTTGGTGGTCGTTATAAATAGAAAGAGAGCGTGTGGGAAAGAGAGCGAGAGAGAGAGAGAGAGAGAGAGAGAGAGAGAGAGAGAGAGAGAGAGAGAAAGAGAGAGAGAGAGAGAGAGAGTGAGAGAGAGAGAGAGTTGTCATGTCTGCATGAAGAACATTCAGGGGAGTGATTGCATTGTATGTGCATTTAGTAACTGCCCATTAAAGTATATTTTGTGAGGCCACCACAAAGTTCAAAGCCAATGTTGACCTCATTCCCAAAGCCCTCAGTTAAAGAGTCACCTGATGGTATCACCAGGTACTCGTCAGACATGAATACGGCCCCGTGAAGCGTTCAGAGGCAGCACTCTATCACAGCCGGCCTGAGACGCTGCGTCAACAACACGGCGTCGCTTCGCTCTCCCTCACAGACCTTGCTTAATTTATCACGCCACAGAATCTCAGCTCAAAAAAACGAGACCCTGCGAGTGTCGTGGCGAAAACATGCACCTGAGCAGCTCCCTAGGCAAAACACTGAACGTTCCTGCGAAGGCTCAGGGGAAATTTCCCCCTTCTCGCTCCCTGCACTGTGATAAGACCATTATCTGGGTGTGGAGTATCTGACTCATAAAAGTGTGCATCAGTGACAAGTAAGACAATTAGAGTGAAATAACAACACATCAAGCTGTCGTTAGAGAAAACATCTCTTGGAGCACATTGCGTAAGAGGGGGTTAGCTGTGACATGATTTATGCTGATTGCCGCTTGTGTTTATGAATAAGCATATGGAGTCTCTGTCAGCGGGAGGGTAGCTCGCTCAGTGCAGCATGCAGCATGGGGAACACCACAGAGACGCACAGGCACAGATCTCTCGATGGAAACGCCACCCTGTGACCCTCAGGTGCTGGGGTTCTACCGCAGCCAGTGGTGGGGGAAGACAGTCTGGCATCTGTAGTCTGTCTGCCATTTAACTCTTCTGATTCTTCTTCTCCTTCGTCTTCTTTTGTTCGAGTTGCTGGATGTTGAGGCTGTAGCTCATCTACAAGCGCAGGCTCCCGGTGTAAAGGGAATGGAGTGGATTGGAGTATTCTGGTGTTGTTTGAGAAGCCTCAGCACATGTTTTGATCGTCCAATGTGTAAACCGAGTAAAGTATGGTCTTATAGAGAATTAGCATAAATGTGCCTCCACACTAAAGACATTTTTTGTGAAGAAGATTTTTGTTTTTTTATTTTTTTTTGGAAAGAGAACATAGGCTTTTCTCTTGGTGCCGCAGGGGTGCACAGATGAAGCGAGAAATAGTTAGACTGCGGTCACATTGGTATGCAGACAGCCATGAAAAGCAGTGCAGTGCCTGTTGCATCTTGCAAATTCATTTGCTGAATATTGTGAAATTTAACCACTTAAATAAAAGAAAACTCTTTTGTGGAAATCGCAAGGAAAGGAATCGATGGTAAGGTAAAGTAAAGCGATTATAGAGTGGACAACGATGGTGCGTTGATATTATTTAGGTGCAGTTAATCTAATACAATATTTTGTTAAAATAATAATCTTCCTAAATGTACGTGAAGTCACTATAACCCTTTTAGGCTTTAGGAAATGTATATGTGTGATTGATTATGTTTATTTCTCTGGTTGGACAGAGGACCAAGATTGCCAAGGTGTCAACAAGCCATTTTGTCTCCTGTAAATCTTACCAGCCAGGGAGCTTTGGAGAGGAGCTCCTCCAGGAAAAGGCCTCTCTGGTGGGGGAGATCAGCTCCAACATTCACCCAGCCTGGTTCTACATCTGCTGGCACCACATACACTACACCCAAGCCTAGAAGGCATTTTAGAATATCTCTTAATGTACCACGTAACCAGTTTTGATTGGTTAGACTATAGGTCTATACAAGGATAATGAAGTATGAGCTCAGTGTCTGTGCTACTGAAATGATAGCATGATAGCAGCTCGCCTAGAGCTCAGGCACCCTGAAGTGACAGGCGGCCTCACATACCTTCCTTGATTCTCCTCCCGGGCAAATACCTGTATTTTACTCCTTCGCTCACTCCTTCACTATCTCTATCCCCACATATCTATCGATCTGGCTCTCCAAGCTGCCAAGTGACAGCCGCCCGCCATCCACAAACATTTACATTTTTAGGAATCAGTTCCACCCATTGATTCCTGTTGTTGACGCGTAGTGGTGCAGGGGTGACTGGGACGGTCGCTTTACCCCGCGTCTCCTGTAATTAAGGTATGGCACCATAGAAAATTCTCACATCCAGTTTTGTTTGTACGCCTGACATATATAGTGTTGTATGCATTGCAAGTGACATGAAACGGCTATTTGGCTATTCCTCAAAAGAAAAGCAGTCCCTTGTGCACACAGACCAATACACTTCCTCCTGTAATCCCTCAGGACCTCGTGATCCGACCAATCAAACACTTCGGCCAGCTCTGTGTACCTGCTGTGCCTGAACACTTGCTGCTGTACCTGGGAGTGGGGAGCAGCTAGTTAGCCTCAGCCCTGATCTAATGATGCATACTTCCCTCTGTTTATGGCAGCCAGGGAAGAGGGAACGCTAGCCTGTGCTTGTCTGCCTCTGAGAATGCCCATTAACACTCTTTCCCCCTGAGGTGGTGACCACCTGAGCTATCAAAGTCAAGCGTGTCTGCAACACCAACACCTCAACTCCCACCTTGCACCCACCCACCCACCCACAACCAACCGCCCATCACCAGCCGTCCCCCGGCCCCCCACCTCCCTCCAACACACATACACGTGTAGGTGGGGGAACATGAAATACATGGAATGAGATCATGAAGTGCAGCCATGAGCCTCTTATTTGCCAAGAGCTCTGACTCTCCCTCCATCTTATTGAGCGAGTATCTGATTGTCTGTAGAGTAATTCTTGCTGAAGGGAGAAGATGACAGTGGGCTTTTTATTTACAATACACCGCATTGTAAGCCATTGTCAGCACCTGAGTTTCATCAAGGTCTTAGCTCTCTGAAGAATGCATTTTTCTTGTGCACAGGAACACAGCAAGAGGGGCTGCACACACACACACCACACCCGCGTCCCCCAGCCTCCGTCTGCCAGCACACACTCAGATGCTTTGCTCAAGAGCGTCCTTCTTGATAATTTGAACTCGCCATTCCTTGGGTTTAAGGATTACCTTTTCTCGTCTGCTTTGCCCAGAACAAAACAGCTCAAATGTTCATCGGACGGGAAGACCTACAGAATATACAAAGTCTTAATTTTCACCTGCCTCTCATCATACCTCTCCAGGTTCAATTTAATTTATTTGGTCCAACTTTCTACTCAAAACACTGATGGATCTCAAGGGCTTCTATCCGTGATAAGAACCTGTGAAACAAAGCCTAGTTAATACAGGGTAACAGATGAAGCCATACACATTGTGTGCGTCATAGCGAAGGTGCTTGGAGGGTAATTGTGTTTGATCTTAGCCAGGTCTTATAACCCTCAGTCTGGTTATAGACAGTGTAAGAGCATGTTTGAGATATCTGTCATGCTTCTTCTTTATTTCTCCACTGTGTAGAAATATCTATGCGATCATCACAGCTTAGGGCATTGGCAGAGAAAATGGAACCACACCAAAACGCTATAAAAGTTATTTAATTTCTATTTAATACAATTATAGAAAAAAGTACATTTATACTGTTGCTTAGAAACAAGAAAGAAGGCTGGTGTTATACTGCGCGCAGCCTGTAGATGGTAGTCTAACTCTTTTTCTGTGAGGATAAACTCCATGAACCGTCATGGAGTTAAGTGAGACACAAAAAAGCGCATAAATCAATTTTTTTATTGAATGTATAAGCACAGTATTATAATTATTAAATGAGGTGTCATAAAACGGTTTGCCAAAATGGTACATGGAAAGCGATAAGGCTGTTGTGTATGATGAGCTCAACAACAAGGTGTGAACAGGTATGTAAATAGGCATGTATATTTACAGGCAGACAGGCCCGGACACGAAACCCTTCATATATCGTAACCCCCTCCCAGGTTCACCATATACCGCGACACATGTAGTATGTAGGTAATGAAGTTCAAACATGAGATCATATTTTTCATGAATTTTTTTGACCAAAGGAATTTTTTTTCAAGTGCCCAAGCATGACCTGTTTCGTTGTCTTTGCTAATCTTTCCTAAGATAATAAAATACAACTACTACTAAATACAATACAACTGTTATGAGGGCAAAACAAACACAAAGTCAGAAGTTTTAAATGTTTTAATAAAAATATATGGTAGCTTATGAAGCACACAGAAAAAATATGATACATCCTTTCACATATTTATATATATATATATATATATATATATATATATATACTTATATATTGAAATAAAAATACATGCCCTAAGATATCACATTCAAATACTGGTATGAAATACTTCAGAGACAAAAATGATTACAGCAGCAGATACTGAGAAGTACAAGTTAAAGTCACGCAGGATTTGAGACATCCAAACTCCTTTGTTCCTCGCTCTTTCTCTTCAAACACAGCCCCATCACGCAGACGCTTAAAAGCCGCTTCAACGCTCGGGGCGTGCCTGTGAATTTACATGAACTTGAAATACTGTATTCTCTTTCAATAATGAAAAAAACAATACCTGGCCGTAAAAAAAAATACCAAAAGAGAAACACGTTAATACCGCTGGCTCACGTTACGAGACACACCCAGAAGCCGCCGGAGACCCGGGCCAGCGTCGGGCTGAGTCACCCCTCAGCGTCGATGCCTGAGTCTCCCCTGAGCGTTGACGCCTGAGTCAACCCCCCCCTGCCCCCCGACGCTGAGGCCCGCGTTGCCCCCGCCCGCGACCCTCCGGCCGCCGCGTCAGAGTGGGTTGCCGGTGATGAAGACGTAGATACGGGCCTGGAAGGTGGTGAAGGTGCCCTGGCGCCACAGCTTCATCTCCACCTCGATCAGGAAGTCCCGGGGGCTGAGCGCCTGCCGCTGGAGGTACACGGCGCCCGTGTAGGCGTTGAGCTTGCGCGTGCTGAAGTAGTTCTCGTCGTTGCCCCGGGTGATGGCGACGATGACGTTGTCCCCGGTGTAGGCCGGGGACGGGCCGATGCGGAAGATCTGCGCGGGGACCAGGATGTTGGACTGGAAGCTGAGGTAGTAGTATGTGATCCTCAGCGGCATGGTCTGGCAGTCCTGGTGGTTGGGACAGCCAGTCCGCTCGCAGCGACTGGGAGGGGAGGAGGGGGAGGAAGAGGAGGAGAAGGAGGAGGAGGAGGAGGCGGAGGAGGTGGGGGAGGAGGAGGAGGAGGAGAGGGGAGGGGGAGGAGGAGGCGGAGGAGGTGGGGGAGGAGGGGGAGGAGAGCGGAGGGGGAGGAGGAGGGGGAGGAGATGGAGCAGGAGGGGGAGGTGGGAGAAGTGGAGTAGGAGGAGGAGGAGAGGGGGAGGAGGAAGAGGAGAGGGGAGAGGAGGAGGAGGAGGAGGAGGAGGAGGAGAGGGGGAGGAGGAAGAGGAGAGGGGAGAGCAGGAGGAGGAGAGGGGAGGGGGAGGAGGAGGGGGAGGAGATGGAGGAGGAGGAGGAGGTGGGAGAGGTGGAGTAGGAGGAGGAGGAGGAGAGGGGGAGGAGGAAGAGGCGGAGTAGGAGCACAGATATAAACAGTTAAGTGATGTTTATCTGCCGATGGGAACTTACTTTTGTCAAAGCGGCGAAAGAAAATAAAAACAAAAAGATATCAAAACAAAGCAGATTGTAGATTGATAATAATTAGTGGTAAGTACAATTCTTTGTGGACAAAGTGTATATATATGCACATAGAAAATATTGTTCTCTATTAAGCCCAGTGCTCCTTACGTGTCGGCTGCTTTGCGGTAGTTGGGAGGACAGCTCAGGTCCAGGCAGCGGTGGCCCCCCTGTATGTTGTAGCAGGTCTGCTCCAGGGAGCAGTTATGGGCTCCTGTGGCACACTCGTCAACATCTGGAAGGTGGGGGTCAGAGCAAGGGTGGTTGGTTGTAAGTAGTAAAGCATCGTAAAAAGAACTTGGACCTAAACAAAACATAGTTCATTCCATGAAGCCTGAATACTTGTGTGTGAGTGTGTGTATGTCTAAGTATGTGTGTTCGGGAACTATTTGGGCCTGTGTGTGTGTGTGTGTGTGTGTGTGTGTGTGTGTCTGTATAGGTGTGTGGCTATACGTTTGTGTTGTACAGAACTGAATGTGTATGTGTGTGTGCGTGTGTGTGTGTGTGTGTGTGTGCACCTCGGCAGGAGCGTCCGTTGGGGGCCATGCTGTAGCCGTGCTCGGGACAGGCGCACTGGTAGCTGCCGGGCACGTTCACACACTTGTAGGTGCACAGGTGGCCCACACTTTGCGCACACTCGTCAATGTCTGGTGGGAAGTGTGAGGAGGAGGAGGAGGAGGAGGAGGAGGAAGAGGAGGAGGAGAAGGAGGAGAGGAGGAGGAGGAGGAGGAAGAGGAAGAAGAGGAGGAAGAGGAGGAAGAGGAGAAGGAGGAGAGGAGGAAGAGGAGGAGGAGGAGGAGGAGGAGGAGAGGAGGAGGAGGAGGAAGAAGGGGAGGAGGAGGAGGATGAAGAGGAGGAAGAGGAAGAAGAGGAGGAGGAGGAGGAGGATGAAGAAGGGGAGGAGGAGGAGGAAGAGGAAGAAAAGAAAGGAGGAGGAGGAGGAAGAGGAGAAGGAGGAGGAAGAGGAAGAAGAGGAGGAGGAGGAAGAGAATAACACACGTGTAATGAGGGCCACCCAGAGTCTCAGTATGTGGAAGCCTTAATGTCATTCATTGGGATCCGGTTTTGACAAGCCCTGTACCTTCGCAGGTGTGTCCGTCCTCCCTGAGGTGGTAACCTTGGTTACAGTAGCACTGGTAGGAGCCGTACATGTTCGCACACTCCTGGCCGCAGGGGTTGGCCAAACACTCGTTCACATCTGAGGATCAGACAGAGGTTAGCGGCTCGCCACTGGCAAGAGTCGACACACACACACACCCAGAGGAGGCTTTGGCTGCTGGGAACAATGCAGCAATACATCTGGATTACAGCAAGCAGTTAAATAAAGACTTTTTTAGTCTCAACTCGCTGTAGCACGCACACATACATGCATAAACACACAAACACGCACAGTCTACGCATACATGCGCACCAACACACACATATGCTCAAACAAGCACATACACACACACACATACACTCACACACCTGCACGGACATATCCCCACACACACGTACACTCCAGTGTATTTATTTATAAATTGCAAACACACAAATATCTACACACAGCATCCTCACACGCACACACACACACACACACACACCTTCACAGTTCTTCCCGTCGGCGGCCAGGAGGAAGCCGGCGGTGCAGGAGCACTGGTACGAGCCAGGGGTGTTGTCACAGGTCTGGGCACACAGCCGGCCGGGGTACCGCCAGCACTCATTCACGTCTGGAGGCCAAGGAGCAGACAGTGCTCATGCATGGGTTTGTGTGTGCTTGTTTATGTGTGTGTGTGTGTTTGTGTGTTTTCCACAGGCAAACGAGTACCCATGCAACCATCCATGGGTAAGTAGGGTCCAAATTGTCTGGTGTCCAAATTTGCCATGCATGTGTGCATGTGTGTGTTTGTTTCTGTGTGTGCATGTGTGTGTGTGCTCATGCGTGCAGTTGTGTCTGTTGTGTGTGTGTGTGACTGTGTGTGTGCGTTTGTGTGTGTGTGTGTGTGTGCTTGTTTATGTGTGTGTGTTTTTGTTTGTGTGTGTCCAAAGGCAAAAGAGTACCCATGCCACCATCCATGGGTAAGTCAAATTGTCTTATGTGTGTTTGTGTGAGTTTGTGTGTGTGTGAGTGTGTGTGTGTGCATCTGTGCGTGTGTATGTGTGTGCGCCTGTGCTCAGGTGTGCGTGTTGTGTGTGTGTGTGTGTGTCTGTGTGAGTACGTGCGGGTGTGTCTCTGTCTGTGTGTATGTGTGTGTGCCTATGTTCAGGTTTGTGTGTTGTGTGTGTGCATGTGAACAGCTGCCCTCCGCCAGTCTAAACACTCCGGCGGAGTCCATTCGTCTCAAAAGCAGCGAATGAATAACACAGAGGCAGGGGCGGACAGAACCCTGCAGCGCTGGAAGACTGCAGGAGAGATAGGACTAGCCCCCCTGCCCGGGAACCAGCATCTTTCATGCCCCGCTCAGTACATAAAACACAATGGTGGTTGCACTTCCATGGAGAGAGAGATAGGGAGAGAGAGACAAAGAGATAGGGAGAGAGAGAGAGAGAGAGTGTGTGTGAGAGAGAGAGAGAGTGAGAGAGAGAGAGTTAGAGTTAGAGAGAGTTAGAGAGAGAGAGAGAGAGTGTGAGAGAGAGAGAAAGTTAGAGAGAGAGAGAGAGAGAGAGAGAGAGAGACGGAGAGAGAGTGAGAGAGCGAGACGGAGAGAGAGAGAGAGACGGGGAGAGAGAGAGAGAGAGAGAGAGAGAGAGAGAGGGAGCAGGGTGCAGAGTGGATGCGTAAAAGAGATAACAATCAAGTGAAAATCAGTTTTTTTTTAAGAAGCTTATGTAACAAGAAGTTATACAATCAAAAACAGAGCGGGTGGCGGTGAGGAGGGAGGAAGCATTCAGACTACAGCAGCTCCTCCTGCGGTCAGAGCGGCCGTCTTGAGAGCACGGCCCTGGCTGTACGCACCCACACAGGTCCGCCTGTAGGAGTCGTACTGGTACCCGGGCTGGCAGTCGCAGCGGTACGAGCCCGGCAGGTTGTTGCACAGCTGACCGTCACCACAGCGGTGCAGGTTGTTCTGACACTCGTCCACGTCTGGGGAGACGATCATAAGGGAACACACTCGGTCACATCTGACTGATACGGAATTGTTCAATCGTTCACTTCGGACTCCACTGTCTCGTCGCAATGAACTTGAGGGACATTTTGCAGAATCTTTGATCAAAAAGTGACTTAGAGGGAATCTTTTATTGTTGCATTAACGACTACCTGCTCATTAATGGCCCGATAGGGGTACACTATCCGGAACCTTCCGTCCCAGCGACCAAGACCTTAAACCCTACATTATCCAGACCCTTCAGGCTAAGAGAAAAACACCCTAACCTCTACACTATCCAGCCTCCATCACGTGACCTCCACCTGTATTGGCAGCGTTGTCTTCTGTGCGCATCCATCTTACCAATGCATCTAGCGCCATCTGGGCTGGCATGGTAACCACGGCTACATATGAGCATCTTCCTCTGGCAGGTGTAGGAGCCCACGGTGTTGAGGCAGGTGAATCCGGGGCCGCAGGCCTGGCTCAGACCCATGCACTCATCAATGTCTGCCGATGAAAGCACAAGCGAAAGGTAGAAAAAGAGACAATCATATTCAAAGCTTCACCAATGGAACTATTTTGCTTTTGCTTTGATGTTTGTGCCTGTGGCGTCTATGTTTGTGTGTGTGGGTGTTTGCGTATGTGTAGCTCAGGTGCATATGTTTTTTGGATTGTTTACTGCGTGGGTGTCTGATAGGATGAGATAGGATAAACTTAATGAACCCCACACATGGGAAAATCACTTGTTATATTTATGTGCATGTTTTTTTGTATATGTATGTCTGTTTGTTGTTTGTTTTGTTCGAGTGCATGTGGTGTGTGGGTGTATGTGTATGTGTCTGACTAGTGTCTGTGTGTGTCCCCTGTGTGTGTGTATCATCTGACTGTGTATGTGTGTGTCTCTGTGCGTGTCGTCTGACTGTGAGTGTGTGTGTGGGTGGGTGTGTGAGTGAATCCGCTCCTGATCCCGTGTGATTTTTTCCTCTATTCTGCCCTTCCTCAGAGCGTGTGTTTTACACTACTTAACAGTGGCGCGGTTCTGCCTCGACATGCCCCAGTTCCTGTCCCTGGGGGCTAATTCCACAGCATCGCTTCATACTGGAATAGGACAGAGGGTTGGCTTTCATCCACCCCACTGCAGCCTTCTGCTGCAACCCCTCTGATCTCCTGTCTGTGTGGCATTTAACCCCTTGTGTCACCACAGCCCCTGCTGGACTCACCTGTCTCTCTCTCTCTCTCTCTCTCTCTCTCTCTCTCTCTCTCTCTCTCTCTCTCTCATTCTCTCTCTCTCTCTTGCTCTCTAACTCTCTCTCTCTCTCTCTCTATCTACCCCCCCCTCTCTCTCCGTTGCGCACTCTTGAATATGGATTTGATTCACCTCCCTCTTATTGTGTTTACACGGGATATGGATCTCTGTTGTGCAGTTTAAACATGGCCACTGGATTTCGCCATGAGAGCCAGACATTCGTCTATCGATGCACCTGTTCAATTAACACAGCGCGAGCCCCGAGTTCGAGACACCCCATCAAGAAAAACTAGCTTGCGGTCAGCAGAAACGCTATGTGATTGAACACTGATTAAGGCAGGGATAAATAGTGGGGATATCAGGGGTATATTTACAATGATTGATGGAGTGAGAATATACTGGCGCTGTGAGTGTGGTCGTGTCTTCCACCTGCAACAGAGTGCGACAGGGCAGGTATGCGGTGGTGACGGTGCACCTTCCTCACCGATACAGTTGCCCTGGGCGTCCTGCCCAAAGCCTGCAGAGCACTGGGGCCTGGCAGTGCACCTGAAGGAACCCTCTGTGTTCACACAGTCGAAGCCCAGTCCGCAGGTATGGCTCTGCACCAAGCACTCGTTGATGTCTGCAGAGGATGAGAAGGAGAAGGTGGAAACTTTAGGCAGTTTACAAAACGCTACATGTTTTGTATTCCTCATTCAACTGTGTGCATACAGTTAATTGTGTGATCTTTATCTGTGTAGTTCTGTTCAGTCTGCTGTGTCTGTGGCGGTTGTGATTATATGGATGATGCCGGCGATGTCGGTAATTACTTTTAGTCACCACTGGATGGCACTGTGTCTAGTATTTACCCCTCCTTTATTTCTCTGAATATTCCAAGTAGTAATCAACACATATTTGGAAACAATTGCCAAAGCTATACTCATCAAAACACATTTTGATACACTTGTTGTATCTTTGAACGAACTGTGCGTGCTGTGTGTGTGTGTGTGTGTGTGTTTGTGTGTGTGTGTGTGTGTGTGTGTGTGTGTGTGTGTGTGTGTGTGTGTGTGTGTGTGTATGTGTGCGCACGCGAGACAGCACATTATGGAACATTAGCCTAAAGACTTCCGCCACATTTCTGCAAGGGAGATTCCCTGACTGTCAATCAGCCTGCAGAATCGGCTGTCATATCAAAAACCAAGCACATAATTAAGTTGCAAACAACCCTGTGGTGAGGGAGGGGCAGTGTGTGTGTGTCTATGTGTGTCTATGATCACATGTGTGTTTGTGCACTTTCACTTGTGTTTCTGGGCGTGTTCACAAATGACGCTCTTGTGGATGTAAATCAGACTCAGATGATGAGTGTGTATGCATGTGTGTTTGTGTGTGTGTGTGTGTGTGTGTGTGTGTGTGTGTGTGTATATATTATTTTATATATATATATATGTACTGTGCTGTCTTTATGGACCTTCCTGTGTCTTGAATAAAAAGTTGATTGATTGATTGTGTGTATTGTGTGTGTGTGTGTTGACTTCTTGTGGGACTTAGGTCATGCAAGAATTCACAGACACACACACACACACACACACACACTGGGGCACAGGGAGATGGAAGCAAGGTGAAGACTTGAAATGCAGAGCCCAACATGGGAGGATGTGGGGAAGGTAGAGGAGGAGAAGGAGGAGGAGGAGGAGGAGGAAGATAGTGAAGAAGAGGATGAGGAGGAAGAGGAGTTGGATGTGGGAGGAGGAGGGGGTGGAGCAGGAGGAGGAAAGGTGCAAGAGGAGGAGGATGCGGGAGAGGCAATAGATATTGATGGAGAGGAGGATGGGCTAGGAGAAGGAGGGAGGATGCGGAGCAGAAGACAGGGTATGGAAGAGTGAGAGAGATTAGAAGCTGACTCCATTGTGGAGGAAATGGCAACTGACAAATCAGAGGGGAGTCAAGCTTCTCAAAGGAGCCGTGCGTCGAAGCCATTAAGCCATGACGGCTCAGTCCTTACCGCGACCCAGGTTTGGTTCCTGCCCGTTTTAATTTGCTGCATATCCTCCCCCCTCTCTCCCATATCTTCCTGACTCTCACTGTATCTTTCATGAATAAAGCATCAAAAGGAGCCCTGCGCCAAAAGGTCAGGGAGGTCAACCTGGAAATGTCAGCCTGCTGTTTGAAGCATTGGGGCCAAGACAAGTCAGTTCAGTAATAACAATGGATTGAATGGACAATTAGTTTTTCTTTGAAACAATTCTTTTTTTAAAAAAAGAGGTTGAAATGGAGGAGGAAGGGGGGGGGGGGGGGAGGAGATTCCTGGACTAGTATAGGTTAATCTTACAGGGTCAAAAGAGTGTTATTGTATCTTTTGGCGAGATCCAAGAAGGGAGCAGTTAAAGTCCCTCCTTACTCAAACAGTAGAATAGGTGACGTTCATCTAATGGGACTCTAAATGGAACCATTCATCTAATGGGAGACTCTATTGCCACTGATTGCCTGCAGAGGCAACCATTATTATTAAATGCATTACATCGCCTCTTGATTGAGCATTCTTCCACTCCACAAACATCTGAAGACGAGCTTCATTCCCCACGGCAAGAAGTCATAAGCACTGTCATCCCTCCCATCTGACTGCAGTGGTAAACACCGCAGGCCTCAAACTTTCTCTATAGAACTACAGATGCCGAGGAAGACCCCTCTGTACACCGAAGGGGGGGGGGGGGTAAACAACTTATAATGAGCCTCACCCTAAGGAGCTCGCCTTCTGGGTGTCACTCAACCTTTAGCGGAGAGACAAAGCTCCACGTCTCCTTGTTGTTGTTGTTGTTGTTGTTGTTGTTGTTGTTTATGTGCTGAATGCTAACTGCAAGACAACACAGGTGCAGGGAAGATTCCGGCTCTCCAGAGGTGAGCATTAGTTCTGCTCCGTTGTCCGAGCCCTCGCTTGTGAAATAACGTTGTCACTATTAATTGAAGGCGTCTCGTCTGTTATAGGGGCTCCCAAGGGTGGCGGATTAGATTGTTCATCCAAATATCCCAACAATGCGATTACCTCACCGCCTTCAAAGTAAAGCCGTTTCTCGCCAACGCACTTGGATTTCGTCTAACTTTTTTTTCAAGTATACTCAGATCCTCATAAACTCTGGTCATTATCGCTGGCAAATAACACCCGTTTTGCCGGATGACACGGAAACCTTCACAATGTTTATTATTCACCATTTTCAAAATTATCATATATTTCAAATTTCATGCCTGGGTGAAGGAAAGTAAGCGGTTTATTCAATGTGTTTATGCAACTAAAGCTGAGCATTAAGATTTGAGGCTTTGGGACTCCTCGGGTAGCTTTACAAAATCGTCAAAGCCTCTTTACTCTGTGCTTCTGTTAGTTCCGTTAAAAGCAGCCCTGTAAATAAAGCTTTACTTTGTTTATATTATTGATTTGCCTCTTCTTCAGACTAAACAAGCCCATATCGCAGGCCCCTGTTCACCTCTGTGTGTTTTGATGGAATAAAAAGAAGGATAATTATTGGTGTAAAAGTTTGAATTAGGGATGTAGTCATACTATTATTCAAAAAACGACTAATTCATATTGTAGCGATGGAAAAGTAGTGTAACACAATATCAGACTTAAGTAAAACCAACAGAGGGTTAGAAGAATGATAACTAGGTATAGGCTAAACTAATTTATTAATTTGGAATTATGCCAACTCTATTCACTTCCAAGTAGTCAACCATCAGGTGATAAAATTCAATTTAAAGTTGTGTGTCCAGCCAATTGAAAGATGTACAATATAAAGGGCTGCCCACTGCTGCTGGTGCTGCAGCTAGTGGGGAGTTGAATTTGGTGAACACATATTGTTGTGTAGCATTGTGTGTTTGCAATGACAATAATGGTTAACTAGTAACAGACATGTTTCTGCCAAGGATTATACACTAGACTGGAACCAGACAGAGTCAGAGTTTGAAATTGCCAGATATTCTGACCTCCAGCTGTGTGTTCTGGCAAAATAAAGTGCATTGATGAAACCATTTTTATTAATCATATATAGCGTGTCCAGCATCGTGTTTCCTCACCCTCACACGAGTACCCATCAGCCCTCAGAGAGAAGCCCAGACCACAGGAGCAATGCACCCGTCCTCCCACTGGGCGGCACTGCTGAGCACAGGGGTTATGTCCTGACAAACAACAAGACACACAGGTAGTTAGACGAAGGCTGCAACCAACCTCTCTCTGCCAGGGCTTCCCGTGGCAGGATTCAAGGTCGGACTCATGTTTTGAGAGAGAGGCGGCCATCATTCTGTGTTTGTGTGTGTGTGTGTGTGTGTGTGTCTGTGTGTGTGTGTGTGTGTGTGTGTGTGTGTTTCTGTGTGTGTGTGTGTGTGTGTGTGTGTGTGTGTGTGTGTGTGTGTGTGTTTGTATGCAAGATAAACAAGTTATTGTACCGCAGCATAAAGCTCACTTCCTGTTTTCGGATCGGATCCTGACCTGGTGCCATTCTATTTCCTATTTACATCCCCGTGTTTTTGGCAACCAAGACAGACACAACACCAACAAAATACCATCTCGGCGAGGGTGGCGGGATGCATTCGGGACAACAAAGCGATCTTTGATACCATCCTACCTGCTTGGGTATGGCCTTTGCAAAACAATTACAAGCCGGGGGAAAAACAAACACACCGGCGAGGTTTAAAATAACGACATGCCTACCCATGCTGGAGGCACTGAGGCCACCTCAGTTCTCTGTGTCATTTTCCCGCCTTTAGATTCCCCTTGCAGGCCGCCGATTAAAGACATGGGGATGAGCGAGAGTGCCGTCGTTTGTGATCTTCCGACTCTCTGAGGCTCCGTCATTTCCGCACCCAACCAACCCACATCCCCTTATCACACCGTCTGCCCGGAGACTGATGTGGTCTCACCTTCACAGGGGTTGAGCAGGGCGTGGGTGGGGGTGCTGGGAGGAGGAGGAGGAGGTGGTAGGGTTGTGGTTGGCTCCTCCACGCCTCCTGCTGCGGCTGAGTGATGCTCCTCCAAGCCGTTCTCCTCCTTTTGCTCTGGGAATGAGAAAAGAGATAAAAGTGAATCCAACTCATCATGAGGGAGAGAGTAATTACACTGCAATCACTGAATCTGACTCTCTCTCTCTCTCTATCTCTCTCTCTCTCCTCACTCCCCCTCTCTTCTCCCCTCCCTCCCCGACACCTTTCTGTCTGTTTCCGTCGTTTTGTTTAAACATTGTGCAATGCCTCGCAATGCAATGTGTGTGTTTTTGGAAGTTGGGGTTGTAGGTGAAAAGTTGTGACAGCGGTAGAGTCGGGACAGGGGAAAGAAAGGAAAACATTGCCCGAGGACAAACATTTATTGGTGAGCCTCACCGCTTGCTTTTAATTTGCTAGGGTTTGAGCTCTGACATTAGCATCCTGTTGAGGCTTGCGGCGGTTAGATCTGCCGTTAAATAAAGCCGGCTGTGTCACATTCAGTGCAAGATTTCATTCAGCACCTCTTTAACGTTACACCTTTTACATAGACCCAGTATAATATTTATCTATCAGGTGTCTCTTGTAAAAGAGGCGATGAATCTATGTTTGATTTCTAAATGGGTTTCTTTGTCTCCAATCGCAAGAGATTGATGGAACAACAAGACGTCACTGTCAGCTCATGAAATAAATGGCAGGGTGCGATTAGAATAACTATTATTAGACAGAGTCCGTGCAGGCAGGAAGGAACGCTGTGCCCCAGCAGAAAAATAATACACTGGGAACATGTGGACAAATACAGACAAACGGGAGAACTTCCTGCCAGGAATGTACACGACTTATTGTCATGGAAATGTGCATGAACGACAAAAAGCTTCACATGTGCAACGGCCAGATAGCGTCGGGACATGTTTCATTTATTCATACCGCAAATCAATGCGTATGTACATACCCTACACATTAAGAGTTGGATAAACCTCACCCAATATGTATTTTCAAATCTGTCTACAAATATAAATAGTTCATATCACATGTCCTGGTCATACCCGGTTTACACGTGTTGTCTTGCTGCAGCGAGAAGCCAGCGAAGCATTCACATCTGAAGGAGCCGGGCGTGTTGACGCAGCGCTGCGGACAGAGGCTGTCCTGGTACACCGCACACTCGTCCATGTCCTCCACCTGGAACGGGTGCTCCACCTGGAAGGGCCCCTCCGCCGTGTTCTCCTCCTCCTGCAACCGCTGCTCCTCCTCCTCCTCCTCACCGATGGAGAAGGCCTCCTTCGGGAAGGGGCTGTCCGACACTGGAGGAACAGAACAGCAGGATGGTCGCCAACATGCAGTTTCAGCCTCAGCCAACTTGATCAGCATTTCATCTGTGTCTCTAGTGCTTTGTGAAAGGCACTGTGTCAAAAGGCCACCAGGATCTTCCTTCAATTGTGGCAAAGCAATTTAGTGCAAAGTAGAAACAAATGCGGTTTAGGGCTTTTGAGAGTTAAGAATCCAAATAGGCCTTCAGCAATAATGTAGTGCACTGCAGGGGGAGAAGCAATGGGAACTTTTAAATGAGAGATTTGAACTTTAATAAACTCTGCTTCAGCAGGCCGCTTAGGTGAACCATTTGTCAGATGTGAAACCAAACTCCCTGTAGCAGTAGAAAAACAAATTAATTATATTGTGTGTAAATTAGTTTTGTTTGTGTTTGTATGTGTGACTTTGTCTTTGCGTGTAGGTGTTTCTGTGCGTGTATTTGTGTATCTGTGTG